>NC_047149.1:1389161-1989161 GCF_009829125.3 Periophthalmus magnuspinnatus | reverse complement strand
AAAGATGACAAAAACAACAAACTGATGGAGAGATGCTGGATGAAGGTGCACACTCTAAGCCAGGGGTCACCAACCCTGTGCCCGCGGGCGCCATGTCGCCCCCAAGCCCCACATGAGTCGCCCGCAGACGGTTCTAAAAATAGCACAACTCACTAATGAGCTGCATCTAAAATTACATTTTATTCTGTTGCTATTTTTTTTTAATCACTCTTGCGTTTATATAGATTTAAAAATGACAATATCTTAAACATATGTTCATTATACGTGAAGTTTAGATAAGTTAAGGTGAACTTTGACCTACTCACTTCAAAGGTCAGTATTGTGCCCGTGACAAAACCAGTGCTCTGCTCGCGAGCGCTGTGAGGATGCGCTGAAAGCAGTTTCTTACTCCAAAACATGATAGAAAATAAAGAGATCACTTTCATAACGATTTAAGACAGTAAAAGAAACCTGCGCGTCTCTCATCTGCGGAGCGACTGGTGACGGCAAAGACACAATGTGGAGGGACACTTCACTACGTCCCACAAAATCCACACTAACTACCCACGGGGACGCACACTCCCCATGGGGCACTATGGGCAGAACAAGCCCAGAGCTAAACGCAGCTTTGGGGAAACAACAGGCTTTTTTCACGACACCGGTGGAAAAAGTCACACAACGCAACCGAGATTTATTTAAAAATATGTAAGCTTATTTTTCTTTAACATTACATAATTGATAACTTTATGAAACATGGTGCAATGTATATTATTTATGTTTTGTTAAAAAGGTTTGTCAGTGGATAGTGAAAATGGGACACTTTTCCTATGAGATGTAGTGATGTAAGTGTCATCTGGAAATTTAACAATTACTAAGATCAGTAAAGTTAAAGTGCTGAATACTGATTTTTTTTCCCTCCTTGCTCATTGTTTGATAATTATTTTGAGAAATCATTAATGTGATCAGTGTCTTGTAACGTGATCAGTGTGTTCACATAGATGATTATCATTTATCATTATTAATAATGTATAACTAAAGGCAAACTGAGAAAATGTGTTATTTCAGAAGAGCGTCTCAAACTGGTCGCCCTTCGTACGACTCAGTGCCATAAAGTAGCTCTCAGGTTAAAAAAGGTTGGTGACCCCTGCTCTAAGCCATCTCCTGTTTAGAGTGTTTTATAAAACAGCAATGGACCTTTGAGTAATATGGTATATCTCAGCAGAATACCACACTCTGGTGTGCATTGGCCTGAAGACTGTACCTGTTTCAGCACCTCCCTCTGATGGACAGTCATACAGGATTCATTGAACCATTGTTGCATTCCTAACTTTCTCTTTCCTCTTTTCAGGCGGCTGAACTCTCCATAAAGTTCCTGAACCGAGATCGAACAGTGGAAGTGGTACGGCTCGTGGGCCCTCGCCTCTCGAAGCTTCGACAGTTCAAAGCCGTGAGCCCAAGTGTTAATAAAATTGATTATTTTTCCTCTTTTGGGGTTTTTTAATGTATTTTCTAAACATTTTGGACCAAGGCAGCAGAGCTGTACCTGAACGTGGACCTGATCAAAGAAGCCATTGACGTTTTCATCGATGGAGAAGAGTGGAACAAAGCAAAACGAGTGGCCAAAGAGCTAGAGCCCACGTGAGAAAAACGTTCCACAAAAACTCTTATTTTAAAGATTGTGTATTACACAAACTTGACTCTTGTGAGCTTTAAACCATGTTATAATGCTGTTATCTCCTCAAAAACAGACCTGGAGTTGTGTTTTGTTTCACTCACACAATTTTGAGTAATCCTTTATTATTAGTCTGTCTACATCTCCAAAGCTGTTCCACCTTGTGATGTCATAAAGTGGTAGTTTTCAATTTAACAGCTACATTTTTTTTTGTTCAATAGGGATTCAGTTGTCAGTTCCAGGATTGAAATGATCCAAATGATTCTAGTGAAGGTGTATGGAGTTTAAAAACACAGCGAAGCACTTCCTGTATTACCACATGACATCACAAGATGGAACGGAGTGTTTTCTGTTTGAGAGAAGAACTCAGCCTTAGTATATAGGGTTTGTGTGTTAAACATGTGTGAATGAAACAAAACACAACTCCAGGTCTGTTTGTGATGAAGAAACAACATTAGAACAGATCAGAAAACTGTGTGATATGGGCCCTTAAATAAACTGTCTAAAGTCTAAAATGGTTTTCAGACTGGAGAATTATGTGGATCAGAAATACAAGGAGCATCTCAAAAAACAGGGGCAAGTTGAGTCGGTGAGACAAAAAATCTGATTTATATAAAGAAAAAAATTGTGTAAAATGAATGTAACTGACTGGTGTTCTGTTGTGGTTGGTCAGTTGGCCGGTATCGATGTGATGGCGGCGCTGGACTTGTACGCAGAGAGAGGCCAGTGGGACAAGTGCCTGGAGACCGCCTCCAAACAGGTACAAACTCATCTGTGTCAGATTTTTGTTTTATTGTCATCATTTTTTATTCTATATTCATGGTTTATGTTTTTTTTTGTAGAGCTTTAAGATCCTACATAAATACATCGCTCTGTATGCGACCCAGCTCATCAAAGAGGAGGAGCCTGTGCGAGCGCTGCAGCTGTATGTCACACATGGAGCTCCGCCCAATGTGCAGGTAATGCTAACAGTATGCTAATGCTTATGTAGAGAATATTCTCATATGTTAGAGTGATGAAAAATCTAGACTATCAATGCCATAACAGTTAACAATTCAAAATGAAATATTCTAGTTATATTAGTTACGTATATAAAATATTCCAGTTTGTCCCGATGAAGGTTGAAAGGCTGAACTATTCATAAATTTAAGTTTTTATATAAAGACATGGTCTGGTCTGAATACAGAGTCTTATTGTCATGGATTGAGTCTATGTATTTGTACATGTATGCATGTATGTGTGTATGTATGTCTATGTATATATGTATATGTAATATATATGTATACATGATATGTAGGTGTGTATATATGGTATGTATCTGTGCATATATATGTGTGTATATGTGTATAGGTATATATGTATTCTTTTTTTTCCTCTCTTTTCCCCTATTCTTTTTTTCCTTCAACCGAATAGAAAGCATAAACGAAGCGTTTGATTTGTGTCCTGAAGATAGAGGTGGGACTTGACAAATTTTCTTCTACCCTCTCCTTTTCAAGCTTATATAAGAACAGATTGTGAGATGTGCTTTAGGTGTACCTGTGCTCGAAATAAATAAATAAAATACAATAAAATGGTCTAATCTAGTAATTTAGCACATGTAGTAATGTTTTTAACACATATTTTTGCCTTCTTCAAAACAGTTCATTTGTGTAAACCAAAGAAGAGAGCGATTTAACTTCATTTTTTCAGTTCACAGAATAAGGAACTAGTTGATATCATGTTAAAAACAATGACAGCTTCCAGCAAAGTTACTTACCACCACTGGAAAAACGTGTCCTCTATCTACAGGTTAAGCCCAGGTTCAGCTGTGATCCTCATACCTTTGTTTAAACTGTAAGAGCACAGGCTACATATTAAATTTTTTATCTATTTTTGAAGGATGTTGTACCTTGTTCAAAACAGTTTCTTGGTAGATACTGAGCTCAGTGGATGATAAACGTCTTTGCTTTTGTTTTTATTCTTTCAGAACTTTAACATCTATAAGCGCGTGTTTGTGGATGTGGTGAGCCTCCCAGACACAGACTCAGCTGAGGCCTATCGCGTTTGGGCCGACCTGCGTGACTTCCTGTTTCAGCTGGTACTAAACTTCAACATCCTACAGCAGACTTCCATAAGCTCCATTCACACATGCAGCCTGACCCAGGAATTTACCTGCATTTGGTTACGTGCTTTTCACATTCAATTTAAAGTTACAGGTCAGATCTGTGGAGAGGTGATCCACTTTAACAGTATGAATGCATGTTTTTCAAGGTATTGTTGTGCAATAAAGACATAATTGGGCAAATATATAACATGGAATTAAATGCCTCACTGTTGAACATATCAGGCAGTGCAGTAACATCTCCACAACGACAAGCAGGTAAAACAGAAAAGTTACATAGTATACCTTTAAGTAGCAAAAAAGAAAAATATAAAATCTGTCAACTGGAGAAAACATTGTAGGTGTGAAGACGTTGGCTGCTCGTCCAAGTCACTTCTTCAGTTTTGATCAGATTACTGCTGGACACTGCCTTATATCTGTCTGAAGGAGGAACTGTGCCTTTAAGTGTGAACAGAGCAATTCGGCAATGTTCTGGGGCTGATGCATGTGTGAATAGGGGTCACTACTGAGGCATTTTGTATCCGGCAATTTACTCGGACCTCTGTGTGAATGGGGCCATAGACACTGACGTTTATGTGTTTTTAGTGTGATAACGTCTCGAAATCAGCCGAAGCGAACTCCCCAGTGCACTACGACTTTGAACAGATGCTTTTGATCGCTCATTACTATGCCACAAGATCAGCAGCTAAAGGAGTCGAACAACTGGTACCAGTATCCTCTGCTCCTCTGACCCTCTCCTCTGCATCCTCTACTCCATCTGACCTTAGCCTCTGCATCCTCTGCTCCGTCTGACCCTGTACTGTGTATCCTCTGCTCCTCTGAGCTCTCCTCTGCATCCTCTGCTCCGTCTGACCCTGTACTCTGCATCCTCTGCTCCTCTAACCCTCTCCTCTACATCCTCTGCTCCGTCTGACCTTAACCTCTGCATCCTCTGCTCTGTCTGACCCTGTACTCTGCATCCTCTGCTCCATCTGACCCTTTCCTCTGTGTAATTCAAAATTTCTTGGTTCTCCTTCAGTCGAGTATCGCCTCTAGGTTGTCAGTGTCCCTCCTTCGTTACACTGAGATGATTCCTGCAGATAAAGCGTTCTTTGAGGCCGGTACACACTGCAGGGTAAGAACCATGTTTTGCATACATTTTTTAGGAACTTACTGTTTAAGCAATTAAGAATTAAAAATATTTAAGAAGAAGAGTCAATAGCTGAGAAGTACCTGGTCATTTGCGTCTCTCTAAATGTGAACTTTTTCATGATGATTCCTTTGTTGCTTTTGTGTTTGTGTCCAGGCCGAGGGCTGGGACAGCATGGCCTTTGTCTTCTTAAACCATTTCCTGGATCTCTGTAATGTGAGTGAATATTCAGTTGAATTCATGATTTGAGCACCTCAAAGGACTTATAAAGTATATTTCCAGTCCAGTTCTGGAACAGTATACCATCTCATATACACAATTCTGGTACACACAGAACTTTTAAAACATGCTCAGATCGTGGTTAAGTGAGAATCAAGTCTGTGACCATAATGTCCAAATGTCTCTATGCGGTTGTACTGCCTGCCACCTCTGTCATTATTGACTTAGGTCTATGTCTTGTGCTTTGCAGAATGCTGTTTCACCCAGCTTTTATATGGCTTTTTCACTTTTATATCTTTTTACCTTTTTGTATATAATGTAAATTTTGTCTTTTGTGATACAGTTGGAAATGAGCTGTATAGCAAATTCTGACACATTTAGAGAAATGTATTAATATGCATTTTCCCCAATCCAATAAATAAATACATTTTTCCTGATGTGTTTTTCCAGGCGATAGAGGAGGGGACTCTGAATGGACTGGATCATTCGGACTTCATCGACACAGACATTCCTTTTGAGGTTCCAGTGCCGAGCAAACTCTTTGTCTCTGTAAGAAACCTGTGAAATTAACCATTTAAAGCCCTGTTCACCTGACAGTAGCATGATGAAGTGCCAATGACAACTTGAACTATTCATTTTACTTAAAAAACTTAAGATCATTATATTTAAGAGTTTGCTAAAAATGTAAGACATTTTTTCCCATTTTTTGGGGTTCAGATTTTACTTCCTGGTTGGAAATCATGACATCGCGCTAAAGAATTACCTGACTGACCTACTTTACAACAGGTTTTACCCCACCAAATTAAGTACAAATTAGAGAATCATCTGTCAGACATAGTTGTTAAAGGGGACATATGTAAGTCAACTAATGTATCCACCCATCCATCCATTTTCTTCCGCTTATCCGGGGCTGGGTCGCGGGGGCAGCAGTCTAAGCAGGGACTCCCAGACTTCCCTCACTCCAGACACGTCCTCCAGCTCCTCCGGTGGGACCCCAAGGCGTTTCCAGATCAGCCGAGAGACATAGTCCCTCCAGCGTGTCCTGGGTCTTCCCCGGGGCCTCCTCCCGGTGGGACATGCCCAGAACACCTCCCTAGGGAGGCGTCCAGGAGGCATCCTGAGCAGATGCCCGAGCCACCTCAACTGGTTCCTCTCGACGTGTAGCAGTAGCGGCTCTACTCCGAGCTCCTCCCGTGTGACTGAGCTCCTCACCCTACGGAGGAAACCCATTCCAGCCGCTTGTATCTGCGACCTTGTCCTTTCGGTCATTATCCAGAGCTCATGACCATAGGTGAGGGTAGGAACGTAGATTGACCGATAAATCGAGAGCTTTGCCTTTGGACTCAGCTCCTTCTTTACCACAACGGACCGATACAGTGACCGCATCACTGCAGACGCTGCACCGATCCGCCTGTCAATCTCACGCTCCATCCTTCCCTCAGTCGTGAACAAGACCCCGAGATACTTGAACTCCTCCACTTGAGGCAGAGACTCACCACCCACCCGGAGAGGGCAAACCACCTTTTTCCGGTCGAGAACCATGGCCTCGGATCATCTGCAAACAGCGGAGATGAAATCCTGTGGTTCCCAAGCCAGACCCCCTCCAGCCCCTGGCTGAGCCTAGAAATTCTGTCCATAAATATAATGAACAGAACCGGTGACAAAGGGCAGCCCTGGCGGAGTCCAACATGCACCGGGAACAGTTCTGACTTACTGCCGGCAATGCAAACACAGCTCCTGCTCCGGTCATACAGGGACCAGACAGCCCTTAGCAAAGAGCCCCGGACCCCATACTCCCAGAGCACCCCCCAAAGGACACCACGAGGGACACGGTCGAATGCCTTCTCCAGATCCACAAAACACATGTGGACTGGTTGGGCAAACTCCCATGAACCCTCAAGAACCCGATGGAGAGTATAAAGCTGGTCCAGTGTTCTGCGCCAAAACACACTGCTCCTCTTGAATCCGAGGTTCGACTATCGGTCGGATTCTCCTCTCCAGTACCCTGGAATAGACTTTACTGGGAAGGCTGAGGAGTGTAATTCCCCTGTAATTGGAACACATCCTCCGGTCCCCCTTGTTACACAGAGGGACCACCCAGTCTGCCATTCCACAGGTACTGTCCCCGACCGCCACGCAATGTTGCAGAGACGTGTCAGCCAAGACAGCCCAACAACATCCAGAGGCTTGAGGTACTCAGGACGGATCTCGTCCATCCCCGGAGCCTTGCCACCGAGGAGCTTGTCAACCACCTCGGTGACTTCAGCCAGGGTGATGGACGAGTCCGCCTCCGGGTCCCCAGTTTCTGCTTCCTCCTCGGAAGACGTGACAATGGGATTGAGGAGATCCTCAAAGTATTCCTTCCACCGCCCGACAACATCCCCAGTCGAGGTCAGCAGCTCTCCACCCGCACTGTAAACAGTGTTGGTGAAGCACTGCTTCCCCCTCCTGAGGCGTCGGACGGTTTGCCAGAATCTCTTTGAGGCCGTCCAATAGTCCTCCTCCATGGCCTCCCCGAACTCCTCCCAACCCCGAGTTTTTGCCTCTGCGACTGCCCGAGCCGCGGCACGCTTGGCCCGCCTCATCAGCTGCCTCAAGAGTCCCACGAGCCAACAAGGCTCGATAGGACTCCTTCTTCAGCCTGACGGCATCCCTTACTTCCGGTGTCCACCACCGGGTTTGGGAATTGCCGCCGCGACAAGCACCGCAGACCTTATGACCACAGCTACGAGCAGCCGCATCGACAATAGAGGTGGAGAACATGGCCCACTCAGAGTCCTTGTCCCCAGCCTCCCCCGGGATCAGGGAGAAGCTCTCCCGGAGGTGGGAGTTGAAGACCTGTCCGCCAGACGTTCCCAGCAGACCCTCACGATGTGCTTGGGCCTGCCAGGTCTGTCCGGCTTCCTCCTCCGGCAGCGGATCCAACTCACCACCAGGTGGTGATCAGTTGACAGCTCAGTCCCTCTCTTCACACAAGTGTCCACGACACGCCGGAGGTCAGATGACATGACAAAAAAGTCGATCATCGACCTCTGACCTAGAGTGTCCTGGTGCCACGTGCACCGATTGACACCCTTGTGCTCGAACATGGTGTTTGTTATGGACAAACTGTGACTTGCACAGAAGTCCAATAACAAAACACCACTCGGGTTCAGATCGGGGAGGCCGTTCCTCCCAATCACGCCCCTCCAAGTGTCACTGTCATTACCCACATGGGCATTGAAGTCCCCCAGGAGAACAACGGAGTCCCCGGTTGATGCACTGTCTAGTACCCCTCCCAGGGACTCCAAAAAGGCCGGGTACTCCACACTGCTGTTTGGCTCGTAGGCCGACACAACAGTGAGAGACCTGTCCCCAACCCGAAGGCGCAGGGACGCGACCCTCTCGTTCACCGGGGTGAACTCCAACACGTGGCGGCTGAGCTGTGGGGCAATGAGCAAGCCCTCACCAGCTCGCCACCGCTCCCCGTAGGCAACGCCAGAGAAATGGAGAGTCCAACCCCTCTCAAGGAGTTGGGTTCCAGAGCCCAAGCTGTGCGTGTAGCCGGTAGCGATCACCCTCTCGCACAAGCTCAGGCTCCTTCCCCCCCAGCGAGGTGACATTCCATGTCCCCAGAGCTAGTCTCCATGTCTGGAGGTCCGGTCGTCGAGGTCCCCGCCTTCGACTGCCACCCGGATCTCTCTGCACCCGCCCCTCATGGCTCCTCCCGCAGGTGGTGGGTCCACGGGAGGTCGGCCCCACGTCGTTCCTTCGGGTTGGGCCTGGCCGGGCCCCGTGGGGAAAGGCCCGACCATCAGGCGCTTGCCGCCGAGCACCCACCCCAGGCCTGGCTCCAGGGTGGGGCCCCGGTAACGCCAGCCCGGGCGACGTAGCTGGCGTTGTTTTTCTCTCTTCATGGGGGCTTCTGAACCGCTCTTAGTCAGACCCGTCTCCAAGGACCTGTTTGCCATGGGTGACCCTACCAGGGGCATGAAGCCCCCGACAACATAGCTCCCAGGATCATTCGGGTGCTCAAACCCCTCCACCACGTTAAGGTGGCGGTTCGGGGAGGGGGGTGGCGGTTCGGGGAGGGGATGTAAGTCAACTTATGTAATGAAAATAAAATGATCTTCATTAGTTTACACATATTTCTATTTTGATTTATGCCTGTAATGAATTTGTTATCTATTTGAATTTGAGGCTTGATTGCTCAGAAGATAACTGTTTTCATCTAACCCCGTATCCCTGCCCATTGTCACTATTCAAGTATTCAGACTCCAGGTCACAGAGCCATTATTTAAAGAGCCCAGAGTACGCTATGTTCTTATCTATGTTCTAATCTTGTTTCCTCATCAAAAACATGCCTGGAGCTGTGTTTTGTTTCATTCATACATGTTTAACACACAAACACTGTATATTTAGAGTTCTTTTCTCAGACAGTTCCACCTTATGATGTCTTGTGGTCATATAGGAAGCGCTCCACATACATACAACTCCATACAACTTCACTAGAATCATTTGGATCATTTCAGCCACTGGAATTGCCAATCTCTACTGAACTAAAGGTAAAAGTTAAAACCACAATTACAAACATGGGTGAATGAAACAAGACATGACTCTGGATAGTTTTGGATGAGGTATCAACATTCTAACACAGCTAAAGGCTCACAAGAGTCAATTTTGCATAATATAGGACCTTTAACAGAATAAAAATATAAAGAGGCACATATCTACAAATGTTTCTTTTATAATAAGTAATGAGTAAGTTTTTAACCCTTTGTTCAGGAGGAGCAGAGGGAGCAGATCAGAGACTGGGTTCTGATGGTTTCTATGGACCAACGTCTGGAGCAGGTTTTACCCAAAGACGAGAGAAACAGCTACGAAGCCTCACTCACCTCCTCCTCCACCGGGCTCACCTCTCTGCCCTGTGTGCTTACCGGTAATACTACTACTACTATTACTAATGCTACTGAAAATAAGATAAGATATGCCTTTATTAGTCCCATAGTGGGGAAATTCCAATATTGCATCGCACAGTTAAAGAACAGAAGGAAAATGGTACATGCAATAAAACAAGATAATAGATAACTAGTGTAAGCATGTTCCTTTTATCCGATCAGAAGAATCACTGGAGTAAACCTCCTTTAATCTAATCTCTAATATTATGAGCAATGATGTTTTACATCCTTCAATAGCTTAAAATAATTTTAAAAATAGACTTAAAAATAAACTAAAAATAGACTCCAATATAACATCTCTGTAAAGTGACTTGAGTATTGCACATAGGTGTGGTTGAATGACACATGTTCAGTGTTAACAGTGTTCATTGTACAGTCTGACAGCAGCAGGAAGGAAAGACCTGCGAAACCTCTCCTTCACACAGCAAGGGTGAATCAGTCTGTCACTGAAGCTGCTCTCCAGGGCAGACAGTGTGTCCTGCAGGGGGTGAGACTCATGGCCCAGCATAGAAATGACCTTAGCCAGGACCCTTCTGTCCCCCACCTCCTGCACTGAGTCCAGAGGACAGCCCAGGACGGAGCTGGACTTCTCGATGACCTTGTCCAGCTTCTTCCTCTCCCTCTCTGTGATGCTGCTGTTCCAGCGGACTACACCGTACAGGATGGCTGATGCCACCACAGAGTCATAGAAGGTCTTCAGGAGTGGCCCTCTCACTCCAAAAGACCTGAGTCTCCTCAGGAGATAGAGCCTGCTCTGGCCCTTCCTGTACAGTGCATCTGTGTTGTGAGTCCAGTCCAGTTTGTTGTTCAGATGAACACCCAGGTACTTGTATGAGTCCACTCTCTCAATGTCCCTTCCCTGGATGTTCACTGAGGGGGCAGTAGAGTGGCATCTGTGGAAGTCCACCACCATCTCCTTGGTCTTCTCTGCATTGATGATGAGGTGGTTCTGCTGACACCAGTCCACAAAGTCCTGTGTTAGTCCTCTGTACTCCACATCGTCATCATCCTTGATGAGGCCAATGATGGCAGAGTCATCAGAGAATACCTCTCTGCCCTGTGTATACCACTGGCAATACTACTACTACTGCTACTGCAAAAGCTACTGTTACTGATGGAGAAATTGCATTTGTGGACTGTCCCAGCCCCACAGTGCCAGCTCAGTCATTGTTATCCAACACACAGCAGAGACACACACAGACTTTGGCACACCCACGTGTCGAGCCACACGCCACAGTTCTTCAAAAGGCTTTAACACAACTCTTGCAATGTTTTAAATAGGAGTTTTATCTGCAGATTAAGATAAAGACAGTGGTTTAAGGAGGTTATAGTGAGTTTAGTGAGAGACAAGAGTTTGCAGCACAGAGAGAATCAGGAGAGGAGCCTGTCTCTGCTGCAGCTCTTGTGCCCCTGCTCACAGTATACAGCGCTCCTTTTGTCAGAGCAGAGACATGTTTGTACTCACCAGAGAAGTGCAAAAAGCCTCATGTGTTTTCAGATGTGGCTCGGTGTGGGTTCGCTCATAGACAATAATGGATCAGAGCGGCCCGGTGTGTGATGGCTTTAATTCTCCCTACAGCAGAAATATGGCCAGACTGCAGTGGACATTAGAGCTTCAGCTCTTCTCTTAGGCTACTTCACTGTATTCTACAGGACCTTGCTCAGTGATGTTATAGCCTTTTCTAATCACAAACAGTAGCAAATACCAAACTGTTTTATAGACGAGACAACTGTTGTGATTTTGGGCGTTACAAAAATAAAATGAATTGAATTGAATTATATGTGGTTGTGGTGGAAAAATTACAGTTCTAAATGAAAAGTAATCTATTTGCGAAGCTCAGTGAGTTTTGAAATACAGAAAAAAAAGTTGTATTGTTTGTTACAGCAGATACAGACAGGACAGGGCCCAGGCCTGCCCTGGCCACAGACCAGTAGCCTCCCGGCCTCTCCCCCAGTTCCCCTCTCAGTCTAAGTCCCAGTCTAAACCACCAACCCTGAGCATCTGAGCTCTGACTCTTTTATACCAGAATGACAAAGCTACATAAATTTCAAAGCAGAGTGACTTTTGTTTCACACCCATAAGATAATGAACTTTTACACTTAGACAGGTAGAACAACAACAAGTTTCCTGTGGGATGGAGACGGAGCCTTCACAGATGTTAATGTCTGGTCTGGGTCTGGCAGACATAGATCAAATTCATTTAAAGACACAACATGAATATACAAACATTTCCATCACATGGTGTCTTCAGTACACAATGGGCCATGTCACAGAATACTTACAGAATACTGAATACCTGTTTTCAAATGTATTTTGTTAAGTCAATACCGTTTAAAAGTATTGTTGCATCACTGTGCACAGGTTACCCAGTCCTAAGGAGCCAGGTGGAGTTCTCGTCATCAGGAAGAGCTGCCAATAAAGATGACTGGAACAAGTTCCTCATGGCCACCAAGGTACAGAGTCCTCCTCTCTTTCTCTCTCATATTTCAGATAAAGGGACCTCCTCCTTGTATAGTTCAGACAGAGTGATGGTGCTTGGTTCTTTCTGTTGTTCCCACTGTTTTTTTGTTTTTTTAGTTTTTTTTTTTTATTGAATGTGGTCTTATGTTCCACTTCATTTTATTGACATGGTTCTGTAGCTGAGTTTTACTGTAAAAAGTAGAAAAACAGAAATATTCCCCACTTACCTTATGCTTTCAGGGCATCCTGTTTATTCATGGCAATTATTTTGTTAACACTTTTACAGTCTTCAGAGACCAGAGCTAACAACAGCTAGCATGCTAACAGCGCCTCCCTGATTATTGGAACTTATTCTTATCATATTGGCAAGCCCTCTTTAAATCCCTTCTCTCTGATTGGTTGATTGGCTCTTGTTTTTCTATTGCTCTCTCTGATTGGTTGTCTCTTTCCTCAGACTTCACACAGCCCGGAGTGCCAGGATGTTCTGAAGTTTTTGGGACAATGGTGCGGATCTCTCCCTGGATCTGGATTCTCTTTCCACTGACCACAACCTCCAGAAAAAAACACCTTCAAATCCTTTAGTTTTATATACAATTCTGCTCCCATTCACACCAAACATCTTTCTTACCATTTTAGACTTGGTTAAAATGTTTGAGATCTCTGGTTAGGTCTAATCCTGATTTAGTCCTGGTCTTGTCCTGGTCTAATCCTTGTCCTGGTCTAATCCTGGTACTGGTCTAGTCCTGGTTTTGTCTTGCTTTAGTCCTGGATTAAACCTGGTTTAGACCTGGTTTAAATGGTTGAGATCTCTGGTCTAGACTTGGTTTAGTTTTAGTCCTGGTTTAGACCTGGTTTAGTCTTGGTTTAGCCTTAGTTTAGTACTAGAGCTGGTTTAATTTTTTTTATTTTATTTTAGACCTGCTTAAATCCTGGGTTTAACCTGGATCAAGTTACCTAGTTTAATTCAATCTAGTTTAGTCCTGGTTTAATCCTCATTTAGACGTTGTTAAATCCAGTCGTTGCTGAGCCTTAGTCCTGCTTTAGTTCTTGATGAGTCCTTTTTAGATCCGTTTTACTCGCAGATTAGTCCTGGTTTAGTTCTAGTTTAGACCTTGTTTAATCCTGGTTTAGTGCTGCTGTTTCCTGAGAAAGTCCTGTTTTAAACCAGCTTTTTCTTGACTTGATTTACCTGGTTTAGTTCTTGCTTAGTCTTGGTTTAGTCCTGGTTTAGTCCTGGTTTAGTCCTGATTTAGACCTGATTTAGTCCTAGTATAATTCTGGCGTAGTCCTCATTTCTTCTTCTTCCTTTTTTCACTCAAAGCCTTACCTTCCGTGTGAATGTGAGCAGAAACATGTACATTTGTATTTATGAAAACTCATAGAATATAACCATAAATAATTACAAAATGACTTCTTTAATTCAACCTTTTTTCAGTTTGTTCCATTTTTTATTTTTTATTTTTTGAAAGACTGAACTCAAGCGAACGCTGAACTGGGACAAATAGATGCACAAATATTCAAAGAACGATTTTTTATTTCACAGAGTTTCATGAAGTTTTTGTTATTTATCGTCCAAAGCCTCTGCCTCAAGTCTTGCTGTGTTTACATTAAATGTGTTTTGCTAAGAAATAAATAATAGTTTTAAACATTTTAAAAGTGGAATTCATTTAATTAATTATAAACAGATTAAAATACAGTACATCAAAAATATTTCAGTAGTAATAACAAAAAATACATTTGGGTATTGATACTTTGCAGCTGATCATCAACATTCTCTGGGGGGGTGATGCTAACTTGACGCACTGCTTTGTCTGAGCTCTATTTTACACAGTCTGACAAGAAGAAGCTGACTTAGCTGGAACTACAGGTGAGCTGATTTGTGCTGTTAAATGAGTCCCTCTCAAATTACATTATAGTCACACGCTAGCTAGCATTAGTCAACAGTTTTTCAGTGAGGCACTCTCACCAGCAGGACCATGAGCTGATCACAGGCTCCTGAAAATGTGCTGTTTAAATCTATTTTGTATTTTTTCTTGAGTTTTCAGACAATCTTAAAACTTACTTAGCAGTGTTTGCTAATGTGTGCATTGTGTCTCCATTGTAGCTGCTGAACATTCTACCACAGAGATACATGTAGAACACCCCCAGTGTGATGCCACTGCAAAGTATGAATAAATCATTTGAATGTAGTTTACATACCATCCCTGCTCATACATTTACACAGGCAATATTTGGAGTGCTTTGCCCAAGGACACAAAGACAGCATGTAGTACTGTGGCGTGGGAACTGAACCTACAACCTACTGAATCTTGTACTTGTACGTACACTTACCCATCCTTCAATCTCTCTGGGTTAAACGTGTCAGGAGCAGTGGACCAGATCTGAGCCAGGATCCTGCTACAGCTGGACCAAAGACTAAACCAAGAAGTGCACTGGAACTAAAGCTAGGACGACACTAGAAATAAGCCAGGAGTAAACCAGGTAATAGACCAAAACAATATAAGTCTAGAAACAGAGGAGAATCTATCTGGAGGATTACTCTGCTTGTTTTAGGTTGATGGGAGAATCCAGAGTACTCAGAGAACCCTTGAGAGTCACAGGAGACAATCAAAAGGCCATAAATGAAACTTACTGTTTTTGACCTGTTTTTGTCTACTTCTACTAACACTACGACTACTACCACTAGCATTACTGTTACTTCTACTACTACCAAGGCTACAATCAGTTACTGCAATATTAATCATATTACAATATTACTATTAAGCTCATACAAACATTTGGAGCTACGGTTACCCTACTATTAGCAAAACCATTTTCATAATCACCCCACGAAGACTAAACCAGGACTAAATTAGATCTAAACCAGGACTAAACTAGGACTAAACCCTGATTAGAGCAGGTCTAAACTGAGACTAAACCAGGTGTATACCAGGACTTGACCAAGACTTGAACAGGACTACACCAGTGCTAAACTAGGATAAAGCCTGTTCTATATCAGGTCTAAATTGGGTCTAAAATAAGTCTAATCCGAAACTAAATTCGGTCTAAACCAGGACTGAACCAGGAGTAAACTGGGTCTAATCTAGGACTAAACCAGGACTTGGACATGTGTTCCATACACATTTATTTACTGTATATGAAGCACTGAATTGTGCTATTGTGTTGCAGAGTATCAGCAGTAGTAGTAGCAGTATTTGTCTGGTCTTCTCTGTAAGTAGAAGTATTATAAATTGTGTTAAAGGAACAGGAAGTCGGTGAGTGTCTCTAATGCGTCGCTATCGATCTTTTAAGCAGGTTTCAGTTCAAGCTCGTAACTCTACCCTCAACATTTCAGACAGTAACAGACAGACAGGAGCAGAGTCAGAGGAGCAGAGTCAGAGGAGCAGAGTCAGAGGAGCAGAGTCAGAGGAGCAGAGTCAGAGGAGCAGAGTCAGAGGAGCAGAGTCAGAGGAGCAGAGTCAGAGCAGCAGGGGCAGAGCATCAGGGGCAGAGCATCAGGGGCAGAGCAGCAGGGGCAGAGCAGCAGGGGCAGAGCAGCAGGGGCAGAGCAGCAGGGGCAGAGCAGCAGGGGCAGAGGAGCCAGAGGGGCGGTGACACTGACCCTATAAGTTTTTTGGTAGAGGATATGTCACCTGTGTGTCTATGGAGCTTTTATTGCTTTTCTTGGAATATTCCACATTATGGCATTAAATATATCTATCCCCATAGAGACAAGTAGGGACACCAACAGGTAAAGTTACAGGTCTGATCTGTGTACAGGCGAGAAAGCTCACAGTAAGAATGCATGATTTTCAAGGTACCGTAGATACATTTAATCCAATTCTCTGGAATATTCCAGGCAAAGTATAGTAACGTCTCTGGTTTAAATCATACCACCACCTGGTTTAGTCCTGGTACAGTCCAGGTTTAGTTTCAGGTTTAGTCCAAACTTAACGTAAAGCACTTAAAACAGGACTAAATCAGGACTGAACCAAGACCAAACTGGGACCAAACTAAAGAAAGACTGAACCACATCAAATACACCCATAGTATCATATATATTTTTTCATTAAATCTCTGCCTGATCCGCAGCAGCTTCACCATAACTAAAGTTGAGTTTCAGTCTCTCTTTTGGCATTCACCGCGTGCCTTAATTGTTTAGAATTTAAATCAAGGTCCGCTGTGAACACGAACAGAGGCGACCCACAATCCTTTGCTGCTGACGTCCCAGAATCAGATTTCAGATTTATGCTTGATGCCCTCCCAGACAAACCCCCTTATCAAAGACACGGCACATTAAAAAGCACAATGAGTTTCACATGTATATGGCTCTGGAACTGAGCTCCAATAAAACGCTCAAAAATATGATTTCAATTCACTTTTGTGTGGTTCTCAACATACGGCTCTGCTTCAACTGACAATGCACTGTTTTGTAAATCTTTGTACTGTTGTTTTTATGGTCATTTGAATGTGAGATGTGAGTTGTGACATTTGTAATTTTGATTTGGTTTAGATTATACACCTCCAAGAGTGTTCAAACTGTTCCTGTACAAATCCCACACATTTCAGAACATGTCTGAAGAGGTCTACAGTACAGAGTTAGCAGCTTTTCCACAGAACTCCATGGAGTGGGGAAATTTTGTCATTTCCAAAGAACTGCTACCTTTACTAACTGTAATGATTTAAATTACAATTTCAGTGTGCGCTGTTTTTGTCCTGTTTAAGTTATGTCTTGTTTTAGACCCTGATTGGAAATGGAATGGTTCAGTCCTGGTTCAGTCCAGGTTCAGTCCTCGTCCAGTCCTGATTTGTCCCGGTCTTGTCCTGGTTCAGACCTGGTTCAGTCCTGGTTCAATTCTGGTCTGGTCCTGATTTGGACCGGTCTTGTCCTGGTTCAGACTTGGTCTAGTCCTGGACTAACCCTGGTTCAGACCTGGTCTAGTCCTGGTTAAGTCCTGTTCTAGTCCCTGTTCCAGTCTCCTCTGTTCCCTTTGAAGAAGGCAGCACTGCGGAACATTATCCTCCAGCGGCACGTTTGTACTGCGGCGTTTTCCCGTCACAAAAACCTGCCTTCCTGCCTCTGCCTTGCTCATGGGCACCTCGGCAGCGACCGTGCATCCTTTATATGCAAATGACCTACTTACAACGCGACAAATGCAACGGGAGGGGGCTGCTGTCTTTGTGTTACAGACGCCTGAATTCACATCTAACTCCAAATTACGCACATAAATTTTGGTTTTTGGTGAATTGTACAATATTACGCGTGCCATTTTAGCCATTTTATTTTATCAGTGCGTAATGGAGGTGCTTTCGGTTCGGCTGTGCTTTTTATGCGAGTTCAAAGGCGGCAGATGAATGGTGAGATGCGACACTGCGGCGTTTTCTGGAGCTCAATTGGCGCAAAACCATCGTAATAAAAATCATTAAACAAAAGCAAACGCCAAAATCTTTGCATTTTCAAATAACCCATGCGCAATAAATGTCAATAAAACAAGAATTAAAATATATATATATATATATTTTATGCTGATTCTGTAAAAAAACAATACAAAACAAAAAACAACAAAAAAAAAACAAACGTCTGTGATAAAAAGAAGACGAATGAGGAGACGTGTAGCCGGGAAAGATGGTTGTTTTTCGGGATAAATCACTGGAGCAGGTCGGTGTCGTCCCTGGAGGTCCGTGGATGAGGAGAGGAGAAAGAGAAACGAAGATGGGGGATGCTGCAGAGGTCGCAGCGTCCTTGTTAGATTCGGTTAAACTCCGAGGTTTAATTTCGAGTAAATAATGAAGAAATGATACTCAGTGATCCCGTTGTGGTGGAGCGGTGTAAAATCCGAAAATAGTCCGAAAATGTGAAGCGGAGATGGCGCTGGTGCAGAGACCGAGGAGAAACGGGGGCAGGATGGAGATGGAGGGATGCAGAGATGCGCAGAGGGAGGGGAGGGGTGGAGAGAGAGAGGAGGGAGGGGAGGGGTGGAGGAGAGAGAGGGAAAGGGAGGGGTAGAGGACAGAGGAATGGAGGGAGTGGTGGGGAGAGAGAGGGGTAGGGAAAGAGAGAGGAGGGAGGGAGGAGTGGAGAGAGAGGGGAGGGGTGAAGAGAGAGGAGAGGGAGGGAAGGGGTAGAGGAGAGAGAGGGAAAGAGAGGGGTAGAGAAGACAGGAGGGGAGGGAGGGGTGGGGAGAGAGACAGGGGTAGAGAGAGAGAGGAGGGGTGGAGAGAGGAAGGGAGAGAGGAGAGGGAGGGGTAGAGAGAGAGAGAGGACAGAGGGATGGTGGAGAGAGGAGAGGGAGGGAGGGAGGGGTAGAGGAGAGAGAGGGAAAGGGAGGGGTAGAGGAGAAGGAGAGGGGGGTAGAGGAAAGAGGAGGGAGAAGGAGGAGAGAGTGAGAGGGAAAGGGAGGGGTACATGAGAGAGGAGAGGGAGGGGTGGAGGAGAAAAAGGGGAGAAACAAGGCAGAAAGAGAGAGGGTGAGGGGTGGATGGAGAGAGGGGAGGTGTGGAGAAAGAAAAGGGAGGGGTAGAGGAGAGGGTAGGGGTGGAGAAGAGAAGGGAAAAAGTGTGTGTAGGAGAGGGAAGAAAGAGGGAGAGGTAGAGGAGCAATGGAAGAAAGGGAGGAGAAAAGGAGAGAGGAGGAAAAAAGGAGAGAGGGTTTGAGAAAAAAAAGAGGGCAGTGGGGAAGGAGGGATAGGAGAGAAGTGGAGGAGACCAAGAAAAAGGGGAGATGAGGGGATGGAGGCGAGGGAAGGAGCATCAGGAGAGAGAGAAAGAGAGTGAGATGTAGAGGACAAGAAGAGGGAGTGAGAAATAGAGTAATAGAGGGACATGGGTAAGGGAAGGAAATGGCAAAAGTTTTCATGAGTTTTGTGTTCATTGTAATTGAGGAACAGGAGCATTATCTGATGTGGCTGTTAATCAGTTTTGTGTTTTTGTGGGAAACTGATGATATTGTCTTTGTTCTTTTTACTGAAACAGGAACTTTAAAGGGTCCATATGACTCTAATTTCTGATCTGTGCCATAACGCTGTTTTCTCATCATAAACAGACCTGGAGTTGTGTTTTGTTTCATTTACACATGTTTAACACACAAACACTGCAAACTGAAAACACTCTATTCCACCTTGTGATGTCATGTGGTAATACAGGAAATACTCCACTGTGTTTTTAAACTCCATACACCTTCACTAGAATTATTGGGATCATTTCAGCTTTGGAATTGTCAATCTCTACTAAACGTAAAAGGAGCTGTTAACTTCAAAACTACCACTTCATGACATCACAAGGTGGAACAGAGCATTTTGAGCTTTGGAGATATAGACAGACTAATAATAAAGTGTTACTCAAACATGTGTGAATGAAACAAAACACAACTCCAGGTCTGTTTTTGAGGAGGGAACAGCAATAGAACATGGATTAAAGTTACAAGAATAAATTTAGTGAGGCAATTCTGGGAGACTCCAGCAAGTTGAGCCATGGCAACCGTTAAATATTGCAAGTTGCAAAATGTATTGCATTAAAATGTAACTTTATGAATTCAAATCATATTTATTTTAATCGTACCCTTCAAAACATTAAAGAAATAATTACCACATTGCAAGAAGTGGCCCAATTCCCGTCTCCCCTTTAAATACAGCCTTTCAATTACCAAAGTGCAAATATTTTAAGCTTTAAACAAGAAAACATAATGACAGATAATCTCCATGAATAGTTGATTCAGTATGAAACATATATGGGTAAGTAACGGCAGTATAAAGGGTCCATTTGTTTACAGCAGAGAGTTTGTGAAACCTGTGCCACAGACTGACATTACTAAACACACTGTTAGCTAACAGCTCAGGCTAATGCTAAGCTAAGTGCGCTAGTTGCAGGCTTGGTTCCGCCTCCGAGGGTCCATGGTGTCCTCCTCCCCGCGGCTCAGGCTACTCTGGCGGCACTTTGTCAACGCTCGAATGGGAGACATGAGCTCTAAGGGTCAGATGCCCACCCCGGAGACCGCGCTGCCCGGGCGGACCGACAGCCCCATAAAAGTCTCCGGTAAACACTGGCTCTTTAACTTTAGCATGTTAGCTTCTTGGGAACGCTGATATAACTTTTATTATTGTAAACTCAGGTGACAAATTCTGGTGTTGTAACTTCAACAGCAGTCTTTAGACATTTTGCACCTCATCACTATGTCTGAAAATGTACTGATGTTTTTATTTTTGAATGAAGCACATTTATAGTTGTGTAATTATTAGCTAATGCCTGCGCATATCAACTGTTACAGAAACACAAGGCAGTGCGCATGCGCTGTATGCCAGACTAAATAAATAACTCTCAGTGGACATTATTGAGGAGAGTTCGCTAAAATAATCAAAATGCATGGATGACATTTCAAATTTCTTCGGGCATTTTTGATGAGGGAACAACGTTATACCATGTTCAGAATTAAACCTGACCGGTTCAGTTCTGGTTTAGTCTTAGTTTTAAACCATGATTAAACCAGGATTAAAGCATATTACATTTCCTCATTCCTCTGAGTTGATGTGTTTGTACATTTTTATCTTTTCAGCCAAACATGATGTAAACGGCAACAGGACAGTTCCTCCATTTCCTGAAGGCACAGAGACTGCCATCTTTGGTATGTACTCCAGACTAAATTTAAAACAAATATACATGGATATTTGATTCAAATAAGTTGCACAACCGTATTTTTAATTCATTTTTCTTATTGCACTTTAAAAGCCCACAGCTGACCCTGGCCTGGCTTCTATGTGCTGTTTTTGTAAAAAGGTGTGTTTGATTTTAGGCATGGGCTGTTTCTGGGGGGTAGAGCGTAAATTCTGGAGACAGGAGGGAGTGTACTCGACTCAGGTGGGCTACGCTGGAGGATACACGCCCCACCCAACCTACAGAGAAGTCTGCACAGGTGAGGGTTTCAGGATCCATTTCTTGAACACAATAAGACAGACTTTTAATCAGTGCCATTTAAAGCTGACCTTTTCTGTTTTCACCTCCACTGGTACACAGCCACTGTGATGTACTTATTGCATTCACAAATTGTATTTTCTTAATCTGTGACACACTTAGGATTTAGCACCATCGCGTAGTCATTTTGGTACAAATGAAAAAAAATCCACTACTAGTGTGATGTTGTGATGACGTTTACAGTGACGTCAGATCCCATTGGACACTGCAGTCTTCTAACATAGTCGGACTTGTTTCCTTTACTAAGTTGTTTTAGATCAGTATTGAGAGTTAAAATGTCCAAATTGTACCATAATGATCCAGAGGTCTCATAGATTATAACTATAGCAGACACATGTACAAAATGGCTTCTTTAAGGTAAATAGGGGTTTGTAAAATGTTGCAGCATAGTACTAACTCCAGTGTTGTGTTGATTTTCAGGCAAGACGGGTCATGCAGAGGTGGTGCGTGTTGTCTTTTACCCTGAGAAAATCAGCTTCGCTGGACTCCTCAAAGTGTTCTGGGAGAGCCACGACCCCACGCAGGGTAAAATCACAAATCACTGTAACACCATTAGATCTGTTACATTCACAACATCAGAATCTAGTTTAATCTGAGCTGAGACAGGTCAGAACTCTCAGGTGGAGTTAATTCATTAATATCTCTATAATTACTACTTACTATTACTATTACTATTCACATGAAACAAAACCTGACACTAAGTTCAGCGTCTTCTCTGTCAGTGGAAATTAACAAAAATGAAATGATTTTTTCACAATAGCTTCAGAAAGCATTTTTCAATCCAAAGATGGGATGGCAACCGGAAGGACGTTAAGCCATAAGACTAACATGACGAGTTTGTGGAGCTGATCCCAAACTAATAATGAGAAGGTTCAACATTTGTGGATCAAAAGTTTCTTTCAAAAACAGTGAATCTCCCATAGAGTTATACAGAGTTATACATACTGTGCCATCCATCTGAAACTGACCTCATCTAACTAAAACACAGCCTGTTGATACTTTGCAGTAACATCGCACTACATGTATCTCTATGGTGGAATGTTCCACTGTTACATGGTGACACAAGGCACACATTAGCAAACACTGTGGTGACACAAGGCACACATTAACAAACACTTTCAAAAACAGTTTTAAGATCTCTCTTTAAAACTCAAGATAAAAAATACAAAATTTTTATATTTTTTATAAATATTTTAACACATTTTCAGGAGCCTGTGATCAGTATGTTCATGGTCCTGTTTAGGAGTTTGATTTTCAACAAAAAGGTGAGAGTGACTCACTGAAAAACGGTTGGCTAATGGTTGCTAGCTTGTGATGTAATGTTATTTGAGATGGATTTATTTAACAGCACAAATCAGCTCACTTGTTGTAGGTCAGTTCTTTCTGGTCAGATTGTGTTAAAATAAAGCTCAGATTAAAGTATAACTTGAGCATTCCAGACAGAGTAGTCCAGTTAGTATCATACACCCAGGCAGTGTTGATGTCATCAGCCGCAAAGTATCAATTGTTATTACATAAACATGATACAGTGTGGTATTATGGGATGTGCTTGTATTGATGTTGTTCTTTTGTCGAAGGGATGCGTCAAGGGAACGACTTTGGCACAGCGTATCGCTCTGTGATCTACACCTCCTCTCCTCAGCAAACACAGGACGCTCTGAGCTCCAGGGACCAGTACCAGAAGGTGCTCACAAACATCAAACCGATCACTAACAAAACTATCTCGCTCTGTCTTTGTCTCTGTATCTCTCGTTCTCTCTCTCTCTGTCTCCCTCTCTTTCTCTCTCTCTCTTTCCCTTTCTGTCTCTCTGTCTCTTTCTGTCTCTAGCTCTCCTATCCTTTCTTTTTCCACTGTTTCTCTCTTTCAGTGTTCTTGTTCTCTCTCACCCCCCCTCTCTCTCTCTCTCATTCTCCACCCATCCCTTTCTTTTTTCTTGTTGTCTTTGTCCCCCCTTTTCCCTCTCTTTCTCTCTCCTCCCCCTTCTCTCTCTTTCTCTCTTTCCTTGTCTTTCCATGTTCCTCCTCAATCCTCTCTCCACCCTCTCTCCCAACTCTCCCTCCCTTTCTCCTCTCTCTCTCTCTCTCCCCCTCTCTCTTTCTCTTTGCTCTTCCCCCCCTCTTTCTCTCCATGCTCTCCCACCCTCTCTTTCCCTCTCTTTCTCCTTGCTCTTCCCTCTGTTCTCTCTCCTCTTCATCTCTCCTTTTCTCCTCTCTCTCTCCCAACTCTTCTTCCCTTTCTCCCCTCTCTCTCCACCTTTCTCCTCTCTCTCTCTATCTATCTCTATGTCCTTGCTCCCCCTCTCTCTTTCGCTCCTCTTCCTCTCTCATTCTCTGCAGCTCTTGGCTTGTTACGAACACACTTTGTGCCAAATCATCTGGAGTCTAAATCTGTGCTGCTAATTCACTGTTTCTCATCTTCATTTGGTCCTGACTCGAGATTCATGGAAAAATCACCTCATTCAGAAGCATCGCTCGGACATCAATCTGTGTCCCCCAATCTGTGTCCCCCAGACTCAATATTGATAGATACATGTTATGCTATACTGTGGAACATTCAAGACAAAGCAGGAGCATCTCCATGGAGAGTTGAAAGACCCTCCTCCAGAAAAGTTACGTAATGCAGCTTTATTAAAGGATCTATTTTCTGCGCAGGTGCTGACGGAGGAGGGATACGGCCCCATCACGACAGAGATTGCAGAGGGAAAGATGTTTTACTACGCCGAGGACTACCATCAGCAGTACCTGAGCAAAAGCCCAGATGGGTACTGCGGACTGAGGGGTACCGGGGTATCCTGCCCCATAGGACTCGGCAAAAGCTAAACCAGGACTAATAGACTAAACTGCCACACAAACTGGACTAAACCAGGACTAAAACAAGACTAAACCTGGACTAAACCAGGACTCAAACAAGACTAAATCAGAACTAAAACAGGATAAACCTGAACTTTAAGAACTAGAGCAGGGACTGAAGCGGGACTGAAGCGGGACTGAAACAGGACTGAAACAGGACTGAAACCGGATACACTGGGACTTAAAGGACTTAGACCGGGACTAGACCGGGACTAGACCGGGACTAGACCAGGACTAGACCAGGACTAAAACAGGATGCTAAGCAGGACTACAGCGGCTGGACAGAACTGATCCAGGACAAACAGGATTTAATTGCGGGTTTAATGCGTTCAGCACGTAAAAAAACAAAAAAACAAAACATCATTTGGCTTTGTTTTGCCATTATCTCAAATTACATGATCTGATTTTGATTATCTCATCTTTTATAAGGCACAATATGCAATGGGCAAATCCTTTTTATTTATTACTTGTGTTATGCTTGAAATTATACTGGAGGTGGAGGGTTCAATCCTTTAAAGTTTAAATGAAGTCAAATGTTGATGCAGATATTTTGTTTTTAATAAATTGTAAAGTCTTCCAATGTGAGAATTCTTGGTTGTTGTTTTTTCTCAAAAAAAAAAAAATCCGATTAGGGTTGTCAAAAGTATAAAAATTATGATTCTAATCAATACTTAAACTAGCATTAAAACTGAATACTCACTGTTCGCAGGTATCGATACAAAAAAAATCCCATTCAAAGGACAGAAATTAACCTCTCTTGAACAGTTTGTTAGAACTAATGTAAGAACACATGGTATAATAAAAACATTGATTATTTGCAGCAGATGTCATCCATCAACGTTTCTTGGAATGTGATGCTAACTAAAGGCAATACTCTGTCAGAAGCGCTGTTACTCAAAATATACTTGAACGCTCGGATTGATCACAGGCTCCTGAAAATGTGCTCTTTAAATCCATTTTGTATTTTTTCTTCACACTTTTTAACAGTGTTTGCACAGTAGTGTGTGCACTGTGTGTCCATGGTAACTGCTGAACATTCCACGATAGGCATAGATGGAGAACATCTCAAAGGATCAATACTATTATTTTGTGTTGTAACTTAAAAAGAAATAGCTTTTAAAAAGATCATTTGGGTATCAGAATAGGTATTGAGTCTATTATTTAGTATCAAAATTGAGTTGGAAGTTTTAGAATCATGACAACAGTGATTCTGATATAAAAAAGTTTTGTGGATAAATGGCACGCGTTCTGTTTATAAAGTCAAAGCAACACCACAACACTGTGGCCATTGGGAGGTATTACAACACATATTTAAAATGTAGATGATGTGGTTTGTTTGAAGAAATTCAATGAAGCGCGGGTAAATCACAGGAGTAACTATGACTTGATTAGGGTAGCCAGATGCCTCGTCATCTAATCAGTGATGTGCATGAATGGATGAACAAGATTCCTACTGTCCCTATCTATCACCTTGCGAAACCACAGCCAAGGGAACAGGCTTGGCAGAATCAGCGGGGAAAGAAGACCCTTGAGCTTGAGCTTGACTCTAGTCTGGCACTGTTCAATTCTTTGGTCTTTTTGTGTGGCGTTTGCATTTTCTTCCTGTGTTTGGGTGGGTTTCTTCTGGGCTCTCTGTTTTCCCCATCAACACAAAACATGCACAACAGGTCAAATCCTCCAGCTGAGGTCATCCTGACCAAGACTAGCTCAAGATCTGGAGATGAGTCCCTGAACACTATGATCTGGTGCTCACTATTTCTGATAAGATGCCACAGCAACATTAAAGGATGGGTCAAATGCAGAGGACAAATTTCCCCACAGGGACCTTTATATATACAGAGGTTTACATACACTATATAAAAAGGCACATACACTTTTTTCTGACAAATGAAATCAGACCAAACATTTCCTATTTTAGGTCACTTCCATCCATCCATCCATTTTCTTCCGCTTATCCGGGGCCGGGTCGCGGGGGCAGCAGTCTAAGCAGGGACTCCCAGACTTCCCTCACCCCGGACACGTCCCCCAGCTCCTCCGGTGGGACCCCAAGGCGTTCCCAGGCCAGCCGAGAGACATAGTCCCTCCAGCGTGTCCTGGGTCTTCCCCAGGGCCTCCTCCCGGTGGGACATGCCCAGAACACCTCCCCAGGGAGGCGTCCTGAGCAGATGCCCGTGCCACCTCAACTGGTTCCTCTCGACGTGTAGGAGCAGCGGCTCTACTCTGAGCTCCTCCCGTGTGACCGAGCTCCTCACCCTATCCCTAAGGGTGCGCCCGACCACCCTGCGGAGGAAACCCATTTCAGCCGCTTGTATCCACGACCTTGTCCTTTCGGTCATTACCCAGAGCTCATGACCATAGGTGAAGGTAGGAACGTAGATTGACCGGTGAATCGAGAGCTTTGCCTTTGGGCTCAGCTCCTTCTTTACCACAACGGACCGATACAGCGACTGCATCACTGCAGACGCTGCACCGATACACCTGTCAATCTCACGCTCCATCCTTCCCTCACTCGTGAACAAGACCACGAGATACTTGAACTCCTCCACTTGAGGCAGAGACTCACCACCCACCCGGAGAGGGCAAACCACCTTTTTCCAGTCGAGAACCATGGCCTCGGATTTGGAGGAGCTGATTCTCATCCCAGCCACTTCACACTCGGCTGCAAACCGTCCCAGTGCCTGCTGCAGGTCCTGGCTCGAAGAAGCCATCAGGACAACATCATCTGCAAACAGCAGAGATGAAATCCTGTGGTTCCCAAACCAGACCCCCTCTGACCCCTGGCTGCGCCTAGAAATTCTGTCCATAAATATAATGAACAGAACCGGTGACAAAGGGCAGCCCTGGCGGAGTCCAACATGCACCGGGAACAGGTCTGACTTACTGTCGGCAATGCAAACACAGCCCCTGCTCCGGTCATACAGGGACCAGACAGCCCTTAGCAAAGAGCCCCGGACCCCATACTCCCAGAGCACCCCCCAAAGGACACCGCGAGGGACACGGTCGAATGCCTTCTCCAGATCCACAAAACGCATGTGGACTGGTTGGGCGCAAACTCCCATGAACCCTCAAGAACCCGATGGAGTGTATAGAGGTGGTCCAGTGTTCCGCGACCAGGACGAAAACCACACTGCTCCTCCTGAATCTGAGGTTCGACTATCGGTCGGATTCTCCTCTCCAGTACCCTGGAATAGACCTTACCGGGAAGGCTGAGAAGTGTGATTCCCCTGTAATTGGAACACACCCTCTGGTCCCCCTTCTTATACAGAGGGACCACCACCCCGGTCTGCCATTCCACAGGTACTGTCCCCGACCGCCATGCGATGTTGCAGAGACGTGTCAGCCAAGACAGCCCCACAACATCCAGATACTTGAGGTACTCAGGACGGATCTCATCCACCCCCAGAGCCTTGCCACCGAGGAGCTTGCCAACCACCCCAGTGACTTCAGCCAGGGTGATGGACGAGTCCGCCTCCGGGTCCCCAGTTTCTGCTTCCTCCTCAGAAGACGTGACAATGGGATTGAGGAGATCCTCAAAGTATTCCTTCCACCGCCCGACAACATCCCCAGTTGAGGTCAGCAGCTCTCCACCCGCACTGTAAACAGTGTTGGTGAAGCACTGCTTCCCCCTCCTGAGGCGTCGGACGGTTTGCCAGAATTTCTTTGAGGCCGTCCGATAGTCCTCCTCCATGGCCTCCCCGAACTCCTCCCAACCCCGAGTTTTTACCTAAAAGGCAAAAACTTTTAGGTCACTTAGGATTATCAAAATAATTTCTATTTGCATCACTTTCTTCAAAGTCAGAAGTTTACATACAGTAAGATTACTCTGCATTTAAACAATTTTGGAAAACCCAGATGAGTTGTGATGTCATGTCTTTGGAAGCTTCTGATATGATGATTCTGGTTTATTGACCACATTTTAGTTAATTAGAGACACAGCTGTAGATTTATTTGAAGCAGACCTGAAACACACAGCTTCTTTGTGTAACATCATGAGAAAGTCAAAAGAAATCAGTCAAGATATCAGGAAGAGAATTGTGGACTTGCACAAGTCTGGTTTACCCTTGGTGCAATTTCCAGATGCCTGAAGGTGCCACGTTCACCTGTTCAAACAATTATACACAAGTATAAAGACCATGGGACTGTGCAGCTGTCACACCACTCTGGAAGAAGACAGGTTCTGTGTCCCAGAGATGAACGTGCTTTGGTCATGTGCAGATCAACCCGAGAACAAAAGCAAAAGAACTTGTGAAGATGCTGCTGAAAGAGTGTGTAAGAGTGTGTCATTATCCACGAGGACTGTACTGACACTAAAGGCCAATTTGCAGGAAGAAGCCATTATTCCAGTGGCCCGAAGCATACTGCCAAACTGGTTACAAAGAAGCTTAAAATCTTTCTCTCATTGTATAATGAAAGAATATATGTAATACGGTAGTTTAAATCGATTTTGTGTTTTTTCTTAAGTTTTCAGGCAACCTAAAAACTTTTTTGGCACTGTTCGCTAATGTGTGCGCATTGTGTCACCAAGAAACTGCTGAACATTTTGCCATACACATACATACAGAGAACACCCAGTGTGATGTCACTGCAAAGTATCAATTGTGCATGTTCTGAGTTGATGAAGCCAGAGTGCCTGGAGGAGGCCCACCCAGACACAGGGAGAAAATGCTCCTCAGAAAGTCCTGGGAATCAAACCCGGGAACTTCTTGCTGTGAGGCATGAGTGCTGGCCAATCTGCGGCCAGATTGTAAACTGCATATGATTGTAATAGTTCAATACTGAAACGTTTGTTAAAGTGCACAGGATACAGGACAGGGACGTTCAGAGGCTAGTCTCAGTACGTGATGTCATCTTCACATTTGTGATGATCCTTGTATTTGTACAGAGACAGAGGTGTTTGTGAAGGAGGGGCAGGATGTGCTGGACTTCAGGATGGACAGTTACAATGTGACCAGACCACATGGCTCTACACTGATCCAACCTCCTCCTCGTATGCGGTCGTCACACTCTATACTTTGGGTTACATTCAGTCTGACAGAAAACTGCTCTTTGGTCATTACACATACGGTAATCTAGATGCTGGTCTTTACACCTGTGAACAGCACCATCAGAACCAACAGGTGTCTGCGGCCAGAAGGAAATCCAGAGAAGTCTAGAGAAGAGTGGGTGAGTGCCTCTATGTATGTGTGTGTGTAAAAAAAGAAAAAATAAATACATTTAAAAAATATATATATATATATATATATATATATATACACACACACACACACACCCACACACACCCCCCCCACACACACACACACAGTGGCTTGCCAAAGTGTTCATCCCCCTGGAATTTTTTCAGATTTTTTCAAGTCACAACCACCAATTTAAAGATTTTTGTTTAATTGGCATTTTATGTGAATAAGTAACACAAATGGTACATAAGTGTGAAGTAGAAAGAAAATTATATGTAATTTCCAGATTAAAAAAAACAAACAAACTGAAAAGCACAGAGTGCAAAAGTATTCAGCCTCCCTAAGTCAATACTTTGTGGAACTGGCTTTTGCTGCAATTACAGCTGCTATTTTGGGGTATGTCTCCACCAGCTTTGCACACCTACAGACTGACATTTTTGCCCATTCTTCCTGACAAAACAGTTCAAGCTCTGTCAGATTCGATGGAGACCGTTTGTGAATTGCAGTTTTCAGATCTGTGTTCTCAATTCTCAACTGGATTTAGGTCCAGACTTTGACTGGGCCATTCTAACAAATGAATGTGTTTTGCTTTAAACCATTCCATTGTCACTTTTCTGTTTAGGATTGTTGTCCTGCTGGAAGGTCTGCCCCAGTCTCAAGTCTTTTGCAGACTCTAACAGGTTTTCTTCCAAGATTGGTGTGTTCAGAGTGATGTGCAGGGTTAGTTTTCCGCCACACACAGCGTTTTGCTTTTAGGCCAAAAAGTTTGATTTTGGTCTCATCAAACCAGAGCACCTTCTGCCACGTTTGCTGTGTCCTACGAATGACTTCTAGTGAACTATAAATGAGACTTCTTATTGATGGTTTTCAACAATGGCTGTTTTCTTGCCACTCTTCCATAAAGACCAGATTTGTGTAGTGCACGACTAATAGTTGTCGTGTGAACAGATTCCCCCACCTGAGCTGTGGATCTCTGCATCTCTTTCAGAGTCACCATGGGCCTCCTGGCTGCATCTCTGATGAGTGCTCCTCTTGTTCGTTCTGTACGTTTTGATGGGTAGGTTTGCAGTTGTGTCATACTCTTTCCATTTCTGGATGATGGATTGAATAGTGCTCCTTGAGATGTTCAACGTTTGGAAAATCTTTAAGATCCAAGCTCTGCTTTAAACTTCACAACGTTTTCTCTAACCTGTTTGGTGTGCTCCTTTGACTTCATTTTGTGGTTTGCTCCCCAACACTTTCTCAACAAACTTGTGTGGCCTTCACAGCACAGCTGCATTTATACTGAGACAAGATTACACACAGGTGGACTCTTTTTAGTCATTAGGTCAACATTCAATCTTTACAAAGTCATCAGGCAACTTCTAAAAGCAATTGGTTGCATTTATGTTTAAAATGAAAACTTTGAACAGAATCCTATTATTAAAACATAAATCATATATCTAATCAACATGGCAATGTTTGTCCATAAAAACACAGTGGCAGGTGAAGAGTGGGGCAGTGCATACATCTCACTGCAGAACCACAACATCACTTGAGAAGTGTTGGTTTGTCTGAGAGTGTTTTTTTTTTCTCCAAAAATAAAAACATTGAATACTGTGTAAGTTTTGGCCCTTGTTTATGTCATGGCTGCTGGGTAACAGTTTTTAAATGACCTCAGTAGTTGCTGTTGTGTAACCAGGAAATGAAATTATAGACCCCCCAAAAATCTTGATGTGAATACGTTTTAGTGAAATGAGTCTAACCCAGGCATACCCAAACTGTGGCCCGGGGGCTAAATGAACAGAACAATTTTTCTTGGCCCTCAAGCTTCCAGGTGAATTGGCACATATTACCTTGAGCATATTACCTTTTTACTGTACGTTTCTGAAAATCTACTTTAACAAGGCCATCAGATATTTAATGTGTCCCATTTAGGATGTAAGCATGAACAAAGGTCTAGTGGTTCAGTCTAACTTGTAATGATAATGCAGATTTGAAGTATTCACTGTATTGGTGACCAGTCTATGGCTCTCAATCGGCCCTCAGCTCTGTTTCTTTTTATATGTGGCCCTTAATGAGAAAATTTTGGGCACCCCTGGTCTAACCTGTCATATGTACGTTAAACCAAACTGATGTGTGAATAATGTTGTCACGATACTAAAATTTCAAACTTGATTTTAATACTAAGGAATAAACTTGATACCAATTCTGGTGCCACAATGATGATAAATGATTGTCTTTCGTTAGACAATAGACTGTGACTTTTCACATTAAATGTTGTACTTTGTGTTCTATTCCCATGTGTGTTATACGTGTGTAATCCTCAGTGTGCAGTAGGTTCATAGTGGTCCATGGGTGTATACTAGTCTATGTGTCTTATACTTGTGAAACATACAGAGACACATCATTATAAACATATTCAGGAAAGGTTCATTTCTGTCCTGTCAATGGGAAACATGAGTATCTTTCATAGATACTAGTTTTACTATTGATAAGTATCTGATTTTTAATTCTTTTGACCGCTCTGTGCAAATAAAGAAAACATAACTGCAGGTATGATTCAGACAGTGAAGCATAATTTTATACACTTCAAATAATTTATGAAAAACATGTTTTTTCACTTCACAGAAAACACTTGGATTAGGCTCCGTCTCCTACTACAGGCAACAAAGGGGAGTGCAGTTTTTTTAAATGACCAGCATAAAGGGAATGACAGAATAGAACTCTTTAAATTTCACTTGTTTTTATCAGTCTGAATCATATGGAGGAGTATAAGGTTCACTTAAAAAAATTATTATGTAGGCACTACAAAAATAAAGTTGTTTCATTTTGACGTTAAAATCATAATTTTACAAGAATAAAGTTATAGCCAAGAATAGCCAAAATATGCAATTTAGCCAAAAATAAATTTGACATTTCATGATTTAGGGCTCGACGCCAAATCAAAATGAAGCAGACTGCAAAAGACTGGATCTTGGATGAGTGAAAAGCTTAAATAAATGCCCATTAAGGATATCAAACTTTAAAATACTGACATTTTACACATCCCATAAATTTGTAAGGTATGAGATCTGCACCGCAGTTTAACTCCACCTCTCCACTCGCATCAATCACAAAGTGTTGAATGAGGCTACATTTCCTCCTCATGGAGACGCAGGACACAGGCTGTGCTCTGAGCCACAAACAGGTGGAGGTGTCTCAGCACATACCCAGACTCTGCTCAGCTTCACTTCTTTACTTTTCCAAACATGGTCTCTTTGCACAATCACCATTTAAAGATGTGTTCATCGTAGATAACTTCAGCCCTCATTATGGGCTTATGGAGCAGTGATCTCTGGGCAGCCCCAGGTTTACACACCCATTATAATGTAACATAATCTCTGTTGCCACTGCGCTGTCCCGTTTGTCTCCAGATGGTCACAGTTTCATCTAATACACAGAGGTGAAGCTGGTTTCTGTCCCTGATCCCAAATTCTTTATGCAGAATCGACACAGCAGACTGTCCTCGCTGTTCCCCAGTACAGGGGAGGTTTCAGGTACACTGCGTAAACAAGAGCTGCTACTGCCTGAGAGCACAGCTCCACAAACAAGTGTAAACGAGCGTTAAAGCTCAAAGTCAAGGGAGTAGATCTGGTGAAATTCACACAAAAACTCCTCCACCTGTCAGTGCCCTGCCCAGAAGTGATCAGCTACATGCCGAGGCACATGTTGTTAATGTTTAAAAGGCCAGCAATATAAAGCAACATAAAGTTATACATCTATCATACATAGGTTTTTATTTAATCTTTTAACTCAAATAGGGTCATTCTTTTGCACTCTGGTCATGGTGGCGAATTGCTCTTACTCCTAAATCTGGATAAAATTATGTCTTTACTTTGACTAGGACTTTATTCTTGTAAAATTACAACTTTATTCTCGAAAAATTATGGCTTTAATATCAAAATGTTACAATTTTTTTTTACGACATAATTTTTTGTGTGTGATCCTTATACGCCGCCGTAGCATCATGTGTTGTTAATGGCTTTTAAATAACAATGATACTTTACAATATTATTACAGAAAGTTACAAGTTTTCTCTAGAGCAGTCTCCGAAACAGCTTTTCAGTTGAAATACAAGGGCATTCCAGAGGTGAGCGGTAATCAGTTACAGTTTACTTGCATAATGTTTTAAGAGTACTTTTATAGCAGCATACTTTTACTCCTACTTGAGTAATATTTTTTAATGATAACAGTACTCTTTCTTGTGTAATATATTCTACAGTCTAATATTACTTGAGTAAAAGTTGTGTTCCTCTTCCTCCTCTGTGAGTCTATTATAGTTTATAAAATTATTTGAACATTTGTGCTTCTGGCTCCTTCTGATGTCATTTAGTGTGACTCATTTTTGTGTCTGTTTGAAAATGCCATATTTTGTGCATTATTTAAGGTTTCATTAATGTTCACTTTGAACTGTAAACCAGATCTTTTGTTGCCAGCTACTCTTCCCAAATACTTACTTCATTTACTTCAGTCATTTCTTGGACTACTACTTTGTACTTAGTGGAGTACAATTTGGCTATTCTACCCACCTCTGGCCATTTCTCAGTGGGTTGCATGTAGTAGTAGTAGTCGTAGTTGTCGCAGTAGTCGTTTTAATCCTAGACAATGCATAGTACTTTTTGTCCTCTATTAAAACTACATTATTGGAGTTGTTTAAATATATTTTATTCTCATTTAAAAGAGAAAATTGTTTGCCAATAGTTTTTTTCAAGTAACAACAAAAGTGGACTTCATACAACAAATATTTCCAATAAACTCAACTTAAATTAAAACAGGAGTTCATGCATTTAGTCCAGATTAAGTAGTTTGGACTAAATGCATGAACTCCTGTCAGTGTTTTTGTTGCAGTGTACATTCATAATCCCACAAGTCTCCACTGAGAAAAAGCCCACAGAGACTCAACACGTCACAAGTTCTTTTCAAACTTAAATAAACGTAACATGGACGTTTCAGTGGCAGACTCAGCAGCTCAACAGTCCCGCCCACGTCCAAGCCCCTCCCACATCCAAGCTCCCCATATCCAAACCCGCTCTGGATCCAGGGGTCACTGTTGAGCTTCATTTAAATTATACTTTAATCTTTGTTTTATTGCTAAACACTCTGCACAAATTAAAGAGGGGGTATTACACGTCTATGGGGTATCAACTGCTGCTAACACATAACATATTTAGATCACCATTTAAAACAATGTATTAAAATGTGTAATTAGTTTTTAATTTAGTTTTTGAAACACAATCACCCGCTAATGAAACTACTGCACATCACATCAGGTTTGTCAAGTTGCTGTGTACAGTTTTGCATCATGTTTTTGTATATTTATGGAGCATTGTCGTGTGGGAGCATGGGTGACGCATGCTTGTGGGCGGAGCCTTGTACAGAATCGTATTTCTAAGGAGGGTTCGAATAGTGTCCGGGAGAGATCGCTAGATTACTCAAACATGCATGGATCCAAAACCTCATCAGGCATGTTTCTGAGGGAACATTATGACAGAAAGCTCCAAAAAGTAAATTCGGCATTATACCCCCTCTTTAATATTCATACTCTTCATATTTATCCAGTTTAAACGGCTGTAAACTTGTCAGAACTACTTATTTACTTGAGGATATTATAAACAGATAAAAACATGTCAATGCTAGCTGTGAGTGAGTCAGGATTTTCTGAAATTAAAGCTGCACTATGCACACCCTTACCTGCCACAGAGATTGCCTGGAATGTTCTACAGTATGGCATTAAACTTATATCTAACTCCATAGAGAGTTCAGTGTTCAGAATTCAACTCATTTTAAAGGTCCTATATCACGCAGCATTGTGAGCTTTAAGTCATGTTATGTTTCCTCCTCAAAAACAGACCTGGAGTTGTGTTTTGTTAACAGCTCCTTTTTAGATGGGCAATTCTCCAAATGGTTCTACTGAAGGTGTATGGAGTTATGTTATGTGTGATTGAAATAAAACACAACTCCAGGTCTGTTTATGAAGAGGAAACAACATTAGAACAGATCAGAAATAGTATAATACGGGTCCTTTAAAGTCACACTATGCAACTTTTCTGGTGGAGAGTCTAGGAGTAAGAATACATGTATATATTCAAAGTATTTCTTTGAGCAATTAAACATCTGTAACTGAATAAATGCAAGATGGGCAAGTTTATGCCATACTGTGGAACATCCCAGGTAGACCAATGTCATCTCCATGGAAACAAGCAAATGGAGGAACCTCACCAGAAACGTTACATAGTGCAGCTTTACCTAAAGTAAGAATCTTTATTTTGCAGCGTAAGCTCTCAAGTTCTAGTCAAAATTGAATTGAAAATTGCCTGATTACTTTAAAGTAGGTCTAAACTAAAACTATTTAATGATTCCAGGACTAAAGCGGGACAAAAGCGGCACTAAAGCGGGACAAAAGCAGGACTAAAGCGGGACTAAAGTGGGACTAAAGCGGGACTAAAGCGGGACTAAAGCGGGACTAAAGCGGGACTAAAGCGGGACTAAAGCGGGACTAAAGCGGGACTAAAGCGGGACTAAAGCGGGACTAAAGCGGGACTAAAGCGGGACTAAAGCGGGACTAAACCTATGTGTAACTCTATAACTTATCTATGTTTCAATTTGACATTTTATATTAACTTGAAAATATATGATTCCTCTGTTCAGTTGATGGTATTAAAACACTAGAAAAATAGCTATGTTTACCCTAATTTAAAATTTCAAGAGGGAGACTAGGACCAAGTTAGAACTAAACCAGCAAATGGGACTAAACTAGGCTTGAAGCAGGACTAAACAAGGACTAAACTAGGACTAAACAGTGGCTTTCAAAATAAGATTCTTCTACAAATTGAAAAGGACAAATACCTTGTTGCTAATATTTTTACACAGTGAACTATACCCTGTTTTAGTGGTTAAATTGGAAATGGGGAAAAAGTACCGTAATAAACCTTTACAATGATGACAATGGTGAATGCACATTATGTCGACAGTTTAAGTTTGTGCAAAATGCGTCTAAATGTTCTTCTTGTGTAAATAAGATTTAAAATGGGCACTTATGGAGAGGCAGAGGGAAAAGTCAAGACAGCAGGCCTAAGCCAGGTCTAAACCAGGTTTAAACCTGGGTTAAACCTGGGCTAATCAAGGTCTGAAAACAGGACTAAGCCAGCATTAAACTTGGGCTAAATAAGGTCTGAAAACAGGACTAACCAGATCTTTCTTTTCTACAATGAAACAAGGGCTAAATAAGGCAAAACTAAAGCAGAACTAAACCAGGTCTGAAACAGGACTCAGAAAATGATTATCTAGATCTAAACTAGGGCTAAGATAGGGACTAGACCAAGACTAAACCAAGACTGAACCTGGTCAGAAACAGGACTCAAGGAGGACTCATTTAGAGAAGCAGGTCATACAAATGGTGATAACTGCCTTTTTTAAAAACAAGCCATGATGTGGAGGTACTAGAAAATGTTAAACTTGGCATTATTTAGTTACATCTACTTGCATTTTTTGAGTAAATTGTACTTAAACATACCTTTATCACATCATTTCACTTGAATACAATTAGGGCGGCTCTACTTTTTAGTTTATTCAAAAACTTTACACTTTAAAATGTTTAGAATTTAGAAATGGGTTTATATTTTTCTATAATGTTTAATTACCATACTATTTTAATACAATTTTAAAGTTTGAATTAAGAACAATAATTATTAATTTTTTTATTCTAGAGAAAAGTTAACTGCTATTTCCACCAATAACCATAGACTGTATAAAGAAGTGGACTAACGTGAAGTCACCCACAGCGTTTGGCTCCAGTCACATGAAGCTCATCGAGGGTAGCAGCTAGAGCGGACAATTTGGAGCCAAGTGGCATATTAGGAATTCCAGCCATCAGTATCATAGCAACCAAAGAGCCAATCAGGAGCCAGGTGGTTGAAGATAACACCCCTTTCTGCCTGCAACGATGCCAAGCAAACCTGTTGCTAACGTTAGCAGGAGCGACCTCGGGGTAAGAGGGTGTCTGATTTGTCTGTTATTAATGTTCATATCTAGATTTAGTGACAAAATAGTGAAATAAAAACCCCAGGATCATGTAGAGCGGGCCAATACGAACATTTAAGACCAAAACAATGAGCCTGACAGCAGCAGTTACAGGGATAGGGGTGACAGTTTTTGAATAGAAAGTGGAACGCAGCGGCTAGCTATGTCCATTTATATATACAGTCTATGCTAATAACATGTTTGGTTTTTTTTATTTATTCTAAAGTAATATTTTGAAGTAACAATACTATAACTTGAGTACAATTGTGTTTGCTCAGCTAGCTTGCTTTTGTGAATTTGTCACATTTATAAATATAAAATTAAATTAAGACCTTGAAGCCCAGTTTGAGAGCAATCAACAAAAAAAACCCCAAAATAACCTTCTTTTTTTTTTTTTTTTTTACAATAAATAAATAATAGTAAAATAAATGTACAGTATTTTTTGTTGTAGCTTTAAGCCTGACCATAAGTGCCACTGAATGTGTCTATGAACTGGTGTTAGTGATGTGATGAGGAGGAGGATGAGGGCAGGGAGGGCATCTGGTTTAGAGATCTATTGGGTCTCGGGGGTCTGGATTGAGAGGCCGGGTCTGCAGGGTCTGGACTTGGATTTGAACCAGGATTTGAGCCAGGACTTTCCTCCACCACGTCAGAGTCCACCTGCACCGGGCACTCGAAGTGAACACAGTGGAACACCTGGAAAATAAGGAGAGTAAGACCTGGTTTGGTCCTGGTGCAGACCACAGGCACAGAGAGAATCGGATGAGAGTTAAAATTTCCGAGCTCAAACACAGCAGCGGGATATGGCAGAGAAGAGACACACACCACAAGCTAAAAGTTGTGAGCGCACCTGGTTTCAGCTGTTTCCTGTCTAGAATGTTCCAAATATCAGAGCATTGTACTTTTACTTGAGATACAAGTCCAAACTGTGTTATTATGATTAATGAAATGTGGAGCAACAGTTCAGATACATGTTTTTAATGCAAAGAAGGCTGGAGATAAACAACACAGGAAGTAGAGTTACTATCACTATTCTGCAGCAGCTTCAGCCTGATCCTCGCTGTGTGGTAAACACATGTGAGGATCTACAGCCTTTATACTTTAAAACAACACTTCAAACTGGATAACAGCACTGTTTTGTGGACTGGGTGTCATTATTTGTGGAAGGCAAAGTCTAATGGGTAATATGGATGAGACTGCTGCAGTTTACGAGAGCTGAGTCATAAAGTCGTCTCATTATTTTCACCATATGCTGAGTTTGTATCTTGCACTGTATCTGCCCATGACGCTCTGTTTTATTGGGTATTGTCGAGGTGATGTTTTGTGGTTACAATATGAAAGAGCAGCTCAGAGTCTCAATGACACTACACACAAGGAGCACAGATCCAAAGTCAGATCATGCCTCAGAGAAGTCAGGGAGAAGAATCAGGTCCTAAATCAAGCAAATGATTCTGTAGTGTGAGGAGGGCTTTAGACCTGGTTTCATCTGGGTCCTAGTTTGGTCCTGGTTTAGTCCCAGTTTAGTCCTGGTTCAGTCCTGGTTCAGTCCTGGTTCAGTCCTGGTTCAGTCCTGGTTCAGTCCTGGTTCAGTCCTGGTTCAGTCCTGGCTCAGTAGCTCACCTCGTTCGCAGTGTTATGAGTTCCCACGATTCGAATGAAGGAGGCTGGATGTCTGTCAAACTTGAGAGTCTGCCATGACCTGAATATTAATTACAAGAAATGCAAAAATATTCAAATCAAACAATAAGGTTCAATAATTCTTGATAAAACCACTGTGAAGGGTTATTGCAGCAGACGGGTGTTCTCACCGACAGGAGACCCGGGTCCGGTCCACCACTTTGGTCCACTGCTGCTGGTTTGTGGACACTTCAATGTAATAACTGTAGGAGCGCTCATCACAGTCCCATAGCAACAGCCTGAGAGAGAGAGAACTGGGTCAGAACCATGACTAAAACAAAATCAAGGCTAGACCAGGACTAAACCAGGACTGAACCAGGATTAGAGCAGGGCTAGACCAGGGCTAAAAAGGAGTAAACCAGGGCTAAACTAGGATTAAACCATGATTAAACCAGGTCTAAACCAAGGGCTAAAGCAAGATTGAACAGGATTAAACCAGGATTAAACCAGGACTAAACCAGGACTAAACAAGGATTAAACCATGATTAAACCAGGTCTAAACCAGGACTAAATCAGGTCTAACCTCATGGAACTGATGGAGTAGGGCTGTGCGAGTTGGATGACTATGGCCCCAGAGCCAAGCTGGTGGCAGGTGTAGCCTGAGTCCCAGTCGTAGTTTCTTGTGTCACCGTTGAGCAAGGCATTTCTGCTGCGACTCACTCCCTCCACAACACTGGCACAGGTAGCAACTGTGGCCACGTTCTCACTGGGCACTAAAGACATGATAACGTTTAAGTATAATCCTTTGGGGACAATATTTAACTGCATTTTTCATGAGGATTAGAGTTGTGTTTTAATAATAGGATTCTGCTCAAAGTTCACATTTTAAACACGTCCATAAGAACTGACAGAAAGACTGAAATCTGAACTAGCAAACTAAAGCAAGAATCATATTTTAGAACATGTTTGTATAGATCATCTAACTGCAGGGTTAGATGTTTATATGCAAAATATGAAAATATATGTTGTTGTTTGTGGAGGAAATTAAAGAGGGGCATTTTACATCTACATGGCATTAATTGCTAAGACATAACATATTTAGATCACCATGTTTCCTTTTATTGTTTTGAAAATGCTATATTTTCCGAAAACAATGTATTAACATGTTTTATAAGTTTCACTTTCGTTTCTCTCTTCACCCCCTTCAGAGTGCTATTGGATTATAATCAGCGCACAACCCGCTAACTACTGCACATTGTATCAGGTTTGTCAAGTTTTTGTGTATCATTTTGCATCCTTTTGTATGTTGTCATGCGTGGCTTTTGGGCTGAGCATTAGGCATTATCATACTGCTTACCCTAAGGACGGTTTGAATAGGGCCGAGGGTAGATCGCTAAAACACTCAAATGCATGGATGACATCTAAATATACTTCAGGCATGTTTTTGATGAAGGAACTTTATAACATGATAGACAGCTCCAAGAAGTACATTTATCATAATACTCCCTCTTTAAGGTGCTTAAAAAATTGCAACCTTTGCAATTTATCCAGCCCTATAATTCTATATTTACTATATGACAATATAATAATAATATTTTGTGTAGTAATGCGGCCGTACCCAGCAGGCCGTTGTCCAGAGTGTACGAGCGGTTGGTGAACATGCACTCGAAGGCCACTAGGTGGAACACTTTGTTCACTGTGTTGTGGGTCCCCACTATCCTCACGTATCTGCAGAAGAAATAAGCGACAATCTGCTTCAGAAACAAATGAAACCAGCACCTCCTGAGACAGAGGCCCCCAGACTTTTGAGGCCTGAACCGCCGAAATAACCATGCCACCGAAGGACCCCTCCCATGTTAAATGAATGGGGGTCTCACTGTCCTAAGAAGATCACAAATGTCAGAGGTCAAATTTCACCTGCAGACTCGAGGGGTGAAGAACAGGTTCTGCCAGGAGCGACAGAGGAACTTCGAGTGATCCACAACTCTGATCCAGTCCAGTTCGTCCATGGAGACCTCGATGTAGTACGAATATGACCTGAGACACAGATGTGAGCATTTAAAGGCCATGTTCTGATCTGTTATAATGTTGTCTTCTCTGCTTCGCTCCACTGTGTTTTTAAACTCCATACACCTTCACTAGAATCATTTGGATAATTTTTGCTCTGGAATTGCTCATCTCTACTGAACTAAAGCTGAAAGGTGCTGTTAAGTTGAAAACTACCCCTAGATTAAAGACATATCATGGTTTATTTTGGTCTTCACTGGCTCATAAATGTGCTTTTGTTACCATTTGTATTTTATGTTTTAGAACCTGAAAGACTACACAGAAGGTACACAGATTTACTAAATCAAGCATGACTGAATCGAAATACAACTCCAGATATATTCTGATGATTTGAGAAAATGAACGATACAATTAACTACAGGAAGCACGGAATGCTTATTTTGTTACCTCAGTTGGACTAAACCAGGACTAAACCAGGCCTAGGCTAGGTCTAAAAACATGAATCAAAACCAGTACTAAACCAGATCTGCTCAAGGTCTAAATCAGGACTAAACCAGGTCTACACCAGGTCTGTAAGCAGTTGTGTTACCTGCTGTCCCGGTCCCACAGCAGTAGTCTTATGTGGTTGATGATGGATGGTTGTCCCAGTTTAACCTGGATGCCTGCCCGCCCGTCCTCTTCGATGGGGTGTCGGCTGAAACCATGATCAAGATCATAGTTCTGAGTGTCTCCGTCTAAAAGAGCCGACTTCAGCTCCCCCTTCACCACCTGAGCCCCAAACTTCATCGTGGCAATGTTCTCCTCTGGGACTGAAACACACAACAGAAACAAGTTAGGTTCAGTCCCTGGTCCGGTCCCTGGTCCGGTCCCTGGTCCGGTCCCTGGTCCGGTCCCTGGTCCGGTCCCTGGTCCAGTCCCGGGTAGGGATGGGAGGATATTAAATTTTAGACTCATGATTATTGTGGCCAAAATAATTGCGATTAACGATATTATCGCGATAATTATTAACCTGTTAACGTTCCGACGGCCCAGGCCTACTTTACAACTTTACAGCAATGTACATACACTTCTGCATCACCCACACAAACAATCTACACATCAAATGAAAGCTGCGGCGCTTGTCTTTCTGGATATGTAAACCATTTACACCACAGTGCTGACAGGAAAGACGTTTTTACAGAAAAGTCACAAAGTGTGAATCTGGACTTCACTTACCATTGAGCGCTCTGGTTCTGTCAAACATCAACATATTCACACAAAGTTGGTCTCTTTTGTTCCGTAAAGGTCCAGAGAATATAATCCAGTCAAGAAATTATGTCCACAAAATATCCACCATGTCCAATCTGCTGCAGGAAAGTACTCCAAATATGAAATCTGCTCCGTCACTTCTTTGCATTTCTTTTGTCGATTATAGGCATAATAAACTATAAATAGACAGCGCCAACTTTGTTCAGTGCTAAACACATGTGTTAGCTTGTGATTGACACTAGTGTTGCCAATAAGGTGGGGGCTGTGGGTTAATGAGGCCGCAGACAGCGAATCGGTGCTACAGATGACTGAAAGTTTACGCCCCACTCTTCCTCTTGTAGAATCACCCAATTACACTACACACATTTAGTGATGTTTTCCCCTTACAGCCAATGAGCAGCGGAACATGACAACGTATCACATGCCATGGTTTTCCGTAAACAGACATACCCGGAAGAAAACGTGTACTCCTCAATGCCATGTTGTCGAAATGGACCAGTCCTTGTCGCGCCGGAAGTGACGCAAGTGCCCGTTGACGAACACTTAGAATGATGCAATTAAGGCACTTTGGCGAATTGGGAAACGGATTTTATTTATTTAATTATTTTTTGATGGATTGGATGCTGTTCTCGATCGGTAAGCGTGGTTTATTCTGCCATTGACTTAAAGTCTTGAGCAAACATAAACCTTTAAATTGGGACAATCTAGTAAAATTTCAGGATGCTAACTTGGTGTCATGATGTCAGTTTTCCCTGTCCTCCCGTGCTCTCTCCCCCTCCCCTACCTGTGTGTCTGGAGCTGGGTGGAGTGCCTGACTCCTCCCGTGCACACCTGGGGTGCATCAGCCTAATCACCACCACCTGCTGCTGAGTACAAGAAGGCTTGGCAGTCTACACTCGGTGCCAGACCGTCCGCGTGTAAAACGTGAATGTTTCTAGCTAAGCTTTGTTATTTGGTACTTTCCTGCAAATGCTCATTTGGATTTATGCACCCTCCAGATTCCTGCCTCCACTCGCCCAGCTCCTGCCGTCACGTTCCAGTCCCGGTATCGTCTCCTGCTCGTCTCGTCTCCGGCTCGTCTCGTCTCCTGCTCGTCTCGTCTCCTGCTCGTCTCGTCTCCTGCTCGTCTCGTCTCCTGTCCGGTCCTGGTCTCTGGTTTGTCACCCGCTCCCCGCTCTGGTCTTCGTCTGCTCCGCCCGCCCTGGTACCGCACCTGCTTCTATCCCCGTCCTGGTCCTGTCCTGCCCGCCTCTACCTGCACCGCACCCGCCTGACCCGTCTCCCGCTCCCCGGTTCCTGTACCTGCTCTTGTGACCTGTTTAAAGACTGCATTTTCACCGCTGTAAATAAACACTGTTAAAACTGCTCTGGTCTGCATCCTTTGGTCCTATCCGCACCGTTACGACAGAACGGTCTGGCCACTATGGACCAAGCAGGCTCAGACCCGGACCAGACGCGCCGCCTCACGCACTCTCACCCCGAGGCGGTGCTGGGTCAGCATGAACAATCCATTCGAACTCTATTGGAGCTAAATCAGACATTGTCCCAGCAGGTGGCACAGCTTAACCACCAGGTGGCCGCGCTCCTCGTCACCCCGCCTGCTGCAGCTGGAGCGCCGCCACGCCTCCCGGAGCCGAGAGGCACGGATCCGGAGCCGTATGCTGGACAACCTCACCTCTGTCGCGGATTCCTGTTCCAGTGCGAGTTCATGTTCCAGCAATGCCCTTCTCGTTTCAGCTCGGGGGCCACCAAGATCCGGTATATATGTGGATTACTCCGGGGCAGAGCTCTCCAGTGGGCAGAGGCGCGCCTAATGAAGACGTCTGTGGATAGCCTGGATTTTAATGAATTTGTGTCCACGTTTAAGCTGGTGTTTGACCACCCGCACTACCAGGACAATGCTGCCTCCCGGTTATTGACTCTCAGCCAGGGCTCCAGGACGGTAGCGGATTATTCCATTGAATTCTGGACACATGCGGCGGAGCTGGACTGGACGGACAGCGCGCTGCGGGCTGTGTTTGTGCGGGGCCTGAACGAGACTTTGAAAGATGAATTGGTTTCCCGGGACGAACCCCCCGACCTGCGGAGCCTCATCTCCCTCACTCACCGTATTGACAACCGGCTACGGGCTCGTCGCCGAGAGAGACGCCGGTCACCGGTCCCGCCGGAGCCACGCGCTGCCCCGCCCCCGCCAGATGAGCCCATGCAACTCGACAGGACCCTTGTGTCGGCCGAGGAGCGTCAACGGAGGCGTCGCCTGGCCGGGGCTTGCCTCTACTGCGGTGAGCGCGGACATTATGTGGTCACTTGCCCAGTTCGGCCAAAAGGGGGGGCCCACCAGTAGCGCTGGGAGTACTGGTGGGCGAGCAACACATCCTGGACTCTACTAATAGACTGCGGCTCAGCGCCACCCTGTGCGTTCGCACAGAGACTTTATGCGTTTCCGCCCTTATCGACTCCGGGGCTGAGAAGGACTTTATTGATGCCCAAGTCGCGGAGCAGCTCGGGGTCTACCTGGAGCCCCTCGAACGCCCCTTAAATGCCCAGGGGCTCAATGGACGTTTTCTGGGGCACATCACCCACATCACAGAACCTGTCACCGTGATTCTGTCCGGCAACCACCAAGAGAACCGTCAGTTTCATGTCCTGTCCTCCTCCGCTTCTCCTCTGGTCCTTGGTTACCCCTGGCTACGCGCCCACAACCCTGTTTTCGATTGGGCCAGGGGCGGAGTTTCGGGCTGGAGTCCCGATTGCCACGCCAAGTGCCTTCGGTCCGCCCTCCCTCCGGCCGGGAGGTCCGTTCCTGTCGCCGATCCGTCCCCAGACACCCCCAATCTGTCCTCGGTGCCTGCTGAATATCACGACCTGGGGGAGGTTTTTAGCAAGAGCAAGGCCCTCTCTTTACCGCCCCACCGCCCATATGACTGCGCCATTGACCTCCTGCCGGGTGCCCCACTACCATCTAGCAGGCTATATAACCTGTCTAAACCTGAACGCGAGTCAATGGAGGACTATATCCGTGGGTCCCTTGCTGCCGGAATCATCCGCCCGTCCACTTCACCCGTGGGAGCGGGGTTCTTCTTTGTGGCCAAGAAGGACAAATCCCTGCGGCCTTGCATTGATTATCGGGGTCTGAACAATATAACTGTAAAGAATAAATACCCGCTACCCCTACTGGACTCGGCATTTACGCCCCTCCACGGTGCGACCATCTTTTCCAAGTTGGATTTGCGGAATGCGTACCACCTGGTGCGCATCAGGGAGGGAGACGAATGGAAGACGGCCTTCAAGACACCCCTGGGACATTTCGAATACTTGGTTATGCCCTTCGGTCTCACCAACGCCCCTGCCGTATTCCAAGCCCTCATCAACGATGTGCTCCGTGATTTCCTTAACCGATTCATCTTTGTTTACTTGGATGACATCTTGATTTTCTCGCGGTCCCCCCAGGAGCATCACCAGCACGTTCGCCAGGTTCTCCAGCGCCTCCTCGAGAATAAACTGTTCGTGAAAGCTGAGAAATGCGAGTTTCACGCAGAGGAGGTCAGCTTTTTGGGCTTCATTGTGGGGCGGGGCCAAGTAAGAGCTGATCCTGAAAAGATCCAGGCTGTCACTGAGTGGCCCATTCCTACCAACCGGAGACAGCTCCAGAGATTTATCGGCTTTGCCAATTTTTATAGACGTTTCATCCGGGATTTTAGTAGGGTTATCTCGCCCTTAACTAAACTCACCTCTCCTGCTTTGCAGTTTGCCTGGTCCCCTGAGGCGCAGACAGCCTTCGAGAAGCTTAAGAGACTATTTACCTCCGCTCCCATCCTGCACCAGCCCGACCCTTCACGGCAATTCATCGTGGAGGTCGACGCCTCCGACTCGGGAGTGGGGGCCGTGCTTTCGCAGAGGTTCGACCCCCACAACCGCCTCTGTCCCTGCGCCTTCTTTTCCCGGCGATTGTCCTCGGCCGAGGTCAATTATGACGTGGGGGATCGGGAGCTCCTTGCCGTAAAGCTGGCCTTGGAGGAGTGGCGCCACTGGCTCGAAGGGGCGGAGCAACCATTCATCGTCTGGACCGACCATAAAAACTTGGAGTACATCCAGTCCGCCAGGCGCCTCAATCCCCGTCAAGCTCGTTGGTCCCTCTTCTTCAGCCGCTTCAACTTTCTCCTCACCTACCGCCCCGGATCTCGGAACGTCAAACCAGATGCCCTCTCCCGCCAGTTCGCCCTGGAGGATAGCCCGGTCACCGCAGAAACAATTATCCCCTCCTCGTGTGTGGTGGCCGCGGTCCATTGGGAAATCGAGGACACCGTCCGAGAGGCCCAGACCAACGACCCCGACCCAGGTAACGGCCCTCCAGATAAACTGTTTGTTCCCGATTCTGTCCGGTCTCAGGTGCTCCAGTGGGTCCATGCCTCCCGTTTCGCCTGCCATCCTGGTGCCGGTCGCTCTCTCTCCCTCCTCAGGAGACGCTTCTGGTGGCCCACGATGGACACAGACACCCGGGCTTATGTCGCCGCCTGCCAGGTATGTGCTCGGGCCAAGGCCTCCCACTCACCCCCTTCTGGTCTCTTGCATCCTCTCCCAGTTCCTCGTCGCCCTTGGTCCCACATCGCCTTGGACTTCGTGACGGGCCTTCCCCCTTCCCAGGGGAACACGGTGGTTCTCACCATTGTGGACCGCTTCTCCAAGGCCGCCCATTTCGTTGCCCTGCCTAAGCTCCCCACAGCCAAAGAAACTGCCGACCAGCTGACCAGTCATGTCTTCCGACTCCACGGCATCCCGGTGGACATCGTGTCCGACAGAGGGACCCAATTCACCTCTCAGGTATGGCGGTCTTTCTGCGACAGTTTGGGGGCCACGGTCAGCCTCACGTCCGGGTTCCACCCACAATCTAATGGGCAGACGGAGCGGGCCAACCAAGACCTGGAGTCGGCTCTACGGTGCACAGCCTCCGCCAACCCCGCGACCTGGAGTACTCACCTGCCCTGGATAGAGTACGCTCACAACTCCCTCGTGAGTTCCGCCACTGGTATGTCCCCCTTCGAGGCATCGCTGGGATACCAACCCCCTCTCTTCCCCACGGAGGAGAGGGACCCTCGCCGTCCCGTCTGTTCAGCGCCATCTCCAGCGCTGTCGCCGGATCTGGAAGAAGGCCAGGGCGGCCCTTCTTCGGGCTGGAGCGCGCACTAAGGCGACGGCCGATCGCCACCGTGTCCCGGCGCCCGTATACCAACCTGGCCAGATGGTTTGGCTCTCCGCCAAGACGATCCCGCTGAAGACGGACTCCCGTAAGCTGTCCCCCCGATTCCTGGGACCGTTTAAGATCATGAGGATCATAAATCCATCGGCGGTGCGCCTCCAGTTACCCCCGTCTCTCCGGATTCATCCGACCTTTCACGTCTCCCAGGTTAAACCAGTCCGGACCAGCGACCTGTGCCCTCCGGCCGATCCCCCACCGCCCGCCCGAGTCATTGACGGCCACCCGGCGTTCACCGTCCGCCGCCTGATTGACGTTCGTCGCCGTGGTAGGGGCCTCCAGTACCTCGTCGATTGGGAGGGTTACGGTCCGGAGGAGCGATCCTGGGTGCCCAGGGCACGCATTCTGGATCCCGACATGGTGAGAGACTTCCACCGCGCTCATCCTGACAAGCCTGGGGGTCCACCAGGAGGTGGACCTTAGGGGGGGGGTACTGTCATGATGTCAGTTTTCCCTGTCCTCCCGTGCTCTCTCCCCCTCCCCTACCTGTGTGTCTGGAGCTGGGTGGAGTGCCTGACTCCTCCCGTGCACACCTGGGGTGCATCAGCCTAATCACCACCACCTGCTGCTGAGTACAAGAAGGCTTGGCAGTCTACACTCGGTGCCAGACCGTCCGCGTGTAAAACGTGAATGTTTCTAGCTAAGCTTTGTTATTTGGTACTTTCCTGCAAATGCTCATTTGGATTTATGCACCCTCCAGATTCCTGCCTCCACTCGCCCAGCTCCTGCCGTCACGTTCCAGTCCCGGTATCGTCTCCGGCTCGTCTCGTCTCCGGCTCGTCTCGTCTCGTCTCCTGCTCGTCTCGTCTCCTGCTCGTCTCGTCTCCTGTCCGGTCCTGGTCTCTGGTTTGTCACCCGCTCCCCGCTCTGGTCTTCGTCTGCTCCGCCCGCCCTGGTACCGCACCTGCTTCTATCCCCGTCCTGGTCCTGTCCTGCCCGCCTCTACCTGCACCGCACCCGCCTGACCCGTCTCCCGCTCCCCGGTTCCTGTACCTGCTCTTGTGACCTGTTTAAAGACTGCATTTTCACCGCTGTAAATAAACACTGTTAAAACTGCTCTGGTCTGCATCCTTTGGTCCTATCCGCACCGTTACGACACTTGGTCTTCAAAATCCTTCATGGCCTTACTCCTCCTCAACTCTCTAAATTTTTTACACAGAGTGGTAGAAACACCAGAGCTGCTGCCTCAAACAATCTAGTTGTGTCTCTGAGAAAAAGCTCATTTAGTCAATCTGCTTTCTCAGTTCGAGCGGTCCAGTTTTGGAACACTGTCCCGCCTCACATCAGAAGTGTGGAGTCACTCAGGACATTTAAAATCATGGTAAAAAAAAAAAGGTTACTTCTGAATCAAGCCTGTGATCACCAAATGTGAAATTGTGCTGCCATGTGCTGCCTGCCGGCCATCTGTTCCGTGTTATGTCTGTAGATTTTGTCTGTCTTTGTCACAGTGTTTTACTAATTGCCTGCTTACCTGTGCTAACTTTTAGAACATTTTACTAATAACCAAACTAACTATTTATACAAACTTTGTATTTTATGTGTGGTAGCATTTTACATCTTGCCATAGGGACTGCAGTTGGAAACTAGCTGTATAGCTAACACTGGCACATTTACAGAAATGTTGATTAATGTGCATTGTCCCTATTCAAATAAACTAATAAAAAAATGAAAAAAATAAAAATAAAATTGTAGGTAAAATATACCGTGTATAATCGTTAGCATTGCTTCTGTGCACATAGTGCGCATTCGGACCATGCGCTCTGGCACATTTGTGTTCAGGTGTATGAATTAGACTTAATTTGTCTATTGTTTAAAAGGTGTTGTTTTATTCTGCAGTTTGCATTATTGTAGGTAAAAATATAAGATGTGCACACATTAGCATCTTATCTGTGCGCATGGGTGAGGCGCGCACTGGCATGTTCCTGTGGAGCATTATGGATCAAACTTTGTCTGAACTATATTCTGCCAGATATCAACAATAACAGAGATTAGCACAGAAGCTAACAAGTGTCATTGCTATGACAGAGTGGGCAAACACCAGAACTAACATCTAAACCTCGTATTAGAACTGGAAACATGAGGCAGTGTGGTGCCGTAAAGGCGATTATCACGATTATTAAAAAATGCCATGAACGATTAATTGCGGACCATTTTATCCCGATTAATGATATTATTGTATATCGTCCCATCCCTAGTCCTGGGTCTGGTCCCGGGTCCGGTCCCTGGTCCAGTACTCACTGAGCATTCCTCTGTAGTTTAGATCCATATTCCGGCTCTCAGATCTGGTCTTGATGGCGTCAAGCAGATCGTCTGGACTCACAAGCCCTGAAGGTCGCACCACGTTTAGCATCTCTGTTAGCGTCATGAGAGGTAGCCGCACTGCTGACATCACTTCTTGTGTCTCTGGCCCCTCCCCCTGATGGCGGCTCCAGCGACTCAGAGCCAGAAAGATCTCCTTCTCTGAGGCCGCAAATGAGTCCCGCGTCACTACCGTCAACAGCGCCGTCTAAAGGAGAGGGGAGATGCAAAGTTTAATCTGGGTTTAGTCCCAGCTTCAGTCTCTGGTCTAGTAGTCAAATATATATATATATATATAGTACATGTGTACCTTGGAGAGCATAAGGAAGCCCTCTGAGCTCAGCACGTCGGGGGCGTGTCTGTCCATGTAGGAGCAGCAGGCCGCACTGAGTGTACTCAGACCGTACAGACTTGCCACATCAAACACCAGACACACATTCTGAGTGTGCAGCACCGTGCGCAGGAACTCAGACGTGGAGTCCTCTAGTGGCTGGAGACCGTATCTGTGCGCCAGCCCCAGAAAGTCAAGCAGCACCTCCTCCCGAGCGGCGCTGAGAGAGGCACGGCCTGTGTACAGGTAGTTCAACAGCATCGAGAAGGCTTCAGCACGGGTCTCCTCCAAACACACCTCCGCCTGAGGACGAGACTCCTTCATCCCCCCATACAGCAGCGCTCTGCGGGAAGAGAGAGGGAAAGGAGGGGGTCAAGAACCAGAGCGTGAGAGGAGGGGGTCAGAGGAGGAGAGGAGGGGGTCAGAACCAGAGTGTGAGAGGAGGGGGGTCAGATGATGAGAGGAAAGGGTCAGAACCATAGCAGGACAGGGTCGGAGGAGGAATGGAGCGGGTCAGAACCAGCATGTGAGAGAGGGGGGTCAGAGGATAAGAGGAAAAGGTCAGAACCAGAGCAGGAGAGGGTCAGAGGAGGAATGGAGGGGGTCAGAACCAGAGCAGGAGAGGAGGAGGTCAAAGAATCAGAACAGAGAGGGAGAGAAGGGGAGTGTGAGGAGAGGTCAGAGGAGTAGAGGATGGGCTCAGAACCAGAGCAGGAGGGGAGAGGTTCAGAAGCAGAGCAGGAGAGGAGGACGTCAGAGAATCAGAAGAAAGGGAGAGGAGGGGGTCAGAACCAGAGCAGGAGAAGAGGGGGGCAGAGGAGGAGAGGAGGGTCTCAGAACCAGAGCAGAAGAGGAGGGGGTCAGAAGAGGAGAGGAAGGGGTCAGAACCAGAGGAGAAGGTCAGAGGAGGAGAGGAGGGGGGTCAGAAGCAGAGCAGGAGATGAGGAGGTCAGAGAATCAGAAGAAAGGGAGAGGAGGGGGTCAGAACCAGAGCAGGAGAGGAGGGGGTCGGAAGCAGAGCAGGAGAGGAGGAGATCAGGAACCAGGACCACCATAATTAGGGATTTACCAATTCAATACTAGTATTTGATATCGGCACTGATACGAAAACATTTCCTGGATCGGATATTGGCTTCCAATATTGTTTTAGACGATAACCCAGTTTGGCATGTAAATTTATGTTTCTATTTATTTATATTTTCTGGCCGTAATCGCCCCAGAAGGTCTCCTAATGTTTGAATTTTTATTCATACAAATTTGTTCTGTAGTTAGTTACTTACTATAAATAAATAAACAACTTCAATGAAATAAGACAAAAAATAAGATAAAACTGATACAAATGTGTTATGTTCCGAAGAAAAAAAATGCTGTTTTCAGTCTGCGCTGGGATCCTTAACTACTTTAGATACTGTAGTACCAAGCCATAGTATCAAAATTGGTTTCGGAGCTGAACAGGTTGGAATGGTGCATGCCTAACCATGATACAGCAGAGGTACTAAAATACAGGCTGGTACACAGGTACCAGTACTACCGGTATCCAAGTACTACCTCTAGTTAAAACCTCACAAAAAGCTTCACTGTCTGCTGTGTTATTTTAGCATTGCTCCATGTGTCATACTTCACGTAGTTATAACTACTGACTAGGGTTGTCAAAAGTATTAAAAATCAGAATACTAACTGATACTACAACTAGTACCAAAACTAGATACTCATTTGAGAAAGTATCAACACTAAAAAAAAGTCCCATTCACAGGGCAGAAATAAACCTTTCCTGAATATGTGTATGATGTTGAGCTGTATGTTTCACAAGTATAAGACACAGAAAATATATATACACCCATGGACCACTAGGAAACCTACCTGGATGATGATGATGATGATAGTATAGTATAGTCTAGTATAGTCTAATATAGTTAATATAATATTATATAGAACGAAAGTTACGTATGTAACTACGGTTCTATGAATCCCGGATGACCGCCAGAGGCGGTGCTTCAAGCACTGGATGATCACTCTTGCGCATGCGCAGGTCGAGATTTAATAACAACAAATTCACCTATGACCTTCCGGTGACCCACGTGAGGCTATATAGTCACGTGACTCCGGAAGCACAGTCCCTTAATCTTCTCGCGAGGGCACGAGGATTCCGAGGGACAGAGACCTCTGGCGGTCATCCGGGATTCATAGAACCATAGTTACATACGTAACTTTCGTTCTATTTCATCCCTTCTGACCGCCAGAGGCGGTGCTTCAAGCACTGGATGACTTGTAACAACATGGTCACGAGGAATCCATAGACCACGACAAGTAACCTACCTCCTCATAGTGAAGCATGATGCTTGCGTAACACTCCATCCAGGGGATGGGGGACCGCGACACTCACCCGGTAAAATCTGGCACACGTGCAGGGTGAGGTCCAAGAGGCCGCAGCACAGACCACATTTAGGGGAATCCCATGCATAGCAGCCCAGGAGGTAGAAAGGCCCCTGGTTGAATGGCATCTCACGCCCTCAGGCATCAGCCGCCCCTGCGAGGTATAAGCATGTTTAATGGTCTCTACAACCCACCGAGAGAGACGCTGTGTAGAGAGCCCTACCCTTACGTGGGCCAGCATAACACACAAACACTTTCCGACTGTCTTATACCTGCCGTAACCTGCCGTAACCTGTATATAAGCCTCCAATGAGCGAATAGGGCATAAAGGTTCTGTGGTGAATTCTGTGCCAAACCTTGCCAACTGGAGCGGTTGGGCATTATCAGCAGAAGATAACACCTTAGGGCGGAAAGAGACATTAGGCCAGAGAGTTACACCTGAGCCATCAGCATGCCATGTACAGCAGGACTCATTGACAGACAAGGCCTGCAGTTCACCCACACGCTTACCCGAAGCCATGGCGAGGAGAAATGCCGTTTTAAACGACAGCCACTTAATGTCTGCCTGGGCAATAAGCTTGAATGGATGAGCTTGCAGTCTCCAAGACCAGTGAAAGATCCCATGAAGGAGCCACTGGTCGTGTAGGTGGGTGAAGCCGTCTAGCACCAAGAAACGGGAAACGTTCTTGTTCACTGCCCACAGTGCCACCATTCACACCACTGTGCCAGCAAGATATTGCAGCCACATACATCTTAAATGTCGAAGGCGACAGACCCCGATCCAAAAGTTCCTGCAAAAATGCCAAGATAGCAGAGACTGAACAGCGCACTGCATCTTGTCCATGTCCCTTGCATCATTCCTCAAACAGTTTCCACCTGTTTGTGTACAGCCGCCGTGTCGATGGTGCCCAGGCATTACAGATCGTATTCCTCCAGCATACTCTGAGAATGCAACACTGGGCCTTGCAGAGGCCACACCCAGAGCTGAAGGCGGTTGGGATGGGGATGCAGTATTTGTCCCCCCAGCTGGGACAAGAGGTCCGTCCTGGCGGGGAGGCGCATTGAAGAGCTGCAACAGAGTCTGTGCAGAAGTGAGAACCAGATCCTCGCTGGCCAGAAGGGGGCAACCAGCAGAAGCTTGTGTCCCTCCTGCAGAACCCTCAGGAGTGTTTGATAAATCAGGGGAAAGGGAGGAAAGGCGTAGAGGAGAACGTGAGGCCAGTCGTGAGCCAATGCGTCCTGACCCAGCGGGCTGGTGTTGTCCCTCAGAGAGAACCAGAGAGGGCAATGGGTCGCTTCCTGTGGAGCGAACATATCCACTTCGGCCCTGCCGAAGACCCTCCAGATGGTGCGGACCACCTCTGGGTGAAGCTTCCCTTTTACCGGCAAGAGAGTCTGGCGAGAGAGGAAATCTGCCACCTGATTCAGCATCCCCGGGAGATAGGCTGCCCGCAGGCTGGCAAAATGGGTGGACACCTACATGAGAAGCTGCTGTGTTCGCTGTGTGACATTCACTGATCTGGTCCCTCCCATGTGATTTATATGGTAAACCACCGACCTGTTGTCTGAACATACAAGCACATGCCTGCCTTGCAAGTTCGGTAGAAAATGGTGCAGTGCCAAGTCCACAGCCATTAACTCCAGCACATTTATGTGTTCTTTGATCAGGCTCGAGGTCCATGTCCCTTGTATCACACGACCTTGCCATGTTGCACCCCAACCCGTGGAGGATGCATCCGTATACACAACCTCTCTCCGTGACGGTAGAGACCTCAGCAGGATGCCCTGTAGGATCCAACGTCTGTCTCTCCACTGAGACAGGGAGTGCAGACACTGGGGAGACACACGCAGCCTCTTGCGTCTGTGTGCGACCCGAATTGGATCCAGATGCAGGCTGTTCAGCCACATCTGCATCGGCCGTAATAAAAGTTGTCCCAGCGGAACTACACTGGAGGCTGCTACCAACATGCCCAGAAGCTGGAGATATTGCAGGAATAGCAGGGCCTCTCCCTCTTGGAATGCACCCAGCATCCCCATGATGTTGTCGACCCTTGTGGGAGAAGGGCACGCAACCATGGTGACAGTGCTTAAAGCCGTCCCCAAAAAGACAGTGTCCTGGGTCGGGACCAGACTGCTTTTGTCCATATTCACACACAGACCCAAGCGGCTCACATGCTCGAGTACAAGCCCTGTGTCGCGAATGGCCTGGTCGCGGCTGGGTGCACAAATTAGCCAGTCGTCAAGGTAAGGTAGAATCTTCAAACCCCGCGCCTGTAGTGGAGACAAGGCTGCTGCCACCACTCGAGTGAACACCCTGGGTGACAGGGGCAGCCCAAACGGGAAGACCCTGAACTGAAAATGCCTCCCCTGAAAAGCAAAATGAAGGAACCTCCAATGATTGCGTGCGATCGGTACATGAAAATAAGCATCCTTCAGGTCAATTGTCATGAACCATTCGCCTGGGGAAAGTGCCTGAAGCACCTCTGAGTTGCGTAGCATGTGAAAAGGCATGACTTTTAAAAACACATTGAGACCTCGCAGGTCTAAAACTGGACGGAGGTTGCCAGTTTTCTTCAGGACAAGAAAGTATCTTGAATAAAAACCCCCTGGATCCTGCCGAGGGTCTACGTGTACAATTGCACCCTTTTCCAGCAAGGTTGCCATTTCCAGATTGAGTGCCACGGATTTTGCCGGGTCTGAAATGGCCGTCATTCGGACCTGGCCGAAAACAGGAGGCCGGTGTCAGAACTGTAGGCAGAGGCCTGGAGGGCTGGTGACCAGACTGATGACCGTGGCATATGTGAAGCCCTGGGCCGATCACTCTGTGAGCGCCCAGACCTTGTAACAGGCCGCTGGGGAGCCAAAAATGGGCTTGATGGTACAGCATGTGTCTGCTGGTGCGTAGTAGATGACCCAGGAGCAATAGGAGAAGGGGCTCGTCGGTGAAGGCCCGCCAGCTGATGTCTAGTCTGAGAGGCCTGGGCTGTCCGTTGCAAGGCCTCCAGCGCTGCCTCTCCAAAAAGTTCACCCGGAACCACAGGTAATCCTCTCAAGGTTCTCCTACACGTCTCGGTTAACGGAGATTGTGCCAAACAAACCTGCCGACGCGCCTGGGTCAGGATGGACAGCAGGCGGCCCAGCTCCTTTGACATAAAAGCAAATGCTTGTAGGGACGTGTCGACCAAGCCTTGCGTAGCCGCATCGACATTAGAAGCCTCTAGTGAAGTCGCTACACCTAGCAGTAAATGGGACAGGGAATTGCCAATACGACCCACACGCGCCCCAGAGTCGTAAGCTTTACACAGCAATTCGTCAGTAACCCGGTACTGAGGTCGCGGGCACCTGGCATTGGGTCTCCGAGCCTCACCTGGAGCCACAATAAGGGAGGCCACAGCTGGTTCAATCGCTGGCATATGTCCCAATCCAAACTTTGGGCGCCTCCTGCATGGCAGCAAGGAACCTTCCATCAGACGTCGGTTTAGAAAACGCTTTTGTATCTGACCAGCCGGCATGAAGTTCCTTAATATACTACGTAGAGGGAGGAACCAAAAAGGAAGACACTGCGCCGTCGGTGCCTCCAATTACAACCGTGCAAAAGCCACGCGTAAAGAGGAGGCAGCTGAGTCATCGTCACCTCCCTGAGAGCAGGTGGAGTTGTGTGAGCTCAACTCTGATATGTCAGAACACGCATCCAAACCGTCCCCAGTAAGCGGGTCAGTGTCGTGGAAGTGCGTATCTGATGCCGCCACAGACAAGGCATCGTCTTCACAAACAGAAACCACATCCCGCTGGGCAGCTCGCTGGTCGCTATCCCGGGTCTGCATGGACTCAATGAGAGCTTTCATTCTAGTGAGCTCTGAAGTAAGGCTATCCACCTTCGAGGATAATCCCGCAGAGCGATCCCCTTCGCTGCGCTTATGCGTAGGGGAAGCATCAACAGCAGAGCGCTTTCCCCTCACCTCCCCGCTCGCCGGTAACTGGGTGTCCTGTATACCAGAGAGCCCAGCTCCCCCAAACGCGGCCAGGCGGTCAGCATGCAGGGATCTCGGCATAATGCTGGTATTCATGCAAGCATTCTCCGTCAAGCCCTTCTTAAGGTGTTCCACACCCAAACATAAGGGGCATAAATCATGTCCATCCTCAGGTTGAAGCGGGGCCATGCAAGCTCTACAGCACATGGACTCCATCACAACAGACGCTAGATCAGGTCGAGCTGAAAACGCCACTCTTGATCCGCCAACTGGAATTAAAAAATACCACGTCGAGCCGAAAACGCCACTGGTGGTAGACTCAAAAACTCAAGCGAACAGTAACACTGCTGATAAGAATGAGCTTAAGAACCGAGCATGGTTCCAAAATAACAGAGATATTTTAGCCGAATGCGGCAATAGTCAACGCAAAAAGTCGAGCTGAACCGAACACGGCAGCAATACAAACCAGCTCCACCGACCCGGTGTCGCTTCCAACAAAAAATGCAGAAACTACTTACCATACGGTCCTTGTGAAACGTGCACCTCACCGGCGTCAGGGAAACACCCGCTCCAGGTGAGGCACTTCGCCACGCGCAGCTTACGCAGCCCCTGAGGGGCGAGTCGCACTCGCTACCCCGACTGTGATAGACTGCACTCAATTCACAAGTCATGGGACTCTGAGCAGTAAGCTGTCACCAGAGGGAGAAAACAATTGTGGTACCAAGCTGTATTCGCGAGTAGCCACAACACACTCGACCTAAGCGCGAGAAGAAAAAAGGGACTGTGCTTCCGGAGTCACGTGACTATATAGCCTCACGTGGGTCACCGGAAGGTCATAGGTGAATTTGTTGTTATTAAATCTCGACCTGCGCATGTGCAAGAGTGATCATCCAGTGCTTGAAGCACCGCCTCTGGCGGTCAGAAGGGATGAAATAGAACCGGTTCTGTTCATTATATTTATGGACAGAATTTCTAGGCGCAGCCAGGGGCCGGAGGGGGTCTGGTTTGGGAACCACAGGATTTCATCTCTGCTGTTTGCAGATGATGTTGTCCTGATGGCTTCTTCGAGCCAGGACCTGCTACAGGCACTGGGGCGGTTTGCAGCTGAGTGTGAAGCGGCTGGAATGAGAATCAGCTCCTCCAAATCCGAGGCCATGGTTCTCGACCGGAAAAAGGTGGTTTGCTCTCTCCGGGTGGGTGGTGAGTCTCTGCCCCAAGTGGAGGAGTTCAAGTATCTCGGGGTCTTGTTCATGAGTGAGGGAAGGATGAAGCGGGAGATTGACAGGCGGATCGGTGCAGCGTCTGCAGTGATGCGGTCGCTGTATCGGTCCGTTGTGGTGAAGAAGGAGCTGAGCTCAAAGGCGAAGCTCTCGATTTACCGGTCAATCTACGTTCCTACCCTCACCTATGGTCATGAGCTCTTGGTAATGACCGAAAGGACAAGATCGCGGATACAAGCGGCTGAAATGGGCTTCCTCCGCAGAGTGGCCGGGCGCATCCTTAGGGATAGGGTGAGGAGCTCGGTCACACGGGAGGAGCTCAGAGTAGAGCCGCTGCTCCTACACGTTGAGAGGAACCAGTTGAGGTGGCTCGGGCATCTGCTCAGGATGCCTCCTGGACACCTCCCTAGGGAGGTGTTCTGGGCATGTCCCACCGGGAGGAGGCCCCAGGGAAGACCCAGGACACACTGGAGGGACTATGTCTCTCGGCTGGCCTGGGAACACCTTGGGGTCCCACCGGAGGAGCTGGAGGACGTGTCCGGGGTGAGGGAAGTCTGGGAGTCCCTGCTTAGACTGCTGCCCCCGCGACCCGGCCCCGGATAAGCAGAAGAAAATGGATGGATGGATGGATAATATTATATAATATTATATAGAATAAATCAAATTCTATTGTCTCAATAGAATTTTAAATGAGTGGTTTTTAATTTTTTTTTATTATCATCATCTAGGGATGGGACAATATTAAATTTTAGACTCACGATTATTGTGGCCAAAATAATCGCGATTAACGATATTGTCGCGATAATAATTAACCTGTTAACGTTCCAACGGCCCGGGCCTACTTTACAACTTTACGGCAATGTACATACACTTCTGCATCACCCACACAAACAATCTACACATCAAATGAAAGCTGTGGCGCTTGTCTTTCTGGATATGTAAACCATTTTCACCTGCAATCACCACAGTGCTGACAGGAAAGACGTTTTTACAGAAAAGTCACAAAGTGTGAATCTGGACTTCACTTACCATTGAGCGCTCTGGTTCTGTCAAACATCAACATATTCACACAAAGTTGGTCTCTTTTGTTCCGTAAAGGTCCAGAGAATATAATCCAGTCAAGAAAATATGTCCACAAATTAAGATCCTCCATGTCCAATCTGCTGCAGGAAAGTACTCCAAATATGAAATCTGCTCCGTCCCTTCTTTGCCTTTCTTTTGTCGATTTCAGGCATGATAAACTTCTGACAGCGCCAGCTTTGTTCAGTGCTAAACACATGTGTTAGCTTGTGATTGACACCAGTGTTGGCCAATAAGGTGGGGGTTGTGGGTTACTGAGGCCGCAGACAGCGAATCAGTGCTACAGATGAATGAAAGTTTACGCACCACTCTTCCCCTTGTAGAATCAACCAGTTACATCACACACATTTAGTGACGTTTTCCACTTACAGCCAATGAGCAGCGGGACAGGATGATGTATCACATGCCATGGTTTTCTGTAAACAGACGTACCCAGAAGAAAATGTGTATTCCTCAATGCCATGTTGTCGAAATGGACCAGTCCTTGTTGCGCCAGAAGTGACGCAAGTGCCCGTCAACGAACACTTTTTTTTTTTAAATTAAGGCACTTTGGTCAATTGGGAAAGGAGTGGATGCAGAAATGTGTGCATAATGGCGCATTTTACGCACTGTTTTGCGTTTTAAACATGACGAAACGGACAAAACAAAGGGAGTACGTGATCGAGGACACTGTGGATGTTTGTACAAGTTAAACTAGAGGCATCATGGACCTGGAGGGGTTCATGGCAAAGAGTAAAGTGGACTCAGGAGTAAAGGACCTTATTTTTTGATGGATTGGATGCTGTTCTTGATCGGTAAGTGTAGTTTATTCTGCTATTGACTTAATTGTAGGTAAAATATACCATGTATAATCGTTAGCTTTGCTTCTGTGCATATAGTGCGCATTCGGACCTTGCGCTCTGGCACATTTGTGTTCAGCTGTATGAATTAGACTTAATTTGTCTATTGTTTAAAAGGTGTTGTTTTATTCTGCAGTTGCATTATTGCAGGTAAAAATATAAGATGTACACACATTAGCGTCTCATCTGTGCGCACGGGTGATGCGCGCACTGGTACGTTCCTGTGGAGAGTTACGGATCAGACTTTGTTTATTGTTGATATCTGGCAGAATATAGTTCAGACAGAGATAAGCACAGAAGCTACAAGTGTCATTGCTTTGTCAGAGTGGGCAAACACCAGAACTAACATCTAAATGTTGTATTTGAACTGGAAACATGAGGCAGTGTGGTGCCGTAAAGGCGATTATAATCGTGCGCGATGATCGCGATTGTAAAAAAATGCCACGAACGATTAATTGCAGGCCTTTTTTATCACGATTAACGATATTATCGTATATCGTCCTATCCCTATCATCATATCGGAATCGGTACTGATTATGGGGTCTATTCCTTAGTACTGAAATCGAGTTTGAAATTTTAGTATTACGACAACACTAGTTAAATTGCTTCAGAATTATACCACATGTGTCGTACCTGAAGTAGTGGCATCGTGCAGCCAGAATGACCCTGTGCGCCGGGAAACGTTTGCCCTCCACAATGAAGGTGACGTCACTGTACTCCTCACCCAGCACTAGCGCCCCCACCTGTTCAGAGAGGAGATGGATGTGGTCAATCTCCGACACTGATGCTAGGGGGCGCAGGGGGTGGCTGTTACTCATGGTGACCCTCAGGAGCAGCTGATGAGAGAAGAACAAGTACAGGGTTAAAACAAATATAATTATACAGATATACATCCTCTGCTGTGTCTGATCCTCTCCTCTGACCCTATGCTCCATCTGACCCTCTCCTCTGACCCTCTCCTCTGCATCCTCTGCTCCATCCGACCCTCTCCTCTACATCCTCTTCTCCATCTAACCCTCTACTCTGCGTCATCTCACCATCTCCTCTGTATCCTCTGCTCCATCTGCTCCTCTCCTCTACATCCACTGATCCATCTCTCTCGTCTGCTCCATCTGCTCCTCTCTTCTACATCCTCTGCTCCATCTGACCCTCTCTTCTGCATCCTCTACTCTCCTTCTAACTGTGTCATGTTTTCTCAAAGTTTGCCCTCTATAATCTGTGCACAAGGCTGAATGACAATATAGTATAAGGCACAGTGTGCAAACAGATATTATCTTATAAATACCAACAAGCTGCAAGAAAAGACTTTAAACGATTATTTGTCTAAACATTTACATTCCAGTAATTTACGACCATTCTTTAAACACAGCGATAAAATGTACCAAAGAGTAGCATAGATTTAACTAGAAATACAAGCAAGAGCATTTAGACGTTAGATGACATTGGAGCCAATGCTAAATGCTAACTAATCGGCTAGCATATGATTTTCAGCTTAAATAGTCAAAATATCTGCATACTTTTTGAGTTGTTGTAATCGTACGTCTATTTTCTGTTTTAAGGCAAGAACTTTTGGAGAAATAATAGTTTGATCGGCGAGTTCTTACGGTATTCCTGCTTTGTTTACAGCCGCTAGCCTTGCAGATATTTGACACCTGCGAAGCCAAAACCTGGAAAATGACTTAAACGTTTGCGGTTTTTGTGCAGATTTCTGGTCAAGCTTACCGACAGCTCGCTCTCACGTCGTAAATGTAATAAAATAAGCTTAGATCTGGCTAGTTTTCCTTTCGTTTAGGTATAAATCCAGCAGAGTCGCGAAAGCTTCCGACATCACGCAGCTGACGCACACTTCCGGGTTTGGTTTCATTCTTTGGGGTTTTCTTTGGAACATTCAAAGTGTTGAGTGTGTGATCACCATCTGCTGGGCTGGAGTGTGCACAAGGCTCATGAGGGAGCAACAATGGAATAAATTAGAGAAAATAAGTTATTATTAAGTTGGTTATTACTTGGTTATTTACTTGGCTTATGCTAAATGCCAAATCCATAAATGTACATGTTCAATTAGGTATGCAAGAGCTGATCATTTAAAGTGCGCATGATAGGTTAGACAAATAACTTATCTTAATATAATTTCATCATTTAATATTTCACTAAAAACCTGCCTAGTCTTTTCTAGTTTTTGTTGTTGTTTTTTCTTTTTCTTTTTTGTTTTTCTGGTTTATAATTTGACTTCCTGATATGATATGATGCAGATATGACATATGCTGAGATATGTTACCTAGCAACCATAATGTTAACAAAGGCCAAAGGCACAACAATTATGATTTGACAAAGAAAAATAAATGAAAATGAATGAATAATGATATTTTTCAGTTGAATCAATGTTTAAAGTTTCAGAAAAATGCCTTCCTTGTGCATAAATTGTTCCTGTATTTTAGATGGAGTTTTCCATGTTGAGGACGCAATTAAAGGGATTCTGTTTTAAAACCCATTTCCTGTATTTTACAACTTTGTCTACTTTTATCCACAAACTGTCATTTAACTGATGGAAACTATGATAAGTATTTATTACAGGTACAATCCCACCAAACCAAGTCAGAATTAGACAAATATATGAATCTATCAAATGCATTTTAAATGGACAAAGTTAACAGTAAAAACCCAAAACAACCACAGAATTCATAACTGACTGACACTGACTGAGTCTTCTCTTAAATTATGATGAGTTAACTGTGCCTTTGAAATGTATTTTATTTTATATTATACATTGTCTGAGAATTGTGTATTTTATATATTATTTACATTTTGATCATGTTTAAAATTGTCTGTGCCTTTAAAATAGAAGAGACTGTGGTGGCTCGTATTGGTTTCAGGTTCCTGTATCTGGGATATTTTAAGGACTTTTCACCATTCAAAATAAATAACATTTTGATTTAAATTGTTAATTGCTGTAGCAACTGTCCTTATTATCCATCATTCTGAAACACACAGATATATTACTCCCATAATTTAAAACAAGACCAATCAATCAAACAATCTATTTCTTTTTTGCTTCTCAGAGATCTGAAGTTTGAATCATAAATAGCCTTCACAGAAACATGAAAGGTACACTATGAACCTGCTTGATGAAGATGTCTATGCTTTAAACGATCTCTCTTACATTTATAGAGCTCAGCATTGAGAGTGATCCCTACCTTAACCATCACAGAAACCAATGAGCATATATACACTTCAGGAGCAGTGATCCTAGATATGCTGGCTACAAGAGCAACCATGGGAGCCATAAGATACAATACCTACCATGAAAACGAGGCTAAAAATAAGGCAGCGCGGAGAGAAAGTACCCAGGAGATACAGCCAGATACCCATACCTGAAGGGCTGGAAACTGCCAAACAAAGGCTCCAAGCCTTGGCCAGTCACGTAAAGAGGTACACGTGACACAATGAAGCCAGATGAATACACCGTCTGTTTGCAACACAACCGGCGAAAGTTTACACTCAATGGCAGGGTAATAACACCAGAGCAGATCCAGCAAGGCTGGAAGAAGGAGGCATCATGTAACAGCAAATCACAGTGGCTGGTGGCTCTGAGAGAAGACCACAGCAACCCCTCTGAACAGAATCCAGTCACCATCACAGTGGCAGACGTCCTGGAAAGAGTCTCAGGTATGAAAAACTGGACCGCACCAGAGCCTGACATGATCCACACCTACTGGCTAAAGAAATTCACTGCTCTCCATGACACTCATGGAGAGCAGTGAGTAAACACATGAACCAGCTGCTAAAGGATGGGACTCACCCTGAATGGCTATCCGAAGGGTGTATGATCCTGATCCAGAAGGATCCCTCAAAGGCTACAGTCCCATCAATGATCGGCCAATAACCTGTTTCTCCACAAATGGAAGCTCATGTCAGGCATCATTGCGGCTAAGATAAGTGAGCACATGGAGCAATACATGAACACAGCACAGAAGGGCATTGGCAAAGATACCAGGAGAGCCAAACACCAGCTGTGGATCAAACAGTCTCCTGAGACTGCAGAACCTGTAAGACCAACCTATGCACTGCCTAGATTGACTACAAGAAAGTTTACTCAATGTCACACTGATCACTGAATGCCTGGAGTTGAACAACATCAACAGGATACAAAGAGCCCTGTTCTCTATGAGTCCTCAGTGCAAACTCGATGAGGTTGTGGATAACCAACCTTGAGGCCAATGGCAAGCCACTTGCACAAATGACCGTCAAATGTGGCATACACCAAGAAGACGCACTGTCCCCACTGCTGTTCTACATAGGTCTGAATTCCCTCAGCCAAATCATCAACAACACTGGCTATGGATATGACTCTGGAATGGGGCCACCATCAATCATCTCCTCTACATGGATGACATCAAGCTGTACTCTAAGAATGAGTGAGACACTGACTCACTGATCCACACCACCAGGATCTACAGCAGAGACACTGGAATGCCAGGTGTTGACAAAGAGAGGGAAGATAGTATACACTGAAGGGGTCTCAATTTCAGAAGGAACAGAAACAGATATTGAGGATAGTTATAAGTACATTGGTATCCCACAAGCAAATAGCAACCTTGAAGAGGAAACAAGGAAAGTATCCATGACCAAATACCTCCAATGAGTAAGGCAAGTCCTAAGGAGTCAGCTCAATGGCAAGAACAAGACCCAGGTAAGAAGCAGCTACTAACTACCAGTAATCAGATCCCTAACAGGAATCATACACTGACCAAAGAAGGAGATACAGATCACAGAGATCAAGCCCCAAAAGCTCCTGACCATGTATGTTGGATTCCATCTCAAATCCAGCACCCTGAGACTGTATCCGAGCCGTAAGGAAGGAGGCCGAGGACTAGTGAGTGTGAGAGCCACTGTCCAGGACAAAACATCCAAGATCAGTGGAGTGCAGAGAAAAAAGTGCTGGAGGAACCATCATGGGAGGACAAGGCCCTACATGGAACATAACTGAAGTGGCTGATATCAAGAAATCGTACTTGAGAGAGCTGGTCTGAAGGATAGAAGCACTCATCCTGGCTGCACAGGAGCAGGCTTTGAGCTCTAAAGCAATACATGCCCAAATCTACCACACCAGACAAGACCCAAGGTTTAGGCTGATAGATGCTGGCAGGGAAAGCATACATGGAGCGCCATAACCAAGTGGTGGGCATAGAGTACAGAAACATCTGTGCAGAGTACACAGATGTTACTACTAGATGTACGACAGACCCCAAGATCAAGGTGGGAAACACCTCCGAAGTCGTGCAGAATGATCAAGCCAAGATCCTGTAGGACTTCAGATACAGACTGAGAGAATGGTGATGGACCAACCGAACATTGTGGTGGTGGATAAGCAACAGAGCAAAGCCGTTGTGGTGGACATCGCAGTACCAAGTGATGGGAATATCAGGAAAAAGTACAAGAGAAACTAGAGAAGAAGAGCTGGAGAAAGCCTGGAAGGTGAAGGCATCAGTGGTGCTTGTGGTCATCGGAGCACTCGGGGCAGTGAGCCCCACACTGGAAAGATGGCTACAGCAGATCCCAGGAAATATATCAGACATCTCAGTGTCAGTACTAGCAACAGCAATCATACTTGCGCAGAACCCTCAAGTTCCCAGGTCTCTGGTAGATAAAGGATGAGACCACCTGTGGAGGGTGATGATGAGATTGTTTTTAATGTATCTATACAATCTCGTTTTTTTATTTTTTTTATTTGTTTATTTGATTGGGACAGTGCATGTTAATGAACATACATGACAAAAGCACGAATGTAAACACGCCGGATTGTAGCCATACGGCTAATTTCCATCCGTAGTCCCACGGGTCAGGGTCACAGGGATTAAAAATACAACAACAATAAAATTTACATTAAACAATGATCAGGCCTTAAATACAATTTTCAACCATACAATCTTACAATCTTAGACACTTTGCACAAAACTCCATTAACATTCACTCAGCTCATTATCCAGACCCACATGCAGCATACAATACTAAAACGGTCCATAAAGGATACACAATATATAATAAACAGCCTGGCACCTAGTGTGTGCAAGTTTGGTTTGCCCAGAGCCAGTTTTTCAGTTGAGCCTTAAATGAATTATATGTTGGGCACTCCCTCAGAGTTAAAGGGAGGCTATTCCACAGGTTCCCACCTTGGACAGACAGGACCATCTGACCAAAGGTAGTACGTCTGTGGGGTATGACCATATCTCCTCTGGCGGAGGCTTGTGTGGTTCTTTGTGTGTTTTCTTTACTCTTGATAAATTATTTTATTGGTGGAGGAGCGAGAGAGTGCAGAACTTTATAGATCAAACATGCTGATTTTAGATTGATCATGTTTTGAAAATGCAGTAATTTATATTTGTACAGAATATGGCAGTGGTGATGTGACAATGTTTTTTTGTCCAGTGTTTTTAAAGCTTGTTTGTAGAGGCTCTCTATGATTTTCAGAGATGTGGGGCATGCGAGTGACCATGTAGTGAGACAGTAATCAATATGTGAGATGATCATGGAGTAAAAATACATTTTAGCTGCTTGCAGTGTTAAGTTATTTCGAATATGGCGGAAATTTTGGAGATTAAATTTGACTACCTGTGCTACTTTTTTTATATGGCTTTTAAAAGAAAATGTTGGATCCGGAACTACTCCAAGGTATTTAAACTCTGAAACAAGGTTGAGCTCCTCTCCATTCAGAAAAACATTTGACCTGGTTGATTCTATGCAACGTTTTGAGAAATACATACAGACTGTTTTTTTTTGTGTTCAGCATAAGACACGAGTCCCTGAGCCAGTCCTGCACTGAGGATAGCGCAGCTGTGAGGTCTGTGGCAGCTTGTTGTATGTTTTTACCGTGAGTGTAGATGACTGCATCATCCGCATACATTTGCGAGAGGATGTTTGGGCATGCATTAGGTAGGTTATTGATAAAGAGAGAGAACAAGACCGGACCAAGGACAGACCCCTGAGGAACACCAGTGTCAGAGTCTAGCCAGGCTGATTTAACACCATCTACTACCACATACTGTTTCCTGTTGGACAGGTAAGATTTAAACCGTAAAAGTGCCTGATCAGAGATGTTAAACTGAGCTAGCCTGGATAACAGTATCTGATGGTTTACACAGTCGAAAGCTTTCTTCAGATCTAAAAAAACAGCTCCGACACAGGGATGCTTATCAAGCAAACTCTTAGTGTTTTCTGTTAACACACACAGGGCACTGTCTGTGGAGTGATGTGTTCGAAAACCAAATTATAGTGGGTGTAATATGGGCTGGGTATTTTCTAAATGGGCAGTCAGAAGTTTCACTACCCATTTTTCTGCTATTTTAGATACAATGGGGAGTATGCTTATGGGTCGGTGGTTGGACATGTGTGTTTTAGTACCTGATGTAAAAATTGGTGTCACTGCGGCCACTTTCCAATCTGTTGGGACTATGGAACTTTTAAAAGACAGATTAAGAAGATGAGTGATTGGACGTACAAGAGAGTCTTTGTGTTCTTTTAAAAAAATTGTGTTAAGGCCAAATGCATCCAGGGCTCTTGAAGTTTTCAATCCAGTGATGATTTTTCCCACTTCATAATCTGAAATTTCAGTGATCCTGAAGGTTGACTGATTGTCGGAACAGACAGGTGGAATAAAATGATGAGTAATCTCTTTTACAGAGTTTATAAAAAAGCAATTGAGGTTAGTGGCAATGGAAAGAGGATCTTTGATAATTGAGTTACTTATTTGAAGCTCCAAATTCTTGCTGTTATTATTTGACTTTTCCGAGTAGTTTGTTTAGGTTTTGCAATATTAATTTCCCATTTCCATTAGCATTCTCTATGACCTTAATGAAGAAGTTAGCTTTAGCCCGTCTCAGAGTCTGTATTACCTTATTTCTCATGTGTGTGAACTTCTGACGGTCTGTTGTTAAGCCTGTTTTCAGAGATTGTTTTAATAACTGATCCCTGACTGACATCAGATTTTTACATTCTTTATTCAGCCATGGCAAATGGCATATTTTCTTACATTTAAATCTACGTCTCCTGGAATAGCTTGATATGACATCTTTCACAGTTTGGATGAGTTGTCTGCTGCAGTCTTCAGGATCGTCACTAGACAGGATTATGTCCCAGTCCAGCGCTGACAAGGCTGTGGCCACATTTTGTCATTGGTTGCAAGGGATAATTTCATATCATTCTGTTTTCTGTTGCATTACAAATGTTGTTGTTTACCCTGGATTTATAAAGTTTCCTAGAGAAGAGTATTATATTATGATCTGAGAGACCAGTCAGGAAATTATAGGTTTTTGTGATTGTGTCAGGCCTATTACTAAAGATGAGATCAATTCGAGTTTCTGATGTTTAGTAATGCTTGTGGGTTGCTCTACAAGTTGAGAGAAATTAAAATTATCTATAGTACCTTTCAGTGTCTTTCTGTCTTTCTTGCAGTCCCAATTCACATTAAAATCTCCAATAACAATTATTTCTTTAGACTTATTGTGTGTTGTGTGATGCTTGAGTAGTAACTGCAGTTGTTCATAGAAATCTGTTTTGGCTGATGGAGGACGATAGAGGCAAACCAGTGTAAAACTCATCTCTGTAGAGAGGGATATTTTCACTCAAATACTCTCAATTTGAACCTCATTGGGTGCATCAAGTTGTAAGCACTCCAGAGTATTTTTCACATAAAGGAGCACCCCTCCACCTCTTCCTTTATCCCTGTCCCTTCTGAAAACCTTGTAATTTGGGAAAACAACACCTGCTTCAGGGGATGATCTTGTTAGCCAGGTTTCTGATAGTCCTAATATATCGATATTTTAATTATTTAAAATATGGTCCAGTTGCTCACGTTTAGGGAGCATGCTTCGTATATTTATGTGGGCGCAAAGTAGCCCTTTTGGTTTATTTTTTTTTTTGTCCCAAAACAGTTTAGCCTGGTTCAGCGTCTTAAAGATTTTTGTCTTGCGATATATTTTTATCACATGATTTCTGATCTTTTTAGAACCTTGATAACAGGCTAGTGCAGGCTGTGTTTGTGTTGCGTACCCCGTTTGGATCTTAGACGCTGACGTAATCACAGTGACAGCCGGTGACCCGTGTCCACCGGTGCACCCTGTTGTTGTTGATGTTTGTAGCTGTTTCGGTGCTAAGCTAGCAGCCACCGCATCAGGTCCGCTAAGGTCCACTGTTATTGTGTACATCTATACCAGGGGTCACCAACCTTTTTTAACCTGAGAGCTACTTTATGGGCACTGAGTCATACGTAGGGCTACCAGTTTGATACGCTCTTCTGAAATAATACATTTTCTCAGTTTGCCTTTAGTTATACATTATTAATAATGATAAATGATAATCGTCTATGTGAAGACACTGATCATGTTGCAAGACACTGATCACATTAATGATTTCTCAAAATAATTATCAACAATGAGCAAGGAGGGAAACAGATATCAGTATTCAGCACTTTAACTTTACTAATCTTAGTAATTGTTAAATTTCCAGACGACACTTACATCACTACATCTCACAGGAAAAGTATCCCATTTTCACTATCCATTGACAAACCTTTTTAACAAAACATAAATAATATACATTGCACCATGTTTCATAAAGTTATCAATTATGTAATGTTAAAGAAAAATAAGCTTACATATTTTTAAATAAATCTCGGTTGCGTTGTTTGACTTTTTCACCGGTGTCGTGAAAAAAGCCTGTTGTTTACCCAAAGCTGCGTTTAGCTCTGGGCTTGTTCTGCCCATAGTGTGCGCCCCCGTGGGGAGTGCGCGTCCCCGTGGGTAGTTAGTGTGGAGCTTTGTGAGACGTAGTGAAGTGTCCTTCCACATTGTGCCGCTTTGCCGTCACCACAGTCGCTCCGCTCGAGATACGCGCAGGTTTACGCGCAAGTTTCTTTTATAGTCTTAAATCGTTGTGAAAGTGATCTCTTTATTTTCTACCATGTTTTGGAGTAAGAAACTGCTTTCAGCGCATCCTCACAGCGCTCGCGAGCGGAGCACCGGTTTTGTCACGCGCACAATACTGACCTTTGAAGTGAGTAGGTCAAAGTTCACCTTACCTTATCTAAACTTCACGTATAATGAACATATATTTAAGATATTGTCATTTTTAAATCTATATAAACGCAAGGGTGATTTAAAAAAAAAAAAAAAAAGCAACAGAATAAAATTAAATTTTAGATGTAGCTCATTAGTGAGTTGTGCTATTTTTAGAACCGGTCTGCGGGCGACTCATGTGGGGCTTGGGGGCGACATGGCGCCCGCGGGCATAGGGTTGGTGACCCCTGATCTATACAGTTGAAACCAGAAGTTTACATACACTATTTTTTAAAAAAACCCCACATTTCTCACTGTTTGACATGAAATCAGATTAATTAGGATTACCAAACTAATTTCTATTAGGATAATGAGACAAGGATTTTTGTTAGACAGTTTTTCATGACTTTCTTTAAGATAAGCTAGATAAGATATGCCTTTATTAGTCCCACAGTGGGAAAATTTCAAAAGTCAGAAGTTTACATACAGTAAGATTACCGGGACTTTAAACAATTTGGGGAAACCCAGATGATGATGTCATGTGTTTGGAAGCTTCTGATTGTTTTATTGACAAAATTAAGAGATACACATGTGCATGCATTTGAAGCAGACCTGAAACACACTTCTTCTTTTTGTAACATCATGGAAAAGTCAAAAGAAATCAGCCAACCAAGTCTGGTCCATTCTTGGTGCAATTTCCAGACGCCTGAAGGTGCCACATTCATCTATTCGAACTATTATACAGAAGTATACAGACCATGGGAATGTCCAGCATCACACCAATCAGGAAGGAGACAGGTTCTGTGTCCCAGAGATGAATGTGCTTTGGTCTGAAATGTGCAGATCAACCCGAGAACAAAAGCAAAAGACCTTGTGAAGATGCTGCTGAAGCTGGTAAAAGTGTGTCATTATCCACAGTGAAATGAGGACTGTACCAACATGGGCTGAAAGGACACTCTGCAGGAAGAAGCCATTACTCCAAAAGAAACATAAAAGGCCAGGTTACAGATTGCAAATGCACACAGGGACAGAGACTTTAATTTTTAGAGACTGGTCCTGTGGTCTGACAAAACTAAAATTTAACTGTCTGGCCATAATGAACATTGCAATGTTTGGGGGTAAAAGGTGGAGATTGATAGCCTGAGAATATTTCACAAAATAGATGGCATCATGAAGAAAGAACATTATGTGGAAATACTGAAGCAGCATCTCAAGACATCAGCGAGGAAGTTAAAGTTTGGGCTCAAATGGGTCTTTCAAATGGACAAAACTGCCAAACTGGTTACAAAGTGGCTTGAGGATGACAAAGTCAGTGTTTTGGAGTGGCCATCACAAAGCTCTGAGCTCAGTCCTATTGAAAATGTATGAACAGACCTGAAAAGGCCTGTGAGAGCAAGATGGCCTCAAACTTGGCTCAGTTACACCAGTTCTGTCAGGAAGAATGGGCCAGAATTCCTGCCAAGTATTGTGAGAAGCTTGTGGAAGGAAATCCAAAACGTTTGACTCAAGTCAAACAGATGGAAATTAGTATTTTTTTGCTATAATCTGGCATATTTACACAGTGTTTTTACAGATGTTCATTAATATGTGCTGTCCCTATCAAATAAATAAATAAATAAATAAATAAATAAATAAATAAATAAATAAATAAATAAATAAATAAATAAATAAATAAATAAATAAATAAATAAATAAATAAATAAAGTACTACTGAAATGTAGGTAAACATCTGACTTTGAAATACTGAATGAAAAATTGTCTAAAAAAATCCCTCTCTCATTATTCTGGCATTTAGCAAATAGAAATTATTTTGGTTATCCTAACTGAGCTAAAACAGGAAAAGTTTAGTTTGATTTTATGAAACAGCAACAGCCCCCCCCCCCCCCCCCCCCCCCCCACACACACACACACACACACGCACATATCATATATACTTTTGAATGAAAACCTCCATACAGAAATTCCATGAAATATGACAACAATCCAGCGCTCTATACAGTTACAGTGTTTGTGACATCACCTGCTTGTCTCTATGGAGATTAACAGATTTAAAGCTATACATTGGCACATTTAAGGCAAGGAAACATCAACAGTTTGTGAACCATAAACGTTACATTGTGCATCTAACTACAATATGTTGTTATTGTTGTTGTTGTTGCTTTGTATTAAAGGTCCTATATTACACATAATTTACTCTTGTGAGCTTTAAGTCAGGTTCTAATGCTGTTCCCTCCTCAAAAACATAACGGGAGTTGTGCTTTGTTTCATACATGTTTGAGTAACACTTTATTATTAGTCTATGTACATCTCTAAAGCTCAAAATGCTCTGTTCCACCTTGTGATTTAGTGGTAGTTTTCAGATTAACAGCTACCTTTTACCTTTAGTTTAGTAGAAACAGTGGAGCACTTCCTGTATTACCACATGACATCACAAGGTGGAACAGAGTGTTTTCTGTTTGAGAGAAGAACTCAGCTTAAATATGCAGGGTTTTTTGTTAAACATGTGTGAATGAAACAAAACACAACTCCAGGTCTGTTTTTGATGAGGAAAGAACATTATTACAGATCAGAAAATTGCATAATATGGGCCCTTTAAAATAGACACTTGTCTGGTTTTTATCTATGTATAAAAGTTAAATTGTTTCCATCCCATATCTGGACAGAGATCAACTAAAATGCAATATACACATACATTAAACATTAAGTAAATACATAACTTTATTTTTAATACAGATGGGGGCAGATAAAATGAATATGGCTAAAATGCAGATTATTTTGTAATACAGTGAGTTTTTAGGTCTTTTCACTTATAGAAATGATCAGGTTCAACATTTGTGAATTTACCTTTTGGGTATTTAATGACATTGTACAATGGCTCTTGCCCCCATCTAAGAGTATGACATCATCACATTTTAAAATCTGAAAATCAGCAAACCGATAGAGGAGTTCTAACCTGGTTTACTTGCTAGACTAGTTTTGTGTTGTTCTATTGTTCTTTGGAAGTCTCTGGTCCTCTGGCGTGGACCCGTACTCAAAAAGACCCCAGTCCCATCAGTTTGGAGCTGACAATTGACCAGTAATGCCAATCATTTAGGTTTTTAAATAATTAAGCATGATAACGATCATATTTTTTGAATGAATGAAGAAAGAAGAAAACAAAACAAAGAAAATGCTACATTAACTGTAAAACAATATACAGACTTTATCCTAACAATTATAATAATAATAATAAAATACAATAATTACATTGAGCAGAGGTAGATAAATGATGGTAAAAGAAAATAAACACACCTTTACGAGTGCAGTGCAAATCTTTTTGGCATTTTGGTCCAAAATGTGATGTCCAATCTAGTGTAAAATTGTGTGACTAGGTTCAGCTTTGATATGCAAATGAACTGAAGTCCAGACAGTATTCACAGGTTACACCACACTTAAGATCCCAGTTTACCGTGGGAATATTCTGAACTGCTCTTTTAAACTGTCAAATCAGTGTATATTACTGATCACGTGTGATGTGAAATCCAGCCTCATACTCTCTGCCCTGGCCCCTGAGATAAACCACATTCACTGAGCAAGGTGAGCAAAGTGTCTTGCCTGAGGACACAACAGTTTGCATTAGAACCAGTCTGCTATACCTTCAACTAAGGCCTAATATTTACACAGGATCAAATTATTTAACAAACGTATTATTGTGAAATCCTGGGTGTAGGTTATAAATATATAGATATAAAGTTATTGGGCAAACATTGTCCAAGGTATATGGACTCCAAATAACATATCTACATTCCATACACTAAAAATGTCCCATCTGGCTTAGACTTTGATTTAAAAATGCAGTTGCTTTATTAAAATCATTAGAACGGTCACCTTTTCTAATCGCTGCGCTAATATTTACTTTTAAAAGCCTTGTCTTATCAGTGTTGAGGGGATTACACTAATGATCCAAGCCAGCTCTCCCTTCGGCCTGCCTTTCCCCGCTCTTCCCGGGCCTATTTCACCACTTTAACCTTCTCTAAACTGTACATTTGCTTTGTTAAACGTCGAAGGCGAAGGTAAACTCTCTTTTTTTCCTCTTTTTGTGAAAATGTGCATTATTTTCGCTGTCCAATATTGACATTTGTAGTTTGATGGACGCGTTTCCGGGCCGAGCTCATTGACGTGTAAATGGGGGTGGCCCGGGCCTTCGGAGGGGGATGTCCTTCGCTTTTTGTCGCTTTTCGCTTCTTATCACACCCTCTCTCGTATTCAACATTGGAATTGTTTTGTTTTTTACTCTTCTGCCGAATATTTAAAGGATTTCGAGGCGTGTTAGTCGACGCCGTATTCCGCCGTCTCCCCCCGGGTTTCCCTTTAACGATTGTAACGTCCTAACGTCCAGCTGATTGCATTGAGGAGCAGCGTTCAATTCTGTCCCTTTTTTCCCCTTTGAGGCTTTTTGTTCGACTTTTGCGTTAACCGTGGCGCTTTTTCGCTCGATCTCACTGCCTCTTTCTAGCCTCTCCTGGACCATAAACCCTCTAGTTGTTTTGTCTTTCCGTGCAGCTCGAATGCGGGATCGTTTTTGTCGCTGAAAAGAGCCAGGCCGCAAACGAAGCCTCGCGTTTTCTTGACGGGTTGCTCCGGGTCAGACGCACCAGTCATGGGCGACACCAGCGAACGCAGCAAAGCCTCTACTCTCCCTCCCCGCTGTCCGTGCGGATTCTGGGGGTAAGTTTATCCACACATTTCCCACATCCAGATCTTTAAATGAATTTGTGCTAAACTGGTTCAACTTGTCTCCAGCCATTGTTGTTGTTCTCTGGTACGGGCCAACGGGTGGGGGGTTGGGAAGTTGACTAATAAATAAATCACCTTAGCTTAGAAAGTCGCCTTATTTTCGTTGTTTTCCCACATTAAACGCTCTTTTTTGTAAGTTTCTTCCACTGACACGGACATCACATGTTTAAACTCGTATTTTGGCCTGATTTGGGAGCACAGGAGGTGACGTACCGAGATACCAAAGTGATTTATTGCTAGCAGGTTGCATTCAAACCTGTTTTCTGGCCCCACCTAAAGCTAAAGCAGTACTAAAACGAATCACCTGGCTACTTAAGACTACAGTTTGGGGTTTTATCGAGTCATTGGGCCATTTTGGAGTTAATTTGCGTCGCTTTTGCTCTGTCTTGTCAACTAGTGAGTGTGTGTTGCATACCGGATGTGAAAGACTGATGGATCCCGTGTTAACCCAATAGGAACTCACCTTTATTCTATTAAACGGCGAAATCTGAACAAAATCATGTCATTTTTCTCAATCTAGCAATGTTTATTAGCAGCTAAGTCAGTATTTTAGCTGTTCTCTGATAAAGTATTACGGTATATTTATAGGACAACGCCTGATGTAAAGGAGGAACTGACATGACTGTTAAAGCCTACTACCTTACACAATGACAATTCTGAAGTTACTAACCATTCAAAAATGTGACCACCCCCCGTTTAAATATGATTATAATAAGAATAGACAATGAGTTATTAATAATGTTTTATTTTTTACATTTTATCCATATTTCTCCATCCAAATTTAGCTTGAGATCAGTCATTCTCATCGTTTCTGAAGCACTTGACTTTGCTCAAATCAAATTAATATCAGATTTTTGGTCATCTTTATCTTAACCCTTATTAACAACTGCTGTAGTCATGGTTTAGTCACATTATAGACCTGCCTTAGTGCATATATAGACTCAGGTATTCAGAAAGCTGAACATGTTATTCCATACTACCAGGTGTGAAAGCATCAAGAATGTTTGTAGTTGTGTCACATCTGTTACCTTTTAAAAAAACCTACACTGATCCTATTTCCACTGTATTTTAATGCACAAGTTATGTGATGATAGAATAATATGACAATAATAAGACCAAAACTGCTAGTCAAATGTAGCTGTATGTGTCTCTTGTGTAAAAGTCAGCCATGTGTTAAAAGGAGCATCTACGTTTCATGGTGTTATTTATAAAGGGAACGTGACTCGGAATTGCCTGATATCCATCCAAGGCCCTGACAAGTGGCATTCCCTCAGAACCTCTCATTCATCAGTGCGCAGTGCATATATTAGACCTGCTAAAAGAAAGTTTAATATGAGGCTGAAAGCTGTGGAGGTATGCACATGGTAAGGGTGGGGATTCATTTGTTTAAGGGCCACATTTGAGAAGGTTACTGTGGCAGATTGGTTATCCCATCTGGTCCTCCTCAATAAGGAGGTTGTGGGTTAGATTTCTGATCTCTCTGCCTGCATGTACTCTATGCCTATTGTTATACTTTATGGCTAAACTTTGGAATGCAGACATTTTACTTGAAACCAAATGAGAGACTGAGACTGGATTGCCACAGTACTGTAAATTTTGGACTGTAACTCACGACTTTTTTCCCCACGCTTTGAACCCTGCGGCCTATACAAAGGATTTTTGGATTTTTACTGGCTAATGGCCACCGGGGGGCACTCTCTACCACTAAATGCAAAAGTGAGACAGACGTGGGAAAAGATGCACTGAAGAATGCACTAATTTTGATTTTGAACTCTCATTTTGTTCATCATGTACACAGCATCATGTAAAACACACAAAGAAATGCAAATGATGCAGCTTTTAAGTTAAAGGCAAAGGATCTGGCATCAAAGAAGGAAATAGAGCCACTGCATGTAAGTTTGGCATTAATGAATCGATGGTATGACGTTGGAGGGGCCAAAGAGAAGAACTTGGTCAATGTAAAAGGATAACAAAAGCTTTCAGAGGAAATAAAAGCAGATGGCCCATGTTGGTGCTGTTTTATTTTCTAAACATGCAGGTATGTGTTCATGGCCTGTTGGCGCCGTACTGCTGATTTTCAGGCACAGTTTAAAAATTAAAACAAAAAAAAAACTTCCATGTTCTGTCTTTTTGTGTAAATATCTCATGTTACAACATGAAAACCTGCGGCCTATATTCAGGTGTGGGTTATATATGTACAAAATTGATTTTCTTTTAAAATTCTGCTGGTGCAGCTTATATTCAGGTGTGCTCTATAGTTCGAAATTTATGGTAGTTTGTTCGGTCCAGTAACTCACCAAGACATAAAGGACTACTATTCTGACAAACATAACAATTAAATGCAATTTAAAAAAAAAAAATAATTAGATCAACATGCACAATTAAAGACATCCACGAGCTGCAGCAGTTGAGACATGATACTGGCTAAAATATGAACAATGTCTGCACAGTGGAATATTTGATATGGATATGAAGTTGTTTTTGTTCAGAGAAGGACACATTTGTATAATGCATTCTGTCTGGTAGACGAGTGAGCAATGACAAACTGCCTTTAAAGGTCCTATATTACACAAAATTGATTCTTTCGAGCTTTTACCCATGTTATAATGTTTTTACCTCCACAAAAACATACTCTTTATTTGATCCAGTAACTCTTTATTATTTGTCTGTCTACTCTCCAAAGCTGAAATTGCTCTGATTTACCTTGTGATGTCATGCTATGTGAGTTTTTAAGTTAGGTGCTACCTTATACCAGTAGAGATGGGTTTTTCATTTGAAAGAAGAACTCAGCCTAAATCTACAGGGTTTGTGTGTTAAACATGTGTGTATGTTTTTGATGAGGAAACTACATTATAGCATAGATCAGAACATAGTGTAGTATTGGCCCTTTAAACATGAGTATCCTCTGTAGTAAAGAATTAATGTTACTTAAATGTACTGTAGCCCAGTCTAATATCGCAGTGTTTTGACCCTCCCCCAGCCTGTACTCCAGTTGTCTCCGTTTGCTGTGTCCACAAAACCCTCCTGTTCTGGGGCCACCTGTCAGCGGCAGGTGCTCTGCTCCTGCCACACGGATACAGGGCTGTTCAGAGGTTTCAAATAAAGCTGCAAAAGAACAAGGGATTTAGACATATCAGTGCAGGTAGAGTTATAATTAAAAATAGGGCCAGTCAATATTGACCACAAATATGAATATATGAATATATTTGGATGATCCCAATGATAATATTCCCTCAAAGTGTGGTCAAATGTGCCTGTAAAAGTCGTAGCTAAGGTTAACACATTGCACAAAAAGCAAATGGTCTGTAAAATGAAACACAAAACTGAAGATTATATGGCAAGTTTTTTTTTTCCTTTTTATAATGACATGTAAACTATTGAGCATTCATGAGTAGGGCTGGGCACCGTTTGATTTTTTTTTTTTAATCGATAGCAGTACTTTAACAATGTCTATTTTTCGATACTGGTTCCTGAACGGTTCTTTCTTTGGTGCCTGTATTTTTTTATGAGTGTAAAGTAATGGACATTAGTAAGAAAATATTTTTTAACCCTTTAATTACATTATAACTGTTAATTCATATTTTAAAACATAATACTGGGCTATACCAGGTCCACTCAAAACAAATGGACATGCAAATGAACTAGAGGCACAGCGAACCCTCACATGGACTCACTCTTAAGTTCACTTTTGTTTTCTTCTTATACAACACTTTAGATCAGAGGCAGTGTTGTGGAACACATGGTTTTTGTTTACGCTTTTGCTTATTGGATGGAGGAGGATTATCGGCAACTTTACACAGACTCATTTGGCTGCATTTTTACGCACACATCCTCCACATTTGATATTTACAAATCAGGCATTTACCAGACGAAGAGGATGAGTTTGGCCAAGTTTGGTTCATATTATCTGTTTGGCTTCAGCTTTACGTGGACACTGCAGACTGGACGTGGATTTATTATTAGGCAGAATACTTTGACTCTGAAACACTGTGAAGGCTGGAGACTTGATATGTTTTCAAGTGGATTTGCACTTGTTTCTTCATCTCTTTTGTTTTAGCGATGAGATAATGCACTGAGGTGTGTTTGGTCACATGTAGGCCTGTGTTAGGACATGTATAGGTCTGTATTAGGACACGTGTAGGTCTGTGTTAGGCCTAGACGTGTCCAAACACAGGACATTTGTAGGCCTGTGTTAGGACACATGTAGGTCTGTGTTAGGCCTAGACGTGTCCAAACACAGGACGCATGTAGGCCTGTGTTAGGACGCGTGTAGGCCTGTGTTAGGACGCGTGTAGGCCTGTGTTAAAACACAATGCGATTTGTGGCATTGTGGCTTGTGCAGAGTGCAGTTATGAGTGTGAACACCTGCGCTGCTCATCAGTGTGGTGTTTTTATATGTATGTATTTGGAAACCTATGGTGGATAAGCTCTGCCGATATGTAGGGGCAATTTTGATTATTTTCCACAAATTCTGTAATGTAAGTATACCACCAAACACCATTTTAGCGCTGTGTTGTCATGTTTTGTGCTGTGTCCTCTATGTACTAAAGTGTAAATTAAGCTTTAAGTGGATTCTTTAGGCACCAGGTCGGCCAAGGCAAAATATCAGCTTGTGCTGGAGATTTAAGGCTGATTGGTGATTTGCAGTTTTGATCGTATTGGCTAATTGCTATATCGATCTATCTCTATTGGCAACTGTCCAAATTTTTCATAATTTTGAAACCCTTTTTTTTTTTTTTCAGGCTTACATTAACATCTGTCACAGGCCCAAGCATGAAAAATAGCCTTCTTTTTCTGACATTTTACTGAAATGTTTATTAATGTACACTGTCCCTGAGATTAATAAATAAATACATAAATAAAACTGCACTTAGGACAGGACTAGACAATATGACAAAAATAATCCCGCCTATCGATCACAATTTATTTATGTTTTGTTAAGTAAAAATTTCTTCCATACAGTGCTCTCCCACAAACCTTAAGACAGGTATACCCAAAGTTCGGCCCGGGGACCAATTGCGGCCCGTGTACAAATTTCCACTGACCCACAGCCTGTGGAATAAAAATGATTATGTGTGGCCCATCCGCACTGTTGACCAGTGTAAAATACACATGTACAAACTATATTATATTTCACCAGAAGATGGCAGCGGCCTCGAGGCTGCACTCTTGCTGACTTTTATTGCCAAATGGATAAAGGCAGGTTTAAAGAAATTCAAACTTTTGTTAAGTAAATGCTGTATTTGTTTGGTTCGACATGTGGGAGAAGACATTCTTGGTTACAAACTTTAACAAGAAACATGTGAGGACAAGACTAACTGACTCTCACCTGCGTGATGTTTTGCGTATCAAAACCACTGTCTTTAAGCCAGACCTGGCCTATTTACTACAGTCAGAGTTCAGTTTCACCCTTCACATTAGTGCAGGCAGGTTACTTGTGAATAAATTATAAAATCTCAGTGAACTTATTTTATTGTGATTACCAAAACCACAGTTTAAATGTTCACGTTTTCATATTTATAATTTGTGTATCATTCATTTTGTTTTTGAAAGGTGAAAGCCATTTGCAATAAAAAGTAAAAAATAATCAAATAGTTCATTTGCATTTAATGTTAATGGTTCAAAGAATGATCAGGCCGAAAGGTCAGTCTCCACATATTTTCACGTCACCAAATTTGGCCCTCTGTGCAAGAAGTTGGGACACCCCTGCCTTAAGATCACTGGTTCAATCCCCGTATTAAGCAAGACTCTTCCCAGCTGCCTGATGGCCAGATTTCTTTTATTGCCAATGGGTAAGATTGATGTTTGTAATTTTTGCACAATTAATCCTGTATCTAATGCCATTGCCTACTATTTGGAATATTCAAGGTAGATTTTGAGTACATTTTTAATAATCTAAAATGAACTCCTTAAGTTGTTTCCACCTCAAACAGTACAGTAGTGAGTGACACAGAGGTACTCGTCCATGGCTTTGTCCTGAGGCGATCATTAGGTTAATATTTCCCCTAATAATTTCAATAAAGGCGCAGGTCAAGGCCAAAGGTTCCAGTTTGTCCACACCTTTCTTTATCTGAATAACCAGACTCGGTCCATCTGCGACGTCTATAAAATCCTATCACATTTTGAGCTATGTGCAAGTTTCATAATCAGTTTTAGGGCTCTTGCTAAATTGTGCCGTGATAAAATGTCGTCTTTGAGAACTAAATGTCCCTATATCTACATGGGGTCTTATCATAAACTGAATAAAGAAGTGGACTGAGTGAGTGTGACATCACTCATTGCGTTCGGCTCCAGTCAAATGAAGCTCATCCAGCTAGTGGTTATAGAGCCGAATTTTCGAGTTCAATATTTGGGATTTTGATCACCAGTATTGGAGCAACCAAAGAGCCAATCTGGAGCGAAGCTGATTAAGGTAACGCCCCTTCCCAACTGCACCGCTGGTTTAGCAGGGAACGGGAGTTTAGCAACGCTGTCAATCAAACCTGCTGCTAACAGGGGAAAGATGGCTCCTGATTTGTCTGTTATTAATGTTCATATCTTGATTTACCAACACAATAGTGAAATAAAAAATATCATGTAGAGCGGATTCATACGATCATTTTAAGACCATAATGACAAGTATAACAGCAGCAGTTACAGAGAGGGGGACATAGTTTTCTAAATAAAGTGAATTAGAACCAAAAACACGCCCATGATCACTTGCTATTTGTAACGTGTCAGCTAGCAGGTTAGCTGCGTCCATCTACATATGCAGTCTATGGGTCTTACTGTAGTTACCCTGTAGTTTAGACCGCTACAAACTAGTGTTGTCACAATATTGAAATTTCAAACTTTTGATAGTAAGGAATAGACGTCTGTCCCATTCTGATACCATGATGGTCATAAAAACACTTTCTTTAGACAATAGAATGTGATTTTCCACATTAAGTGTTAGTACTTTGTTTTTTCTTCCCATGTATGTTATGTGTGTAATTCCTCATTGTCCAGTAGGTTCATAGTGGTCCATGGGTGTATACTAGTCTGTGTCTTATACTTGTGAAACATACAGAGACATCATTCTAAATATACTCAAGAAAGATTCATTTCTGTCAATGGGACTGTTTTAGTATTGATACCTGCTCAAATGAGCATCTATCCTAGTTTTAGTATTGATTAGTATCTGTTTTTCAATACTTTTGACAGCCCTAGAATAGAGTAAAAAAACAAACAAAAAAAACAAAACAAAATATATGTATATGTGTGTGATTTGACTAACCCCATTCCCCCTCTGTCTACTCAGATCCAGTAAAACCATGAACCTCTGCTCCAAGTGCTTCGCTGGTGAGTCGTTTGACACATAGGCCTGTCACTATAATTACTATAATGACTTATCATTCACTGTATTTTCATACAGTGAATGATAAATGTACTTTGGGGCTCAATATTTATTGTGTGTTCAATTTCTTTGTGAAAATGAGGAGATTTGGGGTATTTTTATTATAATACAATTCTATGGCTATTACTGCTTCATTCTGTCATTTATTTGTTGCAGCTCAGGTCTTTGAACGATACTGTCTGTTTAAAATGGTTTACTGGGATTATCCCGCATATTATTTTTATTATTATTATTTTTGTATCTGTGGCATAAAGTACTTTGACTATTACCGTTTGTCACAGTACATCTTTGTAGCGATATATTGTGCTTAAGCAATTATGATTTATGACGTGACAGGCCTGTTGATACGTTTGAAAATTTGGATATTCAGTTGTGTTTCAGATCACATCACTTTAAACGTGATTTGTGTGAAACTTGTTTTAAAAAAAATGAGATTTGGCAGGTTTTATGTTCCTCAGGTCAAACCAAGGTCATGCCAAACTCCCCCGACACAAAAGTGAACAAAAGGAACGAGATATCGGGCCAGATACCTATTACCAATGCTACTGGTTTGGACCTGGTTTAGCCCCCGGTTTAGTCTTGCTTGGCCCCTGGTTTGACCCCTGGCTTGGTCCCTGGTTTAGTCCCCGGTTTAGGCCCAGTTTGGACCTGGTTTAGTCCCCGTTTCGGACCTGGTTTCGGACCTGGTTTCTTCCCATGGCCTGTTCCACGGTCTGTTCCACAGTCTGTTCCACGGTTTGTTCCGGCCCCCGGTCTGGCCCCAGCTCTGGTCTCATTTCTCACCCTCTCTTGCCCCTGCGTTGTAGACATCCAGAAGAAGCAGCCAGGGGAGGAGTGCAGCTCAAAGCCTCTGCAGAGCTCTGGCAGTGGGGCGTCGGTGTTCAGTGCAGACCCCAGCACCTCATCCCCCCCTTCCCCCTCTCCTTCCTCCTCCTCCCCCTCCTCCTCCCCCTCCATCAGTTCCACGTCGCCCTCATCCTCACAGCCCGGCTCCAGCTCTGAGGCCTCCGCCGCACCAGAGTCACCGCTCAGCTCCAGGGAAGGTGAGACTAAAGCTGCTCTACCTTCACTGCTCTATAAAAACACTGCCATGGGAGTTTAGTGCATTTCCCCTCTCAGACCATTATATGGATCACAGAGAGGAGAAAAATGGAGTCAGCTGAATTTTAACCTTTTTATATTTTACCTTGTACTGTATATAATCTGTTTTTTTTACCAGTACTTTTCTGAATAGTTGACGTTTAAGCCTTGGGGTCCTGTGAGTGCAATTAAGGACAGTGTGAGTGGCATCTGCAATAAACCTGCCCCAAACCTTCACCTCTTCACCTTCACCTTCACCATCACCCAAATATAACTACTGTTCTGCACCTGTACTGTAGGGTTGTGTTCATGCTTCACTAACTTGACTCTGGCCAAATTGATATGTTTACTTCTACACATCAATCTGGAACGGCTCTTGCTGAAAGCGATCGGAAACAATATTGGCGCGTTCAAACTAAGACTTCAGTCTGGTCAAAGAGTCAGAACAGAAAAATCTAACTTTAGTTGAATCCAGTTGAGGGAAAAGCACAGGTGTTTTACCCTCCACTAAGGCACAAAGCGCTTCTGCACGTGTTTTACAAACTAAATAACCTGTATTTCTGCTAAACTTGTGTTGCCATATTGGTTTGTTTGGTGCTGGCTTCTACCTTAACAGTACTGTACGGTATACCACTGGCGTGGTGCGGGACCTATCACAAGAGAATGCTTCAGCCAGAGCCAACCAAGACAGATTCTCAAGAGTTTGTGAACAGGACTGGAAGCGGGCTCACCCAGGACTGGAGGCGGGCTCACCCAGGACTGGAGGCGGACTCACCCAGGACTGGAGGCGGACTCACCCAGGACTGGAGGCGGACTCACCCAGGACTGGAGGCGGACTCACCCAGGACTGGAGGCGGACTCACCCAGGACTGGAGGCGGACTCACCCAGGACTGGAGGCGGACTCACCCAGGACTGGAGGCGGACTCACCCAGGACTGGAGGCGGACTCACCCAGGACTGGAGGCGGACTCACCCAGGACTAGTGTGAATGCAGCCTAATATAAGGACTTTCCTCTTAAATATCACCATTCAGTTCTCCCTCCAGGTAAGATGCAGACACAGTTGGTCATAACAGTTAGGTTTGAAAGTGAGCGCATTTAAACAGATGTGGTATCTCCGTGGTGTCCTTGAACGCAGCACGGCTCACAGGTAGAGCAGTGATGAAATGCCTGTTTAACTGTGTCCAGGAGCAGATGGAGGAGGTCAGGGCTCCACAGAAACAACATGCAACTCAAAGAAACTGTCCAATATCCTACGTCTGCTGCAGTGTTGTGTTTACTGAAATGTATTGTGATACTACTACTACTACTATTATTACTGCTACTACTACTACTACTATTACTTCTACTACTAATACAAAACCAGACCTAAAGTTAAGTTTGCTCTTGACTTGTTGCTTTCATGTTGTTTATGCGTTTTTGTTTCCTGAAATCAAATGTACAAAGGTTGCAATGTTTTCCAACATTTGTAGTGGTTAGATTTTGTTACTTGACTCTTTTGTCAATTGTTGACTAAATGAGGGTTGAAACTAGAGATCAAACCATATGTTGTTGTTTTTTTTTTTTTAAACCATTGTCGATGCTGCTACTGATATATTAGAATCCAGAGGAGCCGAATAACAATCAGCATTACCGATATTTTTGGAGCGATATGTAGGACAGATTTTAATTACTTTCCCGAAAAATCTGATTTGAAATCACAGCTAATTTAAATATTGTCCATACTTTTTACTGCTCTGCATATTTAGACATTAAAGTTTAATAAGGAAAAATTATCTCAATAGAAATGATATTTCAATCATCCACAGCTTTGTTTTACTACTAGCCCATAATGGATCATTTTGTGCACTCATCACACTAAGTAGTATTAAAGTATTAAAGTGCAACATAAAGTAGTATTTTAAAATAAAGATTTATCAGCTCAAATGAAATATCAGCCTGTGGAGAAACTTTAAGGCCGATAGCTACGCAAACAAGAGCAAATATCGACCCAGTGTATCGGTGTATCTCTAATTGAAACTATAGTTGCAAAATGTTTTTTACTGTTATGTAATGAGCCTTATTTGCACTGTAGAACCTTTCAGAAAGCCACACTGGTGCAAAACTGTAAAGCTCATGCACAGTGTGAGGTCTTAGGTCTGTTCTGTTCTGATGTCGATTGCTCTGTTTGACTGTTGTGTTTCAGGAACTTCATCCACAGACACAGCCCAGGGCACCCTCTGCAACCCCACCAAACGCCCTCGGGAGTCGGGTAAGGCTCTCCCCTCTCTCCATTCCCCCTCTGCACCCCCACCAAACACCCTTGGGAGACAGGTACGGCTCTCCCCTCTCTCCCCTCTCACTCCCCTCGCTCCCCTCGCTCCCCTCGCTCCTCTCTCTGCTCTTCCCCTCTGCACCTCCACCAAACGCCTTTGGGAGTCAGGTAAGTCTCTCCCCTCTCCTCTCCCCCTCTGCACCCTCACCAAAAGCCCACGGAAGTCTGGTAAGGTCCTCCTCTCTCCCCTTCTCTCTCCTCTTCCCCTCTATACCCCACCAAATGCCCTTGGGAAACGGGTAAGGCCATCCTGTCTCTCGTCCTCTGGGGCTTCATTGTATGTCTTTTTATGATTGGTGGCAATTTTCACCAGGAAAAGCCTCATATTTGTATGTTTTTTCCTGGCATGCTGCCCTGTTTGTAAATGATAGGTTTCCTCTTCTTTTCCCTCTCCTCTTATTTATAACACCACCTTCATAACCTCTCTTCTCTCTCTCCTTGTTTGTTGTAACCCTGTTTATTTGCCCTCAGCTGCAGACACGGACAGCGAGGCGACCCCAGAGAAGCGCTCTCGGATGGGGGATAAAGACGATGGATTTGAAGGTGGCTCAACTCCCAAACAGAAGAACCGCAGACGCTGTTTCCGCTGCCAGACCAAACTGGAGCTGGTGCAGCAGGAGCTGGGCTCCTGTCGCTGTGGTATGTTCATAGACTATGTTTTATGTAAATGGACATAGCTTACCTCTTAGCTGCTTTCCAAATAGGAAGTGAGCATGGGTGTGATCATGGCACTATAATAAGAACTGGACAAGACACTCTAGTAGCCACTCCATGTACTGAAGATCCCAGGAGCTTGGGCTCAGAAAGTATTCTCCCATAGAACACTATGCATATTTTGGGAATTTATACATCCACACTTTTCACAAAGATTGTTTTTGTAGGTATTCTTCTGTATTTTCACAACATGAACATTTCAAAATTGTACATCCTCAAAGCGCCTAAAAGTTAGCTTTGTAAGATTTGACCTATCCCCACTCAAAGCCCACACTAGCCCCGCTCTAGCTGCCATCGCGCTGGTTGGTTAAACTGATCATGCGGTACACGTTCCTGATGTCACAGGGTGGAAGGTGGAAGCTCGTATTGAAGCATTGAGGAAGAGGAAAAAATATTTTTGGGCCCATGTGCCAATGAGCACAGGCCATTGAAGACGATAAGACGTCATCTTGGGTTCACCTTCCAAATTGTATTGTATTGTATTGTTCTTCCATGAGCACAATTCGGCTCCATCAACTTCACTTTCATTTGAAAAAACTGTGGCCTCTCTGATACACTCATTCCACTTGTTTATATAGTCTCTGGTCTAACCTGGTGCCATGTCTCTGTCTTAGGCTACGTTTTCTGCATGCTGCACCGTCTCCCTGAGCAACACGACTGCCTCTTTGACCATTTGGGCCGCGGCCGCGAGGAGGCCGTCCTGAAGATGGTGAAACTGGACCGCAAAGTGGGCCGGTCCTGCCAGCGCATCGGAGAAGAGTGCTCCTGATCCCCCCCCCCCCCCCCCCCCCCCCCAGAGGAACCCACAGGAACACCACGAGGAGGAGGAGGGCTGACAATAAACAAACTGAAAAGCATTATAACGCATCTGACTTCTCTGCTCCTGTTTTCGCGTTTGGAACTTGTCGTTTTAAGGTTCAGTTTCAAAAGAGACACGGGAAAAGGTGTTCATTTGGAGTGTTTTTGGAAGAAGCATGCTGTGGAATCCCAACCCAGGGATGACTACAAACATGGAGGATACATCTCACCAACTTCAGTCAGTTTTATACAATTTCAGAGATTTTTCATTTAGATTTCCAGTAAGTTCAGACCCAGAGGCATCGTGGGCCTAAGTGAGGGAAGAGTGGATGACTTGAGAAGCTACAAAAATGGCGGTTTGAGTCTTTTTGTTCATGTCACTGTTGTTTGAGAAGAATTGTGAAGGAGAATGGGACAAATGTGTGATAAAATATTTGGATTTCATCACATGCCTCAACGTAATTCCCAAGAAAACTTTTCAATATTTAGAATTATTGTGGAACTTAAACAACAAAAATTGCGGCCATAATTATAGCTTCCTTACACTTTTTCATTTGTTCATCTCACTGGTAAAATCAAAGAGGAGATTTGATGAAGTGAGCATTTCTAATCAACACAAAAAACTACAAATATGACGGGTATTGGAAATGTAATTAGTCTGTGTGCATGAATAATGGACACAACCACAAAAACTACAAAACATGGTGGACACAGTTTTCCACATTTTAGAAGAATTAGTTATTCACATTCACTGGTGGGAGGAATTATTTGGATATTGATTCATATTTTGAAGAAATTTTTCAAAACAAGATATGACCTGCTTTTCTTCACTTTTGGGAAATTTGTGTTGAATTCTTCTGCTCTTCTCTAATTCAATAATGATAATTAATAGAAAAACTGAAAACATTTTTATTTCTAACTATTCCAAAGGTCCTGTCCACTTTCCAAGCCTCAGGTTAAAAATATGTGCCCAGAATTTAAAGTTTGTGTTTCTCATTTTATAATGACTCATTTTGAAAAGATCTGTAGTTCTTCAAATGCCACTTCTCACCTCTTCCTCCATTTTCGATTTTTGAATTTTGTTTTCGCCACAAACTTGTAAAGTTTTGTAGTACATTTAAAATGTAATTTCCCCGTTTTATTAGTTCCAACTTCCCAAATGGTACTTAATATTTTGTGTATTCGAAATGACAGCAAAGTTTCACCAAAAATAATTCCCTCACCATTCAGTGCTCCCCATCTCTCCTTTAAACAACTCTCTAATTTATTTTATTTTATGATGTATGCGTGGGGAACGGGGATGAAATTTCATATATTTTTTGGGGAATTCAAATTTTGTTGCAACATGTGAACATACCAGGCCTCAATTACACAAAACTTGAAATTAAGAGCAAGTGTTTTGAACTTAAAACAGTTATATTTAAAAAAACAATTGTGGATTTGTAGAAAAAAATAAATAAAATGTTATAATATAAAAGAATGAAACACATTCCTATTTTCATTCACTTGATGCCTGTTTTGTTTACAGCAAAAAAATAACCTTTACTGAAGTTAATTTTCAAGTTCTAGCTGAATATTCTAGACATTCATTTAAAACGATTCTTTACCTTCATGAAACAAATCACATCTTTTTTAAAATTCTAATCGGTAGATTTCAAATGTTTCAAAAATAACTTTAGTTGCAGAAGTTGAAAATGTTAATTTACAATGGATGGTTACTTTTATGAAACTAATTGCATTTTAAAGGTACACTATGTAACTTTTTACTCCCACCATCAGCTCGTCACACACTCATACACTCATACTCTCACTCATACACTCAGACACTCATACTTCAGTGTGTGGTGGGGGTTAAGTGTCTTGCCCAAGGACACAACAGCAATCATCTGTGTGAGCTGGGATGGCACCACCAACCCATCGGTCAGTGGATCTGACCATTGTGCCAATGATGTTTATGTCAAGAGCGGGATTCAAACTGCCAACTTTCAGATCCGTGAACAAACACCAACAGAGCTACTGTCACTCGCAATGTTCCACACTATGGCATTAATAAACGTATCTATCTAGTACAAGTGTGACAAAACTGAAACTTGGCCTGTCTATTATGTCTATGGACGATGGGCTTAATGGCATACTGTGGAACATTCAAAGCACTAACATATCTTCATGGAATAAAATAGCTGGCAGACCCTTCGCCAGAAAAAGTGATGCTGGCGATATCCGTTTCTCAAAGCCAAAAAAGCCGAAAAACTACATGTATGACACTGGAAATCTAATTGGTTTGTGTAGATGAATAATGGGCGAAACTACAAAAATGGTTTTCAAAGCACTAACATCTTCATGGAATAAAACTGGTCGCAGACCCTTCACAAGAAAAGTTACATAATGAACCTTTAATTTGAAGTCAGTCTTTTCACAAAGTCAAGTCTGCTTCCATAAATTTGACAATAAGTGGTTTTGTAATTGTTTATTATGTTTTCTTGCGTTGAAATTCTGGACCTCTTGGATACAACCCTTGGAGTTTATCCAGTAATCTTCCTGATCATCTTTTCTGAAATGGCGGTACGGGACTCCATGACATTTTGGATTTTCAAAATATAAGCAGGACTGTGGCGCCAGCTCAAACTATGCTAACGCCTCCCTCTGCGTACACAAGGGATCTTATTTTGAGATTTGGAGAAAAGCAGAGAAAAGTTGTTGTTGGTTTTTTGGAGTGCGTGATGCGATGGATGACGTTTCTGTACCTTTTGAAGACAAATTATTTAACCTCATAATGTTTGAGTTACTTACACTTAGCATAGAGCGGCTTCTTTAGTTTCATGTGTAAAAGATTCTGTCCTAATTTCTCCTTAATTTTATCGTGTTCCATTTTCAGCGAGGAATAAACTGGATTAGAGGAACTTCTGTCTGCTGTTTTCAATATAGTCATGTTTAAACAGGGGGTATTGTGCAAAAAGATATATAAAACTATATTGACCAACAGTTTTTCAGTTAGTCACTCTCACTTTTTTCTTGAAAATCAAACTCCTAAACAGAACAGAACCATGAACGCTCAGATTGACCACAGGAAAATGCAAATGTGCTCTTTAACTTGAGTTTTCTAAAATCTAAACTCTCATTGACAGTGTTTGCTAATGTGTGCGTTCTGTCACCATGTGAACTGCTGAACTTTCTGCCATAGAGATACATGTAGGACACCCCCAGCGTGATGTCACTGCAAAGTATCAATTGGGAATTCTTACTGATGACGTCATACTCCCAGATGGGGGCAAGAGCCAGTTTTTCCTGTTGATTACATTGTACTTTGTAATAATATCCAAAAGTAAATTCAGAAATGCTGAACCTGATTATTTCTATCAGTGCCATCATTTCTATCTAGACCAGACATGGGCAAACTATGGCCCGGGGGCCACACACAGCCTTTTAGGTTTATTAATCTGTGTGGCCAAATTATATTAAAATAGGTAAGGGTAGACCTTGTTCAAAGTTTTTCTGCTGTAATTAATTAATTTGTAATAAATTAATTATTAATTTGATTAATGCATTTGGAAAACAATTTGTACATATTCATGCTTTGCTACATGTTACAGGCCAAATCTCTACTTTAATATACACACATATATATATATATATATATATCCTGGCCCGGCCCCTCTGTCAAATTTTAAAACCCATTGTGGCCCATGTGTCAAAAAGTTTGTCCACCCCTGGACTGGACCCAAGAACTCCGTAGTATCCCTACAGTTTGTGCCAACTCCATTATTAGTTACTACTTCACTTCACTAATTTGCTCCAGTAGCTTGTGTCCTTTTAGCATTATTATGGATTACTATCTGGATTAGGCATATCAAGGCTCGAGTGTATTAAAGTCATAACAAATAAGCTATTTCACATAAGGACTTAATCACATTTAAAAGTGAAGTGCAATCCCTTCTTCCACCAACAGATGGCGGCAGAGCTCTGCGCCGTGCCCCGGTCCCTTTTCCGCTGCTCTGCTTTGTCCTCGTGTTTTATTGACTGGTCTCTCGGTCAGAGCCGTGCTTTCTGGTATGGGATCATTTATTGAAGCGGACTGCGGAGTGTCTGGCTCGGCACGGCTCCTGCAGTGTTTACACGATCCATTTCACTCCGTGTCCCTGTGTCCCGCTCCTGCAGCCTCCAGCCTGAGCACTGGGCTTCACTACTGTAGAGCTGTGATCCGTTTGCCTGGAACGTCACACAGTATGGCATTATAGGCCTCTCAGTTGATCCAGTTACGGGTGTTTTTATTGCTCAATAAAGCCTTCAAAAACATGTAGCCTATTCTTACTTAAGGTGACCAGAGTCGCCTCTCCACAGATCTGACCTGTAACTTGGCCTGGTGGTTCCTTTAATACCATACTGTGGAACATTCTAGGCAAAGCAAAGCAGAAAGCCAACCCACACTGGAAAATATACACAATGCACTATTATATACAAAGTGAGTTTTTTAATTCAGACTAATTCTGTAAAGTCGACTTTCCAGAGTCTGATCCATGTTCTAGTCGTTTCTTCACATTGAGCCACATCTGTTGTACAAAAGGCGCCATTGCACCGATCTACCCCCGTTTCACCTCCACCTGTACACGCCCATTGTGCCACACCCACTGTTACATACTGGCCCATTCTGACACGCCCACTGTGGTGTACACAACCACTGTGAAGTAAGCACTCCCTTCTTCAGTTTTATTTTCCTAACCTGCAACACGCCAAATCCTACACTGTTCTCTAGTGTGATGTGTAGCTATCCATAGAGGGCGCCGACACTTTGTTGTGATGATGTTTACAGTGACGTTAACTCCCATTGGGCACCAGTTTTCTAACGTGGAAGTCAGCGGACCTGTTTCTTTTATTAAGTCGTTTTAGATGAATATTGTGATTTAAAATGTGTAAATTATAACATATAATAATCCACAGAGTCAGAGATGAGAACTATAGAGGCACAAACACAATATGTCTGCTTTAATGCCTGCTCTTTATTAAAATAAAGAATGATTAAATGTGAGCTCATGTTCTCTAAATCACAATCCACTTTCACTGTTTAGCTTCTACTCAAGTACTTCTACTGAAGTATTTTTACTGAAGTAAACTTTTTGCTGTAGACATTATTAAAGGTGCACTATGTAACTTTTCTGGTGGAGGGTCCATCACCTGCATTAAACTCGTCTACCTCCATGGAAACAAGCAGGTTACAGGTCAGCTCTGTGGAGAGGCGACCCACTCACAGTAACAATGCCTGGTTTTCAATGCAATGAAAACACCTGTAGTCTATTGGATCATGCAAAATATATTCAGTGCCATACTGCGGAACATTCCAGACAAAGCCATACTGTCTCCAGGGTGAAAAGCAGGTTGCGGACTCTCCAGCAGAAAAGTTCTAGCGCGCCTTTAAACTATAATATCGGCTGTGGTCCTCCGCAGATGAGCACTGGCTCGTGTTTAGTTGTTTGTTTTGGCGGCAGCAGCAGCGGCGCACTCACTCACTCTGCCTTTTCAGAGTCACACAGGAGAGACACAACCACCCACGAGCTCCAGCACCGAGCGTCACGTGCGGCAGGTGGAGCTCCTCGCGCTCTCAGGTCCGCCTCGCGCTCACAGGTCCGCCTCGCGCTCACACACTGGTTCTGCTGGAGCTGAGACCGAGCTCTGACCGTGGAGCTCCCGGCGCTTCTGCCCGCTACAGCGCTCCTCTCCTCAGTCACTCTCCTCCATCACTCCTCGGTGTCTCAACCTGCTCTCCGCGCTCCTCTCCCCGGTCCAAACCTCCCGGAGTCCTTGCTGATGCTGCGGTGACAGGAGCCGGAGCCGAGGCTGCTTGGGGCTCCTCCGGCGGCGGCTCCGGCGTGTGTCTGCGGGGGCATGAAGCGTGTGTGTCGGCGGCTCGCAGTGGCCGTGGCGGTGCTCGTGTGGCTGGGAGCGCTGGTCTATCTACTGGTGCTGAGCCGGAGGAGGCTTCCGGAGCTCGGCAGCGGGACGGCGGGAGCAGCTCAGCCCGGGATCAAGCAGGTAAGGGCGGCTTCGCAGGGTCCGAGAGTCCGGGGTAGACGGAGCCAATGAGAACCAAGAAGAGAGAGAGAACGCTCACCGTTATGGTCCTGATGCGAAATTATGAGTTTGGGCAAAAAGGTTAGACAAATTCATGCTTGGATGTTGAGGCTGGAGGAGCGGGGTTAAGGAGCAGCTCAGCCCGGGGACAGTGAGGGTGCGAGGGTCCGGGGGTCCGTGTGTGGGGGGTATTTTAATAATAAAGTGATATGTGGCATAAAATACACACCATTTTAATAAGACTCGGCTAAATATTTAAAATTTTAGGTTAATCAATTTATATGAACCCAATGAGTTGTCACTTGTTGCAGTCCAGTGGTGACTTCGGTTAAAGCATCATTTGATCATTTGAGCAGTGAGCTTTTAAAATTTATTTTTGACAACAAAGAATCATTTCTTTTTAGTTTTTCCAGTTCTCACACTAAACTTGTATTTTGTTTAAGATTTACCTGGAGTTGTGCGTTTCAATCACACATGTTTAACAGACACACTGTACATTGAGTTCTTCTCTCAAACTGGAAACACTCGGTTCCACCTTGTGATGTCACCATGTGCTAATTCAGGAAGTGCTCCACTGTATTTTTAAACTCCATACACCTTCACTAGAATCATTTGGATCATTTCAGGAATTCCCACTCTCTCTCTACTGAACAAATGGTACCAGGAGCTGTTAAAAACTAATAATAAAGAGTTACTCAAACATGTGTGAATGAAACAAAACACTACTCCAGGTCTGTTTTTGAGGAGGGAACAGCATTAGAACACAACTTAAAGTTCATAAGAGTCTGTTTTGTGTGATTTGGGAGCTTTAAGTGAACTCAGTATTTTCTTGAAATTACAGTTTATAATCAGTGCCTATTTCCTTTGTTTTATGAAGATGAATTGGGCTGTAGTTGCTTGCCCATGTCATGTCATGATACTTACATGTTATGACCTTTTTAGGTTTATAGCTGGTAGATGTGGAGGAGGAGCATTGAGTGATATGGCCAAAAAAAATCCAATTTCGTTTTTTTTTTTTTTTGCACACACTGGATGATTTGAATGAGTTTGAATCAAAGTCAGAGCAGGAACTAATCCTTCAAATGCTTTACATGTTCATTTTATCATATCCTATTATAATTACACTGGCTTCAGTTACATTTGTATGGAAATGTATCTAATCTGAATAGTTTCAGTCAGAATTAGTTTTTTTTTTTTTTTTACAATGTTTCTTTAATGACACAATAACCCAGGAGCAAACTCGTTTCATAATAATGCTTGAGTTCACCATTTTGTAATTTTTAAGAAAAAAACCAAATGAATCAAATGAATCAAATTAATCAAATTAATCGATGGCCTGCTTGAGTCTGGAACAGAGCTCAGACTTTGGACAAACAGTACAAGGTGTCCATAAAGTGTCTTTACAGTTTCAAAAATGCATTACAAAGGCAGTTGATAAGATATGTCTTAATCAGACTTGTTCTATTGCACTCAGTGGTTTCCAAAGTTTTACCTCATTTAATGTTTATTTAATTTGATGTTCTGGTGGCCCACCTCTCTAACAGTCCCTTTCTCCATAAATTGACGGAGGTGATGGTGGGTCTCTTTCAGACTTTGTTCTGTGGTTTCGTTGAGTTTGCGTCTCCCATTTAGTCTCAATGAACCATTATCCACATTGTGCCTTCTCTTGAAGAGGAGCCATTTCTTAGAGGATTAAAAGGTACCTCTTTAATCAACAGCACGCCTGAAATACAAAAATGTAATGTGATTCAAAACTTTTATAACCACTGAGGACAACAGAACAAATCTAATTGATATATCTTATTCATTTTAAAATTGTAAAGAGACTTTATGGACACCCTGTGTAATGTAGTTTAAATAGGAATATTTATAGTGTTTTTTTTCTAAATGACACTTTAAGTTCGTCATCATGTCACATGGAGGACTGCATCATTCAGGCATCGGTCAGTGGGGTCTTTTTTTAGAGAGAGGGGTGTTAGAGAGCGAGAGAAAGACTTTGGGGTGGTAAAAGCGTGCGAGCGGAAGAAGAGAGGTGGCACAGGGGAAAGAGGAGGAGACGAGAGAGAAGACAATAAATAAGAATGGGAAAGAGAGAGATGGAGTGAGAGAGGGAGATGGAGAGAGGGAGAGAAAGGAAGAGAAAGAGATGGAGAGATGGAGAGAGGGAGAGAGAGGGAGAGAGAGGGAGAGAGATGGAGAGGGAGAAAGAGAGAGAGCGAGAGAGAGCAGTGAAACACTGTGATGAACTGTGACTCTACAGTGGCTTGCAAAAGTATTCATCCTCCTGGAACTTTTCCAAATTTTGTCAAGTCACAACCACAGATTTAAATATTTTATAGTTTGCCTTTTATGTGAAGTAGAAAGAAAATTATGCATCATTTCCAGATAAAAAAACAAACAAAACAAAACTGAAAAGTGCAGTGTGCAAAAGTCAATACTTTGTAGAACTGCCTTTTGCTGCAATTACAGCTGCAAGTCTTCTGGAGTATGTCTCCACCAGCTTTGTACACCTACAGACTGACATTTTTGTCCATTCTTCCTGGCAAAACAGTTCAAGCTCTGTCAGATTTGATGGAGACCATTTGTGAACTGCAGTTTTCAGATCTTGCCACAGACTCTCAATTGGATTTAGGTCTGGACTTTGACTGGGCCATTCTAACACATAAATATGTTTTGCTTTAAACCAGTCCATTGTCACTTGGGCTTTATGTTTAGGATCATTGTCCTGCTGGAAGGTGAACCTCTGCCCCAGTCTCAAGTCTTTTGCAGACTCCAACAGGTTTTCTTCCAAGATTGCCCTGTATTTAGCTCCATCCATCTTCCCATCAACTCTGACCAGCTTCCCTGTTCCAGCTGAAGAAAAGCACCCTCACAGCATGATGCTTCCACCACTGTGTTTGACTACGGGGATGGTGTGTTCAGAGTGATGTGCAGTGTTAGTTTTCCTCCACACGTAATGTTTTGTTTTTAGGCCAAAAAGTTTGATTTTGGTCTCATCAGACCAGAGCACCTTCTGCCACATGTTTGCTGTGTCCTCCAAATGACTTCTAGCCAACTGTAAATGAGACTTCTTATGGATGGTTTTCAACAATGGCTTTCTTGTCACTCTTCCATGAAGACCAGATTTGTGTAGTGCACGATTAATAGTTGTAATGTGAACAGATTCCCCCACCTGAGCTGTGGATCTTTGCAGCTCTTACAGAGTCACCATGAGCCTCCTGGCTGCATCTCTCATGAGTGCTCTTCTTGTTCGTTCTGTAAGTTTTGATGGGTAGGTTTGCAGTTGTGTCATACTCTTTCCATGTCTGGATGATGGATTAAATAGTGCTCCTTGAGATGTTCAACATTTGGAAAATCTTTTTAGGTCCAAGCTCTGCTTTAAACTTCACCACAACGTTTTCTCTGACCTGTTTGGTGGCTCCTTTGACTTCATTTTGTAGTTTGCTCCCCAACACTCTCTTAACAAACTTCTGTGGCCTTCACAGCACAGCTGCATTTATACTGAGACAAGATGACACACAGGTGGACTGTTTTTAGTCATTAGGTCAACATTCAGTCTTTCTAAAATCATCAGGCAACTTCTAAAAGCAATTGGTTGCATTCAAGAAAAAGGGGGCTGAATACTTTTGCACGCTGGACTTTTGAATTTTTTATTTTATTTTTTTTATTTGGAAATCTTGTAAAATATTCCCTTCCACTTTACACTTGTGTGCCATTTTGTGTTGCTCATTCACATAAAATGCTAAGAAAATGTATTTAAATTTGTGGTTGTGACGTGACAATATGTGAAAAAGTTCCAGAGGGATGAATACTTTTGCAAGACACTGTACAAGGTCTTATTCTGTCCAAACCTGCTGCTAAACCTCTACTTTATGCTTCTCTACCAAACCTGACCCATTCAATTTGTTTAGTCAAACTTTTTGAATAAATATGTAATTCCATGTTGGCCAGAGGAGCAGAGCAGTAGAGGGTCAGAGGAGCAGAGGGTCAGAGGAGCAGAGTGTTGTGAATGTTGCGTTAGCAGGAGTATATTCAGATGCTAATAGCGTCTCTCAGTCAAGCAGGGTCAGAGGAGCAGAGGAGCAGAGGTCAGAGGAGCAGAGGAGCAGAGGGCAGAGGAGCAGAGGAGCAGAGTGTTGTGAGCGTTGCGTCAGCAGGAGTATATTCAGATGGTAATAGCGTCTCCCAGTCGAGCGGATTATCGTGTGTTTACTGAATGTGCCACAGAATCTCAAAGGATCTCACACATTTTTATTCATTTTGTCAAACTCAGGCCTGAGACCAGGGCACACAGAGCTGGATTATGAGGCATATTATTGATATTTTGCAGCTGATATCATCAACAATCTCTGGGGATGTGATGCCAGCTGGAGGCACTGCTCTGTCTGAACACTGTTGGACTTTAATGTGAGCTTTGTTTTAACACAATCTGACCAGAAAGAGCTGAAGCCCACCACACACTACAGGATCATTTGCCTGATTTAGGACCCGATTTGCCTCTCGCTGACTTCAGAGAGGCATGACTTGATTTAGGATCCTCGTATTAAATTTTTAAGCTACAGCACTTGTTGTGTGCCGTGTCCGAGCGACTCTGAGCTGCGCTGTCATATTGTAAATTCTTAATCACAAAACATCACCATGGCTACAGCCAATAAAGCATAGCGTCATGGGTAGACACAGTGACAGACACAGAGGCGCGAGACACACTCAGGAAATGGCAAAAATAATTTAAAGATGACTTTATGATTCAGCTCTCGTAAAGTTGTTAAACTGCAGCAGTCTCATCCATATTACCCATTAGAATTTGACCTCCACAAATAATGACACCCAGTCCACAAAACAGTGCTGTTATCCAGTTTGAAGTGTTGTTTTAAAGTATAAAGGCTGTGGATCCTCACATGTGTTTACCACACAGCAAGGATCAGGCTGAAGCTGCTGCAGAATTGTGATAGTGACTCTACTTCTTGTGTGATTTATTTCCAGCCTTCTTTGCATTGAAAACATTTATCTGAACTGTTGCTCCACATTTCACTAATGATAATAACACAGTTTGGACTTGTATCTTAAGTAAGTATCTTAAGTAAGTACAATGCTCTGATATTTGGAACATTCTAGACAGGAAACAGCTGAAACCAGGTGCACTCACAACTTTAAGCTTGTGGTGTGCAGTCTCTTCTCTGCCATATCCCGCTGCCGTCTTTGAACTCGGAGATTTAAACTCTCATCCGATTCTCTCTGTGCCTGTGGTCTGTGCTTTTTGTTGCACTTTTAAAAATAATTTAAGATTGAAAAATCCTGTATTGTGTGGCGGGCTTTAGTTGAAACTACAACAAGTGAGCTGATTTGTGCTGTCCCTCTCAAATAACATTACAGTTACAAGCTAGCTAGCATTAGCCAACATTGAGTCACTCTCACCACTTTGTTGAAAATCAAACTCTTAAACAGGACCATGAACACTCGCACTGATCATACGCTTCTGAAAATGTGCTCTTTAAATCCTTTTTTTTTCTTGAGTTTCAGACTATTTTAAAACTTTTTTTTGGCAGTGTTTCCTAATGTGTCTCCATGGCAACTGCTGAACATTCCACCTCGTGCTACAGTTTTAACCAGAAGTTTACATACACTATATAAAAAGACACACACTTTTTTTCTCCTCACTGTCTGACATGAAATCAGACTAAATTAAATTTGGATTAACAAAATTATTTCTATTATTGCTAAATGCCAAAATAATGAGAGAAGACAATTTTTTATGACTTTCTTCAAAGTCAGAAGTTTACATACATTTCATTAGTATTTTGTACCATTGCCATTAAACTGTGTGACTTAGGTCAACTGTTTTGGATTTCCTTCCAGAAGCATCTCACAATTGTTGGCAGGTATTTTGTCCCCTTCATCCTGACAGAACTGGTGTAACTGAGCCAGGTTTGGGGCCTTCTTGCTCACACAGGCCTTTTCAGGTCTATTCATACGTTTTCTATAGGACTGAGATCAAGACTTTATGACGGTCACTCCAAAACATTGACTTTGTTATCCTTAAGCCTCTTTGTCACCAAATTGGCTATATACTTCAGGTCACTGGAGTAATGTCTTCTTCCTGCAGAGTGTCCTTTTAGCCCATGTTGGTACAGTCCTTGTTTCACTGTGGATAATGACACACTCTTACCAGCTTCAGCATCATCTTCCCAAGGTCTTTTGCTTTTGTTCTTGGGTTGATCTGCACATTTCAGACCAAAGCACGTTCATCTCTAGGATACAGAACCTGTCTCCTTCCTGAGTGGTGTGACAGCTGGAAAGTTCCATGGTCTTTATACTTCTGTATAATTGTTTGAACAGATGAACGTGGCACCTTCAGGCGTCTGAAAATTGCACCAAGGGTAAACCAGACTTGTGCAAGTCCACAATTCTCTTCCTGATATCTTGATTAATTTCTTTTGACTTTCCCATGATGTTACACAAAGAAGCAGTGTGTTTCAGCTGTGCTTCAAATGCATGCACAGGTGTGTCTCTAATTTACTAAAATGTGGTCAATAAACCAGAATCATCATATCAGAAGCTTCCAAAGACATGACATCATCATGGGTTTTGGGTTTTCCAAAATTGTTTAAAGTCATAGTAATCTCACTGTATCTAAATTGTCTATAAATCCTCCTCTCATTATTCTGGCATTTAACAAATAGAAATAATTTTGTTAATTAATTGAACTTAAACAGGAAATGTTTAGTCTGATTTCATGTCAGTGAGAAAAAAAGTGTATGTGTTTTTTTAATATAGTGTATGTAAACTTCTAGTTTCAACTGTACACCAACTTCATGTCACTGCAGTGTATGGTGGAATATTCTGTGTGTGTCACAGCATATTTCAGATGTGTTGACCTTTGACCTGGTTTATGGTTAATATCTCTGTAATTACTGGACCTCGTCACATGAAACAATGTCTTCTCTTTTGGCATAAATAAACAAAGGTGAATTTTTTCACAATAGCTTCAGAAAGTGGTGCCATTTTCAACCCCAAAGATGTGATTGTTGTCAGTTGAAAGTTGTGTTATACAGTTTGGTGATGTCATACTTTCATATGGAGGCTGGGGCCTGGATGACACTATGGGAGATTCACAGTTTTTGGAAGAAATCTCCATACTTCTGATCGACACATGCTGAACCTTCTCATCATTAGTTTGGGATCGGCTCGTCATATTAATCTGGTTTAAAGTCCTTTGAGCTGACAACAGTCATGTCTTTGGGGTTGAATAATGGCACCACTTTCTGAAGTTGCAAAAATCATTTGACTGTTATCTTGTCTCCTGGCGGATAAAGATCGTGTTGCCCAAGAACACAAGGTGGGTCCAGTGACATGCGGACTCTTGCGCCCCCTTGTGTCCTGTCTCCAGAGTTGTCCTCACACTCTTAATCCCTGTTTGGGCGTTCTGCCATGTTCCTGTCACTCGCTCTCTGAAACGATGACTTCATTTTGAGCTGTATTGTCCAATCTGAGGCTGGTTTATTGTCCCGGTGCCTTCCCCCTCCTCTCTTCCTCCCCCCACACTCCCACAATGCACCTCTCCCCATATGACAGGCGTATTGTGTGAGTGGTTCAGACGGAGCCGAGTCGTAATGATGATTTTTATGTCTGCTCTACTGTGTGCTGTGGCAGATGGACAGCACAGTCTGAGGGCAGAGGACGCCTGCATTTATGGAAGGGCCACATTATTAAAGGGCCACATTAGGCTGTTTTCTGATCTATGTTATAATGTTGTTTCCTCATCACAAACAGACCTGGAGTTGTGTTTTGTTTCATTAACACATGTTTAACAGACAAACTTCATATTTACTGAACTAAAGGTAAAAAGTCTGAAAACTACCATTCAATGGCATCACTAGGAGGAGCAAAGCATTTTGAAGTTTATTGTCATTTATTAAGTCACTATTGTTGTCATTCATTCAAGTCATTCAGAGACAGAGACAGACACAAACGCACACAAACACACACACGCACACACACCCACACACACACACACACACACACACACACACACACACACACACAAACACACAGACACATAACATGCATACTAACTAAGGTCCAAGCAGATGTGCAGATGTGCAGATGTGCAGATGTGGAGATGTGCAGATGTGCAGATGTGCAGATGTGCAGATGTGGAGATGTGGAGATGTGCAGATGTGCAGATGTGCAGATGTGCAGATGTGCAGATGTGCAGATATGGAGATGTGCAGATGTGGAGACGTGCAGATGTGCAGATGTGGAGACGTGCAGATGTGCAGATGTGGAGACGTGCAGATGTGCAGATGTGGAGATGTACAGATGTACAGATGTGGAGACGTGCAGATGTGCAGATGTGGAGACGTGCAGATGTGCAGATGTGGAGATGTGCAGATGTGGAGACGTGCAGATGTGCAGATGTGGAGACGTGCAGATGTGGAGACGTGCAGATGTACAGATGTGCAGATGTGGAGACGTGCAGATGTGCAGATGTGCAGATGTACAGTATGAGCAGCTTTGAAGTCAAAATAATAAGTCTTCTTTGTATGATCTTCATGTCATTATAAAGTGTTTTATAGTTTGAAAATAAGTAAGTGCACGGTTAGCATGCTAGTTATTAGAATTACTACTCTGGTCTCCGAAAGATAAAACCCATCCTGGTGAATAATAAGGATGCTCTGAATGCATAAGGTGAGGAATAATTGCACCACTGCAAACAGCTTAAAATGAACTAGTTCTGTTTTTCATCTTTTTAAGAGTAAAAATGAGGTCCAGGTAAACTAAATGTTGCAGATGTATGTCCAGTTTCACATGCGATGATTGGGTCAAACGTGTGAATGAACAAACACATTTTACAGAGGTGTTTTTGTGAGTAAACGCCATAGAAACAGGGATAAAAAGGAAAAAGTCAGAGTAGCAGAGTCCACACACAGACATGTCTCCTGTGAATGAACGTCTCTGCTGAATCTGCACTTCTGATACCAGTAGCCCCCCCCCCCCCCCCCCCCCCCTTCTGTGCCTTCTTTCCAATAACCCCCCGTCCCTCTCTTCTGTGCCTTATTTCCTTCCCCTCTCTGTGTCTTCATCCCCCCTCTCTCCCTCTCTCTCAGCGGTGGTCCTGATACAGATGCATTCAGACAGTTCAGGTTTAGTGTCTCTCTCTCTCTGCTGCTGCTGTTGTAGAGTTAAAATCATATTTACTGTAATAAAACCATCACAAAGATCATTCACCACAAACTGCTCCAGTCAGCAAAACTCTAACCGCGAGCACCAAACCACATTATTACCTCAAAATGACACAATATGCAGTGTTTTTCAACATTTCAGCTGCTCTACACCTGTGTAGTAGTAGTAGTCGTACTAGTGGTGGTAGTAGTAGTGGTAGTAGCAGGGACGTCACTAGATGCCTTTTACCCAGTATAAATCAGCTGTGCCTGAGTATGGAAAGCTTTGGAGCCAACTTATACGAACTCTCTGTAAGGAGTAAAGTGCATTTTAATAAAATCAAAGTCACCACACCATAAAACAACATATTTTGCTGTGTTATCCATCACTGCTGCAGATAACACTATTATCAGATCAGTCATGGGGCGCCCTCCCGTTGTCAAGACGACAGTAGAGACAGCGCCAGGGAAAGTCAAGTACTTTGGATTTGAGGGAGGTACTGTAAACAAACGAAATTAATAGAAGACTTTATAAGCTCTGCTTTGGGACCGTGGTGTTCATGATCAGCCTCAATATCATATGACTCACTTGGCCTTCATTATTCATGTGTTTGACACTTCTGAATACTTTCCTTTTGTAGAAGCATGGATTTTTATTAAAACTCTGACTTCTATCACATTTGAGCTGGTCATGTGACACGCCGCAGACGCTGCCTCTGAAGCCTCTTCCATAAGCCTCATCTCCATTAGCACGGTTCACTTGGGGCCGCTTTGGTGTGGAACAGTTGGGGGGGTAATCTCCAGCCAGGGAGCATTTTGACCCAGGACGCTTTTAGGTGTAACACAGGTCCAGCAAGACGCACCCAAAGAGCTAGGCCTGCACCACCATGAGGCCACATGCATGGCATTTCTCTGATAAACGATCATCATTAAGCAAAATACAGATATAAACATAAAAATAATAGTTTGTCACCAGATGCTGAGTTGATCTTGTGATATTCCGCCGTATTTCCAGTGAAGTGACTTATATGTTGAGCTCATCTGATGAGCACATCTTGTTTATCGATGCACACCACTCCCATTGACGCACAAATCTGGTTTATCAATGCACAACAATTAACCAGAACTAGTCTAGTATTTACGCTAGCTTTCGCTTCATCTCACATCGACACAAACCTGGAATATGAAATGTGTTTTTGTGATTCACTGAGATCACCCTTATGAGAGAATAATTCAGGTAGGACTGTATTTATTAAGTTAATATTAGCTATGTTGAGGTGAAGTCAGGTGTTCACGTAGCAGAGCCCTGTCCCTGGATCCGGAGCTGGACACGGAGCATGGAAACACAACTTAGCTGCAGTTGCTGCTTGTCCTCTGTGATTAGCACTGCCACCTGGGAGCTGGTCCCAGGTCCAGAGGATTCCAGACCCCTTTGGAAGATGTACAGGAGCTTGACACAGAGGAGCAGCAGCTTGTGTAAAACACATGTGAAGCTTAATAAGAGTAGCTATAGTTGTACTAGTAATAAAATAGGTAAAAGCCTCTTGGGACATAATTAGGCTGCTACATCCATTTATTAATCTAAATCCACCAGATTACAGAGAAGTACAGCTGTTTTGTGCACAATGTCCTAATGGGGACCCCAGACCCCCCTGAAAGAGGTGCACTACATCAGACTTTGGAGAAAAATGCAGGTACAAATGAAAAGGGCTGGTGCCCCAGTAGAGCTGTGGTGATGCCCCTGGGGACTAGTGCTGCTCGTAGTAAAAGTGGTAGTGGTAGTTCTAGTGGTAGTAGTGGCGGTGGTGGTAGTAGCAGTTGTAGTAGATTTGTTTTTTCCACAGTCTGAGGGGGAAAGTATATCTCCCTTAGACTTCCTTCTCTTATCCCTCCTCTTCTTCCTCCTCTTACTCCTGCTCTTCTTCTTCCTCCTTCCTCATTCTCCACTTCTTCCTTCTCCTACCTCATTTTCCTCATTCTACTATCCCGTACTATTGCACGTACTATCCCACCAAACGCACGTACTATCCCACCAAACGCACGTACTATCCCACCAAACGCACGTACTATCCCATCACACACAAGTACTATCCCACCAAATGCAGGTACTATCCCACCACACACAGGTACTATCCCACCAAACACAAGTACTATCCCACCAAACACAGGTACTATCCCACCAAACACAGGTACTATCCCACCAAACACAGGTACAATCCCACAAAACACAGGTACTATCCCACCAAACACGGGTACTATCCCACCAAACACAGGTCCTATCACACCAAACATGGGTACTATCCCACCAAACACGGGTACTATCCCACCAAACACGGGTACTATCCCACCAAACACGGGTACTATCCCACCAAACACGGGTACTATCCCACCAAACACGGGTACTATCCCACCAAACACAGGTACAATCCCACCAAACACGCGTACTATCCCACCACACGCAGGTACTATCCCACCAAACGCAGGTACTATCCCACCACACACAGGTACTATCCCACCAAACACAGGTACAATCCCACAAAACACAGGTACTATCCCACCAAACACAGGTACTATCACACCAAACACAGGTCCTATCACACCAAACACGGGTACTATCCCACCAAACACGGGTACTATCCCACCAAACACGGGTACTATCCCACCAAACACGGGTACTATCCCACCAAACACAGGTACAATCCCACCAAACCAAGTCAGAATTGTTTTGGTCAAGATTTGGAATATTTCTGATTATTCTTTTATTTAAATTTTATGGAAAATCTCACAGGAGTCCTGGCCTCACCATGTGTAAAACATCCTGAGGTCTCACAGGAATCCTGGCCTTACGTGTGTAAAACGTCATGAGGTCTCACAGGAGTCCTGGCCTCACTGGGCAATTGATTTGGCTTTTGGAGGTTCACAGGGTCACTGTGGTGGACGGGCACATCTGTCTTTTCCTTTTTTCTTTCATCCCTTGTTTCTCTCTCTCTGGTCAGTGATGCTGTAATTCTCCACACTCTCTTTCTCTAAGGCTGTATTCCTCTTACCTCTCTTCTCTCCCTCACTACCCTGTACCCTCACTACCCTGTTTCCTCTTGCTCTCTCCCTCCTCTTTTCTCTCTCTTTCCGATGCTGTATCTCCCCCTCTCTTCCCCTCTTTATCTATCCCTCTCTCTCCCCTGTTCCTTTCCCTTTTCTTCTCTACCCTTCTCTTTCTGGTAGGTGATGTTGTAATTCTCTCCCCTTCTCCTCTCTTTTCTCCACCTCTTTCCTCCCTCTTTCCTCTCTCTCTCCATCTCCGTTGCTGTATTTCTCACCTTGATGCTTTTGGATTGAGCGATCCATCACATTTATGGAGACGACGTCGCCGCGGTAACGCCGGGATAATCCACAGAAGATAACAGAAGCGAGGGAAAGAGGGAGAAACAGGGAGGGAGAAGAGTGGGGAGGAGAAGATACGGACCGAGAGAGGAGTGAGGGAGCAGAAATAAAGAGAGGAAGAGGAGAGAGGGAGGAGAGGGATAGAGAGAGAGTAAAAGTAAAGATGGAGGAAGGGAGGGAAAGAAACAGGAAGTATAGAGGGGTTGAGAGAGAGAGAGAGAGGGGGAAATAAGGATAAAGGGAGAAGAGTTGTGTCCTCTCTAAATGATTTGTCAGACAGTAATATCCAGTTACTCCTTATGCTATGTTCCACATTATGACATTAAATGTGTACATTTCTCAGTTACACATGTTTCATTGTTGAAAAATACCTTGAAGAACCTGCATTCTTACTGAAACTGGGCTCGCCCTCTCTCTCTTTCTTCCCGTTTTCCTCCCTCTCTCCTTTTTTATCCCTTTGATTTCTCTCTATTTTCTCTCTCTCTCCTCCTCCTCTCTGTTCTTTCTCTCTGTCACTCTTTCTCCTCCCTCTCTTTCTCCACTCACCCCTCCTCCCTCTTCTCTCCCGCTCTTTCTCCACTCCCCCTCCTCCCTCTTCTCTTTCTCTCTCTCTTTCTCCTCTCCCCCTCTTCTCTCCCTCTCTTTCTCCTCTCCTCCCTCATCTCTCCCTTTCTCCTCCCTCTCTCTTTCTTTCTCCTCTCCTCCTCTTCTCCCTAATCTCTCTCTCTTTCTTGTCCCACTCTTCCTCTCTTTCTCCTCTCCTCCTCTCCTCCTTGTCTCTTCGTCTTTCTCCTCCCTTGTCTCTCCCTCTCTTTCTCCTCCCTCGTTTCTCCCTCTCTTTCCCCTCCCTCGTTTCTCCCTCTCTTTCCCCTCCCTCGTCTCTCCCTCTCTTTCTCCTCTCCCCCTCTCCTCCTCTCCTCCCTTGTCTCCTCCTCTTTCTCCTCCTTCTCTTTCTCAGGTCAGTAAATGACTATAGGATTAGACGAGCGCTCTCTCATTACGTCTTTGAAAAAGGATTTACTCAACCTTTGATTAGATTTTTCATTATGTATAAACTTGTTATTCTTTCCTCTGATGTTAGGACCAAACTTTGATGCATTTGTCTTTAGTTTTCTTATGCAAGTGGCAGAGTGGTTAGCCTTTCTAACTCACAGCAAGAACATCCTCTGTGCTGCATCTAACCCTCTCTTCTGCGCGGTTACATTTTTATATTTTTATACTCACACATTCAAACGTACATTCACATGCACCTTCATACACACAGTCACTCACACATTCACACACATTCACATGCACAATCACACACACATTCACACATTTACTCACACTTTCACACACACACATTCACCAACACATTCACACACATTCACACACACATTTACTCACACATTCACTCACACATTCACACGCATATTCACACGCACATTCACACACACATTCACTCACACACACATTCACTCACACATTCACAAACACATTCACTCACACATTCACACACATTCACATGCACATTCACACACACTTTCACATGCACATTCAAACACACATTCACTCACACACACATTCACTCACACATTCACACACATTCACTCACACATTCATACACATTCACACGCACATTCAAACACACATTCACTCACACACATTCACTCACACATTCACTCACACATTCACACGCACATTCACACGCACATTCACACACACATTCACACGCACATTCACACACACATTCACACATACATTCACTCACACATTCACACACACATTCCCACGCACATTCACACACATTCACTCACACATTCACACACACATCCACTCACACATTCACACACACATTCACACGCACATTCACTCACACATTCATACACACATTTAGTCACACATTTACACACAAATATTCACACATTCACACACACATTTACTTACATTCACACACACATTCACACACACACATTCACTTACACTCACACATTCACACACACATTTACCCACACATTCACATTCATACACACATTTACTCAGATTCGCATGCACATTCACACACACATTCACACACACCCCTTCACTCACACATTCACACACGCATTCACTCACACATTCACACGCACATTCACTCACACGTTCACTCACACATTCACACACACATTCACTCACACATTCACACACACATTCACACGCACATTTACACACACATTCACTCACACATTCACACGTTCATACACACATTCACTCACACATTCACACGCACATTCACACATTCACTCACACATTCACACACACATTCACTCACACATTCACACGCACATTCACACACACATTCACACACACATTCACTTACACTCACATATTCACACACACATTCACACACACACACCCACCCCCACAGTCACACACATATTCACACGCACATTCACTCACACATTCACACACACATTCACACATATTCACTCACACATTCACTTACACATTTGCCTACACATTCACACACACATTCACTCACACATTCACATGCACATTCACACGCACATTCACACACACATTCACTCACACACCCACTCACACATTCACACACATTCACACACACATTCACACTCACGTTCACACACATTCAGTCACACATTCGCATGCACATTCACACACACATTCACATGCACATTCACACACATTCACACACACATTCACTCACACATTCACAGGCACATTCACACTCACATTCACACGCACATTCACACGCACACCCCCACGCACATTCACACACACACACACACACACACACACACACACACACACACACACACACACACATTCACACGCACATTCACTCACACATTCACACGCACATTCACACGCACCCCCACACACACATTCACTCACACATTCACTCACACATTCACTCACACATTCACTCACACATTCACTCACACATTCACAGACACTGGGGGCAAAGTGAGATAAGTGTCTTGCCCAAAGACTGGAGCTGGAATTGCAACTCCAACCTGTGAGTCAGTGGATCTGCCCGCTCAACCAGTGATATTATGTTGAGAGTGGGATTCGAACCACCAAACTTCAGGTCCTGGTTTAGTCCTGGTTTAGTCCTGGTTCAGTCCCACTTTAGTCCTGGTTTAGTCCTCGTTGAATGAAGTTAGATAAAGAACTGCAGATTTTATTGCGATTTTAATACACTTTTGCAGCTCAATAGTTTTATTATTTCTCTCTCCATCTCTCCCTCTCTCTCCTCTCACCCTCTATCCCTCTCTCTCCTCTCTCTCCTCTCTCCCCTTTCTTTCTGTCCTCTCTCCTCTCACCTTTTATCCCTCTCTCTCCCTCTATCCCCCTCTCTCCTCTCTCCCTCTCTCTCCTCTCACCCTCTCTTTCTCTCTTCCTCCATATACACATTTATATTCTGCTGCCGGGCTCTTTCGTCCCGCCAAAGATCTGAGTGCTCTGATTGGATAAACAGTTTGTGGGGGCGGGTCCTCTGGGAATACCTCTTGTTTGTATGGATCTCAGCAAAGACCAGTACCTGAATAACAACAAGCATAGCCTCTGCATCCTCTGCTCCATCTATCCCTCTCCTCTGCATCCTCTACTCCATCTGTACCTCTCCTCTGCATCCTCTGCTCTATCTGTCCCTCTCCTCTGCATCCTCTGCTCCATCTATCCCTCTCCTCTGCATCCTCTGCTCCATCTATCCCTCTCCTCTGCATCCTCTGCTCCTCTGTTCCATCTGACCCTCTCCTCTAAATCCTCTGCTCCATTTGATCCTCCTCTAATTCACTGTCACAGCTGCCCTGGGGCAGACTGATGAAATCTGCCAATCTGCACCCTCTGCCGCTCTAATCACCACCAACACCCACCAAATTCATACAAGGCAATCCGAGTGAAGGGTCTTGCTTAAGTACACAACAGTAGTTGTTGCCACTGCTGCTCCACAGATATTCCTAGTGCTCTTCCAGTATTCCAAGCGCTCTCCCAGTATTCTCAGCACTCTCTCAGTATTCTCAACACTCTCCCAGTATTCTTTGCGCTGTCCCATCCAAGTCCTGCTCAGGCCCGGCCCTGTTACCCACAGAGACGGGGCTAAACTGTTCGTTGTCAGGGAGGTACAGCTGTGACTGTTTGTGCCCTGTGATGTTACTGTCACATCTGGATTAGTTTTGTGCAGTAGGTAATTCCATTTAGAGACATTTCTTTACAATCTGCACTGATGTCTGTGTGCTAGTGGAGTGGTATACAGTGTTTATATATGTGTATGTGTGATAGTCTTATAGTGTGATAGTCTTACAGTGTGATAGTCTTATAGTGTGGTAGTCTTATAGTGTGATAGTCTTATAGTGTGATAGTCTTACAGTGTGATAATCTCATAGTGTGATAGTCTTATAGTGTGATAGAGTTACAGTGTGATAGTCTCATAGTGTGATTGTCTTATAGTGTGATAGTCTTAAATGTGATAGTCTTACAGTGTGATAGTCTTATACTGTGATAGTCCTATAGTGTGATAGTCTTACAGTGTGATAATCTTATAGTGTGATAGTCCTATACTATGATAGTCTTATAGTGTGATAGTCTTACAGTGTGATAGTCTCATAGTATGATAGTCTTATAGTGTGATAGTGTGATTGTCTTATAGTGTGATAGTCTTAAATGTGATAGTCTTATAGTGTGATAGTCTTATACTGTGATAGTCCTATAGTGTGATAGTCTTACAGTGTGATAGTCTTACAGTGTGATAGTGTGATTGTCTTATAGTGTGATAGTCTTAAATGTGATAGTCTTACAGTGTGATATTCTCATAGTGTGATAGTCTCATAGTGTGATGGTCTTACAGTGTGATAGTCTTATAGTGTGATAGTCTTATAGCGTGATATTCCTATAGTGTGATAGTCTTACAGTGAGATAATCTTATAGTGTGATAGTCCTATAGTGTGATAGTCTTACAGTGTGATAGTCTTGTAGTGTGATAATGTTATAGTGTAATAGTGTGATGGTCTTATAGAGTGATAGTCTCATAGTGTGATGGTCTTACAGTGTGATAGTCTTATAGTGTGATAGTCTCATAGTGTGATGGTCTTACAGTGTGATGGTCTTACAGTGTGATAGTCTTATGGTGTGATAGTCTCATAGTTTGATGGTCTTACAGTGTTATAGTCTTATAGTGTGATAATATTATAGTGTGATAGCCTCATAGTGTGATAGTCTTTCAGTGTGATAGTCTCATAGTGTGATGGTCTTACAGTGAAATAGTATTACAGTGTGATAGTCTCATAGTGTGATGGTCTTACAGTGTTATAGTCTTACAGTGTGATAGTCTCATAGTGTGATGGTCTTACAGTGTGATAGTCTTATAGTGTGATAATATTATAGTGTGATAGCCTCATAGTGTGATAGTCTTACAGTGTGATAGTCTCATAGTGTGATGGTCTTACACTGTGTGATAGTCTTATAGTGTGATAGTCTCATAGTGTGATGGTCTTACAGTGTTATAGTCTTACAGTGTGATAGTCTCATAGTGTGATAGTCTCATAGTGTGATATTCTCATAGTGTGATTGTCTTACAGTGTGATAGTCTTATAGTGTAATGGTCTTACAGTGTGATAGTTTTAACGTGTGATGGTCTTACAGTGTTATAGTTTCATAGTGTGATGGTCTTACAGTGTGATAGTCTCATAGTGTGATGGTCTTACAGTGTGATAGTCTTATAGTGTGATAGTCTTATAGTGTAATGGTCTTACAGTGTGATAGTTTTAACGTGTGATGGTCTTACAGTGTTATAGTTTCATAGTGTGATGGTCTTACAGTGTTATAGTCTTACAGTGTGATAGTCTCATAGTGTGATGGTCTTACAGTGTGATAGTCTTATAGTGTGATAATATTATAGTGTGATAGCCTCATAGTGTGATAGTCTTACAGTGTGATAGTCTCATAGTGTGATGGTCTTACACTGTGTGATAGTCTTATAGTGTGATAGTCTCATAGTGTGATGGTCTTACAGTGTTATAGTCTTACAGTGTGATAGTCTCATAGTGTGATAGTCTCATAGTGTGATATTCTCATAGTGTGATTGTCTTACAGTGTGATAGTCTTATAGTGTAATGGTCTTACAGTGTGATAGTTTTAACGTGTGATGGTCTTACAGTGTTATAGTTTCATAGTGTGATGGTCTTACAGTGTGATAGTCTCATAGTGTGATGGTCTTACAGTGTGATAGTCTTATAGTGTGATAGTCTCATAGTGTGATGGTCTTACAGTGTGATAGTCTTACAGTGTGATGGTCTTACAGTGTGATAGTCTTATAGTGTGATAGTCTCATAGTGTGATGGTCTTACAGTGTCATAGTCTCATAGTGTGATGGTTTTATAGTGTGATAGTCTTATAGTGTGATGGTCTTACAGTGTGATAGTCTTACAGTGTGATAGTCTCATAGTGTGATGGTCTTACAGTGTGATAGTCTTACAGTGTGATGGTCTTACAGTGTGATAGTCTTATAGTGTGATAGTCTCATAGTGTGATGGTCTTACAGTGTGATAGTCTTATAATGTGAAGGTCTTACAGTGTGATAGTCTTATAGTGTGATGGTCTTACAGTGTGATAGTCTTATAGTGTGATAATCTTATAATGTTGTGATGTTGTGGCTCGATCAGTTAAAGCGGCATCTGTTCGTTTGGCTCCACATTGTTTTGTCGTTGCACCTCGTACATCTCTGTCTCCCTCCTCCTACACCCCCTCTTCTCCTTCCCGTCTGCTTTCTCCCTCTCTACCCCTCTCTCTCTGGTATTCTGTCCTCTCTCACTCCCTTCTCCTCTTCTCTCCCTTCTTTTCTCCCTCCCTCTCTCCTCTGCTCTATCTCTCTCCTTCCCTACTTCTATGCTTTTTTCCCTCTCTTTCCTCTGCTCTCTTCTCTCTCTCCCTCTCTCTCCTTTTGCCGCTGTCCCTCCTTCTCTCTCCCTCCGCCGCGCTCCCATCACTCTCTATTATTCTTTCCTTTCGCACTCCCCCCTCTCTCCCTCTCCACCCTTACCCCTTTTCCTTTCTTTTTCTTTCCCTACTGCTGCCATGACACCCTCCCTCCTGTCTTTCTCTCCCCTTATCTTTTCCTTTACCCCCCACCTCCCCTTTTTTCTCTCCTCTCTCCATTCTCTCTCTTTTCTTTGCTCTTGCTGTTTCCTGTACTGCTCCTTACAGCTGCCGTTGATCTCTCTCTCCCTCTTCTCTCTCTCTCTCTGTTCCTCCCTCTCTTTCTCTCTCTCCCCCCTCTCCTCTCTCTCCTTTCTATCCCCCTTTTCCTCTCTCTCCTCTGTCTCTTCCCTCTCTCTTCTCTCTTGCTGGTAGCTGTACTTGTCCTGACAGCTGCCGTGGGCCTCAGAATCTCCACACCTCTAAATATACCAGAGCAGGAACAGGAGCAGCTCCACAAACACAAACACTTTCTGACAGATAAACCACACTGTAAGCTCAGGTTAGAATATTTACACAGAGGGGGAAAAATCAGGATACGATCAGGAGTGAAGCGCAGTGTGAACACGACTAAGCAGGGAGCTGCAGGAGGAACCACAGGATGAATGAGCACAATTACTAAACCACAATGTTTTTTATTAGTTTTTTTATTTGGTTTTCTCTTGAAGGGCCTGTACCTGATTTTCTATGTATTTTTGATTACACTATGTCTTTCCCCAATACACATATGTTGCATAAGCACCTCTTTTATCTAATTAGAAAGAATTTTATTGTCTGATAATCAGGAAATGCTTCTCTATGAGAGTTCTGAAAAATGCTCATCATGGTGAGTAATTAGGATGCTCTGAATGCATAAGGTCAATGAGGAAGAACTTTAGACCACTGCAAACTGTTTCAAATTAACTAGGTGTGTTTTTCACATTTTTAATAAAGTGATATTGATTGAAGTTGGTACAGTGCCTTTAATTTGTCCAGATGTTTTCTGCTGATGACTCCTGATGTACTCCCTAAACTTCAAAAAATACGTATCAGTCTTTTCCAGACTCTATTCAGGCTCTGCACACACTCACACAATTCTTCTGTAGCAACAGTTGCCCTGAGACATGGATGACAATCTTTGCCATAAACCCGGTCTAAATCAGGGCTAAACTAGGTCTAAACCCAGAATAAACCAGGACTGAACCAGGACTAAACCAGGACTAATCTAGGACTAGATTAGATTACATTAGCCTTTATTTTCTCCCTTAGGAGAAATTTGTCTTGGGACAAGGGAACTCATGCCACATATAAAAAACCCATATAACATTATAACATACAGTACACACAGTGGACACATCAATTAATGCAGTTCATCAGAAAAAAAAAACAATCATTCAACATTTGATAATATTGCAGTGCCTTCCCATAATTAGCATACTTTGCACATTCCCTGGGGCCTAAGTATTGCACATTCCCTGGGGCCTAACGGTGTAAAGGTGAGTATTGCACATTCCCTGGGGCCTAAAAGTGTAAAGATGAGTATTGCACATTCCCTGGGTCCTTTCTACCTAAGGTGCCAAAGGACATTGCACACTCCCTGAAGCCTATAACTGTCTAATACCCCCCCCCCCACACACACACACACAAATATATGTGTGTGTGTGTGTATATATATATATATATATATATATATATATATATATATATATGACTAAACCAGAACTACAATAGTTCTAAACCAGGTCTAAACTTCTTCCCTTTGTGCTCTGAGATTTGATCTGAATCTTGGCTCTCATTTCAGGCGCAGCGCTTGTGACCCTCCGATAACAAAAGGCGAGTCGCTCTGAGCAGCAGAAGCTAATTGGCAAAGTGCAGATAAAGGGATTAGCGCTGAATTATGTAAACCACGTTAGCGAGTGCTGCCGGATCCGCGCCTATGTGTCTGTGTGGCGTTACGGATCAGGCAGTGTTGCGTGGCTAATCCATGTGTACCTGGGCAGATTAGCTTTTGTGCTCCTCGGGCTCAGACGCGAGATGGGAATTTGAATCGGACGTAAACACTCCAGGATGAGAAAGTCTTACAGTTGGAAAAAGAACCAGAGAATAAACAAGAATCAAACCAGGACTAAAAGTGGACTAAACCAGGACTAAATCAGGGCTAAACATTAAAATGGGGCTACAAGAAAAAACACCAAATCTTTGTTTCAAAGAGTATTCACCTCAATAGAAACGTGACCTGGTTATAAAGAATAGGCCCCTGTCCAAAAAGGAGCGTGCACGTGGACCATGACTGTGTACATGGACCATGAGCATGCACGTGGTCCATGAGTGTGCACATGAGTGGAGGGCAGTGATTGGTCACACTTGATTTGTTTCGTGGTTGTAGCGGGTGTTTTATCAAGGCTCACAGCTTTGACCTGAAAATAAGAAATAAAACATCATATTTCTGTGAGAATGGATTCTGAATTAAACCAAACCTGGATTAAACCAAAACTATTATGACCAAAGAATGTAAAGTAGGTTTTACCCAGGACTTAATAAAACCAGGACTGAAACAGGACCAAACCAGGACTAAACCGGGACTTAAAACAGGAAACCATAAGATCTAAACCAGGACTAAACTGGGCAAAACAAGGGCAAGGACCAATCCTAAACCACAAATCCAAACCAGGTCTAAATCAAGACTAACCAAGAAGTAAACCAGGTCAAACAGAACTAAACCAGGATTAAATCAGGACTAAATCAAGACTTAACTGGGACTGAACCACAACAAAATCATACAGTAACTACTGTGAACTAGGACTGAAGAAGGACTAAACCAGGACTAAACCAGGTCTAAACCAGGTCTAAACCAGGACTAAACCAGGACTAAACCAGGATTAAATCAGGACTAAACTGGGACTGAACCACGCCAAAACTATACAGAATTAAACTAGGATTGAAGCAGGACCAAACCAGGACCAAACCAGGACTAAACCAGGACTAAACCAGGACTAAACCAGGACCGAACCAGGACTAAACCAGGACTAAACCAGGACTAAACCAGGACTAAACCAGGACTAAACCAGGACTAAACCAGGACCAAACCAGGACTAAACCAGGACTAAACCAGTACTGAACCAGGACTAACCAGGACTAAACCAGGACTAAACCAGGACCAAACCAGGCCTAAACCAGGACTGTAAAATGATCTTTCTGAAATGCCCTGTTTTGCCTTCCCTGAGTCTCTGTCCTTCACACCACTCTGGTTTAATCTGGAGGAGGCGGACGTGTCGTAAAAATGAAATTATAATTTGTCTCATTAATAAAAGCATGATTTTGTGATTTTTATCTGTTAGTCCTTAAAATAGTGTCTCATTGTTTGGATACAGACTGCGGCAGAGACTTAGTAATGATTAAACTAGCACTGAACCAGGACTAAACCAGTTCTGAACCAGGTCTAAACCAAGAGTGAACAAAGTCTAAAGCACATCTAATCTAATTTCATAAAAACTAAATTAGGAGTAAACCAGAACTAAATCTGCTCCAAAGCCAGTCTAAACCCGGTCTAAATCAGGTCCAAACGCGGGTTAAACTCTGACTAAAACTAGTCTACAACGTGATCTAAACCTGGTCTAAATCAGGTCCAAACGCGGTTCAAATTCTGTCTAAACCTGATCTAAATCCGGTCTAAACCTGATCTACAGCAGGTCCAAACCTCGGTCCGTCTCTCTGGAGGTCATTGGTGGAAAGTGTCCAGGTGAGTTAGTCTGATGCAGGTGTGAAGTGAGAGGAGCCAATGGCTGCCACCAGGACTCATTACAGACCAGGGTCTAAAACAGGACTAAAACAAAAAAAAAACAAAAAAACAATATCTAAAAACAGATTAAAACAGGACTAAACCAAAACTAGAACTAAAGGAGGACAAAAGAGGACTAGGATCTAAACCAGGACTAAAAGAGGATCTAAAGCAAGATTAGCCTTGGACTATAGGACTAAAGAGGATTGAACTAGGTCTAAAACAAGATTTAAAATATAATTAAACCAAGTCTAAACCAGCATCAAACCAGGTCTAAATCAAGTTCAAACCAGGTCTGACCAGATCTGAACCAGCCCACATATTGGACCCTCTGTTGGCTGCACAGCCAGAGGAGCAGGTGGTCCATTACAGCTGTCCACTCACATTAATCAGACCTGTTTATTTCAGCAAAATTCCCCCAAAACAAGACACAGGCCTACTACTGCTGTGCTCATGAGCAAGACACAGGACTAAACCAAGACAACACAACGGACTAAACGACGGACAGAACCAGGACTGAACCAGGAATGAACCAGGACTGAACCAGGACTGAACCAAGGACTGAACCAGGATCGATCTAGGACTAAACCAAGACTGAAACAAGACTGAACAAAGGACTGAAGCAAGGACTGGAACCAGGATTGAACCAAGACTAAACCAGGACTAAACCAAGGACTGAACCAAAAACTGATCCAAGGACTGATCCAGGACAAAACCAGAACTATACCAAGGACGGGACCAAGACTGAACCATGGACTAAACCAGGATTGAGCCAAGGACTGAACCAAGGACTGAAGCAAGGACTGAACCAAGGACTGAAGCAAGGACTGAACCAAGGACTGAACCAAGGAATGAACCAAGGGTTGAACCAGGACTAAACCAGGACTAAACCAAGGACTGAACCAAGGACTGAACCAAGAATGAACCATGGACTGAAACAAGGACTGAACCAGGACTGAAACAAGGACTGAACCAGGACTGAAACAAGGACTGAACCAAGGCTGAAGCAGGGTCAAACCAGGTCTAGACCAGGTCTAAACCAGGACTGACAGATAAATAGTGGTCTGAAAGCTTGGTGGTGTTGTGGTCATTTAGCCATCACAGAGCAGGACTTTAGAGGTGGACATTTTGTGAACACAATAATGACACAAAATGGAAGAGCCATTTGAGCCGTTTCTTTCACATGTTTCACGCCTCTGAGAAACTAATGCTGAGTTCCAGGCCACTGGGAATGTTCTGACCTTGGAGCATTCCAGCTGAATTAACTCGTATGTAAACAAGAAGGCTCACTCTAAACCACAGGCTAAAGAAATGTTAGATTGTCAGAATTAATCTGTAGTAAATGTTGACTTTTTTATAGGATGGTAACCACTCAGATAAATGAGACATGGAACAGTACTTTTTTGGAGGGGTCCACTAATTTCTTTGTACCGGGGATGTTTTTGTTATTTTAAGTGCAGGCTCCAAAAATCATTTTTTATGCTATTTATTCATTGTAGCTCCTTACCATGTGCAGCTACGCGTGGAGTGGCAGCAGTGAGTACAGATGTGTGCCTAAGCCTACTGCTTGTCCTGGTTGAGTCTTTGTTTAGGTCTCGTCCAAGGTTAAAGTGTACTTTATCTGTCTGGATTTGACCCATCTGTGAAATGGGATCCATCTCCATGATCTTGTTGCTAGTCTTGGTCAGGACTACCTTAGCTGGAGGATTTGACCTATTGTGCATGTTTGCATGTCTTTACATCTTTTACATCTTTTTCCCAGATGTCGGACTCGGAGTGGGAGGACCTTTTGGATGGATTTGACGAGCGCTCGTACTTAAACGCTCGGAAATGGAAACCTGGAGATGATCCTTACACGCTGTACGCCTTTAACCAGAGGGAGAGCGAAAGGATACCGAGTAACAGAGCTCTGAGGGACACGAGGCACTACAGGTGAGAGACACTGTCCCTACAAGTCAAACACAGCATTACAGGTGAGAGACACTGTCCCTACAGGTCAAACTCAGCTCTACAGGTGAGAGACACTGTCCCCACAGGTCAAACACAGCTCTACAGGTGAGAGACACTGTCCCTACAGGTCAAACACAGCACTACGGGTGAGAGACACTGTCCCTACAGGTCAAACTCAGCTCTACAGGTGAGAGACACTGTCCCCACAGGTCAAACACAGCTCTACAGGTGAGAGACACTGTCCCTACAGGTCAAACACAGCACTACGGGTGAGAGACACTGTCCCTACAGGTCAAACGTTATCACACTGTATATTGTGAGAATTAAAGCAATCAAATAGAGCTATTAAACTGAACTGTACCTAATCAAGACAGTCCTGTGTGATGTCATGTAGTACTTGAAATTGTAGAGGCCACAGGAGGCAGCACAGACTTTCTGACTGTTTTTTCATCAGAAAGCTGTAAATGACGCTGAGTCTCCCCTTACTTTGCTCTTCGTGCTAAGTCAGCTGCATCCCACTAATGAAACTACTGCACATCACATCAGGTTTGTCAAGTTATACTGTACAGTTTTGTATCATGTTTTTGTATATTTATGGAGAATTGTCATGTGGAGCACGGGTGATTGTCATGAGTTTTGATCTGAATCTTACAGTTTTGAGTAAGGAGGGTTCGAGTAGAGCCCGGGAGAGATTATACTCAAACATGCATGGATGATATCTAACATCTCTTCAAGCATGTTATTGATGAAGGAACAACATTATAACAAAAAAAAAGCCAAAAAATTGATTTTGCTTAATACCCCCACTTTACTATATCTCTTTTTTTAAATTCCTGCTTTTTCCGAGTATGTTTCATTATGTCAGAATGGCCGTCCACTCGTCTCCTGTTTTATCTCAGAGGGACTAGACTTTTCAACGGCGTGTTCTTATCTCTGTGAAGTCGTGAAGCGGTCTCTAAAAGGATTCTGTTCTGTTTAATTTAATTTTGAAAGCGGCGCTAGTTTCTGCGTCTGCTGTGAAACGCGTGTGTCCTGGAATCATAATGGGATCACACACAGAGTTCAGTCTCTGCTACAGTGGGTCCAGTTTTTACAATTATGCTGAAAAAAATCAAATTCGGAATTTTCTATTAAATACTAGAATGTTCACAATTTAAACCCATCCAGGAGCAGTCACATCTGAGTGAAGACTGAAATCTGTACAGGGACATTTCAGAACACGTTTGTAGAGGTTTAACTACAGACTTAGCAGCTTTTACACAGAATAAGACCCCGTAGAGAGAGGGACATTAAGTTCTCAAAAAGGTCTTAATACATCACCATAGACCAGGGGTGTTCATTACGTCGATCGCGATCTACCAGTCGATCGTGAAGGCATTTTGGGTAGATCACGTCCCGTCATCCATCCAGTCACATGACTAATATAAAGTACAACCAGTCAGATTACACCTGACTCTAGGTCACATCATGGGTGCTGCACACGCATAAACAAGCGCAAGTTAGTTTAACCCTATAGCGTCGGATCCTATCGTCGCAGATGGAGCGCAGTTGCGGACTTTCCAGCAGCGTAACTCCACAACTAGTCGTGCTCTCATGTAAATTCAAACGGTGTCTCAAAGCGGAGACATGGGGCTATCTCAATATTTTACCGTCATTACGGTAATCTGCCTCTGTTGTCCCTCGAAGGTGACGAATGAGTGCGCGGGTGCTGCGGGGATTTTCCCAGTCATTTATTCGATGCGTAAAAGAAAAAATACGGATGGATGTGTAAAATAGAAGTAGTTGTGTGAAAAAAATGCAGTAAATTCTGATACTTCGTTTAACATGTTTTTTATGGCTATAAAAAAAAGACAAAACTGTAATCAACATGATTAGCTCTGTTATCGCTTTCAAATGAAAAATGCAATTTTACTCCTGGCTGGCTGTCAGAAGCTACTGCCCGAAGTATACATCCCTCACTGATTCCATTCAGTGCAAGTCATCAGAGCAGTAATCATCATTCAAGTAATTATGAACATGTAAGAAGTTCATTTGTCCATCCATCCATCCATCCATCTTCTTCCGCTTATCCGGGGCCGGGTCGCGGGGGCAGCAGTCTAAGCAGGGACTCCCAGACTTCCCTCACCCCGGACACGTCCTCCAGCTCCTCCGGTGGGACCCCAAGGTGTTCCCAGGCCAGCCGAGAGACATAGTCCCTCCAGCGTGTCCTGGGTCTTCCCCGGGGCCTCCTCCCGGTGGGACATGCCCAGAACACCTCCCTAGGGAGGCATCCAGGAGGCATCCTGAGCAGATGCCCGAGCCACCTCAACTGGTTCCTCTCAACGTGTAGGAGCAGCGGCTCTACTCCGAGCTCCTCCCGTGTGACCGAGCTCCTCACCCTATCCCTAAGGGTGCGCCCGGCCACTCTGCGGAGGAAGCCCATTTCAGCCGCTTGTATCTGCGACCTTGTCCTTTCAGTCATTACCCAGAGCTCATGACCATAGGTGAAGGTAGGAACGTGGATTGACCGGTAAATCGAGAGCTTCGCCTTTGGGCTCAGCTCCTTCTTCACCACAACGGACCGATACAGCGACCGCATCACTGCAGACGCTGCACCGATCCGCCTGTCAATCTCCCGCTCCATCCTTCCCTCACTCGTGAACAAGACCCCGAGATACTTGAACTCCTCCACTTGGGGCAGAGACTCACCACCCACCCGGAAAGGGCAAACCACCTTTTTCCGGTCGAGAACCATGGCCTTGGATTTGGAGGAGCTGATTCTCATCCCAGCTGCTTCACACTCGGCTGCAAACCGCCCCAGTGCCTGTAGCAGGTCCTGGCTCGAAGAAGCCATCAGGACAACATCATCTGCAAACAGCAGAGATGAAATCCTGTGGTTCCCAAACCAGACCCCCTCCGGCCCCTGGCTGCGCCTAGAAATTCTGTCCATAAATATAATGAACAGAACCGGTGACAAAGGGCAGCCCTGGCGGAGTCCAACATGCACCGGGAACAGGTCTGACTTACTGCCGGCAATGCGAACACAGCTCCTGCTCCGGTCATACAGGGACCGGACAGCCCTTAGCAAAGAGCCCCGGACCCCATACTCCCAGAGCACCCCCCAAAGGACACCACGAGGGACACGGTTGAATGCCTTCTCCAGATCCACAAAACACATGTGGACTGGTTGGGCATACTCCCATGAGCCCTCGAGGACCCGATGGAGAGTATAGAGCTGGTCCAGTGTTCCACGACCGGGACGAAAACCACACTGCTCCTCCTGAATCCAAGGTTCGACTATCGGTCGGATTCTCCTCTCTAGTACCCTGGAATAGACCTTACCGGAAAGGCTGAGGAGTGTGATTCCCCTATAATTGGAACACACCCTCCGGTCCCCCTTCTTATACAGAGGGACCACCACCCCGGTCTGCCAGTCCACAGGTACTGTCCCTGACCGCCACGCGATGTTGCAGAGACGTGTCAGCTAAGACAGCCCCACAACATCCAGAGACTTGAGGTACTCAGGACGGATCTCGTCCACCCCCGGAGCCTTGCCACCGAGGAGCTTGCCAACCACCTCAGTGACTTCAGCCAGGGTGATGGACGAGTCCGCCTCTGGGTCCCCAGTTTCTGCTTGCTCCTCGGAAGACGTGACAGTGGGATTGAGGAGATCCTCAAAGTATTCCTTCCACTGCCCGACAACATCCCCAGTCGAGGTCAGCAGCTCTCCACCCGCACTGTAAACAGTGTTGGTGAAGCACTGCTTCCCCCTCCTGAGGCGTCGGACGGTTTGCCAGAATCTCTTTGAGGCCGTCCGATAGTCCTCCTCCATGGCCTCCCCGAACTCCTCCCAACCCCGAGTTTTTGCCTTTGTGACTGCCTGAGCCGCGGCACGCTTGGCCCGCCGGTACTCATCAGCTGCCTCAGGAGTCCCACGAGCCAACAAGGCTCGATAGGACTCCTTCAGCTTGACGGCATCCCTTACTTCCGGTGTCCACCACCGGGATTGCCGCCGCGACAAGCACCACAGACCTTACGACCACAGCTATGAGCAGCCACATCGACAATAAAGGTGGAGAACATGGCCCACTTGGAGTCCATGTCTCCAACCTCCCCCGGGATCAGGGAGAAGCTCTCCCGGAGGTGGGAGTTGAAGACCCCCCTGACAGAGGGCTCCGCCAGACGTTCCCATCAGACCCTCACAATGCGCTTGGGCCTGCCAGGTCTGTCCGGCTTCCTCCTCCGCCAGCGGATCCAACTCACCACCAGGTGGTGATCAGTTGACAGCTCAGCCCCTCTCTTCACCCGAGTGTCCAAGACACGCGGTCGGAGGTCAGATGACATGACAACAAAGTCGATCATCAACCTCCGACCTAGAGTGTCCTGGTGCCACGTGCACCGATGGACACCCTTGTGCTCGAACATGATGTTTGTTATGGACAAACTGTGACTAGCACAGAAGTCCAATAACAAAACACCGCTCGGGTTCAGATCGGGGAGGCCGTTCCTCCCAATCACGCCCCTCCAAGTGTCACTGTCGTTACCCACATGGGCGTTGAAGTCCCCCAGGAGAACAACGGAGTCCCCGGTTGGTGCACTGTCTAGTACCCCTCCCAGGGACTCCAAGAAGGCCGGGTACTCCGCACTGCTGTTTGGCCCTTAGGCTGACACAACAGTGAGAGACCTGTCCCCGACCTGAAGGCGCAGGGACGCGACCCTCTCGTTCACCGGGGTGAACTCCAACACGTGGCGGCTGAGCTGTGGGGCAATGAGCAAGCCCACACCAGCTCGCCGCCGCTCCCCGTGGGCAACGCCAGAGAAATGGAGAGTCCAACCCTTCTCAAGAAGTTGGGTTCCAGAGCCCAAGCTGTGCGTGGAGGTGAGGCCGACTATATCTAGCCGGTAACGCTCAACCTCCCACACAAGCTCAGGCTCCTTCCCCCCCAGCGAGGTGACATTCCATGTCCCCAGAGCTAGTCTCCATGTCCGGAGATCCGGTCGTCGAGGTCCCCGCCTTCGACTGCCGCCCGGATCTCTCTGCACCCATGGCATGGCTCCTTCCGCAGGTGGTGGGACCACGGGAGGATGGCCCCACGTTGTTCCTTCGGGCTGGGCCCGACCGGGCCCCGTGGGGAAAGGCCCGGCCACCAGGCGCTCGCTGCCGAGCACCCACCCCAGGCCTGGCTCCAGGGTGGGGTCCCGGTAACGCCAGTCCGGGCGACGTAACTGGCCTTGTTCTTTTTCTCTTCATGTAGGGCTTCTGAACCGCTCTTAGTCAGACCCGTCTCCCAGGACCTGTTTGCCATGGGTGACCCTACCACGGGCATGAAGCCCCCGACAACATAGCTCCCAGGATCATTCGGGTGCTCAAACCCCTCCACCACGTTAAGGTGGCGGTTCAGGGAGGGGTTCAGTTGTGTTGTGCAGTATTATCTCATGACGTTGTGCAAGGTACATCAAAATGCACTGTACATGTAAGAATTCATAATATATTTACAAATAAATATATGTTTAACATTTTTGTATTTGGTGGTAGATCTTTCAAACACGATCATTTTAAAAGTAGCTCACATACTGAAAAAGTCTGAGCACCCCTGCCATAGACTCTAAATACACTGAGCACCCCTGCCATAGACTCTAAATACACTCCCGACCAAAAAAAAAAAGTCATCACCTGGATTTAACTAAGCAAATAGGCTGGGGTTGCTGCAGTTGATCAGGTCTAGGTTCAGCAACAGTCTGTGCTCAAAGAATGAGGTCAGCTGACACCTGAATATACTGAATCATCAGGTTATTCCATCAATGGATTTTTTCTTACCTAATGGCACAGACATATTCCAAGATGACAATGCCAGGATTCATCAGGCTGAAATTGTGACAGAGTGGTTCAGGAGCATGAGACATCATTTTCACACATGGATTGTCCACCACGGAGTCCAGACTTTAACCCCATTGAGAATCTTTGAGATGTGCTGGAGAAGGCTTTGTGCAGTGGTCAGACTCAACCATCATCAATGCAACATCTTGGTGGAAAATTAATGCAACACTGGATGGAAATGTATCTTATGATATTTCAGAAGCTTATCAAAACAATTCCACAGCGAATGCATGCTGTAATCAAAGCTAAAGGCGGAACAACCAAATATTAGAGTGTGTGACTTTTTTTTGGTGGCAACTTTTTTAGACATAGCTAACACACTAGCTGCAGTGTTCCAAATAGGAAGTGATTATGGATTCGCTTCTGGCTCTGATTCACTTTCTCTGTAAAAACTGTGTCCCCTCTCTTTGTAACTGCTGCTTTCAGACTCGTCATTTTGGTCATCATTTGTTCATCATTTGTTCATTGTCATTTGTTTGTATTAACCCACTCTACATGATCCTGGGGGTTTGTATTTCATAATTTTGTCCCTAAATCAAGATATGAACATTAATAACAGACCATGAGTGTAATGTGCAATAAGTGGATGTGCAACTATGGGAACTGTGCTATGAGTGTAATGTAACCCCAGTCCTTGGGACAACGGATGGAAATGAGCCTTTGGCTATAATCTGGTGTGTTTACATTCATGTTGTATCATGTTGGTTCATTAACATGTACTGTCTGAATCAAATGAATAAAAAAAAAAATCAATCAATCAAAATAAACCAATGAGTTGCCCTCTTTCACCAAGGTCGCTCTCACCTGCGTTAGTGTTGGTTGCTATGATATTCATGGTGGAAATTCCAAATATGGAGCTCTGCTCCAGATTAGTCGCTGCAACTGCTAGCCTCGAACAGCTTCATTTGACTGGAGCCGAGCCCTGTGGTGATGTCACTCTCACTCTGTCCACTTCTTTACACAGTCTACGTACATCACTCATATTCTTAAAACTGCACTATGAAACTTTTCTGGAGCTACCTACTTCCCTCCATGAAGATCTTCCTTTCCCACAGTATGGCATTCAATCTCTCTATCAATTAGAGGTGTTTTTAGTGCTCAACAATGCCTTAAAAAAACATACTGTACATTCTTACTGTGAGCAGGGTGAACCTCTCCACAGATCTGACATGTAACTTTGCCTGGTCTTGTCATCTACTTTTTCCCGTGGAGATAGATCAATTTAAAGCCATTCTGAGGAACATCCTAGGCAAAACAATAACATTTCAATGGAGACAGGAGCAGACGGGAGCAGACAGGAGCAGAAAGAAGCATAGAGACAGGAGCAGAGACAGGAGCAGAAAGGAGCAAAGAGACAGGAGCAGATGGGAGCAGACAGGAGCAGAGACAGGAGCAAACAGGAGCAGAGACAGGAGCAAACAGGAGCAGAGACAGGAGCAGACGGGAACAGACAGGAGCAGACGGGAGCAGACAGGAGCAGAGACAGGAGCACACAGGAGCAGACAGGAACAGTCAGGAGCAGAGACAGGAGCAGACGGGAGCAGATGGGAGCAAACGGGAGCAGATGGGAACAGACAGGAGCAGACATGAGCAGAGACAGGAGCAGACAGGAGCAGAGACAGGAGCAGGCAGGAGCAGAGACAGGAGCAGGCAGGAGCAGAGACAGGAGCAGACAGGAGCAGCGAGTGGAGCAGACAGGAGCAGGTAGGAGCAGAGACAGGAGCAGACAGAAGAAGAGACAGGAGCAGACAGGAGCAGACAGGAGCAGAGACAGGAGCAGACAGGAGCAGAGACAGGAGCAGAGACAGGAGCAGGCAGAAGCAGACAGGAGCAGAGACAGGAGCAGGCAGGAGCAGACAGGAGCAGAGACAGGAGCAGAGGCAGGAGCAGACAGGAGCAGAGACAGGAGCAGGCAGAAGCAGACAGGAGCAGAGACAGGAGCAGGCAGGAACAGACAGGAGCAGGCAGGAGCTGGTTGTGTAGTAGATTAGGGCAAATCAGTGAAGTGCTTTAGAAACAGCACAAGATCAGACATGTGCCAATTATCACTGCATCTCCACCTCTGTTTTACACACTCTCTCTCTCTCCTCCTCTCCTCTTTCTCTATCTCACCTGTTCATGCACATTAGTGTAGTAATCTGTATTCTCTCCTCCCTCTCTCTGTCTCTCTCCTCCTCTCCTCCTTTCTCTCTCTCTCCCTCTCACATGTTCGTACACATTAGAGGAGTCATCTGTAGTCTCTCCTCACTCTCTCTCTCCTCCTGTCCTCCTTTCTCTCTCTCTCTCTCTCTCTCTCACCTGTTCGTACACATTAGAGGAGTCATCTATAGTCTCTCCTCACTCTCTCTCCCTCTCCTCTCCTCTCTCTCTCCTCCCTCTCTTCTCCTCTCCTCCCCTCTCTCACTCTCTCTCTCTCTCTCTCACATGTTCGTACACATTAGAGGAGTCATCTGTAGTCTCTCCTCCCTCTCTCCTCCTCTCCTCCCCTCTCTCTCTCACTTGTTCGTACACATTAGTATAATCTATAGTCTCTCCTCACTCTCTCTGTCCCTCTCCTCTCTGTCCCTCTCTCCTCCTCTCCTCCTCTCTCACACCTGTTCGTACACATTAAAGGAGTAATCTGTCGTCTCTCCTCCCACACGTTGCTGAGGGGAGCATGTCGCAGGAGCTTCCTCTGCAGCAGACAGACAGACTGCAGTATTTCAGATCACATCTACATATAATATATAGTACAATGTAACTCTTACTGGAGTAATACATTACACAGTGTAACAGTACTCTTACTCGAGTAATATATTACACAGTGTAACAGTACTTTTAGTCGAGTAATAATTGTGGTTGCTCATCCCCTGTAAGTGACTGTGGTGACAGAAGTTTTATAGTGACAATATGAAATGATGAGAGACATAAACTCTTGGTTTGGCCTTTTCAACCGTTGCTTTAAATTGTTTTGCAGACTAAAGTGCAGACAAAGTACAGAGTACAGAGTACAGAGTACAGGGTCTACTCCTGTTTAGAGAAAATTAAATCCAGGAGCTTCTGGCTGTGAGGCAGGAGAGCTAACCACTCTGCCACTGCTCTACCACTACTGTACACTTGTATTTGAGTCACAGTTTACACAGACTATAGACCTGTTTTAGTCCTGGTTCAGTCCCGGTCTAGTCCTGTATTGCTGTATTATGGAGTATATTATTATAGTCCTGGTCTAGTCCAGGTCTAGATCTGGTCTAGTCCTGGACTATTCCTGTATTGCTGTATTATGGAGTATATTATTAGGTCCTGGTCTAGTCCAGGTCTAGATCAGGTCTAGATCTGGTCTAGTCCTGGTCTAGTCCTATATTGCTGTATTATGGAGTTTATTATTATAGCCCTGGTATAGTCCAGGTCTAGCTCTGGTCTAGTCCCAGTCTAGTCCTGGTCTAGATCTGGTCTAGTCCCGTTTTAGTCCCAGTCTAGTCCCGGTCTAGACCTGGTCTAGTCCCGGTCCAGTCCTGGTCCAGTTCTGGTCTAGTCCCGGTCCAGTCCCGGTCTAGTCCTGTATTGCTGTATTATGGAGTATATTATTATAGTCCTGGTCTAGTCCCAGTCTAGTCCCGGTCTAGTCCTGTATTGCTGTATTATGAAGTATATTATTATAGTCCTGGTCTAGTCCCGGTCTAGTCCTGTATTGCTGTATTATGAAGTATATTATTATAGTCCTGGTCTAGTCCCGGTCTATTCCTGTATTGCTGTATTATGGAGTATATTATTATAGTCCTGGTCTAGCCCCGGTCTAGTCCTGTATTGCTGTATTATGGAGTATATTATTATAGTCCTGGTCTAGTCCCGGTCTAGTCCTGTATTGCTGTATTATGGAGTATATTATTATAGTCCTGGTCTAGTCCCGGTCTAGTCCTGTATTGCTGTATTATGAAGTATATTATTATAGTCCTGGTCTAGTCCCGGTCTATTCCTGTATTGCTGTATTATGGAGTATATTATTATAGTCCTGGTCTAGCCCCGGTCTAGTCCTGTATTGCTGTATTATGGAGTATATTATTATAGTCCTGGTCTAGTCCCGGTCTAGTCCTGTATTGCTGTATTATGAAGTATATTATTATAGTCCTGGTCTAGTCCCTGTCTAGTCCTGTATTGCTGTATTATGAAGTATATTATTATAGTCCTGGTCTAGTCCCTGTCTAGTCCTGTATTGCTGTATTATGGAGTATATTATTATAGTCCTGGTCTAGTCCCGGTCTAGTCCTGTATTGCTGTATTATGAAGTATATTATTATAGTCCTGGTCTAGCCCCGGTCTAGTCCTGTATTGCTGTATTATGGAGTATATTATTATAGTCCTGGTCTAGTCCCGGTCTAGTCCTGTATTGCTGTATTATGAAGTATATTATTATAGTCCTGGTCTAGCCCCGGTCTAGTCCTGTATTGCTGTATTATGGAGTATATTATTATAGTCCTGGTCTAGTCCCGGTCTAGTCCCGGTCTAGTCCTGTATTGCTGTATTATGGAGTATATTGTGCTTTGGAGAAGTGCAGTTGTAGAATCTGTGATGGGTCTCATTGCTCAAAGTCGGACAGCTCTGCTCCCTCTGTGAGATTATGAAGTAACGCTCCTCTCTTCCACCCTGCATCTCTCTATCATGGAGCGGAAGACGGAGAGAGGAGAAGAGAGAGAGGAGAGAGGGAGGTTATGAAGTAACGCTCCTCTCTTCCACCCTGCATCTCTCTATCATGGAGCGGAAGAGGGAGAGAGGACAAGAGAGAGAGGAGAGAGGGAGGTTATGAAGTAATGCTTCTCTCCTCCGCCTTGCATCTCTCTATCATGGAGTGGAAGAGGGAGAGAGGACAAGAGAGAGAGGAGAGAGGGAGGTTATGAAGTAATGCTTCTCTCCTCCGCCCTGCATCTCTCTATCATGGAGGGGAGGAGGGAGAGAGGAAGAGAAGAGAGAGAAGGAGAGGAGAGAAGAGAGGGGGGTGCGAGGTTATGAAGTACACTCCTCACCTCTGCATCTCTCTATCATGGAGCAAGGGAAGGTGGGAGAGGAGAGGAAAAAAGAGTAAAAAGAAGGAGATGAGATGGAGTGTGAAGAGAGGCGAGGCGTGTGGGGGCAGAAAGAGAGGGACAAATAGGGTAGAGGAGAGAGAGAGGAAGGGAGAAGGGGAGGAAGGGAGGAGAGACCGGGAGGGAGAGAGGGAGTGTGTGATGGATCAGGAAAGGAGCAAAAACTGCAATGGTGTGGGAAAAGATACACTCCTTATAGTTTAAGAAAAGAGGGAGAAAGAGGGAGAGAGCGAGAGAGAGAATGAAAGAGAGAGCGACAGAGAGAATGAGAGAGAGAGAGAGTAAGAGAGAGCGCGCGAGAGAGAGAGAGAGTGAGTCAGAAAAAAACACATCACGCTGAGGGTGATCTACATGTTTCTTTACCTGAAAGTCTTGAGTGTGAAACTCAAGAAAAAATACAAAATGGTTTTGAACAACACATTTTCAGGAGCAATCTGAGCGTTCATGGTTCAACAAAAAGGTGAGAGTGACAAACTGAAAAACTGCTGGCTAATGCTAGCTAGCTTCTGACTGTAATTTTATGTAAGAGGGACTTGTTTAACAGCACAAATCAGCTCAGCTGTTGTAGTTCCAGCTAAGTCAATTTGTGTTAAAACAAAGCTCAGATTAAAGTCCATCTTGAGTAACAGAGCTTCAGACAGAGCAGTGCCTCAACTTAGCATCACGCCCCCAGGAAATGTTGATGACATCAGCTGCAAAGTATCAATTCTGCAAACTGGACTTTTCAGACCTTTAACCATGTTCTAGTTGTTTGTTCTTATTGAGCCTCTAAAGTTGTATTTGGACTGATTCATGTTTGAGTAATCTTTAATTGCACCGATCTACCCCCGTTTTCTAACGCAGAAGTTAGCGAATCTGTTTCTTCTATTAAGTTGTTAAAACATAATGATCCACAGTGTCAGAGATGAGAACTATAGAGACTCAAGCTCAACTAGTTCCTGTTCTGCTTTAAACCTGACAAACCTCAAAGCCTCATCTCGTCTCATCTCTGACTGGTTTTGGTCAGTACTTGGATGGTAGGCCACTGGGCAAGACACTTCACCATCCTTTTCCAGTATAATGCTTCTGCCCCAAGGCAGCTGTGGCTATGATAATACTCTGTAAATGTCTGTGAGGGTCTACAAAAAGCTCCATATGAAGCCATTATATTTTTTATAAAAATTATTATGGCATCTACCATAGACTCTACATGTGACCCAAACATGTTAGGTCTGAATGTGTACTAGACCTGGTTTAGTCCTGTTTCAGTCCTGCTTTACTCCTGTTTCAGTCCCGGTTAAATCCTTTTTCAGACATGTTTCAGTTCTGGTTCAGTCCTGTTTCAGTCCTGGTTAAATCCTTTTTCAGACCTGTTTCAGTTCTGGTTCAGTCCTGTTTCAGTCCTGGTTCAGTCCTTTTTCAGTTCTGGTTCAGTCCTGTTTCAGTCCTGTCTCAACCCTGTTTCACAGGCCTGTTTCGGCACTGTTTCAGTCCTGTTTCGGCCCTGTTTCAGGCCTGTTTCGGCCCTGTTTCAGTCCTGTTTCGGCTCTTTTTCAGTCCTGGTTCAGTCCTGTTTTAGTCCTGGTTCAGTCCTGCTTTACTCCTGTTTTAGTCCTGTTTTAGTCCTGGTTCAGTCCTGTTTTAGTCCTGTTTCAGTCCTGTTTCAGTCCTGGTTCAGTCCTGTTTTAGTCCTGGTTCAGTCCTGGTTCAGTCCTGTTTTAGTCCTGTTTCAGTCCTGTTTCAGTCCTGGTTCAGTCCTGTTTCGACTCTTTTTCAGCACTGTTTCAGTCCTGTTTCAGTCCTGTTTTAGTCCTGGTTCAGTTCTCTGGATGTTGTTGTTATAAATCAGATCGTTCCTTCTGTTCATTTGTCATTCCTCTCCATTTGCGTCACTTTCTCACATCATGACTCCTCTCTCCATCCCTCTCTCACTCTGCTCTCTCGTTCGCTACATCCCTCACTAACCTTCTTCTGCTCTCTCACCTCAGTCTCTCCCTCGTTCTCTTTCCTCCTCTCTTTTCCCCTCTCTTTCTCTCCCTCGCCCTCCTTCTCTCCATCCCTCTCCCAGTTTCCCCCTCCTCTCCTTCTCTTCTTTCTCCATTCTTGTCTCTCCCTCTCTCCCCATCCCTCCTCTCTCCTCCCTCCCCTCTCCTTCTCTCTTTCTCTCTTTCTGTTGTAGATGATAAATATCAGATCATGACAAATGCTTCCCCCTCCGTGTACTCCCCAGACGCTTCCCTCTGCTCCTCGCTCCATCACACCAGAACACTGAGCCTTATGTTAGCGCTGTGCTAATGTTAGCGCCGCTGCGGTTAGCTCCAAAAAAACTGAAAAAAACATGAAAAATATGAAAAACCAAATGTGTTACAAGCTGCAGACGTCACAGAGGAGTGATGGAGGAGGAGAGCAAGCAGAGAGCATGTGAGGCCTGGTTTAGTCCTGGTTTAGACCTGGATTAGCCCTGGTTTATACCTGCTTTAGACCTGGGTTAGACCTGGGTTAGACCTGGGTTAGACCTGGGTTAGACCTGGTTTAGACCGGGATTAGACCTGGTTTAGCCCCAGTTTAGACCTGGTTCAGTCCTGGTTTAGACCAGGGTTAAACCTGGTTTAGAGCTGGTTTAGAGCTGGTTTAGACCTGGTTCAGTCCTGGGTTAGACCTGGGTTAGACCTGGTTTAGATTTGGTTTACACCTGGTTTAGATCTGCTTTAGACCGGGGTTAGACCTGGTTTAGACCTGGTTTAGTCCTAGTTTAGACCTGGTTCAGTCCTGGGTTAGACCTGGTTTAGATTTGGTTTACACCTGGTTTAGATCTGCTTTAGACCGGGGTTAGACCTGGTTTAGACCTGGTTTAGTCCTAGTTTAGACCTGGTTTAGTCCTAGTTTAAACCTGGTTTAGACCTGGTTTAGACCTGCTTTAAACCTGGGTTAGACCTGGTTTAGACCAGCTTTAAACCTGGGTTAGACCTGGTTTAGACCTGGTTTAGACCTGGTTTAGACCTGGTTTAGACCTGGTTTAGTCCTGGTTTAGGGCTGATGTAGACCTGGGTTAGACCTGGTTTAGACCTGCTTTAAACGTGGGTTAGACCTGGTTTAGACCTGGTTTAGACCTGATTTAGACCTGGTTTAGTCCTGGTTTAGGACTGATGTAGACCTGGGTTAGACCTGGTTTAGACCTGCTTTAGACCTGCTTTAGACCTGCTTTAGACCTGTTTTAGACCTGCTTTAGACCTGCTTTAGACATGCTTTAGACTTGGTTTAGACTTGCTTTAGACCTGCTTTAGACCTGCTTTAGACCTGCTTTAGACCTGGTTTAGACCTGCTTTAAACCTGGGTTAGACCTAGTTTAGTCCTGGTTTAGTCCTGGTTTAGACCTGGTTTAGAACTGCTTTAAACCTGGTTTAGACCTGGTTTAGACCTGCTTTAGACCTGCTTTAGACCTGCTTTAGACCTGCTTTAGACCTGGTTTAGTCCTGGTTTAGGCCTGATGTAGACCTAGGTTAGACCTGGTTTAGACCTGCTTTAGTCCTGGTTTAAACCTGGGTTAGACCTGGTTTAGACCTGGTTCAGACCTGGTTTAGACCTGGTTTAGACCTGGTTTAGACCTGGTTTAGACCTGGTTTAGACCTGGTTTAGGCCTGGTTTAGTCCTGGTTTAATCCTGGTTTAGACCTGGTTTAGACCTGCTTTAGACCTGCTTTAGACCTGCTTTAGACCTGCTTTAGACCTGCTTTAGACCTGCTTTAGACCTGCTTTAGACCTGGTTTAGACCTGCTTTAAACCTGGGTTAGACCTAGTTTAGTCCTGGTTTAGTCCTGGTTTAGACCTGGTTTAGAACTGCTTTAAACCTGGTTTAGACCTGGTTTAGACCTGCTTTAGACCTGCTTTAGACCTGCTTTAGACCTGCTTTAGACCTGCTTTAGACCTGGTTTAGTCCTGGTTTAGGCCTGATGCAGACCTAGGTTAGACCTGGTTTAGACCTGCTTTAGTCCTGGTTTAAACCTGGGTTAGACCTGGTTTAGACCTGGTTCAGACCTGGTTTAGACCTGGTTTAGACCTGGTTTAGACCTGGTTTAGACCTGGTTTAAACCTGGTTTAGGCCTGGTTTAGTCCTGGTTTAATCCTGGTTTAGACCTGGTTTAGACCTGCTTTAGACCTGCTTCATAAAGTGTATGTTTACATGCTATTCCCAGAAGCTTTTACTGTTTAGTTGACCACTTAGATCCATCAGTGTGTTGCTCTGCTTTATCTATGTGTCAACCAGGGACAGCAATGTCATTAACACCCAGGACCAGAGCCTCTCACAGGGGACACATCGCTCAGAGAGGAGGGGGACATCCAGGGACCACCAGGGACAACGAGGTCATTCACACCCAGGATCAGAGCCTCTTACGGGGGACACATTCCTCAGAGAGTAAGGGGACATCCAGGGACAAATAAGGACAAAACATCACTACAAACATCTAAAATTTACTGGTTTAAACTCCAGTAATTAAGTTTCAAATGTGTTCGGTTTTACATCTCTTCTTTCTGATCCACACTTGTACATCTCTCTCTCCCTTTCCTTCCTCCACCTTTCTTTCTTCTCTTTTGTCACTCCTTTCTTTTTCTCCCTTTCACCCCCCCTTCCCCATCTCTCATCTCTCTCTTACTCCCCCTCCTTCTCTGTTGTTGTTGTTGTTGTCGCTGTGTCAGATCTTACTCAGTTTCACAGACGCAAACATTAATCAGACCTACAGCTGCCTACAAGTTACTAAACCAGGACTAAACCAGAACTAAACCAGGATCAAACCAGATTAAACCAGAACTAAACCAGGATTAAACCATAACCAAACCAGGACTAAACCAGAACTAAACCAGGATCAAACCATAACTAAACCAGGACTAAACCAGAACTAAACTAGGATTAAACCATAACTAAACCAGGACTAAACCAGGACTAAACCAGGACTAAACCAGGACTAAACCAGAACTAAACCAAGATTAAACCATGATTAATCCATAACTAAACCAGAACTAAACCAGGATTAAACCAGAACTAAACCAAGATTAAACTATAACCAACCCAGGACTAAGCCAGAACTAAACCAGGATTAAACCATAACTAAACCAGGACTAAACCAGGACTAAACCAGAACTAAACCAAGATTAAACTATAGCCAAACCAGGACTAAACCAGAACTAAACTAGGATTAAACCATAACTAAACCAGGACTAAACCAGGACTAAACCAGAACTAAACCAAGATTAAACCATGATTAATCCATAACTAAACCAGAACTAAACCAGGATTAAACCATAACTAAACCAGGGCTAAACCAGGACTAAACCAGGACTAAACCAGAACTAAAACAGAACTAAACCAAGATTAAACTATAACTAAGACAGGACTAAACCAGAACTAAACCAAGGTTAAACCATAACCAAACCAGGACTAAGCCAGAACTAAACCAGGATTAAACCATAACTAAGCCAGGACTAAACCAGAACTAAACCAGAACTAAACCAAGGTTAAACCATAACCAAACCAGGACTAAACCAGAACTAAACCAGGATCAAACCATAACTAAACCAGGACTAAAGCAGGACTAAACCAGAACTAAACCAGAACTAAACCAAGATTAAACTATAACCAAACCAGGACTAAGACAGAACTAAACCAGGATTAAACCATAACTAAACCAGGACTAAACCAGAACTAAACCAGGACTAAACCAGAACTAAACCAGAACTAAACCAAGATTAAACCATAACCAAACCAGGACTAAACCATAACTAAACCAAGATTAAACCATAACTAAACCAGGATTAAACCATAACTAAACCAGGACTAAACCAGAAGTAATCCAGAACTAAATCAAGATTAAACTATAACCAAACCAGGACTAAACCAGAACTAAACCAGGATTAAACCATAAATAAACCAGGACTAAACCAGAACTAAACCAGAACTAAACCAAGATTAAACCATAACCAAACCAGAACTAAACCAGAACTAAACCAAGATTAAACTATAACCAAACCAGGACTAAACCAGAACTAAACCAGGATTAAACCATAACTAAACCAGGACTAAACCAGGACTAAACCAGAACTAAACCAGAACTAAACCAAGGTTAAACCATAACCAAACCAGGACTAAACCAGAACTAAACCAAGATTAAACCAAGATTAAACCATAACTAAACCAGAACTAAACCAGGACTAAACCAGGACTAAACCAGAACTAAACCAAGATTAAACTATAGCCAAACCACGACTAAACCAGAACTAAACTAGGATTAAACCATAACTAAACCAGGACTAAACCAGGACTAAACCAGAACTAAACCAAGATTAAACCATGATTAATCCATAACTAAACCAGGATTAAACCATAACTAAACCAGGGCTAAACCAGGACTAAACCAGGACTAAACCAGAACTAAACCAAGATTAAACTATAACTAAACCAGGACTAAACCAGAACTAAACCAGAACTAAACCAAGGTTAAACCATAACCAAACCAGGACTAAGCCAGAACTAAACCAGGATTAAACCATAACTAAACCAGGACTAAACCAGAACTAAACCAGAACTAAACCAAGGTTAAACCATAACCAAACCAGGACTAAACCAGAACTAAACCAGGATCAAACCATAACTAAGCCAGGAATAAACCAGGACTAAACCAGGACTAAACCAGAACTAAACCAGGACTAAACCAGAACTAAACCAGAACTAAACCAAGATTAAACCATAACCAAACCAGGACTAAACCATAACTAAACCAAGATTAAACCATAACTAAACCAGGATTAAACCATAACTAAACCAGGACTAAACCAGAACTAATCCAGAACTAAACCAAGATTAAACTATAACCAATCCAGGACTAAACCAGAACTAAACCAGGATTAAACCATAAATAAACCAGGACTAAACCAGATCTAAACCAGAACTAAACCAAGATTAAACCATAACCAAACCAGAACTAAACCAGAACTAAACCAAGATTAAACTATAACCAAACCAGGACTAAACCAGAACTAAACCAGGATTAAACCATAACTAAACCAGGACTAAACCAGGACTAAACCAGAACTAAACCAAAACTAAACCAAGGTTAAACCATAACCAAACCAGGACTAAACCAGAACTAAACCAAGATTAAACCAGAACTAAACCAGAACTAAACCAGGACTAAACCAGGACTGAGCCAAAACTAAACCAGTAAGAAACATTTTAAGGTCCTGGAGTGGCCTAGCTACTCTCGACATCTCAACCCTATAGAAAATCTTTGGAGGGAGTTGAAAGTCCGTGTTGCCCAGCGACAGCCCCAAAGCATCATTGCTTTAGAGGAGATCTGCAGGAGGAATGGGCTAAACTATCAGCAACAATGTGTGAAAACCTTGTGGAGACTCACAGAAAACATTTGACCTCTGTCATTGCCAACTAAGGGTATATAACAAAGTATTAAGATGAACTTTTTTTATTGACCAAATACTTATTTTCCACCATAATTTGCAAATAAATTCTTTAAAAATCAGACAATGTGATTTCCTGGATTTTTTTTTTTTTCTCATTTTGTCTCTCATAGTTGAAGTGAACCTATGATGAGAATTACTAATCTTTTTAAGTGGGAGAACTTGCACAATTAGTGGCTGAATTAATACTTTTCTGCCCCACTGTAGCTTCAGGGACCAGAGATCAGGTTTGACATGCCTTAAATATTTTTGGATTTTTGTGGTTGTTTGTTTTTTATTTCTTTTAAAATAATTCTTCAGTGATGAAAATAGTAGTGTTCAGAATCATGTGTGAAGAGTTTAGGCTGGTTTGGTCTAAACTTTAGAGTGTAAAGTCTAAAGCTCCAGACAATGATTACACAAAGAAACACATGAACCACAGGGTTCACTTTAATGTGCTCACACTTTTATTCTGCTGACTCTGGACTGCACTTTGGACCTCAGAACCAGAACTAGACGAGAACTGAACCAGGACCAGACCGAGACTAGACCCGGACTAGACCAGGACTAGACCGGGACTAACCTAGTTGTGCTGACTGTTGTTGTTTTGGACCTTGGAGAAAAAAAAAATGTCCAGCTCAAACAGTATTGGAAAAGTCCAGTTCATTTCTGATCTGAGCTGTAATTTATTTCACAGAATAAAGATTTATTTTGTCAATACGTTTAGACCAATGTGCAGAATGCCCTCCTACATCCCTGTTTATCAGATGCCCTCCCGTCCTCCTATATCCCTGTGTGTCAGATGCCCTCCCGTCCTCCTAGATCCCTGTGTGTCAGATGCCCTCCCGTCCTCCTATATCCCTGTGTGTCAGATGCCCTCCCGTCCTCCTATATCCCTGTGTATCAGATGTCCTCTTGCCCTCCCATGTCCCAGTGTGTCAGATGCCCTCCCGTCCTCCCATGTCCCTGTGTGTCAGATGCCCTCCCGTCCTCCTATATCCACGTGTCACATGCCCTCCCGTCCTTCTATATCCCTGTGTATCAGATGCTCTCCCGTCCTTCTATATCCCTGTGTGTCAGATGCCCTCCCATCCTTCTACATCCCTGTGTATCAGATGCCCTCCCATCCTCCTGTATCCCTGTGTGTCAGATGCCCTCCCGTCCTCCTGTATCCCTGTGTGTCAGATGCCCTCCCGTCCTCTTGTATCCCTGTGTATCAGATGCCCTCCCATCCTCCCATGTCCCAGTATGTCAGATGCCCTCCCGTCCTCCCATGTCCCAGTGTGTCAGATGCCCTCCCGTCCTCCTGTGCGTTTGCTTGTGAAGCCTTAGTCTGCATTGTTTGCTCTTGTGTACGTACAGCCCACACAGCAGTATTTAAATCAGGAGCAGGGATTGACAGGAGTGGCGAGCTGACAGGTGCAGAGGGTTGGCAGGTGCTCAGTTTGGCCTTGTCGATGGGATTCATTGATTGGGGGGTAAATGCTTGTCACTCTTCTGTGTGTGTATCGAGCTGAGCTGATCCTCTCCTCATCCACTACAGTTCTGCTCCTGGGACTTTCTCCAATAGTGTCACAACATTTCAAACTCGATTTCAACACTAAGGACTCAATACTCAATATTGATCCTGATAGAACAATGATCATAAAAAACACTCTTTACACAATAGAATGTGATTTTCCACATAGTGGTACTTTGTCTTCTATTCCCATGTGTCTTGTATGTGTGTAATCCCGCAGTGTCCAGTATGTTCATAGTGGTCCATGGGTGTATGGGGTGTTTTCCTTTCACACTTTTTTCATAGTTTGTCCGGTGGGTGTGACTTATACTCAGATGCGACTTATATGTGAAATTATTAAAAGATATAATTTCACATCTTCGTTATTGTCACAGTGACAACTGCGCGAGGGCACTCTAACATACCAGACATTAAACATTAACATTCAGTTCTGTCTATGCTTCATGTATGTGTTTACGTATGTGTTAAGTAACATAGCAAAAGATGAAGTGTAAATCTATCAACTGGACAAATCCTTGTAAGAGTGAATATGTTTCGCTGCTCATCCAAGCTGCTTCTTCATTTCTGTGTTATGCAGTTACAGTTCATTTTCATATTTAATTTCATCTTATTTATGTCCCTTTCATTTATAAGACCATAAATGTGATAATTTTTCATTTGGAACAATATTGTACATATTTAGTTTATCATAAGTTTATTTTAAGGTTGTGAAAACCACTTCCTGTACCTGCCTTTTACGCTAATGTGAAGTCTTACCTGACAGAGCACTATTTAAGAAACAATTGAAAAGTAAAATATAAAGTTTTTGATTCACCGGTTTGTTTACTAGCAGGCCAAAGCGATGTGTATATTTTCTGTGCGTTTATATGCAGTTTTGTGTGTAGATGTAATATGAGCCAGAGCTTATGTTATATTTCATGTGTTTGCTAGTTCTACAGTGTGAACTGTGATGAAGAAGTAAGACCACAATAAACATCAGTGAAACGAACTCTCGTGTCTCTCGTGTTTGCGGACAAGCCACATATATTACGTTAGCGTAGCATATCTGATTAACTGTTACATACCAGACACGTGTTCAGTTTGTTGTTTATGTGTTACATTAGCATGCTGTACTGCCTGTTCAGCCTGTTTTTCTCTATTTTATTGTTATTTTTATAACTTGCCTTTAAAGATAAAATGTCTGTTTTTCTGGACTATAAGTCAGATCAAAAATGTGACTTATAGTCCAGCGCAACTTATATGTTTTCCTCTTCATTATCATGCATTTTTTCACAGGTGCAACTTATACTCCGGAGCAACTTATGGTCCAGAAAATACGGTACTTGTCTATTGTGTCTTATACCTGTGAAACACAGCTCAACATCATTCTAAATATATTCAGGAAAGGTTCATTTCTGTCTTGTCAATGGGACTTTTTTTTAGTATCGATACCTGCAAACAATGAGTATATAGTTTAGTTACTAGTTTTAGGATTGATTTTTTAGAGATTGATGATGTCATAGATGGAGGGCGGGGCTTGTGCAACTCTATGAGAGATTCACTGTTTTTGAAAGAAATCTCCAAACTTCTGATCCACAAATGTTGAACCTTCTATATGACACAAAATTGACTCTTGTGAGCTTTAAACCATGTTCTAATGCTGTTCCCTTATCAAAACCATATCTGGAGTCATGTTTTGTTTCACACATGTTTGAGTAACATTTTATTATTTGTCTACATCTCCAATGCTCAAAATGGCCTGTTCCACCTTGTGATGTCATGAAGAGGTAATTAACAGCTCCTTTTACCTTTAGTTCGGTAGAGATTTGCAATTCCAGAACTGAAATGATCCAAATGATTCTAGTGAAGGTGTATGGAGTTTAAAAACACAATGGAGCACTTCCTGTATCACCATTTGATGACATCACAAGGCAGAACAGAGTGTTTTCTGTTTGAGAGAAGAACTCGTAAATCTGCAGGGTTTGTGTGTTAAACATGTGAATGAAATAAAACACAACTCCAGGTCTGTGATGAAACAGAGTCGTATAGGCCTTTAACCCTATAGTGGCGGATGCTCTCGTGGTCGATAGAGTGCGGTTGTGGACTTTGCATTACCATAACTTCGAAACCAATTGTTCTATCATGTAAATTCAAACGGCATGGGGCTATTTAAATATTTTACCGTCTTTATGGTAATCTGCCTCCGTTGTCCCTCAAAGATGACAAATGAGAGCACGGGTGCTGCGGGGATTTTCCCAGTCACTTATTCAATGTGTCAAAGAAAAAATACAGATGGATATGTAAAATAGAGGTAGATGTGTGAAAAAAATGCAGTACATTTTGACACTTCCTTTAACATGATTTTTAAAGCTAAAAAAATAATCAAAGTCTAGGCGAGCTATACTGGTCTATAGTGTGCTCAGTCCTTAAAGGGTTAAACTGTTGTTATGGTCAGACTCTTTCGCTTCTTTCACTTTTATCCGTGGAATGTGCAAAATCCCAACATTTCAGTCTCAAACTCGTCCTTGGATAAAAGTAAAAGTAGTTTTTAACTTTGCTGATGAAGCGTTCTGTGTGTGAACTCCTCTGTTTCACTTGGCCCCATGCAGAGACTGAACAGTCTGCACACAGACCCCATCTCTCTCTCCCTCCTTCTCTCTGTCCCCTCTACTCCTCCTTTTCTCTCCTTTTCTCTCTTCTTCTCTCCCTCTCCCTTCTCTGTTTCTCCACTTCCTCTCCTTCTCTCCTTTCTCCACCCTCCCTCTCTCTTTGTCTCTACTCACTCTCTTTCTCTCTTCTCTGACCCTTGGTCTCCCTCTCTTGCCTGTTTCTCCCTCTTTCTCTATTTACTTTTCTCCCCTTTATGTCCATTCTTCCTCCTCTTCCCCCTCCTGTCTCTTCCCCCCCCTCTCTCCCTCTCTCCTCTCTCTTCATCTCTCTCCTCTTCTCTCTCTTCACTAACCCTTGGTCTCTCTCTCTCCTCTCCCTCCTCTTCCATTCTCTTTCTCTCTCCTTCTCTCCCCATCTCTCCTTTCTCTCCATCTCCCCCTTTCTCCTCCTTCCCTCCCTCCGCTGCTTTCTTTCCCCCTCTCCCTCTCTCCTCTTTTCCTCCTCCCTCTCTCTTTGCCTCTACTCTCTCTCTTTGCTCTAACTCTTTGTCTCCCTCTCATCTGTTTCTCCCTCTTTCTCTCTTTCTCTCTTTCCCTTTCTCCTCTTTATATCTCTTCTTCATCCTCTTCGTCCTCCCTCCTGTCTCTTTTCTTTCCCTTTCTCCTTCTCCCTCTCTCTCCTCTCTCTTCATCTCTCACCTCTTCTCTCTCTTCACTAACCCTTGGTCTCCCTCTCTCCTCTCTCCCATCTTCCATCCTCTTTCTCTCTCCTTCTCTCCCCATCTCTCCTTTCCCTCCGTCTCCCCCTTTCTCCTCCTTCCTTCCCTCCCTCCACTCTGCTTTCTTTCTTTCCCCCTCTCCCTCTCTCCTCTTCTCCTCCTCTCCTCCTCCCTCTCTCCTGATCCCCTGTAGAGATGAGAATAATTACACTGGTACAGCGTCAGTAAACAGCTCTGTACCTCACGCTTCATTTCCTGTAACTCTCCTCGCCAAAGCATCGCCGCGGCAACCACACAAAACACAGCCACGCGATTAAGCAAACAAATAAACACGGATTTGGAGATTAGAATGAAAAATTACACGAATAATTAACAAAAGAGATCAGGAATCGAACCCACAACCTTCAGCAGGAGAACCACTCTGCCACAGTAACACAGGGAGGACATGCACTCAGAGAGATCAGGAGTCACACCCACAACCTCCTCACTGCCTTCCCTGAAATGTTCCACAGTACAGCATTAAACATGTCTATCTTTCACTTTTTAAATAACAGATGAGTTAAAACGTGCTCCACAGATCCGATCTGTAACTTTGCCTGGTGGCGTCTCCTGCTCGCTGTAAGATAGATACTGTGGAACATTTCAAGCATCTCTATTAAAGACAAGCAGGTGGGGGAGTCTTCACTAGAAAAGTTCCGTATTGCAGCTTTAATGGCTCATGGATGTGTAAAACATAACACATCTCTCCTCTGCGGTTTACTGGCGGACATGTTTCTCGTTTCTGTTATTTTCCGAGTGCAACCTTCGAACGTTCTCTTGTCTGATTTATCCCCACGGCAATGGCGAGCGCGTACAGCGTTAGCACAAACGTCGTATTTGTTCTGCCCGAGGTAAAACCCAAGGACAATCATCTCCAAACAGAATCTCCACAAACATTTAGAGACGTGAGGAGCGGCCCGAACGCGTCCTTCAAACGTGATGGATGGAGCGCTGAAAAGAGGAGAGGAAACGAGGGAATACTGATGAGACGGACGAGGGAAAGATGAGTCTAGAATGTGTCGGTCCACAAATGTTCTCCCTGATCATGTCTGTTAGTGACAATATTTCTCCAGCCACAGTGAGGAGGTTGTGGGTTAGATGCTCTCAGCGAGGAGGGTAGACACTGTCAGTGAGGAAGTTAAACGCTCTCAGTGAGGAGGTTGTGGGTTTGACGCTCCCAGTGAAGAGGTTAGATGTTCTCAGTGAGGAGGTTGTGGGTACAACGCTCCCAGTGAAGAGGTTAAATGCTCTCAGTGAGGAGGTTGTGGGTTCGATGCTCTCAGTGAGGAGGTTGTGGGTTCGACGCTCTCAGTGAGGAGGTTGTGGGTTTGACGCTCTCAGTGAGGAGGTTGTGGGTTCGACGCTCTCAGTGAGGAGGTTATGGGTTTGACGCTCTCAGTGAGGAGGTTGTGGGTTCGACGCTCTCAGTGAAGAGGTTAGACGCTTTCAGTGAGGAGGTTGTGGGTTTCACGCTCTCAGTGAGGACATTGTGGATTAGATGCTTTCAGTGAGGAGGTTAGAAGCTCTCAGTGAGAAGGTTGTGGGTTAGGCGCTGTCAGTGAAGAGATTGTGGATTAGATGCTCTCAGTGAGGAGGTTGTGGGTTTGACGCTCTTATCTCTTGTTGTAATTGATCTTGATGCTTCTCTGATATGAGCAGTGTTAATGAGAGTTTGACTGGAGCTGGATTAGACTTCGCTCTACTACCCTCTGAAGGATTATCACAACAGACGGACACACCAATCACAGTTAGTCATTTTGGGATGTAGAGCAGTCGCAACCTCTTAAGAGCTCTAAGCTTCATCCGGCAACCTCACACCCAAAACATGTGTCCTGGGGTCATTTAAAGAGCCCATATCAGGCTCTGATCTGTTCTAACGCTGTTTCCTCATCACATGTGTTTTGTTTCATTCACACATGTTTAATACACAAACTCTTCATATTTAGTCTGAGTTCTCCTCTCACATGAGTCAATTTTGTGAAATCTAGGACCTTTAATGATAAGTATGTATCTAAATTTGTATATGGTCAATGATGGCTTATGAGTTTTCCTGTTTAAAATTACTTCCTACAAACCATTCTTAAGTATCCACCATTCAGGAAGCTGCCTTGGGTAGCACCAATATCTGTGACTTTTTTCCCCCGATGGTACGGCTTTAAGGTTAAGGTTTATCAATCGTAAGAGAAATCCATTCTCCGCATTTGACCTATCGTTCACTGTCTCTGGGTTACACCTGTCAGAAGCAGTGGGACTCATCTTCAGATCTTGAGCTAGTCTTGGTCAGGATGAGCTGCTCCTCCAGCTCCTCAGCTGGAGGATTGGACCTGTTGTGCATGTTTTGTGTTGAAGGGGGGGAAACCAGAGTGCTCAGAGGAAACCCACCCAGACACAAGGAGAACATGCAAACTCCACTCAGAAAGACCTAAGAATTGACCCCAAAAGCTTTTTGCTGTTAGGTTAAAGTGCTGGCAACTTTGCAACCGTGCCACAGATTTTGCTGCCAATCTCAAGGGTAAATAAGTGCATGTCCTGTATTACCACACGATGACATCACAAGGTGGAACAGAGTGTTTTCAGTTTGAGAGAGGACCTCAGCCTAAACTGCAGGGTTTGTGCGTTAAACATGTGAGAATGAAACAAAACACAGCTCCAGGTCTGAGGAAACTGCATTAGAACAGATCAGTACATAGAGTCATTTGAGCTCTTTAAGTGGGAATCAAGGCAGAATATAATAAATAACACTCTCATGTTATGGTCCAGTCCAAAGTCCAGGATCAATGTCCAGAGACCAGGACTAACCTGAGACCAACTTTAGACCAAGCCAATTCCTTGTGCAGAAATAACCCTTAATGGTGCAGTTATAAAGGAATGTTGAACCTGCAGGACATACTAGACTCCTGTTGGACCTGGACCCATCTCCTGACCTCAGCCTGCTCCTGGTCACATATACACATGGGATATATTAACGCGAGACCTAACGCCTAAACTCCGCCCACAAGCACATATCAAATACACCTGCTAAACTGGGCAGTACCTGGAGGAGGGGCAGGGCCTAGGGGTATAAGGAACAGTGTGATTGGTCTAACAGCTATCCACACTTCAAACTCCGCCCCTGCAGCCAGGTGTTTCTGATCACAAACACTGTAACCAGGGCAGTCATGTGTGATGTGATGTAGTATTTGAAATTACAGAGGCCACTGGTTTGATCTAGTTTGTGCTAAAATGTCAAAAAATAAAAAGACTAGGGACAGTAGATACTAGTATTAAAACACCATATACACAGTAGGGATGGGACAGTAAACAATAAAATCCTTTATCGTGATAAACGGGGACCGTAATCGCTCATGGGACATTTTATATAATTGTGACTTTTCAACACAGGCGTCAACAGGGGGGGACAAAGGGGTCTGTTGTAAGGGGCCCCAGAGTCTTAGGGAACTCAGAATTGGACCCTTTCCCTATTGATTTGTATTAGAGGCGGGCCATGTGAGGCTTATTGCTCCAGGCCCCCCTGCTCATCCATAATATTCTCTGTTAAAGTTATAAATATTCATACCCATAACAACTTTAATCACCTTTAATCAGTACTTGATCACAAAATGGAGGCTTTAAACTGCACAGAATCAGTGAGAACAATATAAAGCTGGTGTGTTTCCTGTAACATGCCTCATGACACGAGCAAACAGTGAAAGAAACACAGAGCTGTTTTAATCCTACAAAAAAAACATCTTATACCATCATTTAAACGCCACTCAATGTAAAAGTATTTGAAGTAATCAGAATATACTACTCTGATTGGACCACGTATCAGAGTACTTTGCAAAATGATAAAAACTGACAGTGTGAAGGGCCTTGACAGTGACAGTGTGAGGGCCTGACAGTGTAAAGGGCCCTGACAGTGACAGTGTGAGGGCCTGACAGTGTGAGGGGCCTTGACAGTGACAGTGTGAGGGCCTGACAGTGTAAAGGGCCCTGACAGTGACAGTGTGAGGGCCTGACAGTGTGAGGGGCCCTGACAGTGACTGTGTGAGGGCCTGACAGTGTGAAGGGCCCTGACAGTGACTGTGTGAGGGCCTGACAGTGTGAGGGGCCCTGACAGTGACAGTGTGAGGGCCTGACAGTGTGAGGGCCTGACAGTGACAGTGTGAGGGGCCTGACAGTATGAGGGCCTGACAGTGACAATGTGAGGGACTGACAGTATGAGGGCCCTGACAGTGACAGTGTGAGGGACCTGATAGTGACAGTGTGAGGGCCTTGACAGTGACAGTGTGAGGGCCTGACAGTGTGAAGGGCCCTGACAGTGACTGTGTGAGGGCCTGACAGTGTGAGGGGCCCTGACAGTGACAGTGTGAGGGCCTGACAGTGTGAGGGGCCCTGACAGTGACAGTGTGAGGGCCTGACAGTGTGAGGGCCTGACAGTGTGAGGGCCTGACAGTGACAGTGTGAGGGGCCTGACAGTATGAGGGCCTGACAGTGTGAGGGCCCTGACAATGACAATGTGAGGGACTGACAGTATGAGGGCCCTGACAGTGACAGTGTGAGGGACCTGATAGTGACAGTGTGAGGGCCTTGACAGTGACAGTGTGAGGGCCTGACAGTGTAAAGGGCCCTGACAGTGACAATGTGAGGGGCCCTGACAGTGACTGTGTGAGGGCCTGACAGTGTGAGGGGCCCTGACAGTGACAGTGTGAGGGGCCCTGGCAGTGACAGTGTGAGGGCCTGACAGTGTGAGAGCCTGACAGTGACAGTGTGAGGGGCCTGACAGTATGAGGGCCTCACAGTATGAGGGCCCTGACAGTGACAGTGTGAGGGACCTGATAGTGACAGTGTGAGGGCCTTGACAATGTGAGGGCCCTGACAGTGACAGTGTGAGGGCCTGACAGTGACAGTGTGAGGGCCCTCACAGTGACAGTGTGAGGGCCTGACAGTGTGAGGGCCTGACAGTGTGAGGGCCCTGACAGTGACAGCGTGAGGGCCTGACAGTGTCAGTGTGAGGGCCTGACAGTGTGAGGGGCCCTGACAGTGACAGTGTGAGAGCCTGATAGTATGAATGGCCCCTTGGTCCTGTGAGGGAGTCTTTAGTCTTTCATATTGTGTCATTCTGAAAGAGGCTCAGAGGTGGGACCTCCTCTCCTCCTTCCTCCTTTCAGGTGCGGTCTGGTCTCTCATCTCTCTCCCCTCTTTTTCTCCTCTCCTTTCCTCTCTCTTTCTCTCCTATATCTCCCTTTCCTCCTCTCCTTTCAGCTCAGTCTCTCCTCTCTCTCCTCCTCTCCCTCTTCTGCTCCCTCTTCTTCTCCTTCTCTCTCTCTTCTATCTCTCCTTTCAGCTCAGGTCTGGTCTCATCTGCTGCAGCTGTCCAGCACTAATAGAACAGCACCATGCAAATCACTGGAGGTAATAGAGCAGAGGACAGAGGCAGACAGACGGAGGAGAGGGAGGAGGAGAGAGAAGGAGGAGGGAAGAGGAGAGACAGAAACAGAGGACAGGGGCAGACAGACGGAGGAGAGGGAGTAGGAGAGAGGAAGAGGAGGGGAGAGAGGAGAAGGAAGGGAAAGATGGAAGGGAGAGAGGAAGGAGGGGAGAGAGAGGCAGAGGACAGGGGCAGACAGACGGAGGAGAGGGAGGAGGAGAGAGGAAGAGGAGGGGAGAGCGGAGGGGAGGAGGAAGGGAAAGATTGAAGGGAGAGAGGAAGGAGGGGAGAGAGAGAGGCAGAGGACAGGGGCAGACAGACGAAGGAGAGGGAGGAGGAGAGAGGAAGAGGAGGAGAGAGGAAGAGGAGGGGAGAGACAGAGAGAGGCAGAGGACAGGGGCAGACAGACGGAGGAGAGGGAGGAGGAGAGAGGAAGAGGAGGGGAGAGAGAGGCAGAGGACAGGGGCAGACAGACGAAAGAGAGGGAGGAGGAGAGAGGAAGAGGAGGGGAGAGACAGAGAGAGAGGCAGAGGACAGGGGCAGACAGACGAAGGAGAGGGAGGAGGAGAGAGGAAGAGGAGGGAGAGACAGAGAGAGAGGCAGAGGACAGGGGCAGACAGACGGAGGAGAGAGGAAGGAGGGGAGAGAGAGAGGAGGGGAGAGAGGAGGAGGAAGGGAAGGTGGAAGGGAGAGAGGGAGGAGGGGAGAGAGAGAGGCAGAGGACAGAGGCAGACAGACAGAGGAGAGGCAGGAGGAGAGAGGAAGAGGAGGGGAGAGAGAGAGGCAGAGGACAGGGGCAGACAGACGGAGGAGAGGGAGGAGGAGGAGGAGGGGAGAGAGGAGGAGGAAGGGAACGATGGAAGGGAGAGAGGGAGGAGAGGAGAGAGAGGCAGAGGACAGGGGCAGACAGACAGAGGAGAGGGAGGAGGAGAGAGGAAGGAGGGAGGGAGGAAGAGGGGGAGAGGAGAGCTAGTGAAATTGTAGGGGGAGGGAGAGGGAGGAGAGAGGAGGGGTGAGATTGAGAGGAGAGTGGGGGCAGAGGACAAGGGAGACAGATGAAAGAAAAAGAGAGCGAAAGAGAGAAAGAGAGAGAACAGGGGAGAGGGGGAAGGAGGGAGAGGAGGTAGAGGGGGAGAGAGAGGGAGGAGGGGAGAGAGGGAGAAGGAGGGGCAGAGGACAGAGGAGACAGGAGCAGAGCGATAAAGAGGGAAGATAAACAGTGAGGGAAGGGGGGAGAGAGAAGAGAGAGGAGAAAGAAAGGTGAGAAGAAAAGGGGAGGGGAGAAAGGAGAGAGAGGACAGGAGAGACACAAAGAGAAGAGGGAGAAAGAGAGAAGGAGCGGGTTGAGAGAGTGAGATGAGGAGGAGATAAGGAGAGAAAGGGGAGAAGATGGGGTTGGGGCAAGAAAGACAGGATGAAAGACAGGGCGAAAGAGGAGTGAAATGATATTAGGTGACAGTGGCTTTGGCGGGCGTCTTAATAAGTTTGGCAGCAATAGACGTTACTAAAACTTTAAAACAAGAAACTCATTTGAACAAGATTCAACAGTGAAAATACAGGCCCACAGAGACGCTGGCCCAGTGTAAAATACAGGCCCACAGAGACGCTGCCCCAGCGTAAAATACAGGCCCACAGAGACGCTGCCCCACAGAGACACTGGCCCAGTGTAAAATACAGGCCCACAGAGACGCTGGTCCAGTGTAAAATACAGGCCCACAGAGACGCTGGTCCAGTGTAAAATACAGGCCCACAGAGACGCTGGCCCAGCGTAAAATACAGGCCCACAGAGACGCTGATCCACAGAGACGCTGGCCCAGCGTAAAATACAGGCCCACAGAGACGCTGACCCACAGAGACGCTGGCCCAGCGTAAAATACAGGCCCACAGAGGCACTGGCCCAGTGTAAAATACAGGCCGACAGAGGTGCTGGTCTAGTCTAGTCCTGGTCTAATCCTGGTCTAGTCCCAGTCTAATCTCTTCTAGTCCTGGGTTAGTTCTTGTGTTTAGTTGTACTGTATATATAGTCCTGGGTTAGTTCTTGTGTTTAGTTGTACTGTATATATAGTCCTGGGTTAGTTCTTAGTTCTTTCAGCCTTGTTCTCTGGTCTCTAAACAGAATGAGCCGTTGTTCCAGCTCTCATGTCATTACTGTGGATGTGTTGTCATCGGGCCCGGAGCAGAGGCCGCGCTTGCTCCAAAAATACCCCAGGATCAGTGCTCTCGGGCTGGACACTGACAGCTGCCTGCCCCCTCTGCCTGGAGCTGTGCAAAACCAGGCACTCTGCAGCTTTACAAAGCACAGGTGTCAAACTCCAAATGTGCACACAAAAATAAAACATCTAAATAGCAGAGACTTCTATAGAAAGTCTATTCTAGACTGGACTCCAGTCTAGAACAGTGTGAGGGAGTGAACTCGGGACTGAAATTTGAAAACCTGATTTTGATACAACGGAATAGAATCGATACTCAGTACTGATTCTGATACCACAATGATAAAAAAACAAAACAAAACACTAGAATGTGATTTTTCACATTAAATACTTTGTGTTCTATTCCCATGTGTGTTACATGTGTGTAATCCTCAGTGTGCAGTAGGTTCATAGTGGTCCATGGGTGTATACTAGTCTATGTGTCTTATACTTGTGAAACATACAGAGACACATCATTATAAACATATTCAGGAAAGAGTCATTTATGTCATAACGTCTGGGGGATCAAAGATACAGACTCAGGGTAAAAGTTTGACACTTTATTACAAACAAGGAAATGTGAATGTTGGTTGATGGAGCAGGTAGTAGAGACCGGGGTCGAAGGCTGAAGTGTTCGTACCAGTCGTGGAGAGCTGGGTCAGAGGTGCAAGGAGGGTCCAAGAAACAGGATCTGGCAAAAACGAGAAAAAAACAGCTGAGTACTATGAACACAATCACAAAAAACAGACTGAGACAAGCCGAGCTGTACCACGGGGGATACATGAACGATCTGGCAGAGTTTGTAGGATTCTTAGTCTCTTAGTACTCCACAGGTTTAGGCTGATTGCTCATGGACTGCAGGTGTGTAGTGGGTGGTGCCAGAGTCTCCGCCCCGTTCTTGGCACAAACACAGAAGGGAGGGGGAAAGACTGGGATCTTGACCATTTCTGTCCTGTCAGTGGGACTTTTTTAGTATCAATACCTGCAAAACATGAGTCAAATCTACTTCTGATACTAGTTTTAGTAGTCAGGTGGAGTTCTCTGTGTAACTATCAGACCTGGTTTATGGTTAATATCTCTGTAATTACTGGGCCTGTCCACATGAAACAAAAACTGCCACAAAGTTGAGCATCTTCTCCATCTGTAGATGGGGGTTGTCAAAATGCGATATTGGATTTGACATCAAGCAGTTTGAGCAAATTTTTAAAAAAGTGGTGCCATTGTTCAGTCAGAAAAGCAGTGCTGCTTTAAGTTGCACTATGTAACTTTTTTGGTTTAGTGTCACTCGCTTGTCTCCATGGAGACGTTATTACTTTTAGTAGAATGTTCCACAGTGAGTAGAATGTTCCACAGTATGGTATGAAACATCTATCTCCATGGAGACAAATGGGTTACACCACAAGTCCAAGGTCAAGGCAGGTGAGATCTGTGGAGAGGCGACTTCGCTCACACTAAGAATGCTTGTTTTTTAATGAATTCTTAAGCAATAAAAACGCTTGTAGACACCAAAACACCAAGACAGTTAGGTTTAATGCCATACTGTGGAACATTCCAGGCAAAGCTGTTCTTCAAAAGCTGTACTTCAAAACTACCACTTCATGACATCACAAGGCGGAACAGAGCATTTTGAAGTTTGGAGATGTAGACAGACTAATGATAGATTTACTCAAACATGTGTGTGTGAAACAAAACACAACTCCAGGTCTGTTTCTGAGGAGATAACAGCATTAGAACATAACTTAAAGCTCATAAGAGTCAATTTTAAGGCCCCTGCTCCATCTGAAATGATCATGTCATACTGCAGGATTGGAGCGCAGTGAGTGAGTTTTGACATGAACACTTGCTTGTTGCCTGAGTTGGTTATAATTGGAAAAGTGTTGAGCTCTGAGCGAGGCTTAGCCCAGTCGTCCGTGTAATAGTGATTTTATTGGACTTTATTAGAATGATTTGTGCCGACTGGTTCTGCTAAAGACGCTGAGAGAATGAACTGTTTTACACAGAGTTCCGCTTTAATCCACACACTGGCTGTGTGCTGCAGAAATGTAAACCACAAATATTCTATATTTTGAGTTAAATGGTCTTCAGAAACAGCGCAGGACTTATGTTTTGTTTCATTCACAAATGTTTCAGTAATCCTGCAGATTTTGTCTATCTCTTTCTCCAGAGCTCGAAATCTGTTCCACTTTCTGATGTCATTCAGTGGTGATCCAGAAATGTTTTTAAAGGTCCTACATTATGCAAAACTAAATCTTGAGAGCTTTAAGCCATGTTATAATGCTGTTACCTCATCAAAAACAGACCTGGAGTTGTGTTTTGTTTCATTCACACATGTTTCAGTAACACTTTATTATTAGTTTGTCTACATCTCCAGTTCAAAATGCTCTGTTCCATCTTGTGATGTCATGAAGTGGTATCCTTTTACTTGTAGTTCAGTAGAGATTGGCCATTATAGGGCTGAAATTATCCAAATGATACTAGTGTAGATGTGTCACGGCCCTAGGCCTTAAGATCTTTCCGTTGTTTGTATTTGTCTATTTATTTTGTGTGTGTGTCCCTGAATCTGTCTACTTTCCTCATGAAATCATGGCTGTTGGAGCCCTTGCCTGTCATTGGAGGGTGGTTTCTCAGCCTGGCCAATCCTGGGGTTCACTTTTAGCTGCCTCCCCCCATTTAAGAAGACTCAGGACACCTGTTCGAGGCTGCTGGCCTGTGTGTGGCCAGTCTGCCATTTTCGTGTGTCTCTTTGTCGTATCACTACAGTGGTAATGACTCTGTGAGACACTTCGCCATCAGTATTGACTTTGTGTTTGTTCGTCAAGATTTTGTTATGTTACTGTGAAATTTGTGTTTTAGTTAACTTTACCTGTTGTTTTTGTTTAAACCTTGCAAGGTACTGTCTGTTTCAATATTTTTAGACCCTTTCTGTTTAACATCCCTGTTCATTAAATTACTTCTTAATGTACCATTTTCCATCTTGGTTTCTTTTGTTGCTTCCATGTCCCCACAATGTTGGGTTGTAACAAGATGTATGTTAAATCACAGTGGAGCACTTCCTGTATTACCACATGATGACATCACAAGGTGGAACAGAGTGTTTTCTGTTTGAGAGAAGAACTCAGCCTAAATCTGTAGGGTTTGTGTGTTAAACATGAAACAAAACACAACCCCAGGTGGGTTTGTGATGAGGAAAAAGCGAGGATACAGTGTAATATGGACCTAGAGTGCTGTCACCACATAGTTAAACATTTATTTGTTATTGTTGTTTAATGCTGTTATTTTAGCCTCATTCACACTTCACTCCTCAGTGTGTCAGAAGATTTGGTCCTACTTTTTCTACACAAAAATCAAGGCATTATTTTTACTCGTTTTGGATACCTGTTTTGTTGTGTGGGATCACGCGTGATGTAGGCTTGTGGGCGGAGCCTTGTACTGAATCTTACAGCTAACAATAAGGAGGGATTGAATAGGGTCCAGGAGACATAGGTACATGCAGGGATGTCATCTAACACCTCCTCAGGCATGTTTTGATGAGGGAACAGCGTTAGAACATGGGCCATTCGGCAGAACTCTTTAAACATGCCTTGGTGGAGGTCTCTTGTATCACTTGTAGTTAGTCTCCAGATTTATGGTGCTCATTACAAAGTGCAGTGTGGTCTGTCTGCATCTTATCATTTGGTGTTCAGTCCCAATTAAATCGCTGGATAAATGTTTTTCAATTACACAGCCGCACCCTGAACAGCGAAGCGTCTCTGAGTATATCATCAAACGCCAGGCCTGCGTCTGCTCAGCACGTCTGGACACGTCTGGACACTTTACGCTGTTAGAGCTAAAATTACACAGTGACCTTTAAAATGATTCAACAATTCACGTAGCTTAGACCTCATGGTCTAAAATGTCCCTGTGTGTCAGATGCCCTCCCTGTGTCTTGATGGGGTCTTAGTTTAGACTTTTACAAACATGTTCTGAAATACTTGGATTATTTGATTAGTTTAGATTTCAGTCCTCACTTAAATTGTTAATCCAGTTGCAATAGTTATATAAAACAAAAAACACTGTTAGATGAACCAGGACTGTACCAGAACTAAACCAGGACAAAATAAAGAATAAGCCAGGACTAGACCAAAACTGAACCAAGACTAAACCAGGACTAAACAAGGACTAAATCAGAACTGAACCAGAACTGAGCCAGGACTAAATTAGAACTGTACGGAAATAAACTAGGAGTAAACTAGGACTAAACCAGGACTAAACCAAGGACTAAACTAGGACTAAACCAGGACTAAACCTGGACTAAACCAGGACTGTACAGAAATAAACTAGGACTAAACCAGGACTAAACCTGGAGTAAACCAGGACTGTACAGAAACAAACTAGGACTAAACTAGGACTAAACCAGGACTAAACCAAGGACTAAACTAGGACTGAACCAGGACTAGACCAGGCTAAATCATGACTAAATCAAGTCTAAACCAGGAGTAGAACAAGTCTGAACTAGGACTAAACTAGAGCGAAACCAAGACTAAATAAGCACTGAACTAGAACTAACCAGAGTCCTTCGTTGCGAGTTCAAATTGTTGCCTTGTTGGTGGTCTCCTCTTTTTGTTAAAGTGATCAGGGCTAAAAGTATGCCATGTGACCTTTAAAATAATACGAAAATTCATGATTTTCTAGAGTAAATTTAAGACAGAGGAGAGCCGGAGAGAGAAAGAGGGAGGAGAGGGCAAGAAAGAGTGAGAGAGAGTGGTAGGAAGAGGGGAAGAGAAAGAGAGTGAGGGAGAGCGGGAGAAGGGAAGAAAAGAGAAGGAGAGAGAGAGAGAACGGGAGGGTGAGGGGAAGAGAAGGAGAAAGAGAGTGAGAGAGAGTGGAAGGGAGAAGGGGAGAGGAGGAGAAAGAGAGTGAGAGAGAGTGGAAGGGAGAAGGGAAGAGGAGGAGAAAGAGAGTGAGAGAGAGTGGAAGAGAGAGGGGAAGAGAAGGAGAAAGAGATGATGGTATTGATCATAATGACAGAGAAGAGCTGAGCTAATCCAGCTAATCAAGTGCTAATACAGAGAGAAGGGGGAGGGAGAGAGAGAGAAAGAGAGAAAGGAGAGATAAAGGAGGAGAAAAGAAGGAACAGGAGAGAGGCAAAAGGATAGAGAGGGAAGAGAGAGAAAGTGACAGAGAGATCTAGACTGCAGACTTTAAAACATAGAATTATAGCATACACTTAGACTAATCCTGGTATACTCCTGGTTTAATCCTGGTTTAGTCCTGGTTCAGTCCTGCTTCAGTCCTGGTTCAGTCCTGGTTCAGTCCTGGTTCAGTCCTGGTTCAGTCCTGGTTTAACACCTCATATTTCATTCCTCTCCTCCTTTAGATGCTTTAGTTTTGAATGAAGAACCTGATCTCAGACAGAACCATGAAACAAACTATTGAAATAAAGTGCTGTCCATTTGACCCTCCTCTCTGTTCCTCTTGTCCAACAGGAGCTGGTCTCTAGAAATCGTGTTTCAATTTAAACTATTCTACCTATTTTCCTCACATTCTCAAAATGGTCACCCTCTCTCTTTATCTCAATCTGATTGTTCTTCTTGTTTTTGTGTTTTGTTTGTCACTTCCTCTTTTTCGCACCACAGACAGGAAATGAACGCTGCTCTGATTCAACTGACTGACCCAACATTCTATCTCTCCTTTTTACTCTCTCTCTGTTTTTTTATCTATTGGGCCTCTCCATCCTCTTTTATGTCATCCAGAAGGTTTTGTCTAAGATCTGGTCCCTCAATCAAAACAAATGAGCAGAAAAGGGAAACAAAGCAGCAATAAGCAAGGACTGAACCAGGACTAAATCAGGACTAAACCAAGACTAAACCAGGACTGAACCAGGACTAAACCAGGACTAAACCAAGACTAAACCAGGACTAAACCATGACTAAACCAAGACTAAACCAGGACTAAACCAAGACTAAACCAGGACTAAACCAAGACTAAACCAGGTCTAAACCAAGACTAAACCAGGACTAAACCGTGACTAAACCAGGAATAAACCAAGACTAAACCGTGACTAAACCAAGACTAAACCAGGACTAAACCGTGACTAAACCAGGACTAAACCAGGACTAAACCAGGACTAAACCAGGACCGAACCAGGACTGAACCAGGACTGAAACAAGACTACATCAGGACTAAGCCAGGACTAAACCAGGACTGAAACGGGACTAAACCAGGACTGTACCAGGACTAAACCGGGACTGAACCAGGACTAAACCAGGACTGTACCAGGACTAAACCAGGACTGAACCAGGAGTAAACCAGGACTGTACCAGGACTAAACCAGGACTAAACCAGGACTAAACCAGGAGTAAACCAGGATGAAACCAGGTCTAAACCAGGACTAAACCAGGACTAAACCAGGAGTAAACCAGGACTAAACCAGGACAAAACCAGGTCTTAACCAGGTCTAAAGCAGGACTAAATCAGGACTAAACCAGGACTAAACCAGGACTAAACCGTGACTAAACCAGGACTGAACCAGGATTAAACCAGGACTAAACCAGAACTAAACCAGAACTAAACCAGGACTATATTAGGACTAAAGCAGGACTAAATCAAGACTAAACCAGGACTAAATTAGGACTAAAGCAGGACTAAAGTAGGACTAAATCAGGATTAAACCAGGACTAAACCAGGACTAAACCAGGACTAAACCATGACTAAACCATGACTAAACCAGGACTAAACCAGGACTAAACCAAGACTAAACCAGGACTAAACTGTGACTAAACCAGGACTAAACCAGGACCGAACCAGGACCGAACCAGGACTGAACCAGGACTGAACCAGGACTGAAACAAGACTAAATCAGGACTAAGCCAGGACTAAACCAGGACTGAAACGGGACTAAACCAGGACTGTACCAGGACTAAACCGGGACTGTACCAGGACTAAACCAGGACTGTACCAGGACTAAACCAGGACTGAACCAGGACTAAACCAGGACTAAACCAGGACTAAACCAGGATGAAACCAGGTCTAAACCAGGACTAAACCAGGACTAAACCAGGACGAAACCAGGTCTTAACCAGGTCTAAAGCAGGACTAAATCAGGACTAAACCAGGACTAAACCGTGACTAAACCAGGACTGAACCAGGATTAAACCAGGACTAAACCAGAACTAAACCAGGACTATATTAGGACTAAAGCAGGACTAAAGCAGGACTAAAGCAGGACTAAAGCAGGACTAAATCAAGACTAAACCAGGACTAAATTAGGACTAAAGCAGGACTAAAGCAGGACTAAATCAGGATTAAACCAGGACTAAACCGTGACTAAACCAGGACTAAACCAGGACTAAATTAGGACTAAACTAGGACTAAACCAGAACTAAATCAGGACTAAACTGGGATTAAACCTAGAGCTAGACCAGGACTAAACCAGGAGTAAACCAGGACGAAACCAGGTCTAAGCCAGGTGTAAAGCAGGACTAAACCAAGGCTAAAATAGGAATAAATCAGGTGTAAACTATGCTAAATCAGGGCTAAAGCAGGACTAAACCAGAAGTAAACAGGATTAAACCAGGTCTAAAACAGAACTCACCCAGGACATGCACTTACTCTCATTTTGTCGGCAAATAAGAACTATAATTCCCATTCCATCTGCAATTTGTAAAAGCAAATGTGTGACTAAGTCCAGGTCTTTCTCCAGACATCATGTGATCAGAATGAATTCTCCATAGTACAGTACATTTATAAAGTATATGTGGTTTAATGTACACAACACACAGACTTTACATGTGTGTCTGGTGCATTACTGAACACACAGAGGGCTGATGCTTTAATGAACGTAAACTGAGCCTGTGTGCTATAGACTGTGTGTAGTGTGATTTCACTTTCAGATACATAACATTACATTTTATGGGATTTAAACACATGAGGCTGTACCATCCTGTACATTTAAATAAGACAGAATCCACAAGCGCAGCAATGATTCAAAAAGATTATTATTATTACTATATGCTAGACTGGGAATGAAGCAGGACTATAGCAGGACTAAAACAGGGGCTAAACCAGGACTAAACTAGGGCTAAACCAGGACTAAACTAGGGCTAAACCAGTACTAAACCAGGACTAAACCAGGGCTGAACCAGGACTAAACCAGGACTAAACCAGGACTAAACCAGGGCTAAACCAAGGCTAAACCAGGGCTGAACCAGGACTAAACCAGGACTAGACAAGGACTAAACCACGGCTGAACAGGACTAAACGGGGGCTAACCAGGACTAAACCAAGGCCAAACCGGGACTAAACCAGAGCTAAACCAGAGCTAACCCAAGTCTAAACCAAGACTAGATGAGGGCTAAACCAGGGCTAAACTGGGGCTAACCCAAGACTAAACCAACACCAGATGAGGGCTAAACCGGGTCTAAACCAGGGCTAAACCAGAACTAAACCTGGAGTTAACAAGACCTTAAAGCAGGACTAAACCAGGAGTTAAGATCTTAAACCAGGAACTAAACCAGGGCTAAACCAGGACTAAAGCAGGACTAAACCAGGACTAAACCAGGACTAAACCAGGACTAATGCTTGCTAATAATTTATGGCATTGATAATCCACATACAGAGCATTACTCACCTTATACATTATTGAACGTGACTCCAGCTATCGTTTCTCATTATGTTAACTTGGTCTGTCCTATACAGGCGTATGTGAAATGATTTAAGGACAGTTTATTTGTGACATTTGAGATTGCATAACTTTATATATATATTTACAGAATTCACACGAGACTGTAGTTCTGAGCAGCACCTTGTACATTTGCATAAAAGAGAATTCACAAATGCAGCCATGATTCAAAACAAGCTAAAGACCATGAATTATTTATGAATACAAATACAGCAGAATAACTCTCTCTAGTATACATCAGCTATAGGTACTGCTGAGTCCAGACCAGGATCAGAACCAGATCTGGAACAGGTTCTAACCAGGTCCTGCTTTGGTTTTGGGTTAAACTTGAGTCACAGTTTTGGTCCTGTTTTGCTCCTGGTGTAGTCTTTGTTTTAATTCAATTCAATTCAATTCATTTATTTTTGTAACGCCCAAAATCACAACAACAGTTGTCTCGAAGGGCGTTTTACTCCTTGTTTAGGTCTTGTTTAGTCAGTCCTGGTTCAGTCCTGGTTTAGACCTGGTCCAGGTACACACCTGGTCTACTGCTGCTGTTGGCTTAACCCAGACACACTGAAGGTGGGTTAAATACAAAGGATAAATACAATACAAAAATGAAAATGGTGAATAATTGAAAGCTGCTGTGTTTAATCTGCGCTGCGTTCAAGGACAGTGGGATTTTCCAGCTCTTTTGTTCAGTCTGTGAAACTGCTGACTCTGAGCTTTCACTGAATACATTAAACCAGGTCATTATTCAAACCTTCTCCTCTCAGTAGAAGGAGGTTGTGGGTTAGATTTCTGATGTCTAGTGGAGTGTGCATGTGCTTTCTGTGTTACAGTGGCAGAGTGGTTATCCTGTCTTCTCTCAGTGAGGAGGTTATGGGTTAGATCCCCAGAAAGTGTCATTATCTTGAGTTTTGACTCGTTCTTTGTATCAGTCTCTTGCTGGTTAATAATATAAAACATGCGTTAAACAGCAGTGACCTGTGAGAAATGACAGAACCGTATTAATGAGTATTTTTGTTTTAAGTTATTTTTGCAGTCCACCGTTTACATTGATGTTTAAGGTTGCTTTTTGTGTGGTTTACTCCTGCTTTAGTCCTGGTTTAGTCCTGCTTTAGGGCTTCTTTTGTCCTGGTTTAGTCCTGTTTTAGTCCTACTTTAGTCCTGCTTTAGTCCTGCTTTAGTCCCTCTTAAGTCCTAGTTTAGTCCTGCTTTAGTCCTACTTTAGTCCTGCTTTAGTCCCTCTTAAGTCCTGGTTTAGTCCTAGTTATCCTAATTTAGTCTTGGTTTAGTCCTGTTTTAGTCCTGGTCTAGTCCCTCTTTAGTCCTGGTTTACTCCTGGTTTAGTACTCGTTTAGTCCTGGTTTAGTCCTGGCTGGTTTAGTCCTGGTTTAGTCCTGGTTTGGTCCCTCTTTAGTCCTGATTTAGTCCTGGTTTAGTCCTGGTTTAGTCCTCATTTAGTCCCGGTTTAGTCCTGGTTTAGTCCCTCTTTAGTTCTCGTTTAGTCCTGGTTTAGTCCCGGTTTAGTCCTCGTTTAGTCCTGGTTTAGTCCTTGTTTAGTCCTGGTTTAGTCCCTCTTTCGTTCTCGTTTAGTCCTGGTTTAGTCCCTCTTTAGTCCCGATTTAGTCCTGGTTTAGTCCTGGTTTAGTCCCAGTTTAGTCCTCATTTAGTCCCAGTTTAGTCCCAGTTTAGTCCTCGTTTAGTCCCGGTTTAGTCCTGGTTTAGTCCCGGTTTAGTCCCGGTTTAGTCCCTCTTTAGTTCTCGTTTAGTCCTGGTTTAGTCCCTCTTTAGTTCTCATTTAGTCCTGGTTTGGTCCCTCTTTCGTCCCGGTTTAGTCCTCGTTTAGTCACAATTTAGTCCTTGTTTAGTCCTCGTTTAGTCCCTCTTTAGTCCCTCTTTAGTCCCGGTTTAGTCCTCGTTTAGTCCTGGTTTAATCCCTCTTTAGTCCCAGTTTAGTCCTGGTTTAGTCCTGGTTTAGTCCCTCTTTAGTCCCAGTTTAGTCCTCGTTTAGTCCCAGTTTAGTCCTCGTTTAGTCCTGGTTTAGTCCCCCTTTAGTCCCGGTTTTGTCCTGGTTTAGTCCCTCTTTAGTCCCGGTTTAGTCCTGGTTTAGTCCTGGTTTAGTCCTGGTTTAGTCCCTCTTTAGTCCCGGTTTAGTCTCGGTTTAGTCCTCATTTAGTCCTGGTTTACAGCCGGTCTTGGACAGGTCTAAATGTTTAAACAGACTCGTGTTCTGCCTGAGGCTCGATCGATTCAGGAACACATCAAAACAAGAGAGAGAGAGAGACGGAGGAGAGGAAATCCTGTCGTTTATTTTACAGGGCGGTCGATGGAGCTGACCAGAGGGAGAGAGAGAGGAGAGGGAGAAGAGAGGGAAAGAGAACGACTGTGAAAGAGGAGAGAGTCGACTGGAGGGAGAGAGAGAAGAGGGAGAAGAGAGAGGGTGAAAGGGGAGAGAGTGAAAATATACAGGAGAGAAAGAGAGAGGTGGATTGAGCTGACCAGAGGGAGGACAGGAGAGAAAGACAGAGGAGACAGGGAAAGAAAGGAAGGAGAGAGGGATGTGCGAGGGAAGAGAAGGGCAAAGAGAGGGAGGGGAAAGTGAGAGAAGTTGGAGCTTGGGCAGAGAGGAGAGGAAATGCTATCGTTTATTTCAGCTAAAAGTCAATGGGACTGACCAGAGGGAAAGAGCGAGAGACAAGAGAGCGATTAAAAGCAGAAAAAGAGGAGAGAAAGAGAAGGAGAGAGAGAGGAGAGAGCGATTAAAGGGAGAAAAAGAGGAGAAAAACAGAAGGGGAAAAGGGGGTATAGAGGAGGGAGAGAGAGACTGAGAGGAGAGAGTGATTAAGGGGAGAGAATGAGGAGAGAAAGAGAAGGAGAAAGGAGGGGGAGAGAGAAAGGAAAGAGGGGGGTAAGGAGAAAGAGACGAGAGATAGAGGAGGGGAAATGCTATCGTTTATTTCAGCCAGAAGTCAATGGGACTGACCGAGAGGAGGAGAGAAGGAGAGGAGAGAGGGGGGAGAGGGGGGAGATAAGGTTAAGAAAAGAGAGAGAGATTGGGGAGGAGAAAGAGGAGGGAGACAGAGGTCATTTGTTTCAGTGAGACGTCGATGAGACTGACCAGCGAGAGAGAGAAGGAGAGAGAGAGAATGGATGGACAGAACAGTTTGGCCTGCAGCGGAGGAGTGTGTTTTGTACTTGTGTGTGAAGATTCAAGGTTCAAAGCTTTATAAAATGTGCTTGTGCCTTTGAGCCAAACACTTCTGTGCCTGTAGAGTGTGTCCTGCTGAAGCACTGTCCCTTCAGTCTCACCCACGTCTCTCTTTCTCTCTCTTCTCTTTCATTTTTTCCTCATCACTCTCTCTCTCTTCCCTCTTCCCCTTCTTTCCATCTCCCTCTTTTCTTTCTGTGGCTCTTCTCTCCTTGTCTCTCTCTCCTCCCTCTCTTGTTTTAATCTTCCTTTTCCCATCTCCTCCCTGCTTCTCCTCTCTATTCTATGCTTCTTTTTTCCTCTCTCCTCCCTCTCTTCTCTCTCTCATCCCCCTCTTTTTATTTACACACATTTTTTGCTCCTCTGTCATCAGTTTCTCTGTTAACATCAAACCAAAAACAAAAGTGTTTTTATTTCCCTTTTAAAGCTCTTATTGGAGCTTTAATCCGTGCTCTAATGCTGTTCCCTCCTCAAAAACACACCTGGAGTTGTGTTTTGTTTCATTCACACATGTTTGAGTAACACTTTATTATTAGTCTGTTTATATCTCCAAAACTCAAAAAGCTCTTTTCCACCTTACGATGTCATGAAGTGGTAAGTTTCAACAGCTCTTTTTACCTTTAGTTCAGTAGTAGATTGGCAATAACAGGTCCGAAATGATCCAAATGATTCTAGAGAACATATGTGAAGTTTAACACAGTGGAGCACTTCCTGTATTACCACATGACATCACAAGGTGGAACTGAGTGTTTTCAATTTGAGAGAAGAACTCAGGCTAAATATGCAGGGTTTATGTGAATGAATCAAAACAAAAAACACTTCCAGGTCTGTTTGTGATGAGGAGACAGCGATAGAACACAAATCAGGACATACAGTAACATTCTCCTTTAAAGAGTGAGCTGCTTCTGGTTCAGTCTGTTCACATTCTCTGCTCTCCTCTGGCTTAATGGGCTTTTAATGAGTTTGCTCTGAGAAAAGTTCAGTTTTGGAGTGTTTTGGGTCAGTCTGATTATAGTGTATGGTGTGACCACAGTTAGAGGCCAGTCCAGCCCTGACCACAGACGCAGACGACATGGGATTTACAAGAGAGACATTTCACAAACACCACTGAGAGACTGGCTTTAACCTGTAACTTTACCCTCCAAGAACAATATTATATGCAGACTTATTTAAAGGCATTTTATCTGTTTTTATTGCACTAAAAACGTGTCCTTATTGTGAGCGGGCTTGCATTGCCACAAACATGACTCTTACTTGGCCTGGACAAGGGCCACCTTCTGCTTGTTTCCATGGAACTATTGTTCCTTTGGCTATAATATTCCACAGTATGGTATAAAAGATATATGGAGAACGTTCCAAGGTTTGGTTTAAATTTTTTATTTCCATGGTGACGCACCACCTCTGGAAAGTTCATACTTCATGTTTGCTTTGAGCCTTAAACTTCTGTTGGAAGCAACGTTGTTTTGCATGTAGTTTGTTTTTTCACTGGAAGCTCCTCTGTTTTCCACCAGGAAAAAAAAAAAAACATGACAAGGTTAGTGGACCTGTCCCAAAGCCTAAACTGTTCCTAAACCTGACCCTGATCCTAAGGCCAGGATTAACCTGACTGTGAATCTGACCCTGATCCTAAGCCTGAGCTTAACCTGACTGTGAACCTAACCCTGACCCTGAACCCAGGTTTAACCTGACTGTGAACCTAAACCTGACCCTGAACCCAGGCTTAACCTGACTGTGAACCTAAACCTGATCCTGAGCCTAGGCTTAACCTGACTGTGAATCTAAACCTGACCCTGATCCTAAGCCCGACCTTAACCTGACTGTGAAACTGACCCTGAACCCGGGTTTAAACTGACTGTGAACCTAAACCTGACCCTGACTGTAAATCTGACCCTGAGCCCAAGCTTAACTTCACCGTGAGCACATATATTATATAAAATCCACATGTGTGAACTGAAGTGTGTACTGTGGCCGTGTATGGGGAAATGTGCGGGGAAATGATGCATCAACAAAGAGTCAAATAAAACATGATGTTTTTGGTATCATTTACAGTGTTTTTGGTATCATTTTAAATGCTCATTGTCTTGTCAGAAGTAATTTTTTAGATGTGGATCAGGTGAATAGTAAAACACAGTTCAAAAATGGGTTGCCATGGTTGCAATAGAATGTGAGGTCCTGTCGAGCTTTTAAAGCCACTCTCTAAACAAATCTTTGTTGCCATAGCAACTCATTGTTTACTAGCTAGCAGTTAGCTAGCTACCTACTCCTTCTGACTCCCCCCACCTCTCTGTGAGTCCTTAACCTCCTCACCTCTCTGTGACCCCTGAACCCCCCCACCTCTCCATGAGCCCTTGACCCCCACCTCTCTGTGAGCCCTAGACCCCCCACCTCTCTGTGAACTCTGGACCCCTCCCCTACCTCTCTGTGAGCCCTGGACTCCTCCCCTACCTCTCTGTGACCCCTGAACCCCCCCCCACCACCACCACCACCTCTCTATGAGCCCTAGACCCCCACCTCTCTGTGGGCCCTAGACCCCCCACCTCTCTGTGAGCTCTGGACCCCTCCCCTACCTCTCTGTGACCCCTAGACTCCCCCACCTCTCTATGAGCCATAGGCCCCCCACCTCCCTTTGAGCCCTGGACCCCTCCCCTACCTCCCTTTGAGCCCTGGACCCCTCCCCTACCTCTCTGTGAGCCCTGGACCCCTCCCCTACCTCTCTGTGACCCCTGGACCCCTCCCCTACCCCTCTGTGAGCCCTGGACTCCCTCCTCCTGTGATAATGATACAGATCTATCTCAGACTCCTCAGGCTTTGTTCATTGGATCATTTGTGTAATAGTCAGATCAGTTACACACATATTCTCAGCAGACATAACCTCCTTTTATATTAGAGCACTCTCTTTTTCTCTCCCTCCCTCTCTCATCACTTCTCCCTCCTGTTCCTTTACACCATTCTGTCCTCTCCATTCCTCTCTCCCCCTTCTCCTATCTCTGTATATGGAGATGTAGTTTAGAGAGGGGACAGTGGATCGTAGAGTCTCTCTCTCTTCCTCCTCTTTCTCTCTCTGTATATGCAGATGCAGTTTACAGAGGGGACAGTGGGCCATAGAGTCTCTCTCTGTCTCTCCCTTCTTCTCTTTCTCTCTCTGTATATGCAGATGCAGTTTACAGAGGGGACAGTGGGCCATAGAGCCTCTCTCTGTCTCTCCCTTCTTCTCTTTCTCTCTCTGTATATGCAGATGCAGTTTACAGAGGGGACAGTGAGCCATAGAGTCTCTCTCTGTCTCTCCCTTCTTCTCTTTCTCTCTCTGTATATGCAGATGCAGTTTAGAGAGGGGACAGTGGGACATAGAGTCTCTCTCTGTCTCTCCCTTCTTTTCTTTCTCTCTCTGTATATGCAGATGCAGTTTAGAGAGGGGACAGTGGACATAGAGTCTCTCTCTGTCTCTCCCTTCTTCTCTTTCTCTCTCTGTATATGCAGATGCAGTTTAGAGAGGAGACAGTGGGACATAGAGTCTCTCTCTGTCTCTCCCTTCTTCTCTTTCTCTCTCTGTATATGCAGATGCAGTTTAGAGAGGGGACAGTGGGCCATAGAGTCTCTGTCTCTCCCTTCTTCTCTTTCTCTCTCTGTATATGCAAATGCAGTTTACAGAGGGGACAGTGGAGTTGTTAGGTCTAATTAGGCAAATCAGCAGGAAATGAGAGGAGCAGAACAGAGAGATGCTTTTATGAGATCTTTACCCTGCTGTGAAGGAAGAGAGGGGGAAAACTGAGAGAGAAGGGAGGGAAAGAGAGAGAAGAGGGAGAGAGAGGCAGGGAAAGAGATAAAGCAGGTGAGAAAGAGAAGCAGGGAGGGTAGAGAGAAAGAAATGAGAGAAGTCTGGTAAGAGGGAGAAAGAAAAAAGATAGAGGATGAGAGAGAGAAGAGGGAGGGAGAGAATAGAAGGGGATCAAGAGGAGGTCGAAGAGAAAAATGGAGAGGAAGTGGAAGAGAGGGAAGAGGAGGAGGGAGGGAGAAAGGAGAGAAAAGAAGAGTGCAGAAGAGAAGAGAGGGGACAGAAAGAGTTGTTTTGCGATCTCGTTCAGTGAGAGGATCCCAGATTGAGTGCTGCACAGATCAGACATGGGCCCGGGTCATGTGTGACAGGGCTGTTCCGTTATCATCTGGAACATCATCTTGGCCCGTGACCATCTGCTTTTTTAGTCAACTCACCAGACACTTTCCATTACCCTCTGCTCCTATTGGTCAGCCTGTGTCGTGCTCTGAGTGACAGGTGGACTTAACCAATCACAGGGGAAAGAGAGATTTCATTTCATTTTGAAGCATGTTCCATTTTTCATTTAGATGCATAAATCTTTCAGTCTGATTTCATTCATTTCATCATCTGGTGCTAAAAGGACCGTCACCAAACGTCACCTGCAGAGTTCATTTTTGTGACTCCATGTATTTGTTTCAAAGCCAAACCAAAATCGTGATCTGGCTCCAACTAAATCGTGCTATGAATTTTTTTTTTGTCATATTGTCTTGCTGATACCGTTAGCACGACGCGCCAGAGCTGTGATGAAAATCAGGTTTTGGTACAGAAACAAAGCAGACACACTGGTCCAGATGTGTCTCTTTGAAGTCAGGAAGTGAGCTGGAGTAAATACTCTCCAAAGTACATTTACTGTACTCACAAATACTCTCAGGACTGCTTTATGTACTTTTAATGAGACCTGAGGAGAGAGGGAGGGTAGAGGGAGGAGAGACGGGGGAGAGAGGAGAGAGAAGAAGGAGAGAGAAGAGAGAGGAGAGAGAGGAAAGAGAGGGAGGAGAAAGAGTAAAGAGGGAGACAAGAGACAGATAGAGAGTGGAGGGAGAGCAACGAGAGAGGGAGGAGAATGAAAGAAAGGAGAGAAGAGTGTACTGGACAATAAAGACATTATTACACAATATGAGATGAGATGTGACACCCAGGGACTATATAGTTTAAACCTCTCCTCCTTAGTCCTGCTTCAGTCCTGGTTCAGTCCTGGTTCAGTCCTGGTTTAATCCTGCTTTAGTCCTGCTTTAGTCCTAGTTTAGTCCTGGTTTAGTCCTGGTTTAATCCTGGTTTAGTCCTTTTTTAGTCCTGATTTAGTCCTGGTTTAATCCTGGTTTTGTCCTGCATTAGTCCTGGTTTAGTTCTGGTTTAATCCTGGTTCAGTCCTGGTTCAGTCCTGGTTTAGTCCTGGTTTAGTCCTGCACTGGTCTTGCTTTAGTCCTGGTTTAGGTTCAGGACTCATATCTCATTTATAAGGCTGTGAGTTTATCAATAATCCTAAATCAAGTTTTGACAGTGTAAATCCTCAGACCCTGCATATCTCAGTGCTGCATATTATGCCTGTTGCACCTGCCCTCAACTGTCTCACCTGCCTCATGTACCCTCACCTGTCACCTGGGATGGAGGGAGCATAAACAAAGGAGAGAACCTGTCCCAGCCTGCACACACCACAGGTAGAGACAGATATTTAACAGAGAGAAAGAAAGAGAAGAGTGACAGAGGGGGAGAGAGGGAAGTGGAAGGAGATAGAAGAAAGAGAGAGAAAAGTGGAGGGGGGATGGGGAAGAGAGAGGAAGAAAGAGAGGGACAGGAGGAGGACAGAGAGGAGAGAGAGAGAGGGGGGGAGTGAAGAGGATGGAGAGACCACTGGGAGAGAGATATGAAAGAAAGAGAAAGAAGAGACGGAGAGAGACCACTGGGTAAGAGGGATAATAAAGGAGAGAGGGAAAAGGAAGAGGGGGAAGAGAGGAGGGACCACTGGGAAAGAGGGATATTAAAGAAAGAGAAGAGGAGGAGGGGGCAAGAGGAAGGGATATTAAAGAGGCTACAAGCATAATTAAAAAAGAGAGAGAAGGGGGGGAGAGCTCTTCAGTAAAATAATACCGCCTCCCTCCCTCCTTCCCTCCCTCCCTTTCTACCTCTCTCTATTTCCTTCTACATCTCTCCTGCAGAGCTTTTATACCTATATATCTTTTCCTCTTCTCTCTTTTTCTCTCACTCGTTCCCCTCTACAGTCTTCTCCTCCTCTTTCCCTCCTCCTAATTTCCCCCTATTCTCTCCCTTGTTCCTCTACCTGCTGCCCTTTCACTCTATTCCCCTCTTTCTCCCTCTCTCCCCACTCCTCTCTTTCTCCTTTATCTCTCTACCTTTCCTCTCCCATCTACCTCTTCCTCTCTCCCATTCCTTCAGCTCTCCCTCTGCCTTCTTTGCATCGCTCCTCCTTGTCTTTCATAAGTCTCTCCCCCTCCTACCCTCCTTTTCGCCATGTCCTCTCTTTCTCACCTCCCTCTCTCCTTCCCTCTCCTCCTCGTCATCCCCCTCTCCTGTTCCCGCGTGTCAGACACATGTTAGTGAGATGTAAATGTTTTCCGGATGAATGTTCCACTCGTCTTCATCATGGGAGCTAAAGCTTTTTACTTTTTACACTTTTCACACCAAATCCAACTAAAAACACAAAGTAAGGAGCAAACTTTCACATGAGGAGCATCTACAGGCCTGTAAAAATTGAACGCAACAGTATGGAACCTTTTACCCGACGTCACTTATTCAAAGACAGCCACACATAACAACATACCTAGTGCAATCTATGGGCAGTTAAAAGTGCATTATGTAATTTTTCTTCTGGAGTTTCTGCCATCTGGTCGTCATGGAGATGTTATTACTTTGCTGGGAATGTTCCACAATATGGCATAAAATTTAACTGCATTAGAGGAGTGATTATTGTTCAAAAAACATGCATTCTCCACAGATCTGACCAGTAACTAGGTCTAGTTACAGGCCTAGTTATTCGTTTCCAGGGAGATATATGTTTAAATCCATACTCTGGAACATTTCAGGCAAAACAATAACATCCCCTTAGAGGTAAATACGTGATGGACCCTGTACTATAGACAAGGTATATTTTTACGTAGCCTGCATGTGTTATGGTTTGGTCCTTTTCTGGTCCTGGTTTAGTCCTGATTTAGTCCTGGTTCAGTCCTGGTTTAGTCCTTGTTTAGTCCTTGTTTAGTCCTTGTTTAGTCCTTGTATAGTCCTGGTTTTGTCCTGGTTTAGTTTCTGGTATTTTCATGTGTGAATATAGTAGGAGTAGAAGTAGCAGTAGTAGTAGATCTATTAATAGTAGTAGTAGTTATAGTCATAGTAGTAGATGTAATCATTATCTCTAACTAGTTTTTCAGTGTGTCCTTTTACAGGGCCATGTTTCTCTGATACCACTTTCACAAATAGATCTGTATTCTAACGTTTCCTCATCACAAACAGACCTGGAGTTGTGTTTTTTTTTATTCACACACTAGAATCATTTGGATAATTTCAGCCCAGTTGCCAACATCTACATAACTAAAAGTAAAAGGCAGCCGTTAACTTGAAAACTACTAGTATATGACATCACAAGGTGGAACAGAGCATTTTGAGCTTTGGAGATGTAGACAGACTAATAATAAAGTGTTACTCAAACATGTGTGGATGAAACAAAACACAACTCCAGGTCTGTTTTTTAGGAGAGAACAGCATTAGAACATGACTTAAAGCTCAAGAGCCCATGTTGCATAATATAGCACCTTTAATTATTTGAGAAGGAAAGATGAAATTTACAACACAAAATCTGTACACATGATTACATCCACTCCACAGATCTGACATGCACCTGTCACAGCCCTGCACCTGTCGTAGCCCTGACCCTGCCTGTGCTTTAGAATCATGATATTTCTGGCGCATTAACGAGCTGTAATAGAGCCCAGAGTGAATAATTCATTTTAATTAAACTGTGGAGGGACTTTGAAAGCACAAGAATGCATGCATAATATATACCCGAGGATGAAAGATTAAAGACACAGAGCAGAGCCTCATTAGAGCGCCTGAGACTGTACCATACTAAGATGGCCGACATAACAACTGCATAAACAAACTCATACAATCTAGAGTCAGTGTGAAAGTGCTCGAACCTGACACTATAGTTCTCATTAGGGTTAATAGTCCAGTACTAACAGTCTAGTACTAACAGTCCATCACTAACAGTCCAGTACTTACACTCCAGCGCTAACAGTCCAGTACTAACAGTCCAGTACTAACAGTCTAGTACTAACAGTCCATCACTAACAGCCCAGTACTTACACTCCAGTACTAACAGTCCATCACTAACAGTCCAGTACTAACAGTCCATCACTAACAGTCCAGTACTAACAGTCCAGCGCTAACAGTCCAGGGCTAACAGTTCAGCGCTAACAATCCAGTACTTACAATCCAGTACTTACAGTCCAATACAGTCCAATACTAAAAGTCCAGTATTAACAGTCCAGTAGTAACAGCACTAGCAGTGGCTCAGTGGTTAGAGGACTCAACCAAGGTTTTGCTTAAATGTACAGTAATGGTACATGTTTGTTGTTGGTGGTTAGAGGGTCCGACTACTACTACTACTACTACTACTACTACTACTACTACTACTACTACTACTACTACCACTGCTACTGCTAGTACTGCTTGTGCTAGTGCACTTGTTGTACTGTTACTCAGTGCAGGTCTGCTCCTCTTTCTCTTTAGGCCCATTATTTCACTTCTCTGTTTGACAGAGCTCCATTTGTCTCATAGCAACAGCACAAAGTCACACTTCTGCAAAAGACCCACACTGTACAGACCCATGTCCAGAGAGGGAGAGGAGGGAGAGGAGGGAGAGAGGGAGGAGAGAGGAGGGAGAGAGGGGGAGAGAGGGAGGAGAGAGGGGGAGGGGGGGACACAGGGGGAGAGAGGCACACTCCTGTAAAAGACCCACACTGTACACTCTAGACCCATGTCCAGAGAGGGAGAGGAGGGAGGGGGAGAGAGCGAGGAGGGAGGGGGGTACAGGGAGAGAGAGGAAGGAGAGGGGCAGGGAGAAAGAGGGAGGAGAGGGAGAGGATGCAGTGTAGAGGGTCAGAGCATGCAGAGGAGAGGGTCAGACAGAGAAGAGGAGGCACAGGAGGAGCATTGAAGGAGCAGAGGATGCAGAGGGGGAGCAGAGGGTGCAGAGGAGGAGCAGATGATGCAGAAAAGGAGCGGAGGATGCAGAGGAGGGGCAGAGGGTGCAGAGGAGGAGCAGAAGGTGCAGAGGATGCAGAGAGGGTGTATGGTTGTTGACCCAGGACTTTACAGGTCAGACTCGGCTGTGACAGATTCACCATAAAAACACATGTGAACAAGACAAAAACAATAGAACAGAAGAGAGAGAGAAGGAGGGAAAGAGAGAGGGAGGGAGAGAAAAGAGAGGGATGGAGAAGAGAGAGATGAGAAAGAAGAAAAGGGGTAGGGTGAGAGAAAGAGAGAACGAAGGAAGGAGAAATGGGGAAAGAGAGAGAGAAAGGGGGAGAAAAGGAGATTGAGAAGGAGGAGGGCAGATATATAGAGGATAGAGGAAAAGAGGGAGGGAGGAGGAGAAGGAGGAGAAAGAGAGAGAGAGAGAGAGAGGGAGAGAGAAAGAGGGAGAGAGAGAGAGAGCACAGAGGGACCAATCATATCAGGCGTGAACAGGGGCATCGTTGGTTAGAACAGTATTAGTGATGACCCAGCAGCTCTGTAACTGTGAGAAACTACTGTGATCTAGAAGAAACCAGGACTGAACCAGAACTAAACCAGGACTAAACCAGGACTACAACCAGGACTGAAACAGGATTGAACCAGGACCAAACCAGGCATATAAAATATTATTTTTACCAAACCAGGTCTGAACCATACTGTGCCGCCTCTCTCTCGTCTCACAACTGCTCCTGTGTTTTCAGACGGGCCCTAAAGGCAACACGGCTCCTCTCTGTGACACGCTCCAATTATCTGAGCCATATTTATGCATTTATACTCACAACAAGGCCTGTGGGAAAGGGAGGGCATCTGACACACAGGTAGGGCATCTGACACACATGGAGAGCATCTGACACACAGGGAGGGCATCTGACACATTGATAGATGAGGGCCTTAAGGGAAGAACGATGCTCTGGTTCAGTTCCACTTCCTGAAACATGGATCCTCCAGGCTCCTGTACTCACACTGCATTATAAAGAGAGACTGAAGCAGAACAAACCAAGGACTAAACCAGGACTGAACCAAGACCTTTCTCCACCTCCTCCCTCTCTCCTCCTCCTCTCTCTCTCCCTCTCTCCTCCTCTCTCTTCCTCTCTCCTGTCTTTTCTCACCTCGCCTCCTCTCTTCCTAAATATACTTTTCCTGACTTTGACTTTGCTTTAAACCATCCCTCCCTCTCACTCTTCCTCTCAACTCCTCCTCCTTTTTCTCACTCTCTCACTCCCTCTCTCCTCCTCCTCCCACCTGAGTTTTTACTCAAGTTAAATTTAAATCTCGACGTTTGTGATAAAAATATTCCAAAGGAGGAGGCGCGAGGAGGAGTTGACAGTCTGTTGAATCTGGCACCGAAGAAGAAGAAGAAGTCCAAACATTAGAAAAGAAAAAAGATCAAGACAAAGGAAAATGTCTAAACAGATGTACTATAGTATGGAACATTTAAACCAGGATTAAACCAGGACTAAAGCAGAACTAAACCAGGACTAAAGCAGGACTAAAGCAGGACTAAAGCAGGACTAAACGAGGACTAAACGAGGACTAAAGCAGGACTAAAGCAGGACTAAAGCAGGACTAAAGCAGGACTAAACCAGAACTAAACCAGGACTAAAGCAGGACTAAAGCAGGACTAAAGCAGGACTAAAGCAGGACTAAACGAGGACTAAACGAGGATTAAAGCAGGACTAAAGCAGGACTAAAGCAGAACTAAAGCAGGACTAAAGCAGGACTAAACCAGGACTAAACCAGGACTAAACCAGGACTAAAGCAGGATTAAACCAGGACTAAAGCAGGACTAAAGCAGGACTAAAGCAGGACTAAAGCAGGACTAAAGCAGGACTAAACCAGGAATAAAGCAGGAATAAAGCAGGACTAAAGCAGGACTAAAGCAGGACTAAAGCAGGACTAAAGCAGGACTAAAGCAGGAATAAAGCAGGACTAAAGCAGGACTAAACCAGGAATAAAGCAGGAATAAAGCAGGACTAAAGCAGGACTAAACCAGGACTAAAGCAGGACTAAAGCAGGACTAAACCAGGAATAAAGCAGGAATAAAGCAGGACTAAAGCAGGACTAAAGCAGGACTAAAGCAGGAATAAACCAGGAATAAAGCAGGAATAAAGCAGGACTAAAACTGGTTTCTGCTCAGATTCTGTGTGTGCTTGTGTGTTTGTGTGTTTGTGGTTGAAGTTGAAGTAGGCCACTGCTGCCCTGAGTTCTGACCTGCAGGCTCCTCTCTGCTCCTCTCTGCTCCTCTCCCAAAACTCTGTGAAAGATCTGCTTTGACTTGCTGCTATTTTTACTCAAATCTGCTCTGAACTGATCCTAACTGCAAATAAGGAGCAGGCAGGAGCAGGTCTGCTGTTTAAAGACAAGATTTTGTGCTTAATCAACTTTTTGGAACTTTCTCCCATGTTCTAACATTGTTCTCTCATCAAAAACAAACTTGAAGAGGTTTTAGAGTACGTAAGAGTAGGACACCTTTAGTATGGGGTCTATGTGGAGTTTGCATGTTCTCCCAGTGTCTGGTTGTTTCCCCTTAAAGGACATATTACGCAATTTTTCTGATCTGTTCTAATGTTGTCTCCTCATCACAAACAGACCCGGAGTTGTGTTTTGTTTCTTTCACATGTTTAACACACAAACCCTGCACATTTAGGCCGAGTTCTTCTCTCAAACTGAAACACTCTGTTCCACTTTGTGATGTCATCATGTGGTAATACAGGAAGTGCTCCACTGTGTTTTTAAACTCCATACACCTTCACTAGAATCCTTTGGATCATTTCAGACCTACAATTTCCAATCTCTACTGAACTAAAGGTAAAAGGAGCTGTTACCTTGAAAATTACAGCTTCATGACATCACAAGATGGAACGGAGCATTTTGAGCTTTGGAGATGTAGACAGACTAATAATAAAGTGTTACTAAAACATTGTGAATGAAACAAAACACAACTCCAGGTCTGTTTTTGCGGCGGTTACAGGATTAGAACATGACTTAAACGTCACAGGAGTTCAGTCAGCCTCATAAAGGAGCTTTAAACCTAAGACCTGCACAGGTGTTCTGAGGAGAATTTGCAGAGGACATATTTCTGTGTGATATATTTGAACTTGAGACTTCTTGTTCCTGTTGAAGATCTCCCGTCTCCCTCTGCGTCTCCCTCTGCGTCTCCCTCTGCGTCTCTTCTCCGCTCTGCTCCTTTTGATTCAATGCAGCCTCATGTTTTTCAAACACAGAAAAAGAGGAAACGAGCTCCAGAGGGACATGGATGCTAACACTCTAACAATAACATGCTAGCCTCATTGCACACGCTAACACTAACTCGCACTACGGCACATGCTAACGCCACTGCACAGGCTAACATTAATACACACTGCTGCACATGCTGACGCCACTGCTCATGCTAACACTAACACACACAACTGCGCATGCTAACACCACTGCTCACGCTCACACTAACACACACTGCTGCACACACTAATGCCACTGCACAAGCTAACACTAACACACACTGCTGGACACGCTAAACCCACTGCTCATGCTAGCACTTACACACACTACTGTACATACTAACGCCACTGCACACGCTAACACTAACACACACTACTGCACACACTAACGCCACTGCACACAGTAACACACACTACTACACGCGATAACGCCACTGCATACGCTAACACACACTACAGCACATGCTAACGTCACTGCACATGCTAACAGTAATACTAGCAAGCTAAGGTCACTGCTCACACTAACACTAACACCCACTACTGCACAGACTGACACCACTGCACACACTACAGTAACACCATTGCACATGCTACTACAAAGGCTAACACTTAGCCACTAACAGTAACACCATTGCACATGCTAATACTTACACTAACACACTCACACTACTGCACACGCTAACACTAACAAACTAACACTACTGCACATGCTAACACTAACACACTAATGCTCTACTGCACACGCTAACACTAACACACTAACACTGTACTGCACACGCTAACACTAACGCTGTACTGCACACGCTAACACTAACACACTAACGCTCTACTGCACACACTAACACTAACGCTGTACTGCAAATGCTAACAGTAACACACTAATGCTCTACTGCACATGCTATCACTAACACACTAAAGCTGTACTACACATGCTAACACTAACACGCTAATGCTCCACTGCACACGCTAACACTAACACACTAATGCTCCACTGCACACGCTAACACTAACACACTAACACTGTACTGCATATGTTAACACTAACACACTAACACTGTACTGCATATGTTAACACTAACACACTAACGCTGTACTGCACACACTAACACACTAACGCTCTACTGCACACACTAACACTAATGCTGTACTGCACATGTTAACACTAACACACTAACGCTCTACTGCACACACTAACACTAACGCTGTACTGCACATGTTAACACTAACACACTAACGCTCTACTGCACATGCTAACACTAACACACTAATGCTGTACTGCACACACTAACACTGTACTGCATACGCTAACACTAACACACTAACGCTCTGCTGCACACGCTAACACTAACACTGTACTGCATACGCTAACACTAACACACTAACGCTCTGCTGCACATGCTAACACTAACGCTGTACTGCACACGCTAACACTAACACACTAATGCACATGCTAGCACTAACACACTAACGCTCTACTGCACACGCTAACACTAACACACTAACGCTGTTCTGCACACGCTAACGCAGTACTGCACATGCTAACACTAACATGCTAACGCTGTACTGCACACGCTAACACTAGCACGCTAATGCTCTACTGCACAGTTGCTAATGAGGCTAAGAGATTCAGGGAGATATGTATGTTTAATTACATAGTGTGGAACATTCCAGGCAAAGCAATCATCTCCATGGAGACATAAAGCTGGCCCCAGCCTCACATACCTAAAAAGTTACGCAGTGCACCTTTAAATTAAGAGTTCATTTGAAACAGTTTGCAGTGGTCTAAAGTCATTCCTCACTGACCTTGTGTATTCAGAGCATTCTAATTATTCACCACGTTAAGTTTATAAGCACTTTTCACAACTTTCAGGGACCAGAGCAGGGTTTTGTTGTTACGGTAAGCTAACACCAACTAGCATGCTAACACACACTTCCTGATTCTTGTAATTAGATGCAGACAGAACACAGCAGTCTTATTTTGACCTGAGGAGCTGCTTGAACCATACATCTGGGCCAAATGTGGCTCAAATACATGTGAAAGAATCAGGGCGTGTTTAATCTCTGCGTCCTCATCGCCTCGCCTCCGCTGTATGTTCCAGCTCTCTCTGACGATTTCCATATTTACAAAGTTATGGCTCCAGTATTACACAGACTCTTATTGTGAAGGTCCACCTGTGTGGGTCAGGTCAGGCTCCTATTGTGAGTTTTATTTTTTATTTTTTTTGCTCCTCTGGTGAATGAAGTCTTGGTTCGATGGTTTTGTGGACTCGACTGTTTCTATTGAAGCGACTTCCCTAAGCCGTGCTCCCTTTGTGAGCAGACTCCTCACAGACTCCTCACAGATGCCTGACTCCTCCTGTCTGCAGGGAGAGCTCCCAGGAGGATCACATCCAGGTCACTGTGATGTCTTAATACGGCAGTCATTACAAAAATTCCATGTACTGAGATTTTAAATTAGATTTTCTTAAGTATTTACCAGGTCTAAACCAGGACTAAACCAGGTCTAAACCAGGTCTAAACCAGGACTGAACCAGGTCTAAACAAGGACTAAACCAGGACTAAACCAGGACTAAACCAGGACTGAAAGAGGTCTAAACCAGGACTAAACCAGGACTAAACCAGGACTAAACCAGGACTAAACTAGGACTAAACTAGGACTAAACCAGGACTGAACCAGGACTAAACCAGGACTGATCCAGAACTAAACCAGGACTAAACCAGGACTAAACCAGGACTAAACCAGGTCCTATAAACAGCTGCTCTTTTGTTTCTTTGTCTGCAGTGAGCTCGGGGAATACTACACTGTATTTATCATATCACCCATCATGCACCAGGGCCTCTCTCTCCCCCTCTTTCTCTCCTTTTCTATGCCCTTCTATCTCCACTCCCTCTTCACAATATCTCTCCTTTCCTTTACCCCTCTTTCTTTCTCTCCTTCCTCTCTTTCCCTGTACCACTCCTCTCTCTCTCCTTAACCCTCCCCTGTCTTTTTTCATTGTTTTCTCATTTTCCTCTTTTGCTGCATTCTCTTTCTCCTCCTTTCTCTCCTCCCTCCCTTTTTCCTGCTCCTTTCTGTCCTCCCTTGTCTCTTCTCTCCTCCTCTTCTCTTACCACTCCCCCTCTCCCCTCACTCTTCTATTCTCTCCTTTTTTCTATCTCTCCTCTTTTTCTCTACACTCTTCTCCACTCAAACCTGCTCTTTCTCTCATTCCTTCTCTCCCTTTCCCCTCCTCTCCCTGTCTTCTCCTTCCCTCTCACCACCTAACCTCTTCTCTCCTCTTCTCTCATCTTTTCTCTTCTTTTTTTCTAACTCTCCCTTCTCCCACTCATCTTTCTCTTCCTCCTCCTCCCTCTCACTGTCTCCTTCCTCTCCCCCTCTGTTGCCCCCTCTCTTCCTTCCCCTCTCTCCTCTCCCCATCCTCCTCTCCCCCTTCTCTCCTCCTCTTCTCCTCTCCTCTTCTCCTCCTCTCCTCCTCTCCTCCTCTCTCCTCTCCTCCTCTTTTCCTCTCTTTTCTTCTCTCCTCTCCTCGCCTCCCCTCTTCTCCTCTCTTCTCCTCCTCTCTTCTCCTCTCCTCCTGCTCTCCTTACCTCCCCTCTTCTCCTCCTCCTCTCCTCACCTCCCCTCTCCTCATCCTCTCCTCCTCCTCTCTTCTCCTATGCTCTCCTCTCATCGCCTCCTATCCTCCTCTCTACCTTCCTCTCCTCTCTCCTCTCCTCATCCCCTCCCCCCTGCTCTCCTCCCCTCTTCTCCTCTCCTCTCTCCTCTCCTCACCTCCCCTCTTCTCCTCTCCTCCTCCTATCCTCTCTCTGATTCTCAGATAAACCTGTCTGTGACAGGTGACTGATGTTTTGCTGATACAAACCAGCTCTGACCCTCCCACTGAGCCTGTCACATCTACACTTTCCTCTCCTCTCCTGTCCTCTCCTCTTTTCTCCTCTCATTTTCTTGTTTGGTGATGTGTTTTCTGATCTTATTCTGGAGTTTTAAGCTTGTGTGCTGTAGCTGAAGGGTATAACAGAGACAGAGGTGTGAAAGAGAGGTGGAAAAGAGGTAGAGAGAGAGGGAAAGAGAGGGAGAGAGGGGGGAGAAGGACAGATGTGCATTGTCCTGTAATTGCTGCTCTACAGGAGACACAAACTGCAGAATAGATTGTTTAAGAGCGAGAGCTCTCTAGAGTAGATCTCTCCAGGCCCTAAATCTGGTTCAGTCCTGGTTTAGTCCTGGTTCAGGCCTGGTTCAGACCTGGTTTACTCCTGCTGTATGTTTTTGATGAAAGAATGACACTGAGAGAGGGGCTGAGCTGTCAACCGATCACCACCTGGTGGTGAGTTGGATCCGCTGGCGGAGGAGGATGCCGGACAGACCTGGCAGACCCAAGCGTATTGTAAGGGTCTGTTGGGAATGCCTGGCAGAGCCTTCTGTCAGAGGGGTCTTCAACTCACACCTCCGGGGGAGGCTGGAGACTCCACCTCTATTGTTGATGCGGCCGCTCGTAGCTGTGGTCGTAAGGTCTGCGGTGCTTGTCGCGGCGGCAATCCCCGAACCCGGTGGTGGACACCGGAAGTAAGAATGCCGTCAAACTGAAGAAGGAGTCCTATCGAGCCTTGTTGGCTTGTGGGACTCCTGAGGCAGCCGATGAGTACAGGCGGGCCAAGTGTGCCGCGGCTCGTGCGGTTGCAGAGGCAAAAACTCGGGGTTGGGAGGAGTTCGGGGAGACCATGGAGGAGGACTATCGGACGGCCTCAAAGAAATTCTGGCAAACCGTCAGACACCTCAGGAGGGGGAAGCAGTGCTTCACCAACACTGTTTACAGTGCGGGTGGAGAGCTGCTGACCTCGACTGGGGATGTTGTCGGGCGGTGAACGGAATACTTTGAGGATCTCCTCAATCCCCCCGTCATGTCTTCCGAGGAGGAAGCAGAGACTGGGGACCCGGAGGCGGACTCGTCCATCACCCTGGCTGAAGTCACCAAGGTGGTTAGCAAACTCCTCGGTGGCAAGGCTCCGGGGGTGGACGAGATCCGTCCTGAATACCTCAAGTCTCTGGATGTTGTGGGGCTGTCTTGGCTGACACGTCTCTGCAACATTGCGTGGTGGTCGGGGACAGTACCTGTGGAATGGCAGACCGGGGTGGTGGTTTTCGTCCCGGTTGTGGAACACTGGACCAGCTTTATACTCTCCATCGGGTCCTCGAGGGCTCATGGGAGTATGCCCAACCAGTCCACATGTGTTTTGCGGATTTGGAGAAGGCAAGGTCCTTTGGGGGGTGCTCCGGGAGTATGGGGTCCGGGGCCCTTTGCTAAGGGCTATCCGGTCCCTGTATGACCGGAGCAGGAGCTGCGTTCGCATTGCTGGCAGTAAGTCAGACCTGTTCCCGGTGCATGTTGGACTCCACCAGGGCTGCCCTTTGTCACCGGTTCTGTTCATTATATTTATGGACAGAATTTCTAGGCACAGCCAGGGGCCGGAGGGGGTCTGTTTCGGGAACCACAGGATTTCATCTCTGCTGTTTGCGGATGATGTTGTCCTGATGGCTTCTTCGAGCCAGGACCTGCAGCAGGCACTGAGGCGGTTTGCAGCCGAGTGTGAAGCGGCTGGGATGAGAATCAGCTCCTCCAAATCCGAGGCCATGGTTCTCGACCGGAAAAAGGTGGCTTGCCCTCTCCGGGTGGGTGGTGAGTCTCTGCCCCAAGTGGAGGAGTTCAAGTATCTCGGGGTCTTGTTCACGAGTGAGGGAAGGATGGAGCGGGAGATTGACAGGCGGCTCGGTGCAGCGCCTGCAGTGATGTGGTCGCTGTATCGGTCCGTTGTGGTGAAGAAGGAGCTGAGCCGGAAGGCGAAGCTCTTGATTTACCAGTCAATCCACGTTCCTACCCTCACCTATGGTCATGAGCTCTGGGTAATGACCGAAAGGACAAGGTCGCGGATACAAGCGGCCCAAATGGGTTTCCTCCGCAGAGTGGCTGGGCACACCCTTAGGGATAGGGTGAGGAGCTCAGTCACACGGGAGGAGCTCGGAGTAGAGCCGCTTCTCCTACACCTTGAGAGGAGCCAGCTGAGGTGGCTCGGGCATCTGCTCAGGATGCCTCCTGGACGCCTACCTAGGGAGGTGTTCTGGGCATGTCCCAAGCGGAAGAAAATGGATAGATGGAGAATGACACTGTAACATGAGAAAAAGCTGTAAAAAGTCCATTTAGTTCAACACCCTCTCTTTAAGGTGAAAAAAGAGAGAAACCAATGCAAAGGCACTAAACTGTTTCCAACTGATAAACTGCCTGTGTCCACTTTAACTGAATGTTGTCTGCTGGGGGAAAGAGACAAAAAAACAAGCTCACACTATTTATAAAAGATTTAAACTTCTCCGTGCGTGAGGGAGCTCCCTCCTCGTTAGTAAAAGTGTTGGGTTTGGACTGGACTGCAGCATTAGCGTTAGCATTAGCAGGTCAGAGCTAAAGCTAGTGCGCTGGACTGTGAAATAATACGCTGCCCACATCATTAGCTCCCAATATCACTGCACCACACTTTAGATAAAGAGAGGGAGTAAGAGAGGAGAGAGGAAGAGAGGGAGGAGGAAGAGAGGGAGGAGGAAGATAGGAAGGCGGAAGAGAGGAGAGAGGACGTGAGGAAGAGAGGGAGGAGGAAAGAGAGGAAGAGAGGAGAGAGGAAGAGAGGGAAGAGGAAGAGAGGGAAGAGGAAGCGAGGGAGGAGGAAGAGAGGAGAGAGGAAAAGAGGGAGGGGGAAGAGAGGGAGGAGGAAGAGATGAAAGGAAGAGAGGGAAGAGGAAGAGAGGGAGGAGGAAGAGAGGAGAGAGGAAGAGAGGGAGGAGGAAGAGGAAGAGAGGGAAGAGGAAGAGAGGAGAGAGGACGAGAGGGAGGAGGAAGAGAGGAGAGAGGAAGAGAGGGAAGAGAGAGAGGGAGGAGGAAGAGAGGAGAGAGGAAGGAAACGGAGGAAGGGAAGACGAGAAACCCACTTCAGTCCTGGTTTAGTCCTGATTTAGTCCTGGTTTAATCCTGATTTAGTCCTGGTTTAGTCCTGATTTAGTCCTGGTTTAGTTCCGTTTTAGTCCTTGTTTAGTCCTGCTTTACTCCTGCTTTACTCCTGGTTTAGTCCTGGTTCAGTCCCATTTTAGTCCTGATTTAGTCCTGGTTTAGTTCCACTTTAGTCCTGATTTAGTCCTGGTTTAGTTCCACTTTAGTCCTGGTTTAGTTCCGCTTTAGTCCCGATTTAGTCCTGGTTTAGTTCCACTTTAGTCCTGATTTAGTCCTGGTTTAGTTCCACTTTAGTCCTGCTTTAGTCCTGGTTTAGTTCCGCTTTAGTTCTGATTTAGTCCTGGTTTAGTTCCACTTTAGTCCTGCTTTAGTCCTGGTTTAGTTCCGCTTTAGTCCTGATTTAGCCCTGGTTTAGTTCCACTTTAGTCCTGCTTTAGTCCTGGTTTAATTCCGCTTTAGTCCTGATTTAGTCCTGGTTTAGTTCTGCTTTAGTCCTGCTTTAATCCTGGTTTAGTTCCGCTTTAGTCCTAGTTTAGTACTGGTTTAGTCCCGCTTTAGTCCCGGTTCAGTCCTGGTTCAGTCTCTTATCTCTCTGAAATGACCCTTTTGAGACAGTCTTAGATCAGGACTTTGTTATCGGGACATCGTGGTCCGTCAGCGCTTTGAGAAAAATGCTCTTCTGCACTTTGCCTTTTCTGCTTAAATTATCTGACAATTGTGCAACAGTTTTAGATTGAAAAAAACAGTTGAAGCAACAGTTTTAGATTGAAAAAATAAAAAATATTTCTGTAAAAAGAATAGTGTTGGACTTGCTTAAACCATAAACCAAACTGCACAACAGTCAAACCACAATCTCTTGAGTTTGACCTGAAACAGGTCAGATCTCTCAGGTGGAGTTCTCTGTGTGACGATCAGATGTAGACATGCTGACCTTTGACCTGAGACAGGTCAGAACTCTCAGTTTGTGGAGCTGATCCCACACTAATACTGAGAAGGTTCTACATTTGTGGAGCAGAAGTTTCTTTCCAAAAGAACCCCGGCCCCTGCCCTCTGTCTGAAACTATGACATTATTTTGATGTGTTATCTTGTGTCATTAGCCTGTCGTTAGCTTGCTGTTAGCATGTTGTTGCTAGCATTTTGTTAGCGTACATTGTGTTGCTGCAGTTTGCTATGACAGTTGCTTGTGTATAATTATCCTCTCAAAATCCACATTAACCCGACACTCAGCGCCGCAGTGAAATGACACGTTTGACAAAAGAAGAAGCCATTATTTTATAAACAAACTCACTGGACGAGCTCAACCTGTCATCATATTTAAAGAGTGCTTTTATGGGGCCATTATTCACTTGTTTTGATACTTTAAGATTGGCTTATTTCACATTACAGCTACAATAAATGAGAAACTAGTAGTAGTAATTGCGTCTCTGAGGACGCTCTGAGACGTTTAAAGACACGGTATTATGCAAAATCCATTAGTTTGAGCTGGAGCTCAGTGTTGTCAGGTCAACGTAAAAAAAAAAAAAAAAGCCCAAATGTGTTCTCAAAAAACACCAAAATATGAAAAAAGTCATATTTTTATGAACCAATTTAATGCCATTAAATGATATATTTTTTGTTATAGCTTGTTATAAAAGCATTTCCATAGGCCCCATCATCTCTTGTGTCTTGTTGTCCTGCTGCTGTCCTGACCTCTCTTCTCTTCATATATTAGCATATATTCAAACACAGATTTATCAAGACTGTACGTTTATTCCTCTTGTGCATCTTTTTCCACTCTCTTATGTAAGCATCTTTGTCTTATTGCCATTCACTGGATTGTTCCAGTTAATCTCTTGATCCCATCGAAAGGAAGAATGAAGATGTGCTGATGTGTTTACTGATAGTTAAATACAAGAAGCCACAAATCAAATGACTCTCCTCTCCTGCATGTGCACACATCCACTCCTGCATGTGCACACATCCACTCCTGCATGTGCACACATCCACTCCTGCATGTGCACACATCCTCTCCTGCATGTGCACACATCCTCTCCTGCACGTGCACACGTCTGTGTGCTGAGCGGTCAGCGTGTGCTGTCAGACTCATCTATATAGAATCTATATAGAAATGGACATAGCTAGCCGCGTTCCAAATTCCCCCTAGGTTACTCCTGCTAGTGTTAGCAACAGGTTTGATTGACAGCGTTGCTAAGTGCCCGCTCCCTGCTAAAGCAACTGTGTGGGCAGGGGTGTTACCTTCAACATCCTCGCTCCTCATTGGCTCTTTGGTTGCTATGGTACTCGCGGTCTGAGTTTCAAATATGGAACGGCTCCACATTGGCCCTATATCTGCTAGCCTGGATGAGCTTCATTTAACTGGAGCCGACTGCTGTGGGTGACGTCACACTCACTTAGTCCACTTCTTTATACAGTCTGTGGTCAGAGCCCAAATGCACACCATGTCAAGCTACGAGTAAAGGCTGCTGCGGACAGCGTTTGACACAGGAAAATCCTGCAATTCTGTGGAGAAATTCCCCAGTTTGTGAAGCAATATGTTGATATTTTACATCTGCATATTTTAGACTATTTCAGAATAGCCCAATTGTGTGGGAAAAGTGCTAATTTAGTTTAGATTAGCGATCTCTCACGGACCTTATTCAAACCCTCCTTACGGTTAGCTGTAAGATTCTGTACAAGGCTCCGCCCACAAGCCTACATCACCCATGCTCCACACGACAATTCTCCATAAATATACAAAAACATGATACAAAACTGTACACAGCAACTTGACAAACCTGATGTGATGTGCAGTAGTTTCATTAGTGGGATGCAGCTGATTGTGTTGTGATAGTGCTCTGAAGGGGAAGGGACTTAGCACAGAGAGCAAAGGGAAGACTCAGCGTCAAAAACAAAAGTGAAAATTATAACACATTTTAATATGTTGTTTTCAGTGAATATAGCATTTTCAAAACAATAAAAGGAAACATGGTGATCTAAATGTCTCTATGATGTTATGTTTTACAGTAAATACCCCATAGAAGGAAACCCCCCCCCCCTCTTTAATACCATATTAAAGAAGGTATTTGCCTGATTTAAAGATGAGATGTAATACCTCCTCTTTAAATCAGACAGATATGCAGCTGCTCTCTTCAAGCTTCAAATGCTTTGTTACTTATTTGAATATTGAAATGACCATTGTCCCCGTCCCCAAGAAGCCAAGGATCACTGGACTTAATGACTACAGACCTGTGGCGCTGACGTCCATAGTCATGAAGTCATTTGAGCACCTGGTCCTGCACCACCTCAAGTCTTTCACCTTCCCCCTCCTGGACCCTCTGCAGTTTGCCTACAGAGCCAATCGGTCTGTAGACGATGCCATTAACCTGGCCCTTCACTTCATCCTCCAGCATCTGGACTCCCCGGGAACCTACGCCAGGATCCTGTTTGTGGACTTCAGCTTTGCGTTCAACACCATCCTCCCCGCTCTGCTCCAGGACAAGCTCGCTCAGCTCAACGTGCCTGAGTCCACCTGCAGGCGGATCACTGACTTCCTGACGGACAGGAAACAGTGTGTGCGGCTGGGGAAGAATGTCTTGGACACTCGGACTATCAGCACTGGATCTCCACAGGGCAGTGTACTTTCTCCCCTGCTCTTCTCCCTATACACCAACTGCTGCACCTCCAGCCACGACTCCGTCAAACTGGTTAAGTTTGCGGATGACACCACCCTCATTGGACTCATCTCCGACGGCGATGAGTCTGCCTACAGGAGGGAGGTGGACCAGCTGGTGTCCTGGTGCAGCAGCAACAACCTGGAGCTTAACAGCCAGAAGACAGTGGAGATGATTGGAGCTGTGACTTCGGGAAAGTCACAGCCCCCCTGCCTCTCCTCACCCTGACGGACTCCCCCATCACCACTGTGGACTCTTTCCGCTTCCTGGGCACCTGCATCACCCAGGATGTCAAGTGGGAGCCGACCATCAGCTCCCTCATCAAGAAAGCCCAGCACAGGATGTTCTACCTGCGGCAGCTGAGGAAACGCAAGCTGCTGGTTCAGATGATGGTGCAGTTTTACACGGCCATCATTGAGTCCATCCTCACCTCCTCTATCACTGTGTGGTTCACTGGGGCCAGGGACAGACAGAGACTGTAGCGTATTGTGCGCTCTGCTGAGAAGGTGATTGGCTGCAGCCTTCCATCTCTACAGGACCTGTACGTCTCCAGGACTCGGGGGTGAGCAGGCTGTATAGCAGTTGACACTTCTCACCCTGGACTTGGACTATTTGAGCCACTTCCCTCTGGCAGGAGGCTACGGTCCATTGCGAACCTCTCGTCATAAGAACAGTTTCTTCCCCTCTGCCGTTTGTCTCATGAACACTTTATAATATTTGCACAAAACTGGACACTTTAATAAGTCAGTGTTTGCCCTGTGTTTGCCCTGTTGTTCTGATGCTGCTGTTGTATATATTTTCTACCTAAGTATTTTATTTGATTTTTTTAAGCATATCTTTTTTATCTTCGTGTATGCCCTTATTTGTATTTGTATTTATTCAGTGTCTTTTATGTTGCACTTTATCACCGAAGTAAGTTCCTAGTTTGTGAACTGTGTTCACAAACGATGGCAATAAAAGGATACTGATTCTGATTCTGAGGAGTCAGGTTAGGTTTGTACAATTCATCAAATTTGAATCAAATGGAGATTCAGTTATTTCTAGTGGTCCGTGATCAGCTAGAGATGTTTTTAATGGAGAGGTCCTCAGTTAATCCTCTGCCAGTAAAAGCATGTGGTTTAAGCAGACGCAAGACTCTGTGCAGACACAAGACTCTGTGCAGACGCAAGATTATGAACAGACACAAGACTGTGCAGACGCAAGATTATGAACAGACACAAGACTGTGCAGACGCAAGATTATGAACAGACACAAGACTCTGTGCAGACACAAGACTCTGTGCAGACGCAAGATTATGAACAGACACAAGACTCTGTGCGGACGCAAGATTATGAACAGACGCAAGACTCTGAGCAGACGCAAGACTCTGAGCAGACGCAAGACTCTGAGCAGACGCAAGACTCTGAGCAGACACAAAACTCTGAGCAGACACAAAACTCTGTGCAGATGCAAGACTCTGAGCAGACACAAGACTTTAGACACAAGACTCTCAGCAGACATAAGACTCTGGAAGAAGAGATTGGACTGTTATTTGTGTTAAATTCAGCGTGATTTAGAGTCAGTGTTGTTTCTGTTCACAAGATTAATATTGAAAGCCAAAAAGTTTAGGGGATGGGGGTAAGGTTATGTTTGGAGTTAGGGCAGGGGTTAGGATTGTTTTAGGGGTTAGGGTGTTAGAATATGTTTAGGGTTAAGGTCAAGGTCACATTTGGGGGTTAGGGTAGGGTAAGGCTCAGGGTTGGAGGTTAGATCTGGGTTTAGGCTAGGGTTAGGGTGTGACATGGCTTAGGTGTAGGGGTGGAGCGTGACATAGGTGTGGCGTAGGCAGAGACGAGGGCTGATCATTGTCGCAGTTATATTTCTTTTTGTTTTTTGTCATGGCGCTCAGTCTCAGGTCTCCACTTCACAATTTTAGATGTCTGAGATGAAAGAACATTGTTTTAACATTACATGTACATGTCTTTGGTGCAGCACAATTTCACTTTCTCTGAATCCAAAATGGCCGCCCGGTTACCTCCCTATGTTTTTTTATTTGTTTGCTTGTTTTTCAGATGTTCGTCTCTTCACTATGACTCTGATCTTCCTCCCACCTCCATCATCATCACTTTTCACAACGAGGCTCGCTCCACTTTACTACGAACTGTCAGGAGGTAAGTACACTACCTGTCCAGAAGAGGGCTCCACTTTATTACCAACTGTCAGGATAACTACCACGTTATAAGGCAGTGTCCACCAGTAATCTGACCAGAACTGGAGAAGTGGCTTGGATGAGCCAAACATTTTGTCCAGTTGACAGATTTATTTATTTATTTTACGAAATATTCATATATTCATAGCACATGCCCACCTCACCCCCACCACACCCCCACCAAATACCCAGCACACCCCCACCACATGCCTGGTGCACCTCCACCACACCTCCACCACACTCCCAGTACACTTCCAGCACACTTCCAGCACACCCCCAGCACACTCCCGACACACTCCCAACACACCCCCAGCACACGCCCACAACACCCCCAGCACACTCCCGGCACACTCCCAACACACCATCAGCACACTCCCAACACACTCCCAACACACCCCCAGCACACGCCCACAACACCCCCAGCACACCCCCAGCACACTCCCAACACACCCCCAGCACACGCCCACAACACCCCCAGCACACTCCCAGCACACTTCCAGCACACCCCCAGCACACTCCCAACACACTCCCAAGACACCCCCAGCACACCCCCAGCACATGCCCACAACACCCCAAGCACACTCCCAGCACACTTCCAGCACACCCTTAGCACACTCCCAGCACACCCCCAGCACACACCCACAACACTCCCAGCACACTATCAACACACTCCCAGCCCACTCCCAGCACACTCCCAGCACACTCCCAATACACCCCCACCACACTCCCAACACACTCCCAACACACCCTTCCGCACATGAGTTTAGTTCTTCATTGATACAGCAGAAACCCAAAATGTTTGTCAGTCCTGTGATATTTTTGTCCTTATTGTTTGTTTTATCCTTGTAAGCAGACACATATTTGTTTTGATACAGAATATGCATGTCCCCGATTGGCTAATCCACCTGTCAATCACACCCATCTGAACTCTGGGAGATTCAGCAGTGACCAGACTCACATCTTCATAAAGTATTGAACAAGTGTGGAGTCTGGATCCAGGCAAATACCAGTGACCTCCAAGCGTTCTCTTTAAACTCTGCTTTTGGCCAAACTCCACCTCCTCCTCTGTGCCTCTCGTTTTTTTGTCCTTTTTTCATCCTGTTTTCCATCCTGTTTTTGGGTCGTTTGTCAGTGGGGGGTGGAGGACGTCTGCCCCCTGTGGTGGTTTGTTAGCTCTGCAGTTTTAGTCCAATTAAAACTCATCTGTCCCCAAAGACTAAGAGACATGGAGGACGAAGCAAAGTACTCTCTCTCTCCTCCATTACCCCATTCTCTCTCCATCCTTCCTCTCCATACCTCTCTTTTTCTCTGTCCTCTCTGCTTCCCTTTCTTTTCCCCCCTCCTTCCTCCCATTCTCTCTCCTCCCTGTCCTTTTCTTCTCTCTTTTTCCTCTTTCTCTCCCTCTCTCTCCATGCCCCCTCTCATCCTCTCCTCCCTCTCTTCTCTCTGTTCATATCGTGTGTGTGACATAAATCTGGTAGTGAGGATACACATATATATCTGTGTGTTTGCAGGATTGGGCTCAGGCTGTTTTAAACAGACTTTGTCTTGGCTGCACATAGTCTCCATCAGCTCCATCAGTCTCCAGGTTACGCCGGTATACGACGCTGGAATCAGTGTTGGAACCGACAGAGTTACAGAGGCTGTTCACACGGAAATCCAAATTTGACTCCAGTTTCATGCGTGCATTCTTGGGAGAACATGATCAGGCTTTTGGACTTGTATGTAAGATGACATATAAACAGCAAAATGAGAGTGTGTGGTTCACCTGCAACTGAAATCATGTTAAACACCCAGAAATCACACTTTAATGAGAGTTTGGTTCCAGTCCTGAAGTATCCTTTGCAGAGGAGGAGCTGTGCAGAGGAGGAGCTGTGCAGAGGAGGAGTCACGATTTTCCGTAAAGTAACAGGAAATTATAACTATAATATAATGACTATATAATACAATGAAACTCAATGGAAAAAATATTCAAAGTATTCAGAATGCAGTACAGTGTTCCCTGGTTTATTGCGGGATTTACGTTCTAAAAATAACCCGCAATAGGTGAAATCCGCAAAGTAGTCAGCTTTATTTTTTACAATTATTATATTTTTTAAGGCTGTAAAACCTCTCACCACACACTTTATACACTTTTCTCAGACAGACATTAACATTTTCTCACATTTCTCTCTTGTTTAATTAATTAATAGTGACTCTCGTGTATTTCACAGTTCCTCTGACTGTGCCTCTTCGTCCTGGTGCTGCTCCGCTGTAGTGTCGATCCAACATTTATGTAAATTTGTCTGAACACATTCTGTACAGGAGACACGGCACGGAGGAGATTGATGGACAATGGTCTACAGTCCATTAGCCAATCAGGACGCAGAACATAATGCACGTTCATACACTGTAAAAAATCATGTAAAATTGCACAAAAATATCGGCGAAACTTCGAGACCGAAAGGTGTCAAGGAATCAGAATCAGTATCGAGTATTGAGTCTATTCCTTTGTATAAAATGTTATTCTGGTGCTGACTTTGAGCAGGACACTTTCTTTGCTGATGAGGTTTTCTTTTGAGTCTGTGGAGCAGGGCTGAATGTTTGGCGTGCCCTCAGAGGATATTTTAAACCACAAATGTGCGAGGCTTCATTAAAAGTGTGATTTTGGCCCGAGACAAAACTTATTATAAGTTTGTAAAGATTTATCCAAGTGAGAAAGAAGCAGCTTCATTAGCACAAATATGTCTGTCTGATAACAGAGGGATAACAGAAGGTATAGGGCCTGTGTGTGGAGTTTGCATGTTCTCCCTGTGTCTGTGTGGGTGTCCTCTGGGTAATTAAAGTGCATATGATCTGACAGGAAAACAGATAAACTCCTTTATATTTAAGATTTTACATTCAAAAATGGCTCATTTTTTCAAGTTTTTTTTTTTGTAATTGTGGTGAAATGTACAGTTGTACATTCCACTATAATTACCCTGGTTGGGCAAGGGCAGGAGGCGGGACTATATTAAATACTGACCGTTCTGAAATGTGACCCTTGCATTAGTTTGTCAGTTCATATATCAGTCTTTGGTGAACTCTTTGTGAGTTCACAAATCCATCTTGAAGATCAAATTTGCAGTGGGCGGACCAGCCACAGAGCAGCACTGTAGTTTGGGGCAGAGCTAAAGGTGAAGTGCCCATGTGAACCAAAAGAAACATGGTGACGCCAACAGACTTGAGTCTTGCAACTATTTTAGTGAAAATATGAACTGTTTGATTTGTTGAAAACATGCAGAGGGAAGAGCATTGTCCTTTTGTGGAGGGAAAGATGCCTGCACTTTTCTCTCCACTTGATTTAAAGAAAGTTCAATTTTTCAGCTTCATCTGCTGTTGTGACACTTCGACCAATCAGATACAAGTATCTATCATGACGGTTCCGCTTTTTCTCGATTGATTTGAGAGTGAGTACAGATAAATGTGTACAACTGAGAGTGACACACATCAGCCTGTGAGAGCCACGTTACCGTTCTACTGGTCAGGTTTAAAATGTGAATTTAGAAAACAATCCTAACCCTAAACGTAACCATAATATTAAAACAAATGACAAATCTAATCACAATTACAATCCACGTCAGGAAGAACACACTTGGATATTTTTCTCAACTTGTACAGCCCTGCATTGAACCGCAGTGTCCCTGATCACACCTCCCTTCACCCTCTTTCCCCCAGTCTCCCCCCGCCTCGTCCCCGCCTCCGTTCTGCCTCCACCTGTTTCCCTCTGCCTCTTCCTGTTTTCCTCTACCTCCTCCCTGTCTCCCCTCTACCTCCTCCCTGCCTCTCCTCTGGCTCCTCCTGTCTCCCCTCTGACACCTCCCTGCCTCTCTCGCCTCCCCCCTGCCTCCCTCTGCCTCCTCCTTATCTCTCTCACACACTCACTGATCAATGCTGTGATCTGAACCTGATTAAATATCGACTGGAGCCCAAAGCGGCGCTCAAAAACTTCTCAGAAACTCCTCAAACACTGTGGATTTTCCTTTGTCTCCTCCATAAGCCTGGTTCAAGATGGCCGACGCTTCACTGAGCACAAACATATTCCTCCTGTCATAATTATGTTCATCCCAAAGAGTTTGGAGTGTGAACTGAACTTTGCAGGTTGAGAGACAATTAAGTTTAAAGTTTCTGTATATATATATATATATATAGATATGTATATATATATATATATATATATATATATATATATATATATATATATATATATATATATATATATATATATATATATATATATATATATCCATCCATCCATCCATCCATTTTCTTCCGCTTATCCGGGGCCGGGTCGCGGGGGCAGCAGTCTAAGCAGGGACTCCCAGACTTCCCTCACCCCGGACACGTCCTCCAGCTCCTCCGGTGGGACCCCAAGGTGTTCCCAGGCCAGCCGAGAGACATAGTCCCTCCAGCATGTCCTGGGTCTTTCCCGGGACCTCCTCCCGGTGGGACATACCCAGAACACCTCCCTAGGGAGGCGTCCAGGAGGCATCCTGAGCAGATGCCCGAGCCACCTCAACTGGTTCCTCTCAACGTGTAGGAGCAGCGGCTCTACTCCGAGCTCCTCCCGTGTGACTGAGCTCCTCACCCTATCCCTAAGGGTGCGCCCAGCCACTCTGCGGAGGAAACCCATTTCGGCCGCTTGTATCCGCGACCTTGTCCTTTCGGTCATTACCCAGAGCTCATGACCATAGGTGAGGGTAGGAACGTAGATTGACCGGTAAATCGAGAGCTTCGCCTTCCGGCTCAGCTCCTTCTTTACCACAACGGACCGATACAGCGACCGCATCACTGCAGACGCTGCACCGATCCGCCTGTCAATCTCCCGCTCCATCCTTCCCTCACTCGTGAACAAGACCTACTATACTTGAACTCCTCCACTTGGGGCAGAGACTCACCACCCACCCGGAGAGGGCAAGCCACCTTTTTCCGGTCGAGAACCATGGCCTCGGATTTGGAAGAGCTGATTCTCATCCCAGCTGCTTCACACTCGGCTGCAAACCGCCCCAGTGCCTGCTGCAGGTCCTGGCTCGAAGAAGCCATCAGGACAACATCATCTGCAAACAGCAGAGATGAAATCCTGTGGTTCCCAAACCAGACCCCCTCCGACCCCTGGCAGCGCCTAGAAATTCTGTCCATAAATATAATGAACATAACCGGTGACAAAGGGCAGCCCTGGCAGAGTCCAACATGCACCGGGAACAGGTCTGACTTACTGCCGGTAATGCGAACACAGCTTCTGCTCCGGTTATACAGGGACCGGACAGCCCTTAGCAAAGAGCCCCGGACCCCATACTCCCAGAGCACCCCCCAAAGGACACCACGAGGGACACGGTCGAATGCCTTCTCCAGATCCACAAAACACATGTGGACTGGTTGGGCATACTCTCATGAACCCTCAAGGACCCGATGGAGAGTATAGAGCTGGTCCAGTGTTCCGCGACCGGGACAAAAACCACACTGCTCCTCCTGAATCCGAGGTTCGACTATCGGTCGGATTCTCCTCTCCAGTACCCTGGAATAGACCTTACCGGGAAGGCTGAGGAGTGTAATTGGAACACACCCTCCAGTCCCTCTTCTTATACAGAGGGACCACCACCCCGGTCTGCCATTCCACAGGTACTGTCCCTGACCACCACGCGATGTTGCAGAGACGTGTCAGCCAAGACAGCCCCACAACATCCAGAGATTTGAGGTACTCAGGACGGATCTCATCCACCCCCGGAGCCTTGCCACCGAGGAGCTTGCCAACCACCTCAGTGACTTCAGCCAGGGTGAGGGACGAGTCCGCCTTCGGGTCCCCAGTTTCTGCTTCCTCCTCGGAAGACGTGACAGTGGGATTGAGGAGATCCTCAAAGTATTCCTTCCACCGCCCGACAACATCCCCAGTCAAGGTCAGCAGCTCTCCACCCGCACTCTAAACAGTGTTGGTGAAGCACTGCTTCCCCCTCCTGAGGCGTCGGACGGTTTGCCAGAATCTCTTTGAGGCCGTCCGATAGTCCTCCTCCATGGCCTCCCCGAACTCCTCCCAACCCAGAGTTTTTGCCTCTGTGACTGCACGAGCCGCTGCACGCTTGCCCCGCCGGTACTCATCGGCTGCCTCAGGAGTCCCACGAGCCAACAAGGCTCGATAGGACTCCTTCTTCAGCTTGACGGCATCCCTTACTTCCGGTGTCCACCACCAGGTTCGGGGATTGCCGCCGCGACAAGCATCGCAGACCTTACAACCACAGCTACGAGCAGCCGCATCGACAATAGAGGTGGAGAACATGGCCCACTCAGAGTCCATGTCCTCAGCCTCCCCCGGGGTCAAGGAGAAGCTCTCCCGGAGGTGGGAGTTGAAGACCCCTCTGACAGAGGGCTCCGCCAGACGTTCCCAGCAGACCCTCATGATGCGCTTGGGCCTGCCAGGTCTGTCCGGCTTCCTCCTCCGCCAGCGGATCCAACTCACCACCAGGTGATGATCAGTTGACAGCTCAGCCCCTCTGTTCACCCGAGTGTCCAAGACACGCGTTCAGAGGTCAGATGACACGACAACAAAGTCGATTATCGACCTCCGACCTAGAGTGTCCTGGTGCCACGTGCACCGATGGACACCCTTGTGCTTGAACATGGTGTTTGTTATGGATAAACTGTGACTAGCACAGAAGTCCAAAAACAAAACACCACTCGGGTTCAGATCAGGGAAGCCGTTCTTCCCAATCACGCCCCTCCAAGTGTCACTGTCATTACCCACATGGGCATTGAAGTCCCCCAGGAGAACAACGGAGTCCCCAGTTGGTGCACTGTCTAGTACCCCTCCAAGGGACTCCAAGAAGGCCGGGTACTCCGCACTGCTGTTTGGCCCGTAGGCCGACACAACAGTGAGAGACCTGTCCCGGACCCGGAGGCGCAGGGACGCGACCCTCTCGTTCACCGGGGTGAACTCCAACACGTGGCGGCTGAGCTGTGGGGCAATGAGCAAGCCCACACCAGCTCGCCGCTGCTCCCCGCGGGCAACGCCAGAAAAATGGAGAGTCCAACCCCTCTCAAGAAGTTGGGTTCCAGTGCCCAAGCTGTGCGTGGAGGTGAGGCCAACTATATCTAGCCGGTAACGCTCAACCTCCTGCACAAGCTCAGGCTCCTTCCCCCCCAGTGAGGTGACATTCCATGTCCCCAGAGCTAGTCTCCTTGTCCGGAGATCTGGTCGTCGAGGTCCCCGCCTTCGACTGCCGCCCAGATCTCTCTGCACCCGCCCCTCATGGCTCCTCTCGCAGGTGGTGGGTCCTCGGGAGGACGGCTCCACGTCGTTTCTTCGGGCTGGGCCCGGCCGGGCCCCATGGGGAAAGGCCTGGCCACCAGGCGCTCGCTGCTGAGCACCCACCCCAGGCCTGGCTCCAGGGTGGGGCCCCGGTAACGCCAGTCCGGGCGACGTAAACGGCCTTGTTGTTCTTTTCTTCATGATGGGCTTCTGAACCGCTCTTAGTCAGACCCGTCTCCCAGGACCTGTTTGCCATGGGTGACCCTACCAGGGGCATGAAGCCCCCGACAACATAGCTCCCAGGATCATTCGGGTGCTCAAACCCCTCCACCACGTTAAGGTGGCGGTTCGGGGAGGGGATATATATATATATATATATATATATATATATATATATATATATATATATATATATACACACATATATATCCTTGTGTATCCAAAGTCCACTGTTTGAACTAAACATTAATTTTCCCTTCTTCCCACCCTCTCTCTCTATCTCCCTCTTTTCCATCCCATCAGCAGCTCCTGTCTTCAGGCTGTTACTGTAAATCTGTAAATCTGACCCTGAATCAGCTCCTTGACTCTCCATCTCTCACTCCTCTCCCCAGTCTTTCCTCCCTCCCTCCTCTCTTTTTCTTCTCTCTTTCCCTAACCTTTTCTCCTCTCTCGTCCTCCCTTGTCCCGTTCCCTCTTTCTGTTTCCCTCCTCTCCTCTCTTTCTTTCCTTCATTCGTCCCTTATCTTTTTCTCTCCTCCCTCACCCTCTCCTCTCGTTCTTGCCCCGTCAGCAGCTCAGTCCTTTCCAGTAAACTTAACCCTCTCTCTTGCTTTCTTTCTTTTTTCTTTATTCTTTTCATCTCTTTATGTCTCTCTTTCTGTCCCGCTCCCCCTCTCCCCCAGAGAATTTCAAACAAAAGTCTCAGTGCAGCTCGATAGGTAGAGTCAGCACATCCAGTGTCAGGTCAGGGTGAGAAGAGTAACAGCCGTCAGGACAAAAGTGTTCTCTGTGTCCTGCAGCATCACAACAGCATTGAGGAGGAGCCAGTTGAACTCTGGACACACAGCAAACCTCTCCTAAGCCTCATTCTGATGTTTCAATCGAGACATTTACTCACAGTGTTTTCATCCACTAAATATCACAACATCCTTAGTCATATTTAGTGTAGAAAGCTCAGTGCATTGGTGTAAAAGTGTGTAGCTCCTCTCCTTCCCTTCCTCCCTCTCTCTTCTCTCCCTCCTTTCCTCTCCCCCTCTCCCTCCTCTCTGCTTCACAGAATTCGGCTGAAGCGTCCTCAGATTTATGGAGGAGCTTCGATCTAAAACCGTTTAACCCATCCAATCTGTCCAATCTGTCGAGTGCAGGAAAAGCAGTATCACACAGACAATCAGGTAATGAGGCTGGCTTAAACATTACTCTTTAACATTACTCAGCCTTTTTACATGAGCTCATAGCCTGCTCAGCTGGACTCTGCACTTTCTATCTAAAGAGAGGTTATTATACAAATCTTTTTCTTCTGTTTTTAGCTGCCATGTTCTAACATTGTTCTGTTCCCTCATCCAAAGCCTGAGGAGGTTTTACATGTCATTCTTGCATGTTTTATCCGTCTCTCCTGAGCCCTGTTTGAACCCTCCTGATGGGTAAATTTGAGTCACGTGTCTCAAATACAGAAGACATTTCCTCTGAATGTCCCTATATCATTCAGAACCAAATCAAAGTATACAGGGTTGGATGCAGGAATCACTTTAGATACAACTTCAAGTGAGAGGGTACTAATTCATGCAGGTGCTGAGCTTCAGAGAGAAACCAACTGGATGTCAGCACTGAACCAAATGAGAGAGTCATGTGAGGCTCATTCTGCATCACAGCCAATGGTTTTTTTTTTTGTTTTTTTGTTTTTTTGTAATTAAGAATAAATCAGCCATAGAATTGTTACCACTAAAAGCTGTATTCAGTTTGAAAATTTCAAGCTCATATGTGAGGACACAGACGAATGGAATTAAAATCTAAATCTTATTTTTATTGTTTAGATCTGGTTTAGTACTGGTTAAGTATTAGTTATTGTTTAGTACTGGTTTAGCCCTGGTTTCGTACTGGTTTAGTCTGGTTTGGTCCTGATTTGGCCCTGATTTAGTCCTGTTTTAGTCCTGGTTTAACCCTAATTTCGTCCTGGTTTAGCCCTGGTTTAGTCCTGGTTCAGTCCTAGCTTAGCCCTGATTTAGTCCCAGTTTAGCCCTGATTTAGTCCTAGTTTAGCCCTGATTTAATCCTTGTTTAGTCCTCTTTTAATCCTGATTTAGCCCTCATTTGTTTATTTATTTATTTTGTATTTATTTGGATCCCATAAGCTGAAAGTGGTACAGTCAGCTAGTCTTCCTGAGTCCATTGAAATATAAAATATCTCCATTTTATCATTACAAATATACATTATCAAATTACATTTGATATTTCTTTGTAATAAAATGTCATGTTCTTAAATATGACGACAGCAGAATATGAATCTAAAATGCTGCACATTCACTTTAACTCAACATGTGACGTTTGAGATACACTGAAATAACTGTTTGTTTAAATCTGGTGAATATCAATGGAACACTGCTCCACGTAGATATTGATATACACACAACGCTGGCGGAGGAGGAAGCCGGACAGACCTGGCAGACCCAAGCGCATTGTGAGGGTCTGCTGGGAACGTCTGGCGGAGCCCTCTGTCAGGGGGGTCTTCAACTCCCACCTCCGGGAGAGCTTCTCCCTGATTCCGGGGGAGGTTGGAGACATGGACTCCGAGTGGGCCATGTTCTCCACCTCTATTGTCGATGCGGCTGCTCGTAGCTGTGGTCGTAAGGTCTGTGGTGCTTGTCGCGGCGGCAATCCCCGAACCCGGTGGTGGACACCGGAAGTAAGGGATGCCGTCAAGCTGAAGAAGGAGTCCTATCGAGCCTTGTTGGCTCGTGGGACTCCTGAGGCAGCTGATGAGTACCGACGGGCCAAGCGTGCCGCGGCTCGGGCAGTCGCAGAGGCAAAAACTCGGGGTTGGGAGGAGTTCGGGGAGGCCATGGAGGAGGACTATCGGACGGCCTCAAAGAGATTCTGGCAAACTGTCCGACGCCTCAGGAGGGGAAAGCAGTGCTTCACCAACACTGTTTACAGTGCGGGTGGAGAGCTGCTGACCTCGACTGGGGATGTTGTCGGGCGGTGGAAGGAATACTTTGAGGATCTCCTCAATCCCACTGTCACGTCTTCCGAGGAGGAAGCAGAAACTGGGGACCCAGAGGCGGACTCGTCCATCACCCTGGCTGAAGTCACTGAGGTGGTTGGCAAGCTCCTCGGTGGCAAGGCTCCGGGGGTGGACGAGATCCGCCCTGAGTACCTCAAGTCTCTGGATGTTGTGGGACTGTCTTGGCTGACACGTCTCTGCAACATCGCGTGGCGGTTGGGGACAGTACCTGTGGAATGGCAGACCGGGGTGGTGGTCCCTCTGTATAAGAAGGGGGACCGGAGGGTGTGTTCCAATTACAGGGGAATCACACTCCTCAGCCTTCTCGGTAAGGTCTATTCCAGGGTGCTGGAGAGGAGAATCCGACCGATAGTCGAACCTCGGATTCAGGAGGAGCAGTGTGGTTTTCGTCCTGGTCGTGGAACACTGGACCAGCTCTATACTCTCCATCGGGTCCTCGAGGGCTCATGGGAGCATGCCCAACCAGTCCACATGTGTTTTGTGGATCTGGAGAAGGCATTCGACCGTGTCCCTCGTGGTGTCCTTTGGGGGGTGCTCTGGGAGTATGGGGTCCGGGGCTCTTTGCTAAGGGCTGTCCGGTCCCTGTATGACCGGAGCAGGAGCTGTGTTCGCATTGCCGGCAGTAAGTCAGACCTGTTCCCAGTGCATGTTGGACTCCGCCAGGGCTGCCCTTTGTCACCGGTTCTGTTCATTATATTTATGGACAGAATTTCTAGGCGCAGTCAGGGGCCGGAGGGGGCCTGGTTTGGGAACCACAGGATTTCATCTCTGCTGTTTGCGGATGATGTTGTCCTGATGGCTTCTTCGAGCCAGGACCTGCAGCAGGCACTGGGGCGGTTTGCAGCCGAGTGTGAAGCGGTTGGGATGAGAATCAGCTCCTCCAAATCCGAGGCCATGGTTCTCGACCGGAAAAAGGTGGTTTGCTCTCTCCGGGTGGGTGGTGAGTCCCTGCCCCAAGTGGAGGAGTTCAAGTATCTCGGGGTCTTGTTCACGAGTGAGGGAAGGATGGAGCGTGAGATTGACAGGCGGATCGGTGCAGCGTCTGCAGTGATGCGGTCGCTGTATCGGTCCGTTGTGGTAAAGAAGGAGCTGAGCCGGAAGGCGAAGCTCTCGATTTACCGGTCAATCTACGTTCCTACCCTCACCTATGGTCATGAGCTTTGGGTAATGACCGAAAGGACAAGATCGCGGATACAAGCGGCTGAAATGGGCTTCCTCCGCAGAGTGGCCGGGCGCACCCTTAGGGATAGGGTGAGGAGCTCGGTCACACGGGAGGAGCTCGGAGTAGAGCCGCTGCTCCTACACGTTGAGAGGAACCAGCTGAGGTGGCTCGGGCATCTGCTCAGGATGCCTCCTGGACGCCTCCCTAGGGAGGTGTTCTGGGCATGTCCCACCGGGAGGAGGCCCCGGGGAAGACCCAGGACACGCTGGAGGGACTATGTCTCTCGGCTGGCCTGGGAACGCCTTGGGGTCCCACCGGAGGAGCTGGAGGACGTGTCCGGGGTGAGGGAAGTCTGGGAGTCCCTGCTTAGACTGCTGACCCCGCGACCCGGCCCCGGATAAGCGGAAGAAAATGGATGGATGGATGGATGGACAACGCTTTTCTTCATGAAATTGGTTCTGGGGTGAGGTGTAATTATGTGGCCATTAGTAACAGTTCTAGTTTAGACTTATGCAAAGAATCACCATGAATGATTTGATTCAGTGTAAAAGCAGGCATCTTTAGGGTCAGTGTTCTGTGGAACAAGGTGCCCAGTGCAACTTAAATATAAAGCCATGACAGCTCTCTGCTGGTTTTATTGAGCAACTAAGCACTAGTGTTGCTGCTTTATTTTGAGTAACTTGTGTTTTTGCTGGATGTTTGCAGAGGCCCTCGATATGACAAGTGACACAATATTAAAGACTTATTATTTCTAAAGTGTCACGTTTGACATAATGACAATATTTTTTTGTCACAGTGATGCTTCAAACCATTTTGTTAACAATAGTGTTTATATGTGCTGTCCAACACAGGCCATAGTCAGTGACCCAGCAGTTTAGTTTGAACTAGTTGTATCCTCTCCATAGCGATGCCATTTTAACTCTGATCCACATGCCAAATTTTGACCAGGGCCAGCCCAGTCTATAAGCAGACTAAGCAGCTGCTTAGGGCCCCGAGGCTCCAAGAGCCCATACATTTATATTAAAAATAATATGTCAAGTTGTATTGGGCACAGGGCTTGTGTGTTTGCAGCAGCCTAAATATCTCTCTAAAACAATTACATTTGTTTTATATCTATAGTAGCAAAATATCTGATGCTGCTACATTTGTTTTTGAGCCGGGCAGAGGTACAAGTCCAGCTCTAGACACTCGTGCACAAGTCCAGCTCTAGACACTCGTGCACAAGTCCAGCTCTAGACACTCGTACACAAGTCCAGCTCTAGACACTCGAGCACAAGTCCAGTTCTAGACACTTGATAGGTTCACAACCTATATTACAGTTCAAAAGAGAAGAGAAGACAAGAGAGATTATTTTGTCTCGATATTGAGGAGAAAGAGCGGAGAGGCAAAAAACCTCCAGTTACAAATCACCACCCGCCTTCTGAAGGCCCCCACCGTCTTTCTTCTCTTTTGTTAAAGTTAGGAAACCCTAGTTACATACACACTGCTGCTCTGAAGGGGAGGGGGGGCAGTGTAAAAACATATGACGAAATTCACAGAGAAATATATTCTGTTTTTGCATTTCCAGAAGGTCACTCTTTCCCTTCGCACAAACATCCTCCCATGATGTTTCTGTTTTAGGTTTCACAGTGACCTTCTTCCCGTGGGATCCTGCACTTTCAAAAGACATTTTCTGCAAGACTCAAGAACAAACATTAGTGCAGATTACATAGTTTACATAGTTGAATATAATGACTAAATAAAGAGTGAACATTACATTACAGTACCTTTAAAATGAACAGTGGGATAACATAATATAACTTGAATATATATTTTGAATCCATCAACACTCGTGCACAAGTCCAGCTCTAGACACTCGTGCACAAGTCCAGCTCTAGACACTCGTGCACAAGTCCAGCTCTAGACACTCGTACACAAGTCCAGCTCTAGACACTCGTACACAAGTCCAGCTCTAGACACTCGTACACAAGTCCAGCTCTAGACACTCGTACACAAATCCAGCTCTCTAGATTCATTTTGTTGCATGAATCCGCAGCACGATAGACAGCTGAGTCATCTGTATATTTTGTCATTGAAGCTTTTTTCACAGTCAACAGTAAATCATTAATAAAAATAGAAAACAAAAGAGTTTCTAAACAGCTTCCTTACAGAAGTCCGCATAGTAAACTTTTACTGTCAGAAGTACAATCATTATTAAAAAAAACTCTTTCTGTGGGAGAGGTAGCTTTGCATTCTGCAACAGCGGAAGCAGCAAATCATAGCTGTTCAGTTTTTCAATTCAAATGTGATGATCTATTACATTGAAAGCAGCACTAAAGTTCGCCTCACTACACCAACTATAGTCCTGGTTTAGTCCTGGTTTAATCCTGGTTTAGTCCTGGTTTAATCCTGGTTAGACCTGGTTTAATCCTGGTTTAGTCCTGGTTCAGTCCTGGTTAAGTCCTGGTTAAGTCCTGGTTAAGTCCTGGTTAAGTCCTGCTTTAGTCCCAGTTTAGTCCCGGTTTAGTAATACATTAATATACATGTACATAAGTGAGTGCTTATATTTTCTTCCCCTTTACTTCCTCCTCAGCCTGGTGTTTATTTAAACAGTAATTAGCCTCACTCTTCTCCTCTGCAATCAGACCTTCTCAACTTGTCCAACACACAAACACATAAAGAGCAATCAGACCTCCTCAAAATGTCCGCCACACGAACACATAGAGCAATCAGACCTCCTCAAATGTCCGCCATAAAGAAGCATGTCAAGAAACGCTGATCACCTCCTGAAGACTTTAGAGAATATCCAATCAGATGAACCAACACGATTAATCAGGATCCTAATGAGAACAGGTATATCAGCCCATCTGCAGAGCCAGGACGAAACCAGGATGAAACCAGAACGGAACCAGGATGAGACCAGGACGGAACCAGGACGAAACCAGGACGCAACCAAGATGGAACCAGGACTGAACCGGGACGAAACCAGGACGAAACCATGACGAAACCAGAACTAAACCACAACTAACTAAGACTAAGCATGGAGTAAAGTAAGAATTAACAGAGACTAAACCGAGACTAAACAAAGACTAAACCAGGACTAAACCTAAACTAAACCGGGAATTGGTGATTCTTTATATCAGACAAGGATGTTTACCTGCTTTACATGATTCAGTTACTTCCTGTATCTTCCTCAGTTTTACTTGGTTTTACCGGACTGTAGGGGAAGCTACTGCGGCGAAACAGGAGTATAAGCGAACTTGAAGCGTAAACAAGGACTGAACCAGGACAAAACCAGGATTGAAAGGCAAGGTCATTATTTGTGGCCGTCTGTTTTAAAATGGCCCTAAGCTTTATCTGCTGGACTGTAATCTTTGTTTGTCAGAGAAGTGAAACATGTGAAAAAAACAGCTCAAATGGCTCCTCCATTTTGTGTCATTATTGTGTCTGTTCACAAAATGTCCACCTCTAAAGTCCTGCTCTGTGACGGCTAAATGACCACAACTCCACCAAGCTATCAGACCTCTATTTATCTGTCTGTCCTGGTTTAGACCTGGTTTAGACCTGGTTTAGACCTGGTTTAGACCTGGTTTAGACCTGGTTTAGACCTGGTTTAGACCTGGTTTAGACCTGGTTTAGACCTGGTTTAGACCTGGTTTAGACCTGGTTTAGACCTGGTTTAGTTCTGGTTCAGTCCTGGTTTAGTCCTTTTATTGTCCACAGATGTGTTTTTGAACAGGTTGACTCTTCTCTTTTGTGGCTTTTGTAAAAAAAAAGAAAGAAAAAAAAAACGTCCAAAATGGAGGTGCAGCTCAATTGGCTGAAAGTGTTTAGACCCACTGATGAAAGAAGAGAGGGAGAGAGGGGGAGAGAGGAAGAAGAGGAAGAGAGGGGGAAAGAGGGAACTAGAGGGAGAGATTGAGAGAGGAGGGGGAGAGAGAGGGGAGGGGGAGTGAGGAGGAAGAGAAGGGCAGAGAAGGGGAAAGAGGGAGAGAGAAGATGAGAGAGGGAGAAAGAGGGAGAGAGAGGGCAGAGAGGGAGGGAGAGGATGGGGAGAATGAGTGAGAGAGGGAGAGACAGGAGGAGAGGAGGGAGAGAGAGAAAGAGAAGAGGAGAGAGGGAGAAAACCTTCCTCTGCTCTTATTAAAGAGAGAGAGAGAAGAGGAGAGGGAGAGAGGGGAAGCCATGAATAGAGAGGGAGAGACAGGAAGAGAGAAGTAGAAAGAGGGAAAGAGAGAGAGAGAGAAGAGGAGAGAGGTAGAGAGGGGGAACGATGAAAAGAGGGAGAGGGGGGGAAGAGGGGAAAAGGAGGACAAGGAGGAGGGAGGGAGAGAGAAAGAATAAATGATCAAAAGTGTTGGAGGAGAGTCTCGGGTCAGAGAGGGGGAGAATTAGTGGAAAAGAAAGATGGACGGAGGGATGGAGAGGAAGAGGACTAAGAGAGGTGAAAATAGATGAGAGGTGTAGAAGGAAAGAGTCAGTGGCGTGTGGAGGGGAGAGTGAGAAAGAGACTGAAGAAAGAGCGACAGAGAGATGCAGGAGCGAAAGAGAAGAGGGAGGAATAGAGGAAAATTTATGAAAAGTGGAGAGAGACAGAGCACAGGAGAGAGAGGGGGAGGGAGGTACAAAGGAGGAAAGAGTAATTGAGGGAGGGGGGAGAGGGAGGAATAGTGCAAAATGGATGAAAAGTGTGAGGGGGTTGGGAGAAAGAGAGAGAGAGAGAGAGTGATGGATGGCCTGTGTTTGGAGAAGAGGTCTGAAGTGGAGAGAGGGATGATGGAAGTGTATTTGAGGAGAAGTTAAAAAAAGTATGAGCTGAAGGGTAGAATCAGTTTAGACAAGTCACATGTTTCAGAACTAAAACCAGGACTAAACCGGAACTAAACCAGGACTAAGCCAGGACTAAACCAGAACTAAAGAAGAACTAAACCAGGATTTAATCAGGACTAAACCAGGACTAAATAAGCACAAAACCGTAACCAGACCGTTACTAAACCAGGACTGAACAAGGACTAAACAAGGACTAAAACAGGACTAAACCAGGACTAAACCAGGATTGAACCAGAACTAAACTAGAACTCAACCAGAATTAAACCAGGTCTAAACCAGGTCTAAACCAACACTAAACCAGGACTAAACCAGGACTAAACCAGGACTAAACCAGGACTAAACCAGAACTAAACCAGGACTAAACCAGAACTAACCCAGGACTTAACCAGGACTAAACCAGAACTAAACTAAGACTAAACAAGGACTAAACCAGGATTAAACCAGGATTAAACAAGGACTAAACAAGAACTAAACAAGGACTAAACCAGGACTAAACAAGGACTAAACCAAGACTAAACCAGGATTTAATCAGGACTAAATCAGCACTAAACCGTAACCAGACCAGGACTAAACCAGGACTGAACCAAGATTAAACCAAGACTAAACCAGGACTAAACCAGGTCTAAACCAGGACTAAACCAGGACTGAACAAGGACTAAACAAGGACTAAACCAGGACTAAACCCGGACTAAACCAGAACTAAACTAGAACTCAACCAGAATTAAAACAGGTCTAAACCAGGTCTAAACAAACACTAAACCAGGACTAAACCAGAACTAAACCAGAACTAAACCAGGACTAAACAAGGACTAAACCAGGATTAAACCAGGATTAAAAAAGGACTAAACCAGGACTAAACCAAGACTAAACCAGGATTTAATCAGGACTGAACCTGGAATAAATCAGCACTAAACCGTAACCAGACCAGGACTAAACCAGGACTGAACCAAGATTAAACCAAGATTAAACCAAGACTAAACCAGGACTAAACCAGGTCTAAACCAGGACTAAACCAGAACTAAACCAGGACTGAACTAGGACTAAATCAGGACTCAATCAGAATTAAACCAGGTCTATACCAGGTCTAAACCAAGTCTAAACCAGGACTAAACCAGAATTAAACCAGGACTAAACTGTAACTAAACCAGGACTCAACTAAGACTAACCAAGACTAAACCAGAACTAAACAAGGACTAAACCAGACCTAAACCAGAACTAAACCAGGACTAAACCAGAACTAAACTAGGACTAAACCAGAGCTAAACCAGGACTAAACCACAACTGAATGAGGACTAAATCAGGACTAAACCGTCACCAGACCAGGACTAAAGAAGTACTGAACTAGGACTAAACCAGGACTAAACCAAATCTAAACCAGAACTAAACCAGAACTCAACCAGAATTAAACCAAGTCTATACCAGGTCTAAACCAGGACTAAACCCACTCTAAACCAGGACTAAACCAGGACTAAAGCAGAACTAAACCAGGATTAAACTAAGACTAAACCAGGACTTAACCAGAACTAAACCAGGACTAAAGCAGAACTAAACCAGGACTGAACCATAACTAAACCAGTACTAAACTAAGACTAAACCAAGACTTAACCAGAACTAAACCAGGACTAAACAAGTGCAAAACCAGGACTAAACCAGGATTAAAACAGGTCTAAACCAGGACTAAACCAGGACTAAACCAGGACTAAACCAAGACTGAACCAGGACTAAATCAAGACTAAACCAGGACTAAACCAGGACAAAACCAGGACTGAACCAGGACTAAACCAGTACTAAACCAGGACTAATCCAGGTCAAAACCAGGACTAAACCAGGACTAAACCAGCTCTAAACCAGCACTAAACCAGGATTAAACTAATACTAAATCAGGATTTATCCAGAACTAAGCCAGGCCTAAACCAGAACTAAACCAGGACTGAACCAGGACCAGAAATAAACCAGGACTGACCCAGGACTAAACCAGTACTAAACCAGGACTAAACCAGGATTTAACCAGAACTAAACCATTACTAAACCAGGACTAAACCAGAACTAAACCAGGACTAAACCAGGATTAAACCAGGACTAAACCAGGACTAAACCAGAACTAAACCAGGATTAAACTAAGACTAAACCAGGACTTAACCAGAACTAAACCAGGACTAAACCAGGACTAAAGCAGAACTAAACCAGGACTGAACTAAACCAATACTGAACCAGGACTAAACCAGAGCTAAACCAGGACTAAAACAGGTGGTGAAGAAGCTATCATATACACATTGAGAGAGAGAGAGAGAGAGAGAGAGAGAGAGAGAGAGAGAGAGAGAGAGAGACAGACAAATGCACATAGAGAAGGGAGAGGGAGTGGAGAAAAAGAGTTAAAGTGAAAGTAGAGAAACACTGAGCGAGCAATCGAAATAGAGGAGAGGGAGGAGGTGAACAAGCAATCACATACAAAAAGAGAAAGAGTGTGTTGCAACGGAGGGAGAGAACGCGGCATAGAGTGAAAAGAGGGAGAGAGGTTGACGGAGACCAAGAGTAAGAGGGAAAGAGAGAGTGAAAGGAGGGAAAGATTGAGAGGAAGTTGAAAGGGGGCAGTCAAAATGGTGGTGGTAGATTGTGGAGTGTAATGGCCTGAGAAAAGTGCAGAGGTGTCAGAGCAGTTTGAAGAGGAGAGAAAGAAGAGAGGGAGGGAGGAAAGTGGGAGGGAGGGGAGATAAAGGGGCGAGGAAAGAAAGCGAGAAGAGAGGGAGGAGAGAGGGAGGGGAGATTAAGAGGCGAGGAGAGAAAGAGGGAGGGAGAAAAACCGAGAGAGAAAAAGGGAGATGCAGTGAGAAAGAGTGAGAGAGGGAGAAAGAGAGACATGAGGACGAGAGAGTGGGACAGGTGAAAAAGGAGAGATGGAGTGAGAAAGGGAGAGACAGGGCGAGAGTGGAGAGAGAGGAAGGAGAGAGAGTGTAGATAAAGAGCAGAGATGGCAGAGTAATTTTGCACAAAGAGAACAATAAAAAAAAAGATTTTATTCACTCGATCTGAAAAACATTGTGTTTTACTCATCTCCATCTGTGGTATAGTGAGCGCAGCACTCGCCCCCTAAAAAACATGTCTGAAGAGGTGTTAGATGTCATCCATGTATGTTTAAGTAATGTAGCGATCTCTCCTGGGTCCTATTCAAACCCTCCTTATGGTTAGCAATATAATTCTGTGCAAAATACATATCTATTGTGCAAAATTAACTTTTTGGAGCTTTCTCTCATGTTATAACATTGTTCATCAGAAACATGTCTGAAGAGGTTTTAGATGTCATCCATGCATAATTGAATAAGGTATCGATCTCTCCTGGGCCCTATTTGAACCCTCCTTATGGTTAGCAATATAATTCTCTACAAGGCTCCACCTACAAGCCTACATCACCCATGCTTCACTCGACAATTCTCCATAAATATACAAAAACATGATACAAAACTGTACTGTACAACTTGACAAACCTGATGTGATGTGCAGTAGTTTCATTAGTGGGATGCAGCTGAGTGTGTTGTGATAGTGCTCTGAAGGGGGAGTGACTTAGAGTGGAGAGCAAAGTGCATGTTAATAGTTTTTTTGGGGCAAATGTAGCATTTTCAAAACAATAAAAGGAAATATGGCGATCTAAATATGTTATGTGTTACAGTTAATAACCAATAGAAGTAAAATACCTCCTCTTTAATACCCCATAGAGATCAAATACCTCCTCTTTAATACCCCATAGAAGTAAAATACTTTTTAAAGACAACTAAATTGTTGAAACCAAAGGGGAGAGAGAGGAGAGGGGGAGGGAGAGAGAGAGAGAGGGACAGAGACAGAGAGAGAGAGATATATTGGACCAAATAACACAATATTCATTCACTGAACTGCACCTGGAAATGGAACAACTGTTATGAAGCGTGAATATGGAGAGAGAGAAAAAATAAAAGTGAAAGGAAGGGAGGGAGAGAAAGGGGGCAAGAATGAAGAAAAGAGAGAGAGAGAGAGAGAGAGAGAGGGATGTATTGGACCAAATAACACAATATTCACTCACTGAACTGCACCTGAAAATGGAACAACTGTTATGAAGCGTGAATATGGAGAGAGAGAAAAAAGAAAAGTGAAAGGAAGGGAGGGAGAGAGAGGGGGCAAGAATGAAGAAAAGAGAGAGAGAGAGAGAGAGAGAGAGAGAGAGAGGGATGTATTGGACCAAATAACACAATATTCACTCACTGAACTGCACCTGGAAATGTAACAACTGTTATGAAGTGTTAATATGGAGAGAGAGAAAAAATAAAGAGAGAGAGAGAAAGGGATACAAAAGAAAGAAGAGAAAGAAATGGAGAAAAAGAGAGGCTCTTAAGAGGGGGAGAGAAAAGGAAAGAGAAAGGAGGAGTAAGAGAGCATAGGAGAGGGAAGGGCAGGGAGAAAGAGAGGGAAGCAGAGAAATAGAGAGAGGGAAATAAAGGGGGTAAAGGAGAGAAGAGAAAGTGATGGAGAGAGCAAAAGAAGAAGAGGGAAGGGAAGAATAGAGAGGGAGAGATGAAGGAGAATAAAAAGAGAGAGAAGGGGATAGAGAGCCATAGAGAGAGAGAGAGAGAGAGAGAGAGGTGCAGAGAGAGTAGATGGGAGAGACAGAAAGCATAAAAGAGGAGGTGTAGTGTAGTTAGTGAGTGTGACTCTCAGTCCAGTGGCTCAGAAACATCGACACAGAGCAGAGGAGATGGAGAGAGTTTTATTTAAAGAAAAAGAGAGATCCAGAAAAGAGCAGAGTCTGGGGAGGAGGAGAGAGTGGAGTGTGTAATCTACAGGGGCAGTTTACAGCCTCTGTCTGTAACAAGGACTTAAAGTGGAGGTGCTATACCAAATACATATACTAAATGTTACATCACTGTTCCCTCATCAGAAACCTGCCTGAAGATATTTAGATTTTGTGTATTTTGATTTACTTCAACAATAAAGTCATAAAGATCAATGCGTGTTTGAGTCATTTAGCGATCTCTGCAGGGCCCTATTCATCCCTCCTCCATAAATATAGAAAAACATGACACAAAACTGTGCCCAGCGACATGACAAACCTGATGTGATGTGCAGTAGTTTCATTAGTGGGATGCAGCTGATTGTGCTGTGATAGTGCTCTGAAGGGGGAGTGACTTAGCACTCCAGACGACAAAAAATATAAAAAGCGCTCACACAGACTCATGTTAAAGATTCTGTATGTAACTGAAGAAGAGTCTGCCACCTGCTTATCTCCTTGGAGATATGTTTAATGCCATACTGTGGAACAGTCCAGGCAGTATTCCTTCTGAAGATTTCTTCATAAAATTCCGTAATAATCCTTTCTAACATGTATAATTCATGACTTTAAATGTTTGTGATCTGTTCTGAGTTTAATATTTACAAGTCCCTCTGCTGCAGTACCGGACATATTTGGGATTTAGCCTTTCAAACCTCCTCTCTCTCTCTCCCTCCCTCCATCTCCCCCACTCCCTCTTCTTCTCTCTCTTGTTCCAACCTCTTTCTCTCTTTACTCTCTTCTCCATCTCTCTCTCTCCTTTCTCCCTCTCTTAAGTATGAAATTTCTATGTAAATTCAACCTTTTTTTTTCAACCTTCTCTTTCCTCTTCCCCTGCTCTCCTTCCTTCTCTCCCTCTCTCTTTATTTCCCTCCATCGTTGCCCTTCTCTTCCTCCCTCTCCTTCTCCCTCTCCCCTCTCTCTAAGTAAGTCTAAATCTTTAGTATTATTTTGCCTCTATCTCGCACTGGCAGCTGTATCAGCTCTGCCAAACCTCCTCCCTCCCTCTCTCTCTCTCTCTCTCTCTGTCTTCCTTTCTTCTCTCCCCCCTCTTTCTTCTCTCTCTCCCTCAGACTCACTTCGCCCTGCCTCCCTTTCTCTTCTCTTCCTATCTCTCCCTCTCCTCTCTCTTCTCTCTCGTCGACTGTTTATATAAATGGACATAGCTAACGTGCTAGCTGTTGCGTTCCAAACAGGAAGTGATCATGGGCGCATTTCCAGCTTCATCGACTCTGGCTCCAATTCACTTTCTATTGAAAACCTGTGTCTCCTCTTTCTGTAACTGCTGCTGTCAGACTAATTTTGGTCTTAAATGTTCATATTAACCCATTCTACATGATCCTGGGGTTTTTATTTCACTATTATATCTGTAAATGTTCCAGAATATGGCATTAAATGTATCTATCTTGCATAAATGTTTTATTCAATCACAGGTGTTTTTTATTGTTCAGAAACATCGTGTAGCGTGCACTCTCACTGTGCCTCTCCACAGATCTCACCTGTAACTTGGCCTGGTGGCACCACATGTAACTGTCTCCACTGATATTGACATGTTTAATTGTGCTGAATAAACTGTAACATTTCTGTGGACCAGAGAAGTTGCACTGTTCAAATTGGATCTGGTTTAGTCCTGGTTTAGTCATGTTTTTGTCTTCCAATTTAGTCCCTCTTGAGTTCTCCTTTAGTCCAGTTTCAGTCCTGGTTCAGTTCTGGTTCAGTCCTGGTTCAGTCCTTGTTGTTGTGTCCTGGTGTAGTCCCTCTTGAGTCCTCCTTTAGTCCAGTTTCAGTTCTGGTTCAGTCCTTGTTGTGTCCTGGTGTAGTCCCTCTTGAGTCCTCCTTTAGTCCAGTTTCAGTTCTGGTTCAGTCCTGGTTCAGTCCTTGTTGTTGTGTCCTGGTGTAGTCCCTCTTGAGTCTTCCTTTAGTTCAGTTTCACTCCTGCTTTAATCCTCTTTTTGAATTATAAACCTGTGTGGAGCCACCGGGGCCTTTATTGCCGTTCGCAGCTGAAAGAACAAAACCCATTTTCTCATTTGTGATACTTCTCTGGGACTTTATGAATGTTTGATACCTGCGTGTGTGCGTGTTAATTTCTCATAGTGTGTGGACTAAAATCTTTACACATATTATGGGGATCTGCCTCTTTTAGTGGTGGAAATCCTTTATTATTAGATCAACAACATGGTGGTAATTCAGATCTGGGTCAAAATAGGTTATGATTAAAGTTATCTAACTATAGTGACTATGGTAAATTTTATTGTGCAAAATTAACTTTTTGGAGCTTTCTCTCATGTTATAACATTGTTCATCAGAAACATGTCTGAAGAGGTTTTAGATGTCATTCGTGCATATTTGAATAAGGTATTGATCTCTCCTGGGCCCTATTTGAACCCTCCTTATGGTTTGCATGTATGATTCTGTACAAGGCTCCGCCCACAAGCCTACGTCACCCATGCTCCACACAGCAATTCTCCATAAATATACAAAAACATGATACAAAACTGTACACTACAACTTGACAAACCTGATGTGATGTGCAGTAGTTTCATTTGTGGGATGCAGCTGATTGTGTTGTGATAGTGCTCTGAAGGGGGAGGGACTTAGGACAGAGAATAACGGGAGGGGAGACTCAGAGCGGTAAAACAAACATGAAACTTAACACATAAAACATGTTAATATTATTTTTTTTGTCTGAATTTTCAAAACAGTAAAAGGAAACATCTAAACACCTCTGCTTTAAGGTTAGGGGCAGTCTCCAGAAACGGAGTCAATGTGATGTCCCCAAAAAGCCTGGTCTATGTGTGTGCGTGCGTGTGTGTGTGTGCATGTGTTTTTAATGAAAATGCCTCACCTCCGCCTCATTTACATAAGCGCCTTTTACCTGACATTTCCAATATGTCCGCCTCTCCTCTGCTCAAGCTGGGAGGAAGAAAGAGGGAAGGAGAGGGGGAGGATGGAGAGGAGGAGAGAGGGGAGAGAGGGATAAATATGTCCACCTCTCCTCTACTCAAGCTAGGACGAAGAAAGAGGGAAGGAGAGGAGGTGAGAAGGAGGAATGAGAGGGAAGAGAGGAATAAATGTGTCCACCTCTCCCCTACTCAAGCTGGGATGAAGAAGGAGGGAAGGAGAGAAGGAGGGAAAGAGCGATGAGAGAGGAGGAGGGAGGGAAGAGAGAGGGATAAATATGTCCACCTCTCCTCTACTCAAGCTGGGACAAAGAAAGAGGGAAGGTATGAGGTTAGTTATATTGACATTCAGTCCTGGTTTAGTACCGATTTAGTCTGTACAGTCCTGGTTTATTCCTGGTTTAGTCCTAGTTTTGTCCTGGTATAGTCCTGGTTCAGTCCTGGTTTAGTCCTGGTGTAATCCCATATTTAGTCCTTGGTTCCATCCTTCTTCAGTCAAGGTCAATTTCAGTTTTTTTCCAGAGTCAGTCCTGGTTCATTCCTTGTTGTTGTGTCCTGGTGTAGTCCCTCTTGAGTCTTCCTTTAGTTCAGTTTCAGTCCTGCTTTAATCCTCTTTTTGAATTATAAACCTGTGTATGGAGCCACCGGGGCCTTTATTGCCGCTCACAGCTAAAAGAACAAAACCCATTTTCTCATTTGTGATACTTCTCTTGGACTTTATGAATGTTTGATACCTGCGTGGGGACTTCATTCACACATGTTTTCGTAACACTTTATTTTTAGCCTGTCTATATCTTCAAAGCTCAAAATGCTCCGTTCCACCTTGTGATGTCATGAAGAGGTAGTTTTCAAGCAAACAGCTCCTTTTACCATTGGTTCAGTAGAGACAGGTAATTCCAGGACTGAAATGATCCAAATGATTCTAGTGAAGGTGTGTGAGTGTTTCAATTTGTCGGAAGAACTAAAAAAATAAATTTGCAGGGTTTCTGTGTTAAACATGTGACTTTGTTAATGTTGTTAATGACTGTTAATGTTTTCTTTCTCTCTGCTCCCCTCTCTCTCTCACCCCTTCATTCTCTCTCTCCCTCTCTATCCCTCTCTCTGCTCCCCTCCCTCTCACTCTCACTCTCTCAACCTCTCTCTCTGCTTCTCTTCCTCTCCCTCTATTTCCCTTCCCTCTCATTCTCTCTCTCCCCCTCTCTGCTCCCCTCCATCTCACTCTCTCTCTCCCTCTCTCTACTCCCCTCTCACTCTCCCCCTTTCTCTGCTCTTCTCCCTCTCACTCTTTCTCTCTCTCTCTCTGCTCCCCACCCTCTGCCTCTCTCTGCTCCCTCCCTTTCACTCTCTCTACTCTCCTCCCTCTCATTTTTTTACTACCCTCTCTCTGCTCCCCTCCCTCTCATTCTCTCTCTTTGTCTCTCTCTACTGTCCTCCCTCTCACTTTCTTACTCCTTCTCTCTGCTCGCCTCCCTCTCACTCTTACTCCTTCCCTCTGCTCCCCTTCCTCTCACTCTCTCTATCTCTGTCTATCTCTACTCTCCTCCCTCTCACACTCTTACTCCATCTCTCTGCTCGCCTCCTTCTCACTCTCTTACTCTCTCTGCTCGCCTCCTTCTCACTCTCTCTCTCCTTCTCTCTGCTCGCCTCCCTCTCACTCTCTCTGCATTTCTCTGCTCCCCTCCCTCTCACTCTCTCTCTACTCTCCTCCCTGTCACTCTCTTACTCCTTCTCTCTACTCGCCTCCTTCTCACTCTCTTACTCTCTCTGCTTGCCTCCCTCTCATTCTCTCTCTTCTTCTCTCTGCTCGCATCCCGCTCTCTCTCTCCTTTTCTTTGCTCCCCTCCCTCTCACTCTCTCTCTCCCTCTCTCTGCTCCCCTCTCTCTCACACTCTCCCTTTCTCTGCTCCCCTCCCTCTCACTCTCTCCTCACTCTCCCCTCCCTCTCACTCTCTCTCTCTCCTCACTCTCCCCTCCCTCTCATTCTCTGTCCCTCTCTTTCACAGTGTACTAAACCGGACTCCCGTTCACCTGATTCATGAGATCATTCTGGTGGATGACTTTAGTGAAGATGGTGAGTGAAAATGACCCCTGACCCCCGCATCATAAATCATGGAAACTGAAACATCTAAACTCAACATCTCTCAGGCCTCTCAACTCATCCTGGAGGACTTTTTCTTACCTGATCTGCTTTAAAGTGGAACTACACACCTAAACTCCGCCCATAAACACATTTAAATAAAGATGTTAAACAGGGTGGGGTCTGGAGGACTAAAGGAGAGAGTGAGGAGGGGCGGAGTCTGGAAGACTAAAGGGGAGAGTGAGGAGGGGCGGAGTCTGGAGGACTAAAGGGGAAAGTGAGGAGGGGCGGAGTCTGGAGGACTAAAGGGGAGAGTGAGGAGGGGCGGAGTCTGGAGGACCAAAGGGGAGAGTGAGGAGGGGCGGAGTCTGGAGACTAAAGGAGAGAGTGAGGAGGGGCGGAGTCTGGAGGACTAAAGGGGAGAGTGAGGAGGGGCGGAGTCTGGAGGACTAAATGGGAGAGTGGGGGGTGGGGTCTGGAGGATGAAAGGGGAGAGTGAGGGGAGAGTAAGGGGAGAGGAGGGGCGGGGTCTCGAGCACTAAAGAGGAGAGTGGGGGGGTGAGGTCTGGAGGATTAAAGGGGAGAGTGAGGGGAGAGGAGGGGCGGGGCCTGGGACATATAAGGAACAGTGTGATTGGTTTAACGAGTCTCCACACTTCAAACTCCTGCCCATCCAGCCAGGTGTTTGTGATCACAATAATCAGGGTAGTCCTGAGTGATGTCCCATAGCACTCAACATTGCACTCGCTAATTGGTCGCTAACTTTCACCAACTGTACGTAATGTTTTTATTTTTTTTATTTTGTGGTTATGACTGACAAAAGAAGTACGCAGCTCTCCCCCTGTCTGTTGTTCTAATTGGTCAGCTGGCATTTACCCCGCCACCTTTTCTGAGACATAGTTTCATTCAGAAAGTCCTGGATTGTGAATCTGTGTTGTGGTACCACTAATGCAGAAACACTCATGTTTGGGTTAGTCTGTGCAGGTTTATGATAGATAAATGCAGCCAGCTTCATAGTACAGGCCTGGAGTTTAGTCCTGGTTTAATCCTGGTTTAATCCTGGTTTAGTCCTGGTCAAGTCCTGGTTAAGTCCTTGTTTATTCCTAGTTGTAGTCCTGGTTTATTCCTGGTTGTAGTCCTGGTTTACTCCTGCTTTAGTTCTAGCTTAGTCTTGGTTGTAGTCCTGGTTTAGTCCTGGTTTAGTTCTCCTTTAGTCTTGCTTTAGTCCTTATTTAGTCCTAGTTTATTCCTGGTTCAGTCCTGGTTTAGTCCTAGTTTTGTCCTAGTTCAGTCCCAGATTAGTCCTGTTTTTGTCCTGGTTTAGTCCTAGTTGTAGTCCTGCTTTAGTTCTGGTTTAGTCCTAATTTAGTCCTGGTTTAGTTCTGGTTTAGTCCTGGTTTAGTCTTGTTTTAGTCTTGGTTTAGTCCTGGTTTAGTCTTGGTTTAGTCCTAGTTTAGCCCTGGTTTAGTTGTTGTTTAGTCCTGGTTTAGTCCTGGTTTAGTCCCTGTTTAGTCCTAGTATTGTCTTGATTTAGTCCTGGTTTAGTCCTTGTTTAGTCCTAGTATTGTTTTGGTTTAGTCCTGGTTTAGTCCTGGTTTCTCTCATGTTTGGTTCTGGACTAAACACTATGTAATTCTAAAAAATATTTTCAAAGCTGTTTTTCAGTCAAAGCTTTTCACATGGACTCTAAACATCACACAAATGTGTACAGCCTTTACACCACACACACACACACCCACCCCCACACACACCCCCCCACACACCCCCACGCACCCCCCCCCCCCCCACACACACACACACACGCACACCCCCGCACACACAGACGCACACTTCTCGTATTTATCTGTGAATGAACTCAAAGGTCTTGTTTACTCTGATCAGTGAAAGAATTTTACCATTATAAAACTACACATAAAACAAGGGAATTTTTATAGGATTTTTCTAGTACTGCTACTACTACTACTACCACTACTTCTACTACTAGCACTAGTACTTCTGCTACTACAGCTGCTACTACTACTACAGCAACAACTAATATAACTGCTGCCACTACCAGCACTAATCATAGTGTACTGGTAGGGAGGTGCCTCTTGACCTTCTTCGGTCCCACCCACTTTTGCCATAAATGTGATTAAACTGCTTTCTTTGTTGTGGCACTTCTGGTTCATTCATTTCAATAGAGAATTTGGAGAAAGTTTGGCAGCTCTGTCTGATGTAAAGCAGGTTGATTTGTGTCAAATGTTCAGTGGTCATGTGACCAACACATCGACCTGTCAGCAATTCTCTGGAGGCTTTAAAACGCCGCTGTGGTCTCTGTAGAACTGATCTGCTGTCAAGATTGGCCCCATGGAAAATAATACAACCTGAATGACAATGGCGCTGCCCACGGCAACTCAAGGGGAATATCCAGCCTCATGCAGTCACAAGACACAATAAAAACAAACACCTGCCACAATAATAATAAAAGTCATAAAAGGAAAATGGGTGGTTACACCTTCAAACCATTTAAAAACACCATCCTGTTTGCATCACCCTGGTAATTCTAAGCTAATTCTAAGTTTGTGGCTTTGCGACGTGGCTAAAGCTAAAGCTAGCACTAGTGTAAACACTAAACTAGTTCTGGTTTATTGTCAGTTTTTTCTATGTTTATTTCACTTCTCTGCACCTCTGTGTTTCACGTCTCTGTGGCATGTCTGATGTGTTATGCTCTGGAACAATCTGGAGCGTGAGACAGGCGGATGGGTGCAGTGGAATTGAGTTTCCTCCACAGAGTGGAGGGTGAGGAGCTCAATCACACTGGAGGAGCTCGGAGTAGAGCCACTGCTACTTCACGCTGAGAGGAGCCAACTGAGGTGACTTCTACTACTACTACTACCTCTACTACTGCTACTACTACTACTGCTACTACTGCTACTGCTACTACTACTATTACTACTGCTCTTACGGCTACTACTACAACTACTGCTACTACTACTACCTCTGTGTGAGGTAGTACTCTGTGTGGGCCGCTTCAGACCCTCAAACAGCCCAATGCTCTTCACTTCTGGACTCCCCTGTGTCACCCCGTATACCATCCCCATGGAAACAAGGCTTTACTTTACCGTTCCTGCGCAGGCTTGTAACAGCAGAGTAATGGGTTTTTCCTTCAGGTTTGTGAAGTAGTTTATCTGAGAGAGGAAATGTGTAATACAAAACAAGCTCCTGATGTGAAGATTATATCTGAAGAGAGAAAGAGAGAGAGGAGGGGAGAAAGAGAAGAGAAGAGAGGAGAGAGAACAGAGAGGGGGAGAAAATGTGCAATCCAAACAAGCTCCTGATGTAAAGATCCTATCAGAGAGAAGAGAGAGGGAGGAGAGGAGGGAGGAGGAAGGAGAGAGAGAATGAAAGAATAGAGGAGAGAGGAGGTGTTATTCAAACAAGCTGATGTAAAGATGATATCAGAGAAGAGAGAGAGAGAGGGAGAGAGGGAAACAAGGGGGAGGGACAGTGTGAGCAAAAATGTGTAATCCACAACAGTAAGAGGGAGAGGGGGAGGTAGAAAGAGGGAGGGAGTGGGAAGGGAAAGAGAGAGGAAAAGGTAGACAGAGGGAGGGGGTGGGAAGGGAAAGAGAGAGGAGGAGATATATAGAGAGAGGGAGAATAGGAATAGGAGAGATGTGTAAGGAAGGCGAGAAAGCGATGAGAGAGAGGAGAGATGGAGGGAGGAGGACAGAGAACAGTCCAGGTGCATTTGAGGAGACAGGTTTTAGTTTGTGCATCTGATCGTGTTAAAGTCCTCTGCACATTCAAAAGCTCACATCTTTATTCACACACAAGAGGCACAAGTGACAGAAGAACCAGAGTCTGGGCAGAGTTTAAAACAGCGGGACCACACTTCTTCATTGTAAAGTGAACTGGAGCCAGAGTCTGTTTGGGACGCGGTGGATAGCACGTTAGCTATGCCCATTATCACGTTAGATAAGTCCATTTATACATACAGTCTATGGTCTACCCCAGGCCAGCTGCGCCTACAGTAGAGTCCCACCACCGCCGAGTGTGGACTACATGAATAATGCAGCGTAAAAAACACTTTGGCTGTCTGAAAAGGCACTGTATAAACCAATGCACTACTACTACTACTACTACTACTACTAGTACTACAACTACTGCTACTACTGAATGAATACAATTACTGCACAAATTCCTTCAAATATCTGTTCTCATGTCACTGCTGTTCTTTCAGTCCTGGTTCAGTTCTGGTTCAGTCCTGGTTTAGTCCTGTTTCAGCACTGGTTCAGTCCTGCTTTCGTCCTGGTTTAGTTGTGGTGTAGTCCTGGTTCAGACTTGATTTAGTCCTGGTTCAGTGCTGGTTTAGTCCTGGTTTAGTCCAGATTCAGACCTGGTTCAGTCCTGTTTCAGACCTGATTTAGTCCTGGTTCAGTCCTGGTTTCTTTGGTCTGAAACTCAAATGTCAGTTTGATAAAAGGGTCGTCTCATCTGCGTCACAGGTCAGCCACTATCTTGGCTCATTCTGTTCATGTGGAGAAGTGACCCAATAGATCTGTGCCAGGGAAAGGTCAAAGGGTGCAGACAGCAGCCATCATTTAAACAACTGTCAGAAAGAGAAATAGAAGACCAAGAAAGAGAGGGAAGAGGAAGGGAGAGAAAAAGTGAGAAAGGGAGGTAGAGAAAGAAAGAGGGAGAGAGAAAGGGAAAGAGAAAGGAGTGGAAAAGAGGGAGGGAGGGAGAGAGGAAGGGAAAGAGTGTCGTAACGGCAGAAGCAGGGCGGACCAAAGAATGCAGAACTCGGGGCAGTTTACAATGTTTATTTACAGTTGGTGCAGTTAAGTAACAGTAGTTCATTAAACCAACAACGAGTGGGAGACAGGGTGCAGGCCAGAGTCCGGGAATGCGTCGTGACGAGCAGGAACCGGGGCAGGCGACGGGGAGCAGGCCGGGGTCTAGGAAGAGGCACGGAGACGGAGACGAGGGGTAGACAGAACCAGAGCCGGAGTGGGAGACGTGGTCAAGCCGGAGCCCAGGACGAGACAGGAAGGTGAAGACAAGGCATGGACTGTACCAGAATCGGAGCGTGGGATCAGAAGCCGAACCAGAGACCAGGAGCCGGGACGAGCGAGGGAGCAGGAATCTGTGAGGTAGCAAAAATCCAATCAGCATCAAAAGGGTAAGCACCAAAATACAAGAACAGAGCTGGAACATTCACGTTGGACACGCGGACGGTCTGGCACCGAGTGTCTGGAGCGGGTCCCTCTTATCCACGGCAGCAGGTGGTGGTGATTGCGCTAATAGAAGGCAGGTGCGAGCAGGAGGAGCTGAGAGCTCCGCCCAGCTCCATGTTGAGGCAAAGTGAGGGAGGGGGGAAAGGCACACAGGGAGGCAACAAGAGGCAGAAAATGCATGTATCATGACAGAGAGAGAAAGAGACAGGTGGAAGAGCGAGTAGGAGAGAGAGAGAGGAGAGAAAGAGGGGGCGGAAAAGGAGAGGGAGAAGGGAGAGAGCGAGGGAGAGAGAGAAATAGATAAAGTTACATAGCGCACCTTTAATCCTAGCTCATGAGAGTTCAGGGTCAGGCTCATGAATGTTCAGGGTCAGGCTCACAGTGTACAGGGTCAGGCTCATGAGTGTTCAGGTCAGGCTCACAGTGTTCAGGATCAGGCTCATGAGTGTTCAGGGTCAGGCTCACAGTGTTCAGGGTCAGGCTCATGAATGTTCAGGGTCAGGCTCACTGTGTTCAGGGTCTGCCTGGCCAAAAAAAAGGTCGCCACCTGGATTTTACTAAGCAAATACATCCAAGCCTCCTGCAGTTGGTCAGGTCTAGGTTCAGCAACAGTCTGTGCTCAAAGAATGAGGTCATCTGACACCTGAATATACTGAATCACCAGGTTATTCCATCAGTGGAATTTTCTTCCCTGATGGCATGGGCATATTCCAAGATGACAATGCCAGTATCAGGCTCAAATTGTGAAAGAGTGGTTCAGGAGCATGAGACATCATTTTCACACATGGATCGTCCACCACAGAGTCCAGACCTTAACCCCATTGAGGATCTTTGGGATGTGTTGGAGAAGGCTTTATGCAGAGGTCAGACTCTTCCATCGTCAATGCAAGATCTTGGTGAAAAATGAATGCAACACTGGATGGAAATAAATCTTGTGACATTGCAGAAGCTTATCAAAACAATACCACAGCGAATGTGTGCTGTAATCAAAGCTAAAGGCGGAACAACCAAATATTAGAGTGTGTGACCTTCTTTTTGGCCAGTGTAACTCATCCAGGTCATAGGTCAAAGACTGAAAGAACAGAAGGTACAGACTTTCACACATTCTGCACTTTGTGGACTCACATGTTCCAGATGCTGTCAGGCTCTTTAAGACTTCTGTCACATCCTCATCCAGTGACGACTCTTTTTGGAGTTATAATAATAATACATTTATAAGCACCTTTCAAAACTTTCAAGGACCCTATACAGAACAAGCTATAAATATAAAATGCTCATATTAACCCGCTTTACATGATCCTGGGTTTTTATTTCACTATTATATCTGTAAATCAAGATATGAACATTAATAACAGACAAATCAGGTGTCTTAGCGTTGGCTAGTTGGTTGCTATGATACTCGTGGTCAGAATTGCTAATATTAATTATATCTTGGCTCCAAATTGGCCTCTATAACTGTTAGCCGCAATGAGCTTCATTTGACCATAGCCGAACGCTGTGTGTGACGTCACACTAAGTCTTCTTCTTTACACAGTATGTGTGTGTAGGATTGTCTGAACAAATTCATTTTGAAAATGATTTGAAAAAAGGAGTGGATGTTGACTCCCATCAGACCAGTGGAAGTTCCAGGATGATGTTGAACCCTCAGCCCCTGGACAATTACCAACAACAGACTCTGCACACATGTTCTACCTTCAACACACGCATATGGATTAAACATATTTTACATCTAATCAAAATGGAAAAGATCAGACACACTGTTAATGGACAGTCCAACTGTTTTTTTTTTTAAAAAGTCCAACCTTTTCTTAAACGTGCTAAAGAAAAATGGGATATAATGATTAGAGGAGGCTCGGGTCACTGCAGTTTTAATGACACTGTAACTCTGTTTTACAGCCAGGGTGTAGCAAATGTGAGTGCTTATTATTAACCTATTTTTGCTTTTTGTCATGTTTAATTTTCATTACACCCATGCTTTTGGGGGTGTTTTTTCTGTGTGGGAGAAGCAGGTTCTAAGTCAATAATCACTTGAGTCATAATTCTTCTTTAAAGTCCTTATAAATGTTATATATTATCTTATATTATCTTCTATATATGTTCTGTTGTTTTGTTTTGCAGAGAGTGACTGTGAGCTGCTGACCAAACTGCCCAAAGTCCACTGTCTGCGCAACAACAAGAGAGAAGGTACACACTGTCCTTTATGATGCGTTTCATGAGTGTGATTTCTGTAGGAAGACGCATAAACATGGTGTGTTTAGACCCCGGTAGGTAAGACGCCCAGCACAACTGTGCTAAATGTATGTGTAATTGTCATGGGTAAGATTTGGTACAAAGTGTGAAACGACAGTAAAAGAACTTGCAGTAAAATAACATGCAGACATATCAGCTTAAAGAGGGCCATGATGTTAAACTGACTTTGTGGAGCTTTCTCCCATGTTATAATCTCATCAAAACATGCCTGAAGAGATTTTAGATCATCCATGCATGTTTGATTAATCTAGCAATCTCTCCCAGGGCCTATTCAAAGTCCACACAACAATTCTCCATAAACATAAAAACGTGTGATTAAAAAAAAAACTGTACACAGCAGCTTGACAAACCTGATGTAATGTGCAGTAGTTTCATTAGCGGGATGCAGCTGATTGTGTTGTGAGAGCGCTCTGACTAGCGCGGGGAGCAAAAGGGGCCCAACGGCTCGCTCAGACTGCCCGCTCAGCTGTGACTCCAATGTCGGAGGTTCAGTTGCGGTGCTGTGCTGTTGTGTGATTTGAGCTGTTAAACAAGTCCTTCTTACATAACAGTACAGTCACAAGCTACCTAGCATTAGCCAACAGTTTATCAGTGAGTCACTCTCACCTTTTTGTGTACTCTTAAACAGGACCATGAACGCTCACTCTGATCACAGGCTCCTGAAAATTTGCTGTTTAAATCCATTGTGTGTTTTTTCTTGAGTTTTCAGATCTTAAAACTTTTGTGGCCATAGTAACAGCTGAACATTCCACCATAGAGGTACATTTAAAACACCCCCAGTGTGATTCCACTGTAAAGCACATGTGTGAAACTCAAGGCCTGTGGGCCAAATGTGGCCCACCACATCGTTTTATGTGACCCGTGACAATGTAAATTAAAAGGTGCGACTGTCTTAAAATATTAGTTTATCAAGAGATGCACAGTTACACAGACATTTTTTTCATATGTATTCAAATCCATATGCAATATTTGTAACTTGAATAAGTAATAAATATAGAAATGGTTAACTAACACGATTAAAAAGTAGTTGCATTTATTTTACATTACATTTGGTTACATTTAGTCACATTTATCTCACAATTACATCTGGCCCTTTGAGAGCAACCATTTTGTTGATGTGGCCCTCTGTGAAAATGAGTCTGACCCCCCTACTGTAAAGTATGAATTCATTTATTACAGGTCTGGGCCCATACGTCACAGTGGGCGTGTACGTCACAGTGGGGATGTACGTCACAGTGGGCGTGTATGTCACAGTGGGGGTGTACGTCACAGTGGGCATGTACGTCACACTGGGCACGACACAGTGTGTACGTCACAGTGTGTACGTCACAGTGTGTACGTCACAGTGTGTACGTCACAGTGTGTACATCAGAGTGTGTACGTCACAGTGGGCACATACGTCACAGTGTGTATGTCACAGTGGGCACGTACGTCACAGTGTGTACGAGACAGTGTGTACGTCACAGTGGTAGTGTACGTCACAGTGGGTGTGTACGTCACAGTGGGTGTGTACGTCACATTGAGCGTGTACGTCACAATGGGTGTGTACGTCACAGTGGGGGTGTACGTCATAGTGGGCGTGTACGTCACAGTGGACGTGTACGTCACAGTGGACGTGTACATCACAGTGTGTACGTCACAGTATGTACGTCACAGTGTGTACATCACAGTGGGTGTGTACGTCACAGTGAGCGTGTACATCACAATGAGCGTGTACGTCACAGGCTGTATGTCATAGGCGATGGAAATGGGTTGATGTGCAAAATGGCGTCTTGAAAATAAGCGATTAAAGATTACTCAAACATGAATCTCTGAAAGCTCTGAAAAGTCCATCTTCCAAAATAGATCCACTTTAAATGAATGAGGTGACGTGATTATGTGTGTAAGACTAAAACAGTCCTGCAGAAGTCTATAGGCCTATGCCTATAGACACACTATGGGCCTCCGCCCACACTATGGGCCTATGCCCCTCCCACATTATGGGCCTATGTCCCGTCCATAGTATGGGCGGGACATAGGCGGGAGGAAGAGTAGGAGAGGAGATGAGGTAAGAGGAGAGAGGAAGAGAGAAGAGATGAAGGAGGAGAGGAAGAAGAAAGGGGAAAAAAGAGGAGAGGAGCCTAAGAAAGAAGAAAGTAAAGATTTGAAAATAGTTGAAAATGAGGCAGAGAGAGGAGGAGAGGAAGGAAAGGAAAGGAGGAGAGAAAGTGGGGAGGAGGAAAGAGGAGAAGAAACAGAACAGGAGAGAGTAGAAGAGGAGAGAAAGAGGATGAGAGGAGGATACAAAAGAGGAGAAAAAAGGAAAGACCTTAGAGGATAGGAGGCTAGGAAAAAAGAGAGCAAAGATCGGAGGAGAGGGAAGAGAAGAGTAAAGAGGAAAAGAGTGAAGAAGAGAGGAGGAAAGGGGAGAAATGTAACAGAGATTAGAAAAACACAGCAGCAGATCACAGAAGAGGAAAGAGGAGAGGAGGAGGAGGAAAGATGAGAGGAGAGGAGGAGAGGAATCTGGTGATAGACACGGTTTAAATGGACTTAAATGAAAATCTTGAGCAGTTTTGTGTCATCAAAGTGAAGTGAAATCTGTCCGTCACATCTGTGACGAATTCCAGCAGAACACTGAAAAAGCCTGTGTGTTATCAGCCCCACTCCTGCTCCTGCTCCATCTCTGTGGGTTTAGAGTCCTGCTCAACAACCGCTTTAAAGAGGGAATTATGTAAAATCCATTTTTAGAGCTTTCTCCCATGTTAGAACGTTTGTCCCTCATCAGAAACATGCCTGAAGAGGTTTTAGATCCATGCATGTTTAAGTATTTTAGCCATCTCCCCTGGGCTCTTTTCAAACTCTCCTTATGGTGCATTCACACCGGGGTGTCAGGGGCATCGAGTTTACATACAAAGTCTATGGTTTGACTCGTGCATCCAAAAGTTGAAAAAGCTGAACGTTTTGGCGTTTGACGACAAAGTGGCATCATTATCTGGAAAAAGTAGAAAGATATCAGCCACAAACTAGTGACTGGTGTGTTGCTGGGCGCACCGGCTAGCATAAAGGCTAGTCATGGACCCAGACACGCCGTTGCCGGGCTGATCACCTCCTTTGGATTTTATGTAATAAATACACTAAACCCACTCTCTCAACCTGGGCTGCAGCGTTCACAAAGACACAGGGAAAACAAAACACCCAAAGGCACTCGCAGAGACCGCAACAACGCACGTCCAGAGCGTCCATGCATTTGATGCACGTCGGAGGCATTTGTCCTCAAATGCAATGGCGTCCAACTAGAGGCATCCAATGCATTCTTGACGCCCGAGTGTGAACACACCATTAGTCTTAGCAGTATGATTCTGTACAAGGCTCCACCCACAAGCCTATGTCACCAATGCTCCACATGACAATTCTCCATAAATATACAAAAACATGATACAAAACTATACTCAGCAACTTGACAAACCTGATGTGACGTGCAGTAGTTTCATTAGTGGGATGCAGCTGATTGTGTTGTGATAGTGCTCTGAAGGGGGAGGGACTGAGCGCAGAGAGCAGAGGGAGGGGAGAAACTTATAAAACATGTCAATATGTTGTTTTCAGTGATTATAGCATTTTCAAAACAATAAAAGGAAACATGGTGATCTAAATATGTTATGTGTTACAGTTACTACCCCATAGAAGTAAATACCCCCTCTTTAAACAGTTTGCAGTGATCCTTATGCATTCTGAGCATCCTAATTATTCATTGTGATGACTTTATAAGCACTTTTCACAACTTTCAGAGACCAGAGTGGAGTTTTGCCTTCATTGCAATGCAACAACTAGCATGGTAAAACACACTTCCTGAAAACACTTTATAATTAGATGCAGATAGTACCTATTAGAAAATCGGGTACAGAAACTAGAAGTTTACATACACCATATAAAAAGACACATGTGCTTTTTTCCTCTGTGTCTGACATGAAATGAGACCAAACTTTTCCTGTTTTAGGTCAATTAGGTTTAACAAAATTATTTCTATTTGCTAAATGCCAGAATAATAAGAAAAGGATTTTTAGACAATTTTTCATGTCTTTCTTCAAAGTCAGAAGTTTGTGTAACCCTTAAATATCGGTCTTCCCAGTCTCCGGAGGCTGTGAGTACGGCAGGTTACATTTAGATTTGACTTATTGACTTTCTTGCTGTTTTCCTAGCTAAAATCACCAACACGGCAGGACAGTGCACAGCTCGTCTCTTTATTGAACAACCGACACACTTAACACGTGCGCGCCCTGTGCGTGTTCACACTCTCACCCATTTCCCGGTGCGCTCCCCAAATGCGCTGCCCCGCAACAACAATAGGAACCAACATTAAATGTAATTTACCCAAACATAATATAAATAAATATTACTTATTAATAAAACAAGTACAAAGTAATAAACAAAATACAAATGCCCCAAATTAATGTTAATATATAAAATAACATACATCAAATAAATCAAAGGTTACAGTCTTCCTCTGGTACCAAATGAAATGTCCCCATTTCAAACAGAACACACAACCGAGAATGAACATAGAACTAAGGCGGCCTAAATTAGCCAACAAACAATATAAACAAAGAAGGCATACGACCATTTTAGAACATAGGGGAAACAGAGAAACAGATAAACAGCAAGAGCACACAAAGAAAACCCATTAAGTGATAAAGTCCCTGTACCTATGTGGCAGACAAATCCTGCGACCAGAGCGGGACACAACAGGGTGGGCAATGAGGGAGACTGGAGGGGATACATAAGGCTGGAGAACAGGGGAGGAAGGAGGGGAAGCAGAGGGAACAGCTGCCTGGGGTGAAGGTGGAGCACTCTGAGGAGCAGTCCCTACTGCAGGTGCAGTTCCAAGCTGCCTACTCCGTCTAGGCACATGTGGTGGAATAGGAGGATGAAAAGGCAGAGCCCCCGATAAAGCAGTAAGGGGAGGTGCCAGTGTAGACACATTGTCCTGTCCAGGTGAAAATGCCTTTACCATATTTGGAATGTCCTGCAAAACTCCTTTGAAAGCTTTGAGTCTATTGTGGTGTACAACCCATGTCCTTGAGTGTGCTTTCCTAGGATCTGTAATCTCATAGGTCACACCTGAATGTCCATCTTTCGTCACACATTTCACAATGACAAATGGCCCTTTCCATCCGGGAGCCAGTTTATTCATTCTGTTAGCGGGGTCATCCAGAAGCACAAGATCCCCTGGCTCGTGTGGGTGAAACACAACTTTCTTGTCATAATAAGACTTCTGACGCAACTTACTAAGTGTGGATTTGTGAGCTGCATCAGCAAATGCATGTGTAGAGCGTGAAGACAGGTAAGAAGCATAAGCTGCAGGTGTACCTGGTGTAGGTGAGGTCAAAGTGGGACTACAGTTCAATATAACGTCCAGTGGCAAGTTTGGTTCCCTGCCATGTACGAGGAAGAATGGGGAAAGCCCTGTGCTAGAATGTACGCTGGAGTTGTAAGCAAGTTCGACTTGTGGCAGAAACTGATCCCATTCACCACCAGTTTGCGCTATATACTTAGCTAGTTGGTCTTTCAGAGTTCTGTTCAGTCTTTCTACCATACCATCGACTGTGCATGGTATGGGGTAGTGTGTGTTTTAGTAATCCCCAGTAACCTGCACAAGTGTTTCACAAGATCTGATTCAAATTGTCTACCCTGGTCTGTATGAATTGACTCGGGCAACCCATGTTGTCTAACATAGTCCTCAAAAATACATTTTGCAACTGTAATAGCACGTTGGTCTTTCAATGGAAACAGATTGGCATAGTGTGTGAAATAGTCAGTAATAACCAGTGCATACCTATTGCCCTGAGATGTAACAGGTAACTCAGTGATATCAGCAGCTACTTTTTGAAAAGGTCTGTCAGCTTCAATACATTGAAGTGGGGCACGCTCATGTGGCACAGGAGAACCTCGTTTTTGACAAGGGAGGCACTCGGAACAAAAAGTATGCACATCACGAGCCATGTAAGGCCAATAGCAGATACGTCTAGCTCTTTGAAGGATGCGTTCTGCATTCAAATGTCCACTTAACTGATTACCATGTAAAGCAGCTAAGGCTGTAGGAAGAAGTGTGTTTGGTAAAACCACTTGGAAGTTTACAGATGAGTGAGAACTCTGTTTTGACTTTCTACAGAGAATCCCATTTCTAATCGTAAGGTTGGGAAACTCATGCCACAGTTTCCTCAATGAAGGGGAGGAATGCCTCAGTTTACCAATAGGTGGCCTACATACACTGTCTTTTACCCATAAAATCATGGTACTGGTAAGACATTTATCATTCTGTTGCTGTCATTTCAACTGTTCTGAGTCAATAGACAGGGTGTTGCCAAAGTCCGGATTATGATTGTCACTAGTGTCTGTGTCCATAGTAGCATTTGTGTTAGTGACATCTACAGTAACACACTGCACTACATGGCCAAGTCTTTCAGTGCTGGGGCGCCTGGACAAGGCATCTGCATTGGCGTGCCGTTTACCTTCCCGGTGCATGATAGCATAGTCATAGACGTCCAATTCAAGGATCCATCTGCTGCGTCAGCCAGTAGGGCCATTGTCAACTGCACTTTTCTTTAGGCTCAGCAGTGGCTTATGGTCTGTGATCACCACAAAGGAGCTGCCTGAAAGAAAGTGTTTAAAATGTCTCACAGACCAAACAACTGCAAACAGTTCACGATCAAAAGTGGACCATTTCCCTTCTGAGGGAGTTAAAGTGTGGCTTGCATAGGCAATAACATGTTCTTTATTGTCCTGTCTCTGGGCTAACACTGACCCAATGCCCTCTAGTGATGCATCAGTGTATAGCAGGAAAGGCTGGGAAAAGACAGGATGTGCCACAACCGGAGGGTTAGTAAGAGCATGCTTAAGTGACTGAAATGCATCCTCACACTCAACTGTCCATTTAAAAATAGCACCTTTGTGAGTTAGTGAATGCAGAGGGGCTGCAATGACAGAGAAGTTCTTAACAAACCTGCTGGTAATAGGAGCATAGTCCAACAAAAGCTCTCACTTCTGGGGCAAGGGCCACTTGCGTACCTTTTCCAGGTTTTTCTCGTCCGGCTGCAGTCCTCGGCTGGAAACAACATGTCCCAGAAACGTCACTTCTGTCTGAGCCAAATGACATTTCCTTGCTTTCAGTTTAAGGCCAGCTGTTCTGAAGCAGTCAAAAACTTCACCTAAGCTCTTAAGGTGGTCACTGAAAGTACGGCTAAATACTAGTACATCATCTAAGTAGATTAAGCACTCTTTCCAATGCAAGCCGTGAAGGACTAGTTCCATCAGTCTTTGGAATGTTGGGGGAGCATTTGTCAGTCCCATCGGCATAACCTTAAACTGGAAGAGACCACTCCCACTGTTGAATGACGTTTTCTCCCTGTCTTGTGGCTCAAGTTCAACCTGCCAATTTCCACTGGATAGGTCCATTGTGCTGAACCAACAGGAGCCTGACAAGCTGTCAAGTGCCTCTGCTGGGCGTGGCAAGGGGTACGAGTCTTTGATGGTGGCAGCATTAAGTTTACCGTAATCTACACAAAACCTATAGGTACCGTCCTTTTTCCGCACCAAAACAAGGAGGACCAGGGGCTGTAACTCTCCTCAATGATGTCCTGTTCGAGGAGCTGCTGGACCTGCCTGTCTATCTCCGCTCGGATGTTTGGAGAGGCCCGGTATGCTCGCTGTTTAATGGGAGGGGTGTAGCCAGTCCTAATGCTGTGCCTAACCAAGTCAGTACGGCCATAGTCCTGGTCATGAGTACTAAACACGTCACAGTAAGATAAGAGTAAAGCCTGAAGCTTTTGTTTCTGGTCAGCAGTCAGAGCGGAGGTATCCAGGTTAACATCTGGCATGAACTGCTTAGTGGACTCAATCGGGGTAGTAACTGCACCTACGTTTGTCTCAACTATGCAGTAGTCATGGTCATGGTCTTGGCCTAAGGGATACAAATCACCTAGTTTAGTATCACTGGGTACCTGTAAGTCAGAGGTAGTTGGATTCATGATCCTAACATAAGTCATCCCTGCCTGGATCGGAGTAACAGTTCGTGCAGTTAGTAATCCCTGGGAGCTGGGTGGTCCCGGTTCAATGACACCTATATAGTCGACGTCCAAGTCAGGCACACCAATAGTGGGTTGGACTTTAGCTAGAAGAGTCATTTGTGACATTGCAGGTACAAGGAGTGGTGTCACAGTAATGGCACTGCAACTCAAAGGGGCCGTCTCCATAGTAGACAGAAGTGGAACCCTGGCACGATTACCCACTTTGAGGACGCCTTCTTTCAAATCTAAAACAGCAAAATGTGCAAAAAGAAAGTCCCAGCCTAATATGACAGGCTGGGTAACATTCCTGACTACCTGGACAGTGTGTGTGAACATTTCACTGCCCAACCTCATGTTCATTGAGAGGGTGGCAAGATTGTCTAGGTAGTCACCCGTAACAGCTCTAGGGACAACTTGAGGTCGCTGTAAAGTTTTTGTTCTCAGAGAGGGGATGGACATTCTAAATGCTTCACTAATCAGTGAGATGTCTGAACCAGAATCTATGTATACTTTAGAAGCAACATTTTCAATAATGGCCAATATATTTCGGGTGAATGTCCTACGTTTGGGTTGTTGTATTAATGTGATGTGGGCCTCATCACTAGGAGCAGACACTTGGCCCTCAGTGTCTACTGCCACTCGTTTCCCTGACTGTAGTAGCCTTCACTAAAGGTCACATGATGGTCTCTGTCATATTGTCTCTGCCTACCCCTGCCTGAGCGTGCTGAGGGGGATCTGGGTCTACCTTCATCAAAAGTAGAGTCACGGTCATAGTCATGGTAAGGGAAGGACCTGTCACCATGGTAATGAGGACGCCATCTGTCTGGACTGCGGAGTCTGGAGTGCCTCTTATAGCTGGAGTGATGGTCCCGGTGCGGAGAAGGTGAAGAAGGTCCCATAGACTGCCGATGATCCCGATGGTCCGGTGACAGCCGACGGTCGTGGTGGTCCGGTGAGCGCGTGGAGAAGCTGTAGTCGCTGTAGGACCTGCTGGACCGGTGATATGTGGGTGTAGATGTGCGGGTATCTCGGACTGGAGACACAGATGGGGTGCGTCGATATCTCTCCCTGCCGCGGCCGCCTCGGGAGTCACGTTTGGACAAATCACTGTGGGGAGCATGACTATGTCTGGCATGGCTCACATCATGTTCTTGTAGTTTCAGAGAGCGAACATCTCTGGAAAGTTGCTTAATGGCATCAAGCAGTTCATCAGAGCAATCTCTGCAAGCATCTCTGGATGCAGGCGTTGTTGCATATGATGTGGTATTTGGTGGAAGTGGAGGAGGAAGTAGCCTTAAAGCCTCTTGTGCACGCTCCCATTTACATGCAACTGCCAGCGCGCCTTCCAATGTAGCTGCACCATGCTCGTGACATTTTGATTGAAGAATGGGGTCTAATCCGGCAGCAAATCTTCTGAAGCGTTCCATGGCAATAGCTGGCTCTCCGTAGTTTGGAAAAGCTTCCAGCACTAACCTTGTGATTTCAGCAGCATAAACTTCTAATGGTTCTTTAGGCAGGCGCTGTCTTGCATTAACAAAAGTTTGAAAATTAAGCAAAAATTCTTTCCCACCAAAAACATCATTGAGCTTTCCTGCACATTGGTCATAGTCCTGTTGCACTGCTGGTGGCAAAGACAGCCAGTATGCTAAAGCATCTCCACTAAGGCGAGTGGGAAGTATTGTAGCTATATCTAGCTGCTGTCCATCTGCGCAGGCTTTAACTGCAAGTTCCAGTCTGGTTTTCCATACAGCAAAACTTTCTTTGTCCTTACCATCGCCGTGGAAACATGGCGGCAAATCCACTCGATAATGAACTATAGTCTTTGAAGCGTCCCGCTGCTGCGGAGCCGCGCCGGCCACACCAGCGTCGCCATGAGCACGTGTGTTGTTGTCCTCAACATCGTTGTCCGACTGCTGTGGCTGCTGCAACATACTGAAAACACTATCCAGCTAAAACGAACAAGTGGAAACTCTGGATCTGCATGAAAGTATCCGTAAACAGCGATCTCGTATTTCCCGAACGAATCATCCACCACCGACGCTAGCTGACTGCCTTGGCTAAGTAGCATAGACAAAAACTAGCAAGAAAAAAACACCGCTGGCACCAGTCTGTAACCCTTAAATATCGGTCTTCCCAGTCTCCGGAGGCTGTGAGTACGGCGGGTTACATTTAGATTTGACTTATCGACTTTCTTGCTGTTTTCCTGGCTAAAATCACCAACACGGCAGGACAGTGCACAGCTCGTCTCTTTATTGAACAACCGACACACTTAACACGTGCGCGCCCTGTGCGTGTTCACACTCTCACCCATTTCCCGGTGCGCTCCCCAAATGCGCTGCACTGCAACAACAATAGGAACCAACATTAAATGTAATTTACCCAAACATAATATAAATAAATATTACTTATTAATAAAACAAGTACAAAGTAATAAACAAAATACAAATGCCCCAAATTAATGTTAATATATAAAATAACATACATCAATTAAATCAAAGGTTACATTTGCATACAGTAAGATTACTATGACAGAAAACCCAGATGATGATGTTATGTCTTTGGAAGCTTCTCATGTGATGATTTTGGTATATTGACAACATTAATTAGAGACACACCTGTGCATGCATTTGAAGCACAGCTGAAACACACTGCTTTTTAACATCATGAGAAAGTCAAAAGAAATCAGTCAAGATATCAGGAAGAGAATTGTGAACACAAGTCTGGTTTACCCTTGGTGCAATTTCCAGACGCCTAAAGGTGCCACGTTCATCTGTTCAAACAATTATACACAAGTATAAAGACCATGGGACTGTCCATCCATCACACCGCTCTGGAAGAAGACAGGTTCTGTATCCTAGAGATGAACGTGCTTTGGTCTCAAATGTGCAGATCAACCCAAGAATGAAAGCAGAAGACCTTGGGAAGATGCTGCTGAAGCTGGTAAGAGTGTGTCATTATCCACAGTGAAACAAGGACTGTACCAACATGGGCTAAAAGGACACTCTGCAGGAAGATGACATTACTCCAAAAGAAACAAAAAAGCCAGATTACAGTTTGTAAATGCACAAAGACTTTACTTTTTGGAGACGTTCTGTGCTCTGACAAAACGTTTGGAGTAAAAAAGGGGAAACTTGCTGCAGGTGGGACTGGTGCACTTCACAAAATAGATGGTATCATGAGGAAAGAACATTATGTGGAAATACTGAAGCAACATCTCAAGACATCAGCGAGGAAGTTAAAACTTAGGCACAAATGGGTCTTTCAAATGGACAATGACCTGAAGCATACTGCCAAACTGGTTACAAAGTGGCTTAAGGATAACAGAGTAAATGTTTTGGAGTGGCCATCACATAGCCCTGATCTCAATCCTATAGAAAATGTATGAACAGACCTAAAAAGGCCTGTGAGAGCAAGACGGCCACAAACTTGGCTCAGTTACACCAGTTCTGTCTGGGGGAATGGGACAAAATTCCTGCCAATTATTGTGACTTGGGTCAAAACGTTTGACCCAAGTCACACAGTTTAAAGGAAATGGTACCAAATATTACATTTCGAGCATTTAGCAAATATAAATAATTTTGTTAATCCTATTTGACCTGAAACAAGAAAAGTTTAATCTGATTTCATGTCAGACAGTGAGACATAAAAGCATGTGTGTCTTTTTATATAGTGTGTGTAAACTTGTGGTTTAAACCTTAAGCAGTGGACAGAGAGTTGTGGGTTAGACTCCTGATGTCTCTCAGTGTGTGGCAAAGTGGTTATCCTGTCTCTTCTTCTCAATGAGGAGGTTGTGGGTTAGACTGCTGATGTCTCTGAGTGTGTGGCAGAGTGGTTAGCCTCTCCTCAGGCTGTGGGTGGGGGTTTGTCCTCTCTTTCTCCTGCCTCTCCGTTCATGCAGAAAATAAAGCCTTATTGAGGGTGAAATGGGATTTTTAATTGTCTGGGAGCGCAGCCGTGTGAGTGCACAATGTCACTGCACCAAGAGGAACCGTTTACCAGGGTTTAGGCCTAGTGCAGTCCTGCTTTAGTCCTGCTTTAGTCCTGCTTCAGTCCTGCTTTAGTCCTGCTTTAGTCTTGTTTTGGTCCTATTCTTAGTTGTAATTGTTTTGTTCTGCTTTGGCGCTGGTTTAGTTCAGATGTCATCAAGGTTTAGTCCTGCTTAGGCTTGAGTAAGTCCTGGTTTAGTTCTACACTGGTCCTGGTTTAATCCTGGTTTATTCCTGCTCTGGTTTTAATGTAGTCCTGGTTTGATCCTGGAGTAGTCCATATTTACTTACAACAATAGATGCAATCTAGTTTGTGTTCACTCTGGAATATTAGAAGCTGCTTGTGGACACATTGGTTAATATGCACTGTCCTTATTCAAATACATACATGATGTGAAAGTTTAGTCCAGGTTCAGTCTTGGTTTAGTCCTGGTCCGGTCTCAATGTGGTCTTGGTTTAGACATGGTTAGTCCTGGTTTAGTCTTGGTTCAGTCCTGGTTTAGGCCTGATTTAGTCCTGGTGTTGGTTGGTTTAACTCGAGGCCTTTAACCATAAGACCAGAGTTGTCACAGTAACGTTTCACACTTGGTTTCAACACTAAAGAAAAGACTTGATATCGATTCTGAGCTCTTTTTTAGGCAGTATCATCAACACAATATAACAGTATTTGCTCTTATAGTAGTTCTGATCAAAGTCAGGATGAAGCTGCTTAGGAAAAGTCACATTTTATCCAGTTATGAGATTTTTTTAAAGTACTCGATAATTGAGTAAAACTGTTTTGTGTCTTTTATTTATTTATTTATTTATTTCAGGGACAATGCACATTAATAAACATTTGCATGTAAATATGCCAAAATTAGCCCGAGGTCTATTTTTCATCCGTAGTCCCGGGACAGGTGTAAAATGTCAACCTGTAAGAAATAAAATACAATAGAATAAAAACAAGGTTATTATTTACACTCTAAAATCATTCTTACATACAGTCGCATACAACTCCATTCTTATAGTCATAAAACCACATTCAGCCACATACATTCATTTACAGCCACAAACACAACCATGTTTTGGTCCAGGTCTGATCAGGTCCAGGGTTCGAGGAGCAGACTCGGCTCGCTCTGGGGTTCTCACGTTTCTGGACAGTCACTGTGAAGTCAACAAGGACTGGCTCCCCCCTCTGCTGCACAGGATCAAACAGGTACTGCACTCTAATGTCCCACTGCACCTGAACACATCACAGGATCAAACAGGTACTGCACGTTAATGCCCCATAGAAGTGTAATACTCCTTCTTTAATACCCCATAGAAGTGTAATATCCCCTCTTTAATACCCCATAGAAGTGTAATACTCCCTCTTTACTACCCCATAGAAGTGTAATACTCCCTCTTTAATACCCCATAGAAGTGTAATATCCCTTCTTTAATACCCCATAGAAGTGTGATACTCCCTGTTTAATACCCCATAGAAGTGTAATACTCCCTCTTTACTACCCCATAGAAGTGTAATACTCCCTCTTTAATACCCCATAGAAGTGTAATATCCCTTCTTTAATACCCCATAGAAGTGTGATACTCCCTGTTTAATACACCATAGAAGTGTAATACTCCCTCTTTAATACCCCATAGAAGTGTAATACTCCCTCTTTACTACCCCATAGAAGTAATACTCCCACTTTAGGCACACAGGGTCTAGCCCGAACATGGTCCAAGCAGAAGTCGATTGTCCAACCTTTGGGTTGGTGGATGAGTGCTCTAACCACTGAGCCTCCATGCAAACAAGCGGGTGATATCACCAGGCCAGGTTCCAAGTCAGATGTATGCAGAGGCTCGCTCGCAGTAGAATCCTTCTCATGTTATTTCTTATGACAACAAAACACTTCTAACTGAACATATGTGCAATAGATACATTTAATACTGGTGTCATACTATGGAATATTCCTGGCAAATCAATAACATCTCCATGGAGACAAGTGGGTGACAGACCCTTCATCTGAAAAGTCCATAATGCAGCTTTAAAATGCATTTGATTTCACAAACATAATCCATATATTATTTATAGCCTCATACTAATCTGAGAGGGTCATGCTCCAGAGACCCAGGGCTGCTGTGGTCTGTGCCCAGGCTCCCCCTCACTTGAGTCGCCATGACTCTGACTCAGCTCCCGTCTCTGCTCCAGGCATCTGCTCCTCTCCCCTGCTCCTCTCCCCTACTCCTCTCCCCTGCTCCTTTCCCCTGCTCTCCTCACCTGCTCCTCTCCCCTGCTCCTCTCATGTGCTCCCCTCACCTGCTCACCTCCCCTTCTCCCTTCCGCTGCTCCTCTCACCTTCTCCTCTCCCCTTCTCCCCTCACGTGCTCCTCTCACCTTCTCCTCGCCCCTGCTCCCCTCACCTGCTCCTCTCCCCTGCTCTTCTAACCTGCTGCTCTCCCCTGCTCACCTCACCTGCTCTTCTCCCCTTATCCTCTCCCCTGCTCCTCTCCCCTGCTCCTCTCACCTGCTCCTCTCCCCTGCTCCTCTCACCTGCTCCTCTCCCCTTCTCACCTCCCCTGCTCCTCTCCCCTGCTTCTCTAACCTGCTCCTCTCACCTGCTCCTCTCCCCTGCTCCTCTCCCCTGCTCCTCTCACCTGCTCCTCTCCCCTGCTCACCTCCCCTGTTCCTCTCCCCTTCTCCTCTAACCTGCTTCTCTCCCCTGCTCCTCTCACATGCTCCTCTCACATGCTCCTCTCCCCTGTTCCTCTCACCTTCTCCTCTCCCCTGCTCCCCTCTCCTGCTCCTCTCCCCTGCTCCTCTAACCTGCTCCTCTCCCCTGCTCCTCACCTGCCCCAGTCTGGGTCGATATCTCATACATTTACATTAGAGCAGGACAGTGACTGATGGTCGCTGCTGTGTAAATATGAAAATGAAACCGTTTTATGGAGAGGCTGAGGGACGGGGTGAGCATTGATTTGAGCTCAAGTTCTCAGGCCAAGGAATAAAATTATATTTAAAAAGTTTGTCAGAAACTATTGAGCTGTACCATTCTAACTTATATTTCGGAGATGGTGGACTGTCAGATGTGTGTCACGTCCTGCATAAAGAACAGCACTAAAGCCTCATTTATGCTTCACTGTTGGACGTAAACAGATCAGTGCAATCCAAGCGTAGTAATATTCACAGCATTTATACATCCAAGCGTTTCTAATGTCAAGGCTGTGTTCTGTTAAACAGCCACCAGAGGGCGCACATAGTCAGTTATATAATTGACCAAAACGAATGAAATCAAGCAACAAATAAACAAACATGGAGGCGCACACAGGGTTTTTAGATCACATCTGTTGGAAAAGATACATGAAACAAAACATGAGGTGAGGAAAGCCTTTGTTTTGCAGCTGATTCTAGTCACTTTTAGCTCCCATCAGTGAGCTGTGTTCACTACTGCCCCTAGTGCCAAATGATGCTCATTGAGGCTAGCACTAATTTGAAGCAAAGTTTCATATTTGGAATCCTGACCACGAGTATCATAGCAATCAAAGAGCCAATCCAGAGTGAGGCTGTTGAAGGTAACGCCCCTTCCCGCCTGCATCGCTGGTTTAGCAGGAAGTGGGTGCTTAGCAACACTGTTAATCAAACCTGTTGCTGACACTAGGGGGGTCGACCTCTGGGGAAACAAGGTGTCTGACCTGTCTATTATTAATGTTCATATCTTGATTTACAGACACAATAGTGAAATAAAAACCCCAGGATCATGTAGAGCAGGTTAATACGACCATTTAAACCATGGACAAACCTTTTTTTTCCTCAGTGAAATTCCATTTGCTCTCTGTCTCCCTTTCTCTTCTCTTTCTCCTCTCCTCTTTACTCATTTCTCTCTCTTTCCCTGCTCCCTCTTTGTCCCTCTATCCCCTGTTATTTCACTCCCCCTCGCCTCTCCATGCCCTTCTTTTTTCACTCTTTTTCTGTCACTCATTCTACCCCTTCTTTCTCCATCTCCCTCTGTCTCCTCTATCTTTCTCTCTCTATCACTCCCTCCATCTCTCTCTCAGTCTCTCTCTTTTTCTTCATCTCTCCTCTTTCCTCCCTCTCTCTTTCTCTCTCTCTCTTTCTTCATCTCTCCTCTTTCCTCCCCCTCTCTTTTTCTCTCTCTCTTTCTTCATCTCTCCTCTTTCCTCCCTCTCTCTTTCTTTGTCTCTTTCTTCACCTCTCTTCCTCCCCCTCTCTTTCTCTCTCTCTTTCTTCACCTTTCTTCCTCCCCCTCTCTTTCTCGCTCTCTTTCTTCACCTCTCTTCCTCCCCCTCTCTTTCTCTCTCTCTTTCTTCACCTCTCTTCCTCCCCCTCTCTTTCTCTCTCTCTTCCTTCCCCTTCTCTTTCTCTCTCTCTTCTTCCCCCCTCTCTTTCTCTCTCTCTTCTACCCCCCTCTCTTTCCGTCTCTCCTGTGATTGATAATTACCTGAGTGTGTTTGTTCTTGCTGTGTTCCATTATCAGAGATTTAATGTTGTACAATCAGTCCCGTGTTCACAAACAGACAGACGGAGGGAGGGAGCGAGGGAGAGGGGGAGAAAAGGATAAAAGAGAAGAGAGAGAGGTTAGAGAGAGGGGGGGGGGGAACAGGGAGAGAGGGGAGAGAGAGAGAAGATAGGGAACAGAGAGACAGGAAGAGAGACTATAGAGAGAGAGGGAAGGGTAGAGAAGGAGAAGGAGAGAGAAGAGCGAGAGTGAGGGAGGGGTAGTAAATGGAGAGAAAGAAAAGCATGTCATTCACAAAGGCGCTGCTGGAGAGGAACAGTCTGATTACGAGGAAATGAAGGAGCCACAAAACAAAACCCAATTTACATCAGAAATAAGAAAATGTTTTGTTTGATGTGGAAGATTAAAGCAGACAAGACTCGCCTCTCCACAGATCTGACCTGGAACGTGACCTATACCTGCCAACTGCTCTCTCTCCTCTCCCTCTTTACTCCCTCCCCTCTCTTTCTATACCTCCCCTCTTTCACTGTCCATCCCCAACTGTCCCCCTCCTCTTTTCTCTCTCTCTCTTATACCCCTTGCTCTCTCTCCCTCTTTATCTCCCCTCCCGCTCTCTTTCCACACCTTCGCTCTTTTTCACTGTCCTCTTTCTCCTCCTACTCCTTTCTCTCGCTGGTTACCCCTCTCTCTCCTCTCCCTCTTTACCTTCCCTCTCTTTCACTGTCCATCCCCGACTGTCCCCCTCCAACTCGTCTTTTCTCTCTCATCCCTTTTCTCTCTTGTTATGTCATACTCTCCCTACCCTTCTCTTTTCTCACTCTCTCTGTCTCTCTCTCACACTACCCCCTTCTCTTCTCTCTCTCTCTTTCTCTCTCTTCTCTCCTTCCCTGTGAGATAAGTTTTGTAGGGATGCACCGATCCAGCTTCTTCAGTTCCGATACTGATTTCGATACTATAGCTTTAAGTATTCACCGATATCAACCGATACCAGAGACTGAAAACAGCATTTATTTCCTTAAAGCAAAAATAAAATAAATTGTATAAATAAAAGTTCAAACATTATGTAACTTTCTGGGCCGATTACGTGTTATTACATAAATGCCCAACCACGATATTGGATCCAACAAATCTTTTAGTATCAGCGCTGATATTCAGTATCAGATCGCATTAAACTTCGCTAATCTTTAATGCTATGCTGTGAAACATTGTAGACAAAGCATTAACCTGTCCACAGAGAAAAAAACGGCATGGGGCATACCTCACCAGAAAAATTCCACAGTGAAGCTTTAAGTGTTGTGAAGTATTGTTGCAGCGGTGTGATGGTTTCCTCGTTATGCGTCTCCTCTGCCTTTATCGCCTCATAACTCTTTAGTGAAGCGGTGCGCGCCTGTTTATAGGCCCACAGACTGCCCATGTGTGGGGCTAATGTCGCTAACATCGCTAATGCCGCTAATGCTTGCTAACGTCGCTAATCACATCCCCGCGCTCCAAGGTCAATGTTCCCATCCAGACCGAGACAAATCTGAAAAAAAACAAACCAAATAACGACATCACTGAATACTGAGGGACCTGGTCTAGACCTGGTTCAGTCCTGGTTTTGTCCTGCTTTAGTCCAGGTTTAGACCTGGTTTAGTCCTTATTTAGTCCAGGTTTAGACCTGGTTTAGTCCTTATTTAGTCCTAGATTAGTCCAGGTTTAGACCTGGTTTAGTCTTTATTTAGTCCTGGATTAGTCCTGGTTTAGTGCTGGTTTAGTTCTGGTTTTAGTCCTGAATTCGTCCTGAATTATTCCTGGTTTAGTCCTGGATTAGTCCCGGATTACTCCTGGTTTAGTCTGACTTAGTTCATGAGTTGTGTCTCATTAGCGTAGCCTTCGTTAGCCTAGCCAGCGGTAGCCTAGCTTCTGTTAGCCTAGCGCAGACGACCTCAAGGCTAATGGGCCGAGTCTGAGCCACCTGGTGCTGATGCAGTTAGGGAGTGATGGGGGAAATAACCCAGAGACAAGCTTTAATTTAGGGGAAGGAGAGAGGAGAGAGGGAGAGCAGAGGGAGAAGAGGGAGGAGAGGAGAGGGAGGAGAGGGGGAATGGAGAGATGAGAGGGATAGGAGAGGGAGGGGAGGGAAGAGAGGAGAGGGAGGGGGAATGGAGAGAGGGAGTGGAGGAGACAAGAGGGAGGAGGGGGGGAATGGAGAGAGGAGAGGGAGAATGGAGAGAGAAGAGGGAGAGGAGAGGAAGGAGAGGGGGAATGGAGAGAGGGAGTGGAGGAGATGGAGGACAGGGAGAATGGAGAGAAGAGAGAGGAAGGAAAGGGGAAATGAAGAGGAGAGGGAGAATCGAGAGAGGAGAGGAGACGGAGGAGAGAGGGAATGGAGAGATGAGAGAGGAGAGGGAGTGGAGGAGACGAGGGGGAGGAGAGGGGGAATGGAGACAGGAGAGGGAGGAGCTGTAATATAGGGAAAGAAGAGATTGAGAGAGAGGGGAAGAAAGAGAGGGAGAAGAGAGACACAAAAAGGAGAGGTTGTTAGAAGAGTGATGGAGGGAAATAACCCAGAGAGAAGCTTTAATTTAGGGGAAGTGGAGTGGTCAAGAGTGGATGGAAGGAGGAAAAGGAGAGAGAGAAGCAGAGAGAGGAAGAGGAAATGAAGGAAGAGAGAGGAGATGGAAATAACCCAGAGATAAGCTTTAATTTAAGGGAAGAAGAGAAGAGGGAACAGAGAGCAGGAAGAAAAAGGGGTTGAGATGGAGAAGAGAGGAAGAGAAAGAGAGAGAATGGAGAGATGGAGACAGGGAGAAGAGGGGAGAAAGGGAGTGCATGGGCACAGTGATGTTAGAGAGAAGAGAGGCAGTAGGGGAGAGGAGTGAGGGATGATAGAGGCATGACAAAGAGGAGGGAATTGAGGAGAGAAGGAATGATAGAGGGATGACAAAGAGAGGAGGAGAGAGAGAGGGGTGAGGGAGGGAGTATGGCAGAAAGGGGATGATAGAGGGATGACAGAGAGGAGGGTAGAGGGATAGAGGGAGTAGGACAGAGGAGGGCTGATACAAGGATGACAGAGAGGAGGATGGAAGGAGGAGAGAGAGGGGTGAGGGAGTAGGACAGAGCAGGGATGATAGAGGGAAGAGAGAGGGGGGTGAGGGAGGGAGCAGGGCAGAGGAGAGATGATAGAGGGATGCCAGAGGGAGGGCAGAAGGAGGAGGAGCAGGGGGGTGAGGGAGGAGGCCAGAGGAGGGATGATAGAGGGATGACAGAGAGGAGGATAGAGGGAGGAGAGAGAGGGGGGTGAGGGAGTAGGGCAGAGGAGGGATGATAGAGGGATGACAGAGAGGAGGATAAAGGGAAGAGAGAGAGGGGGTGAGGGAGTAGGGCAGAGGAGGGATGACAGAGGGAGGGCAGAGGGAGGAGAGAGAGGGGGTGAGGGAGTAGGGCAGAGGAGAGATGATAGAGGGAGGGCAGAGGGAGGAGAGAGAAGGGGTGAGGGAGTAGGGCAGAGGCGGGATGATAGAGGGATGACAGAGAGGAGGATAAAGGGAGGAGAGAGAGGGGGTGAGGGAGTAGGACAAGAGCAGGGATGATAGAGGGAAGAAAGAGGGGATGAGGGAGGGAGTAGGGCAGAGGAGGGATGATAGCGGGATGACAGAGAGGAGGATAGAGGGAAGAGAGAGAGGGGGTGAGGGAGTAGGGCAGAGGAGGGATGACAGAGGGAGGGCAGAGGGAGGAGAGAGAGGGGGTGAGGGAGTAGGGCAGAGGAGAGATGATAGAGGGAGGGCAGAGGGAGGAGAGAGAAGGGGTGAGGGAATAGGGCAGAGGCGGGATGATAGAGGGATGACAGAGAGGAGGATAAAGGGAGTAGGACAAGAGCAGGGATGATAGAGGGAAGAGAGAGGGGATGAGGGAGGGAGTAGGGCAGAGGAGAGATGATAGCGGGATGACAGAGAGGAGGATAGACGGAGGAGAGAGGGGGGTGAGGGAGTAGAGTAGAGGAGGGATGATAGAGGGATGACAAAGGGAGGGCAGAGGGAGGAGGAGGTTAGTTCATGGTGTGTGTAATGGTCCGGTTACAGAGGTGAAATATGGCGGTGTTTACCTCTGTTTCAAACAGCTGCTCAGGAGAGCTCTGAGCTGAAGTGCACTGTGGGATTTTAGCTTCCTGTTAGAGGAGACATTTTGAGGACTTTTCACCAGTCAAAATATAGGACCTTTGGTTTTAAATTAATAATCACTATGGCAACAGTCCAGGTAAAACAGTATGTTTCAGTTTAGAACTGGTTAAGACCATAGACTGTTTAAAGGAGTGGACTGAGTGAGTGTGACCCACAGAGTTCAGCTCCAGTCAAATGAAGCTCACACCACTGGTTTAGTAGCAACACTGTAAACCAAACCTGTTGTAAACCAAACCTTGCGAGGAAAAAACAAAGTATAAAAATATCACAGGACTGAAAAACATGGCCAATTTCTGTAGAATCGATGAAGAACGAAACTGTTCATCTGAGGAGAGACACGTCATTTTGTTTGTAAATGAGTAGTGATGAATGAGCTCCTTCATTTCAATTGTCAATGAATGGCTAACTTTGTTTTTTGATTTTGTTCACAGGACCCAACTCGAGTGGTGAGCCCGGTCATCGACATCATCAACATGGACACATTCGCTTATATAGCTGCCTCTGCAGATCTGAGAGGAGGTAAGACCAGCTTAGACCTGATGTAAACCTGGTTTAGTCCTGGTTTAGACCTGGTTTAGACCTGGTTTAGTCCTGGTTTAGACCTGGTTTAGTCCTGGTTTAGTCCTGGTTTAATCCTGGTTTAGTCCTGGTTTAGACCTGGTTTAGACCTGGTTTAGTCCTGGTTTAGACCTGGTTTAGTCCTGGTTTAGTCCTGGTATAGACCCGGTTTGGTCCTGATTTAGTCCTGATTTAGTCCTGGTTTAGTCCTGGTTTAGTCCTGGTTTAGACCTGGTTTGGTCCTGGTTTAGACCATGTTTAGACCTGGTTTGGACCTGGTTTAGACCTGGTTTAGACCTGCATCTCTTGGGTTTAGTTCTGGTTAAGACCTGTCCTGTTTTAAGCCTGGTTTGAAACTGGACCTGATTAAGACCTGGAATGGTTTAGATTAGGTTTAGTCCTTGTTTAGACCTGGTTAGACCCTGTTCATAACTGTTTGGACCTGGTTTGGTCCTTGTTCTGACTTGGTGTTGTTTATTTTATCTTAGTCTTGGATTGGACCTTAATTTTTGGATTAGTTTAAAGATTTCAGTCTGTTCTTGGGCAGGTTTAAATGTCAACTAAACACTGATTAAAACATTAGTTCTGAACTTTGTGTCAGTTTTTGTTTCATGTGACCGGGTCCAATAATATTAACATAGTAGATATTAACAATAAACTAGGTCAAAGGTCAGAGGTCAACACATCTGCATCTCACAGTCACACAGAGAACTCTCTCTCCTCTTGTAGCTCTGGTTGTCCCTCTCTCTCTCTATCTCTATCTCTCTCCCTCTGCCTCTCACTGGCTCTCTCTGCCTCTCTCTCTCTCTCTGTCTCACTGTCTTTTTCTCCCCCTCTCTCCCTGCCTCTCTCTCTCTTTTTTCTCCCTCTCTCCCTCTCCCTGACTCTCTCTCTCCTTTGCTTTTGTAGCTCTGGTTATCTCTGTCTCTCTCTCTGCCTCTCTCTCTCTTTTTTCTCCCTCCCTCCCTGACTCTCTCTCTCCTTTGCTTTTGTAGCTCTGGTTATCTCTGTCTCTCTCTCTGCCTCTCTCTCTTTTTTCCCCCTCTCTCCTTCACTCTCTGACTCTCTCTCTCCTTTGCTTTTGTAGCTCTGGTTATCTCTGTCTCTCTCTCTCTGCCTCTCTCTCTCTCTCTCCCTCTCTGCTTTTCTTTCTCTCTCTGACTCTCTCTCTCTTTTTTCTCCCTCTCTCCCTGACTCTCTCTCTCCTTTCCTTTTGTAGCTCTGGTTATCCCTCTCTCTCTCTCTCTCTCTCTCTCTCTCCCTCTCTGCTTTTCTTTCTCTCTCTGACTCTCTCTCTCCTCTCCTCTAATAGCTCTAGTTATCCCTTTCTCTGTTCCTCTCCTCTAATAGCTGTGTTCATCCTTCTCTCTTTGAGCAGAGGATAAAATGGCGTCTTAAATCAGTGCGTTTCAGACGTTTTGTCTCGAGTTAAACCAAAACTCAGATAATGACTTTTACCCCTTTATTTTCTCTAAACGTCTCATTTTTCTCAATGAATCCAACACAGACACAAAACCAGCTCCAGAGCAGAGTCTAGACCTGCTTTGGTCCTGGTTTAGTCTTGGTTTAGTCCTGGTTTGGTCCTGGTTCAGTCCTGGTTCAGTCCTGGTTTAGTCCTGTTTTGGTCCTGGTTTAGTCCTGGTTTAGTCCTGGTTTAGTCCTGGTTTGATCCTGGTTTTGTCCTGGTTTGATCCTCGTTTAGTCCTGGTTTAGTCCTGGTTTGGTCCTGGTTTAGTCCTGGTTTACTCCTGGTTTCATCCTGGTTTGGTCCTGGTTTAGTCCTGCTTTAGTCCTGGTTTAGTCCTGCTTTAGGATCTGGTTTAGTCCTGGTTTAGTCCTAGTTTGATCCTGGTTTGGTCCTGATTTAGTCCTGGTTTGTTCATAGTTTAGTCCTGGTTTAGTGCTGGTTTAGTCCTGCTTTAGTCCTGGTTTGGTCCTGGTTTAGTCCCGGTTTGGTCCTGGTTTAGTCCTGGTTTAGTCCTGGTTTGGTCCTGATTTAGTCCTGGTTTAGTCCTGGTTTGGTCCTGGTTTAGTCCTGCTTTAGTCCTGGTTTGGTCCTAGTTTAGTCCTGGTTTGGTCCTGGTTTAGTCCTGGTTTAGTCCTGGTTTGGTCCTGGTTTAGTCCTGGTTTATTCCTGGTTTGGTCCTGGTTTAGTCCTGGTTTAGTCCTGGTATAGTCCTGGTCTTTAAAATCTCATTAGTCTGAGTGTTTGTGGTGACAGTTGGATCGATGGCGGTAATCGTCCTGTCCCCAGTTTAAACGTTAGAATAAAAAAACAATCAGAGAGAGAGAGGGAGGTGAGAGGGAGGGAGGAGAGAATGGAAAGAGAGCGGGAGGAGAGAGGGAGTAGAGAGGGAGGGGAGAGAAGAGAGAGAAGAGAGGGAGGAGAGGGAGAAAAAAAGGAGACAGAGAGGGGGAAGAGAGGGAGCCAGAGAAAGAGAGAAGATGCAGAGAGAGAGGGAGGAGAGGATGAACAATACAGACAGAGAGATAGGGAGAGAGGGAGGAGGGAGTAGAGAAGAGAGGGAAAGAGAGGGAGGTGAAAGAGAGGGATGAGAGAGGGAGCAGATAGAGGGAGGAGAGAGGGAGAGAGAAGGAGGAGAGAGGGAGAGAGAAGGAGGAGAGAGGGGGAGAGAGGGAGGAGAGGGGTAGTAGAGACGGAGGGCAGAGAGAGAGGGAGGGAGAGGAAGGAGAAGGAGAAAAAAGAGACAGAGAGAGAGGGGGAAGAGAGGGAGCCAGAGAAAGAGAGATGATGCAGAGAGAGGGAGGAGAGAGATGAGAGAGGGAGAGAGAGGGAGAGAGGGAGGAGAGAGATTCTGAACCTGGCCCGGACATCAGGGTTAGACTTGGTTTGGCCCTGTTTTATTCTAGATTTAGGCCAGGTTTTTGGACCAAGTTTAGTCCTGGTTTAGACCCAAAGCCACAACCAGCTGTCCAAGGCACCGACCCTATCCTGCAATGATACACACTAAAAGGAGAGAACCAGGGAGCTACAGTTGATTAATAAAGCAGGACTAAACCAGGACTAAACCAGGACTGAACCAGGACTGAACCAGGACTAAAACAGGACTGAAACAAGGACTACCTCAGGACTTAACCAGGACTTAACCAGAACTTAACCAGGACTAAACCAGGACTGAACCAGCACTAAACCAGGACTAAACCAGGACTGAACCAGCACTAAACCAGGACTAAACCAGGACTAAACCAGGACTTAACCAGGACTAAACCAGGAATAAACCAGGAATAAACCAGGACTGAACTGGGAGTAAACTAGGATTAAACCAGGACTAAACCTGGAGTAAAACAAGGACTAGCTCAGGAATGAACCAGGACTAAACCAAGATAAACTAGAACATATTACACTGAATAAACCAATTGAGAAACCTCACACAAAACAATCTGGTGATTGAACCTTAGACCTTCAGGTAATGAGGCAGGAGCTCTAACCACTATGCCACCATGCCATAATGAAAATACCAGAAGAATATGAAAGAATGAACTTATGAACCTGAACCAGTCTGTGTTTTGTTCTGCAGGTTTTGACTGGAGTCTTCACTTCAAATGGGAGCAGCTTTCTCCAGAACAGAAAGCTCAGAGGACCGACCCCACACAGCCCATCAAGTACGACTACAAGCCAGGTTTAGACCGGGTTTAGACCGGGGTTAGACCGGGGTTAGACCAGGTTTAGACCAGTATGAGACAGGGTTTAGACCGGGGTTAGACCAGGGTTAAACCAGGTTACACTAGGTTTAGACCAGTGTTAGACCAGGTTTAGACCAGTGTTAGACCGGGGTTAGACCAGGGTTAAACCAGGTTAGACCAGGTTTAGACCAGTGTTAGACCGGGTTTAGACCGGGGTTAGACCAGGGTTAAACCAGGTTAGACCAGGTTTAGACCAGTGTTAGACCGGGTTTAGACCGGGGTTAGACCAGGGTTAAACCAGGTTAGACCAGGTTTAGACCAGTGTTAGACCGGGTTTAGACCGGGTTTAGACCAGGGTTAAACCAGGTTAGACCAGGTTTAGCCCAGTATGAGACCGGGTTTAGACCGGGGTTAGACCATTGTTAAACCAGGTTAGACCAGGTTTAGCCCAGTATGAGACTGGGTTTACTGCTAAACTAAAATACACCTCTCTGCTGCCTCCTCCCCTACCCCTCATGTCCTCTGTCTCTTTCCCTCTCCTCTGTTCCTTCCCCTCTCATATTCTCTCTATCTATACATCTATCTATCACTCTTTCTTTCGCTCTCCCTCTCCCTCCTCTACCCCCCTTTATTCTATTCATCTCTCTCTCTCTCTGTCTCTCTCTACTTTCTTTCTCTCTCCCACTCTGTATTCCTCTTTCTCTACCATCTCTCTCTCTATCCATCTTTCTTTCTCCCTCTCTTACCTCTCCTCCACTCTCTCTTTCTCTTGCTCTTACTCTTTCCCACTGCCTCCTCTCTTTTTCTCTCTTATGTCCCTTTCCCTCTCTCTCCTCTGGTCCTTCCCTCCCTGCCCTCTCTTTTTCTCTCCATCCGTCTCTCTCTCTCTCTTCACCTCCTCCTTGTCCCTTCCTCTCTCTCTTTCTCTCCCTCTCTTCTGTCCCAGGACGCCCATAATTGCAGGCGGTCTGTTTGTGATCGACCGCTCGTGGTTCATTCATTTGGGGAAGTACGACACGGCGATGGACATCTGGGGAGGAGAGAACTTTGGTGAGTCACAGTGTGAACAGGAGGAGCCTCTTTTTAGGAGCCTCTCTGGAATGTCCTGCTCTGAGTCCGGCTCTGAGTTCAGCTCTGAGTCCTGCTCGGAGTCCTGCTCTGAGTCCGGCTCTGGATCCGGCTCTGGGTCCTGCTCTGAGTCCGGCTCTGAGTCCGGCTCTGAGTCCGGCTCTGGGTCTGGCTCTGAGTCCTGCTCTGAGTCCGGCTCTGAGTCCTGCTCTGGGTCCAGCTCTGAGTCCTGCTCTGAGTCCGGCTCTGAGTCTGGCTCTGGGTCCGGGTCCAGGGACAGGGCTCTGCTATGTGAACACCTGACCTGACCTCAACACAACTAATATTAACTTAATAAATCAAATCTAAGCTGTACTTGAATTATCCTCTCATAAGGCTGTCCTCAGTAAATTACAAAAACACATTTCATATTCTAAGTTTGTGTCAATGTGAGATGAAGCTAAAACTAAAGCTAAAGCTAGCATAAATACTAAACTAGTTCCAGTTTATCATCAGTTTTTAGCATTTATTTCATGTATCTGCTCCTCTACACCATATTGTGAGCTTATTTAATGCACTGGCGTTTGCTAGTGTTAGCTGCATTATACACTGCAAATGTGAGCGGCATCCATAAACAGGATGTGTGCGTCGATAAACAGGATGTGTGCGTCGATAAACAGGATGTGTGCGTCGATAAACAGGATTTGTGCGTCAATAAACAGGATGTGTGCGTCGATAAACAGGATGTGTGCGTCGATAAACAGGATGTGTGCGTCGATAAACACGATGTGTGCGTCAATAAACAGGATGTGTGTGTGTATAAATAGGATGTGTGCGTCGATAAACAGGATGTGTGCGTCGATAAACACGATGTGTGCGTCAATAAACAGGATGTGTGTGTGTATAAATAGGATGTGTGCGTCGATAAACAGGATGTGTGCATCGCTAAACAGGATGTGTGTGTGGATAAATAGGATGTGTGCGTTGATAAACAGGATGTGTGCATCGATGGGAGCGGTGTGCATCGATAAACCGAAAACAGTTGGATAGATCAGTTTTGCGAAGTCTATCAACTCAACATATCACTTCAAGTCACTTCACTGGAAATGCGGCAGAATATCACAAGATCAACTCAGCATCTGGTGACAAACTATTATTTTTATGTTTATATCTGTATTTTGCCATCTTAATGATGATTGTTTATCAGAGCTCCGGAGTTAATTTTTTGGAAAAAACAATCAGACAACCTCCGTCAGTTGACTTACAGACCAATAAACGCTAGCTAAACACAAGAAACACTAAGATGCCTTCAAAAGCGAACCCTAAGACGCCCAAATCAAGAACAGCGGAGGAATCTTCTAACACTGCCGAGTCCTGTACTGGTCGGGCTAGCCCCGAGGCCGCTGGAGCTAATGAGGATGCTAAAGGTACACGTGAAATCTTAGACGCTGTTCTCTCACTGAGGGGTGATCTCACAATAATGAAGGAGGATTTCACTTCACGATTTAACGGTATTATGAGTGCGATTCACAATGTCCAGACCGAGATAAAGGCACTGGCAACTCGCATGACTAATGCCGAACAGAGAATAAGCTCTATCGAGGATGACCTGTCACGTGTGAAAACGCAAACCACTTCCACAACAAAAAGTGTGGAGGAGCTGATGCGTAAAGTGGATGACTTAGAAAACCGAGCACGTCGCTCAAATCTGCGTCTGGTGGGTCTTTCCGAGTCAAAAGAAGGAAGCGATATGTGTGCCTACCTGGAGAAGTGGATCCCAAATACACTTGGCGAACATAACTTCCCTCAACCACTGATTATTGAGAGGGCGCACCGGGTTGGCAGAATGGACCGTGGTGGAGCGTCATATGGGAATCGAGATTCTGCTGCGCGTCCCAGAGCAGTGGTAATGAAGTTTCTAAACTACGCTGACAGAGTCCGTGTGATGAAAGCAGCCAAGACCACGGGTGAAATACGCGTCGATGGAGGGAAGGTGATGTTGTTTCCTGATCTGTCTGCGGATTTACTCAAGCGGAGGAAGGTTTTTGATCCCGTAAAGAAGGAGCTAGCGAATCTCAGCATTCGAGATTTGCGCTACGGAATAGTTCATCCTGCCACAATGCTTGTGACTGTCGGAGGAAGACGCCACACTTTTGTTGATGCCGCGGCAGCGGAGTTGTCCGTGCGGAGCCTGAGGGCGGAGATGAGCGGACCAACACCTGACGCTGAATAGTTTGGTTGGACTAATATCTTCAGGTGACAATTTTGTTTTTAGTTTAGTTTCTTTATCTTCAATTGTTTGCCCTAAGTCTATAAGTCTATTTGCTAAATAATATCTTGAGATAGGCACTTTGGTTATAAGGTTACATATTATATTATGTTTGATTAAAGGGAAAATAACAAAAGAGGAGAATTCTCTCTCTTGGAGGTCTGTTCTGATTGTAATGCAATTCAAAGAAAAACTTTTAACTATGTATGGAGCTATATCCCGATCATTATTGGCATGCTGTTCCTCAGATGTGTGGACCAGCCTGGCTCCATAGCCAGACTTTACCCATTGGGGGTCTTTTGGAAGAGTAAGCCAGGGAAGGGTAGTGTGTGTTCCATTTGGGGGAATGCACCTTGTTTTGTTTTGGTTTTAGGCACTGTTGTTTTGTGGTGGTTTATTTTTGGTACATCTTATTTTATTAGTGTATATCATTGTATAATGAGCACAATCAATATTATAGTTTGCCAACATGTCTGAACTACAGTTCACATCTTGGAATGTGAGAGGTCTAAACAAACTTGTTAAGCTTAAACAGGTAATGAGTAGAATTCATGATTTAAAAACTAAGATAGTGTTTTTACAAGAGACACATTTGACATCGGATGATATAGTGAGGGTGAGAAGGAGATGGCCTGGTCAAGTTTTTTCAGCTTCTTTCAGTTCCCAATCACGTGGGGTGATCACTTTAATACATAACTCAGTGCCCTTTCACTTAATAAATGTAGACGCAGACCGGTTAGGGCGATGTCTTATTATACAATGCAAAATTAACTCGACTCGGCTGAATCTAGTTAATTTATATGGTCCAAATTTTGATAACCCCTCCTTTTTCAGGAATTTGTTTTTATCCCTGTCTGATTTGCCTGGTGCCTTCATTATAGGTGGAGATTTTAATTGTACTCTCCAACCTGAAATTGATAGATCAACAGGGAGGGACACGTCACATGCTCAATCTCGGAAAGAGTTACTTCATTATATTAGAGAGTTTAATTTGATAGATATATGGAGAAAACATCATTCTAACCAATCTACCTTCTCCTGTTTCTCAGCCACTTGTCAGACTTTTTCTAGAATTGACTACTTTTTGGTCTCTGCTTCTCTTACATCATCTATTACCAAAAGCTGGTATGATGGCATTATCATTTCAGACCATTCAACAATATCCTTTAGTCTAAAAATGCCAACACTGTATTCATTCACAAGATGGCGCCTTCAATCTTTTTGGCTGAAAGATCCAGAATTCATGGAATATATCGGTGTACAAACCACTGATTTCTTTATAAATAATACAGATCAGACTTCAGCTTCTATTTGTTGGGAAGCTTTTAAGGCGTTTTTAAGAGGTCACATGATTAGCTATACAAGCTCTAAACATAAATCTTGGAAGCGTGAAATGGAACAATTGGAAAATAAAATAAATCAAATTCAATCAATCCACTTTAATAATCCCTCTGAACAAACATATAAAGATCTCATTGAACTTAGAGCCAAATATAACATTCTTTTGGTTAACAAAGCTACTAAAAGCCTACTTAAACTGAAGCAGACCTACTACGAGCAGGGAGAAAAAGCTAGTAAGTTGTTAGCCTGGCGTATAAGACAAGCAGAGTCTGAGAGAACTATAAACACTATTGAGGCTAGCAATGGGGCTGAAACTAGTGATTTTAAAGAAATTAATAACACCTTTAAATTATTTTACGAAAATCTCTTTGACTCTGATGTCCCTCGTTCTGCTCTACAAAATCAGAAAACCTTTTTAGATTCATTGAATATTACTCCTCTTGAAGAAAATTTTTTGGCCGATTTGGATCTCGAAATAACTACTAATGAACTTGCAGCAGCCACTGGGAGTATGAAGGGCTCAAAGGCACCGGGGCCTGATGGCATTCCCATTGAGATATATAAAACTTTTCCAAATTTACTGATGCAGCCTTTACTTGAAATGTATAGAGAATCTCTACTTAATGGATCCCTTCCACCCTCGCTGAATACAGCTGTGATTACATTATTATTAAAGCCAGGCAAGGCCCCCACTCTGTGTGGATCTTATAGACCAATATCCCTTCTTAACAATGACCTGAAAATCCTATGTAAAGCTCTAGCCAGGCGTCTAGATAAACTGTTACCTCAGATGGTACATCCCGACCAGAATGGCTTTGTTCAGGGACGGCATGGCTTTCATAATATTAGACGGCTGCTTAACATCGTATTTGAGAGTTCTGGCAGCAAGGATAATGCCATTCTATCACTGGATGCTGAAAAGGCCTTCGATAAGGTGGAGTGGCAGTTTCTGTTCGAAGTTCTTCAGAGATTTGGCATAAAAAATTCATTTCTCTCTTGGATTAAATTACTTTATGCTGACCCTCAGGCTATGGTACTCACAAATGGACAGTTATCCACACCTTTTAAGTTGCATAGAGGTACAAGACAGGGTTGCCCCCTTTCCCCACTATTATTTACTTTGGCAATGGAGCCACTTGCAATGGCGATTCGCAATCACCCCATTTTAAAAGGTATTACAATAGGCGATAGGGAACATCGCATCGCCCTGTATGCAGATGATGTGATCTTGTTTTGCTCCAATTTGAAGCAAACCATACCTGCTCTAATAGATCTAACAACATATTTTGGCAACTTCACAGGTTATAAAATTAATAGCTCAAAATGTGCAATATTATTTCTGAACAAATTATAACGAGTGAAGCCCCCACTTCATACTCCTTCTGAGGTCTGTGATCATAGTTTTACTTATCTTGGGGTTAAAATTGCACCTACCATTGACGAAATTATTCCAAAAAATTACAATGACCTAACAGAAAGGGTTACTCAGTTGATAAATAGGTGGAACAATTTACCCATTTCAATGATTGGTCGAATAAATATATTAAAAATGTCAATTCTACCAAAATTTTTATATCTTTTTCAATCTATCCCTCTTGCTCCCCCCAAGTCGTTCTTTAAGACTCTTAGGAATCTGTTCTCCAATTTTGTGTGGAACAATAAACGTCCTAGGCTTAGGCTTTCCCTTCTGTATTTACCATATGACAGAGGTGGCTTGAAATTACCAAACCTAGAGTGGTATTATTGGGCAGCTCAAATAAGAGCTGGCATGTTTTATTTTCAGGAAAATGCCCCACTGGCTTGGGTTTCAATCGAAACGCATTTGATTAATATCCCTCCAAACTTATATATGTACTCAGCGAACAAATCAAAATTACTAGACTAGAAACCCTTTCCTTCGGAATACATTGTTGGTTTGGCACTCTTCTTTGGCATATTTGGAGGAAAGCACCAAAATCTCTCAATTCTCTCCCATCTTTGGGAATGATGAATTTGTTCCTGGTAGAGCAGACTCTGGGTTTAAAATCTGGGCGGTTCAGGGTATAAGTAAAATAGGAGACCTGTATGATGACAACAAGATGCTCATGTCTTTTGAAGAGCTAAAATCCAAATATAACATCCCCAAAAAACATTTCTTTAAATATTTACAACTTAGGAGTTTCATTTTTTCCAAACAAAAAAACCAGCTTGTCGATCCCCCCTTTATCCACGCTTGAAGAATATACTTTAAAATTTTTAGATTCAAAAGGACAGATTTCATTGTTATACACTCTTTTTGTGAGTAAATCTAAAGAATCTTCTGTGCGTTTCTGCAGAGCTTGGAAGGCAGATTTACAAGAGGACATAACAGATGAGGAATGGACAAAATCTTGTCAACTAGCTCAGACTCAGTCCATAAATACAAACTCAAAGCTGTTGCAATATAAATGGATAAGTAGATGGTACATAACACCTGTTAAACTAATAATAATAATAATACATTTTATTTGTTAGGCGCCTTTCAAGGCTCTCAAGGACGCCGTACACATATACACACATACACAATACAAATAGAACAATGTAAAATGATTAAAAATACATTTAAAAACAAATATAGATTAAAAGACAGAGCAGTTATGGTCAGAGTGGTCAGGATGAGAAGGCCTTTCTAAACAGATAAGTTTTGAGTTTAGATTTGAAGTGTGGGAGTGAGTGTGTGTTGCGGAGGTCGTGAGGGAGGGAGTTCCAGAGCTGGGGAGCAGAGCAGCTGAAGGCTCTGCTCCCCATAGTGACAAGACGGGCAGGAGGGACAGTGAGGTGCAGGGAAAAGGAGGAGCGGAGGGAGCGGGCAGGTGTGGAGATGTGAATGAGGTCAGACAGGTATGGAGGGGCCAGGTTGTGGAGAGCTTTGTATGTGAGGAGTATGATTTTGTAGTGTATGCGGTGCGTGATGGGGAGCCAGTGGAGCTGTTGCAGGACAGGTGTGATGTGGTGATGGGAGGGTGTGTGTGTGATAATGCGGGCAGCTGAGTTTTGGACCAGTTGGAGTTTATGGAGTGATTTCTGTGGGAGTCCGAACAAAAGAGAATTGCAATAATCAATACGAGAAGTGACCAGGCTATGGATGAGGATGGCGGTGGTGTGTGGGGTGAGTGAGGGACGGAGGCGGTGGATGTTTCTGATGTGGAAATAGGTGGACCGGGTGATGTTGTTGATATGGGAGGTGAAGGAAAGTGTGCTGTCGAGGATGACACCCAGACTCTTTACCTGAGGGGAGGGGGAGATAGAGGAGCCATCAATAGATATGGAAAAAGGATTTATTTTGCTAAGGGTGGATTTGGTGCCGACAAGTAAGAGTTCTGTTTTATTGCCGTTAAGTTTGAGGAAGTTTGAGGTGAACCAGGTTTGTATTTCTGTGAGGCAGTCTGTCAGGGAAGAGGGTGGAAGTGTAGAGTTGGGTTTACTGGAAATGTAGAGCTGGGTGTCATCCGCGTAACAGTGAAAGTGAATGTGGTGTTTTCTAAAGATGGAACCAAGGGGGAGAAGATAGATTAGAAAGAGCAGAGGACCGAGGACAGAACCCTGAGGAACACCTGATGTGACAGGGAAGGGGTGTGAGGTGAATGACTTGAGCTGAATAAACTGAGAGCGATCTGAGAGGTAGGAGTGGAACCAGGAGAGGGGAGTACCAGAGACACCAATGGAGGAAAGTCTGTCAAGGAGGATGGAGTGTGAAATGGTGTCAAATGCTGCACTGAGATCTAGCAGGAGGAGGATGGAGAGTGAACCAGAGTCAGCAGAGAGGAGGAGGTCGTTTGTGATTTTCAAAAGGGCAGTTTCAGTGCTATGGAGGGGACGGAAGCCAGATTGAAATTGTTCGTAGATGTTATTGGAGGAAAGATGAGTGTGGAGGTGGGCAGCAACTGTTTTCTCGAGGAGTTTGGAAATGAAGGGTAGGTTTGAAATGGGACGAAAGTTATTGAGGTCAGAGGGATCAGAACCGGGTTTTTTGAGTATCGGAGTGACGGCAGCAGTTTTGAGGGTGGAGGGAACAGTACCGGAGGTGAGAGAGGAGTGAATGATTTCAGTTATGAGGGGGGACAGTGCAGGGATGGAGGTTTTGATGAGGACAGTAGGGAGAGGGTCTAGTTGACAGGTGGAGGATTTGGAGTTCCGAATGAAAGTAGAGATTTGGGTGACAGAGGGCAGGGTGAAAGAAGAAAGCAGGTGCATTGGGGAAGCGGAAGATGAAACAGGTGGGTTTGAGTGAGTGAATGGGTGCAGAGTGAGTGAATGAAACGGGCCGAGTTTTGAGTGGGGCTATGGTGTTGAGTATGTGGTGGAGGTGCGTGTTGTAGTGTGTAAGACACACGCGGTTCAGCCTGGTAAACAAACCCTCGTGGACTGGCCTCGTTGAGAGCAGTGTAGTCGTTTGGCTGCTGCCAGGTCTCCGTCAGCGCCAAACAGTCCACCCGGTGGTCCGCAAGGAGGTCCTGGACAAGCTGGCCCTTGCCCGTGAGGGAGCGGACATTCAGAAGCCCGACTTTGACCGGTGTGCTGTTAAGCCGGGTAGCCGCGCTAGCCACATTAGCCAACGGGACACGGGTTAGCACTGAGGAGTCCGCGCGTCGTCCCGGGTGTCTCCGTGGGTGACGGTCCAGAGACCAGAAGGACTGGATGGTGCTGGAAGTGCCATATTCAAAGTTTCTTCGTGCGCCCCGGTGTGTAACTCTGCGCCGGGGCACATACAGTATGTCCGGGTACTGAAGTAAAGCAGGCGCTGGTGGGTTGAATGGACTTCTGTATAAGAAAAACTCCGTGGGTGCATACTGGAACAGTGCCTGTGAAGAGTGGTGGATTACAGACAGGATGAACCAGGTTAAGACAAGCCGCACACAGAAGATCAGCATTGCTGGGTTGGACTTTAAATGTGGAGGGAAGCAGCAGGTAGCAGCAGGTAGCAGCAGGTGAGCTAAACGGCTAACACACAGCAACACTATTGACCGTCGATCAGGTAGTGCGATGGTTAGATGGATTAAATTGTCCACACGTAGACCACAAATGCAAAGTCCATTAACAATGCAGTTATCAGAAAATCATAATTCATACAAGCAGCGGCTGCCAAAAAACGCGCCAGCATGCGCTCACTTCCGGTTCCGGAAACTAAACCGATTTAATCCTAGTATACCAGACACGTGCTTGAAATGTAAAGACCAAAAAGGTACCCTGTTTCACTGTATGTGGGAATGTCCTCTTATACTATCATTTTGGAGTAATGTTTTGAATATGGTCAGTAAAATTGTGGGTAAGGATGTCCCTATAAACCTTAATCCTAAAATGTGCCTGTTGAATATTTATCCAAATGATTTGCCTAAAAGTATTGTATCTTTGTTGAATATTTGTTTTCTAGAAGCCAAACGTTGTATAGCTACATCATGGAAATCAGATATTCCTTGCTCTGCTTCTCAGTGGTTGAAAGGAATGACTTTCTGTCTGGCATTGGAAAAGATAAGCTACTCTACAAAAAACAAACTTGACAGGTTTTGGGAAATATGGACAATATTCTATAATTTTTTGGTGAATAATAACATATCTGTTGACGGCTGGGTAAACGATACTGTTTAATTATTTTTGCAATATTATTATATTTAATTATATAAGTCTGTGGGTATATGTATGTATGTGGATATGTGTACATGTATATAGGTGTAGGTATGTGTGTATATATGTATATGTATATATATATATATATATATATATATATATGTGTATGTATGTATATTATGTATACATATTTATTACTATTATTGTTATTTAATTTCTATCTGCCTCTCTCTTCCACAGTGTCTTTTATTTATAATTTAGTATTAGTATCATTATTCTAACTACTAATACAACTTTTTCTGTTTCATACCACCCTTGTTATTACTGTTTATGTTCTTTGTCTAAGTGCCTTGTTTTTTTTTGTGTTGTTTTGTTTTTTGGTTTTTGTTCAAATGAAAATGAAAAATCTTAATAAACACATGTTTAAAAAAAAAAAAAAAAAAAAAAAAAAAAAGACTGGCGTACTACTGGCATACTGCAGGCGTACTACAGGCATACTACAGGCGTACTACAGGCATACTACAGGCGCACTGCAGGCGTACTACAGGCGTACTACTGGTGTACTACTGGCGTACTACAGGCGTACTACAGGTGTACTACTGGCATACTACTGGCATACTACTGGCATACTATTGGCGTACTACTGGCGTACTACAGGTGCACTACTGGCATACTACTGGCATAGTACAGGCACACTACTGGCATACTACAGCGTACTACTGGCATACTACTGGCATACTACTGGCATACTACAGACATACTACAGGCGCACTACTGGAATACTACTGGCATACTACAGCATACTACTGGCGTACTACTGGCATACTACAGGCATACTACAGGCGCACTACTGGCATACTACTGGCATACTACTGGCATACTACAGACATACTACAGGCGCACTACTGGCATACCACAGCATACTACTGGCGTACTACTGGCATACTACAGGCATACTACAGGCATACTACAGGCATACTACAGGCATACTACAGGCGCACTACTGGTATACTACTGGCATACTACAGCATACTACTGGTGTATGCTGGTCCTCCAGTGACTGTGTGGGGGCATGTCCAGTCCCGCCCTCACAAGCTCATTGTTGTGCTGCTACTGACCTGTGCTGATGCTCCTGTACCACTGTGGTTTTTAGAGCTGTCTTGCACCTCGCCTTTGGGTGTGTCTTGCTAGATCTGTGTCACGCCCAAAAGCGTCCTGGGTCTTTTGTGATGGAAACGCACCCCGACTGATGATGACCCCCCCCCCCCCTCCCCCCCCCCTCCCCCCCAGCTGTTCTGCAGGACTCTGAACGCTCGGCCTGATCACAGTCTCCTGAACATGTTCTGTTTTCTAATGTGTGCATACTACTACTGCTATTACTACTACTGCCATTATTACAACTACTGCCATTATTACTACTACTGCTATTACTACTACTGCCATTATTACTACTAACGCTATTACTACTACTGCCATTATTACTACTACTGCTATTGCTACTACTGCCATTATTTCTACTACTGCTATTACTACTACGACTGCTACTACTGCTATTACTATTATTACCAGGCCTACTACTACTACTGTTGCTCCTATTACTGCTATTGCTATTCCCACCAGTACTACTACTCATAGTAGTTTTACTCTCCTAAATCACAGTTTAGTTGGAGTGTTGACTTTGGTGTGTGTTCAGATGTGTTGAATTGTGTTTAGTCTGAGGACACTGTGTGAGTCCACTTCAAATGCACCACAAATGATGATGACGTTTTCCTGCTTTAAAATGTCACTTATGAAAAGTGTTATGAATATTCCACCGTATCTCTGTCTGTCTCTCTGTATATGTCAGGCTCTCTCTCTATCCTCTGTCTGTCTCTCTGTATTTCTCTGTATACTTTTGTCTTTCTCTATGTATCTCTCAGCCTTTCTCTGTATCTCTGTCTTTCTCTCTCTCTCTCTCTCTCTCTGTGGGTGTGTCTGTCTCTCTGTATCTTTCTGTATCTCTCTCTCGTCTCTTTCTCTCTCTTTCTCTCGCTCTATCTCTCTGCATCAGTCTCTCTGCATCTCTCAGTCTCTCTCTGTATCTCTTTGTCTCTCTCTCTCTATGCTCTGTGTCTGTCTGCCGCTCTGTATCTTTCAGTCTCTCTCTTTCTCTCTCTCTGTCTGTCTCTCGATCTCTCTGTGGCTGTCTCTCTGTATTTCTCTGTATCTCTCAGTCTCTCTCTATATCTCTCTGTGGCTGTCTCACTGTATTTCTCTGTATCTCTCGGTATCTCTCTCTTTATCTCTTCGTGTCTGTCTGTTTTTCTCTATATCTCTCGGTCTCTTGCCTGTATCTGTCTATCTGTATTTCGTTGTATCTCTCGGTCTCTGTCTGTCTGTTTATCTTTACATCTCTCAGCCTCTCTCTCTGTGTCTGTCTCTCTGTATTTCTCTGTATCTCTCTGTTTCTCTCGATCTCTCTCTGTGTCTGTGTCTCTGTATTTCTCTGTATCTCTCTGTTTCTCTTGGTCTCTCTCTGTGTCTGTCTCTCTGTATTTCTCTGTTTCTCTCAGTCGCTCTCTGTGTCTGTCTCTCTGTATTTCTCTGTATCTCTCTGTATCTCTCGGTCTCTCTCTCTATGTCTGTCTCTCTGTATTTCTCTGTATCTCTCTGTTTCTCTCGGTCTCTCTCTCTGTGTCTGTCTCTCTGTATTTCTCTATCTCTCGGTTTCTCTCTCTGTCTGTCTCTCTGTATTTCTCTGTATCTCTCCCTGTATTTCTCTGTATCTCTCTATATCTCTCGGTCTCTCTGTCTGTCTCTGTATTTTTCTGTATCTCTCTGTCTCTGTCTCTCTAACTCTCTGTGTCTGTCTCTGTGTCTGTCTCTCTGTATTTCTCTGTATCTCTGTCTGTCTCTCTAGCCCTCTTTGTCTGTCTGTCTCTCTGTATCTCTCTCTCTCTCTCGCTGTGTGTGTGTCTGTCTCTCTGTATCTCTCGTCTCTCTATGTCTCTGTGTCTGATTCTCTGTATTTCTGTGTATCTCTTGGTCTCTCTCTCTCTATCCCTCCGTGTCTGTCTCTCTGTATCTATTGGTTTCTCTCTCTCTCTCTCTCTCTCTTTGTATGTCTCTCTGTATCTCTCTCTATCTTCCGGTCTCTGTCTCTCTAACTCTCTGTGTCTGTCTCTCAGTTTTTCTCTACATCTCTCGGTCTCTCTCTCTGTGTCTGTCTGTCTCTCTGTATTTCTCTAGATCTCTTGTTCTCTCTGTTGTATCTCGTCATCACTGTGGCGTCTCATTTAAAACATGTTGATTTTTATTTTTGACTAGAAGCAAAAACAAAATGTGATGTGTGCGTCACTGCAGGGAGGCAAACACAACCGGGGAGAGTCAAATGATTCAGAGCAGGACGGAAGAGAGGGACGAGAGGGGAGGGAAGGGGGAAGGAAAGAGGAGAAGGAAAGACAGAAACAGAGGGGAAAGGAAGGGGAGGAGAAAGAGAGAGGAGTGAGGGAGGGAGAGAGAGGAGTGATAGACGGAGAGAGAGGGAGAAAGAGAAAGAGGAGTGAGGAAGGGAGACATAGATGAGACAAAGGAGGAGAGGAGAGAGTGAGGGAGGAGGAAAGAAGAAAAAAGAAGAGAGCGAGGATTGCGAGAGAGGGGGAGGAAAGGCAGGAGGTGAAAAATGGCAAGGGGAAGAAAGGAAGAGAGAGGGGAGGAGGAGAGGAGTAAGAGGAGAGAGACAGAGGAGAGACGAGAGTGGATCCAAATCTGTTATTAATAAATCTGTCAAAGGATTGACACAGAACAAACATGGAGTAATAACAGAGTCAACAGCAAAAATGACTGCAATTTTAGAGTCATATGCATTTCACACATTATTTATTCAGCCCATGATCTGTGGTGAGGAGCTGCTGCTGTCGCCACAGCTGCCCTGGGACAGACTGACAGAACGAGGCTGCACATGTTATGCCTTTATCAGTATGTGCGGCTGGAGGCTTACAAGGAGACATGAGTCACACGTGGATCTGAGACGACACCTATGGACCTGAGATGACACCTGTGGACCTGGGACGACACCTGTGGACCTGGGACAACACCTGTGGACCTGAGACACCACTTGTGGACCTGGGACGACACCTGTGGACCTGAGACGACACCTGTGGACCTGAGACGACACCTGTGGACCTGGGACGACACCTGAGGACCTGGGACGACACCTGAGGACCTACGACAACACCAGTGGACCTGGGACTACACCTATGGACCTAAGACGACACCTGTGGACCTGAGATGACACCTGTGGACCTGGGACGACACCTGTGGACCTAAGACGATACCTGTGGACCTGAGATGACACCTGTGGACCTGAGACAATGCACATGATTGTGCATGACCTGGGAAGACTATGCCTATGCCTATTCACTGAGTGTCTTTTGCTCTCTGTATATCCCTCTCTTCCCCTCTGTCTCTCTCTCTCTTTCTCTCCATATCTCTGCCTTTCCTCCTCTCTCTGTCTCTCTCTCTCTTTCTCTCCCTCTCTCTGTTTTTCCTCTTATCTATTTTGTAGATGTGTTTTGGAGTCAATGTTTTTGATGATGACTGAGCTGCTAATGAATGTAATAAATGTAGTTTCCCTCTTCCCACATGTGGGGCTTCTCTCTCTGTTTTCTCTCCTCTCCTGGGGCATCTCTCTTGTGCCCCTCCCCCTCCTCCCCCTCCCCCCACTCTCCCTCCCCTTCCCTTTAACAGTCCCAGTTGTGGATCTGTTCCCCTCTTCCTTCTCTCCCTTTCTTTCTCTCCTCCCTCTTGCCCCCCCCCTCCTTCTCTCCTCTATTTCTCCTCTTCCCTCTCTCCTCTCTTTCTCTCCTCTTCTTTGGGCCTGTGTGTGAATATTTCACAAAGCCGACTCAGTTTTTTGATCCTGTTTCTCTGAAGTTTGTCTTTTTGTTCTCGAGCGTTTCACCAGCGCTCTGAAAGAGAGCCTTCCTCTGCTCTCATTAAAGAAAGAGAAGAGGAGAGAGGGAGAGAGAAAGAGAAGAGGACAGAGGGAAAGAGGGAGAGGAGAGAAGGAGAGAGAGAATGAGAAGAGGAGAGAGGGAGAGGAGAGGGGGAGAAAGCCTTCCTCTGCTCTCATTAAAGAAAGAGAAGAGGAGAGAGGGAGAGGAAGCGAGGAGAGAGAGCCTTCCTGTGCTCTCATTAAAGAGAGAGATAGAAAGAGGAGTGAGGGAGAGAGACTTCTTCTGCTCTCATTAAAGAAAGAGAGAGAAAGCAAAGAGGAGAGAAGGAGGGGAGAGAGCCTTCCTCTGCTCTCATTAAAGAAAGAGAGAAAGAGAAGAGGAGAGAATGAGAAAGAGGAGGAGAGAGGGAGACAGGGAGAGGAGAAAGGGAGAAAGCCTTCCTCTGCTTTCATTAAAGAGAGAGAGGAGGGAAAAGAGAGGGAAAGGAAAAAGGGAGACGGAAGAGGAGAAAAAGCCTTCCTCTACTCTCATTAAAGAAACAGAGAAAGACAGGAGGAGAGAGGGAGAGAGAAGAGGAGAGAGAGGGAGAGAAGAGAGGGAGAGAGAGAATGAGAAGAGGAGAGAGGGAGAGGAGAGGGGGAGAAAGCCTTCCTCTGCTCTCATTAAAGAGAGAGAGAGAGGGAGGAGAGAAGGAGAGAGCCTTCCTCTGCTCTCATTAAAGTTAGAGAGAAGAGGAGAGGGGGAGAGAGAGAGTGTCTAAAGATTAAGCTCCTGAACAAGAGCTGTGCAAAAAAGAGAGAGAGAGAAAAGGGGAGAAGGGAAGGAGAGAGGGAGGTGGGAGAGAGAGAGAGGGAGGGGAGATTCTTTGTGAAGGTGAGAGAGAGAGGGGGTAAGGGGAGGAGAGGGGGAGAGGAGGGGAAGGAGAGGGGGAGAGGAAGAGAGGGGGAGGAGAGGAGGAGGAGAGAAAGAGAAGGGGCCAAGAGAAGGAGAGGGGGATGAGAGCACAGTGCAGATGGAGTTGGGAGTTTGACAGAGAGAGAGGAAAAATGTTGAATATAGACTGACTCTTTGAAACAGAAGTTCAGTGGTGCTGCTTGTGTAGAAAAGTGCACTGTGTACCTTTTTGGTTGGGTTTCCACAGAGATGTTAATGCTTTGCCTGACACTAAACTTAACTACCTACTTAACTAGTTTTGTATTTTTTTCCAAGTGTCCACACCATTTCCTGGTTAGGGTACTATTTTGGGCACTATTTAGGGGTGATATTTTTTGTGGTATCCAAATGTCCAGTAGTGCACTCAAAATTTCCCACAATGCCTCTTATAAAGTAGTGGACATCAGTGAAAGAGACAGGTCTTAAGCTGGACACAGCACGACTGAAGCAGATAGAAGCACTGGTTTATCGCTCTTAAATAAGCCATTGCTGTGTAAAGTTGCTAGCATTAGCAACACCTTACCTTAAGGCGTTAAAAGAGATCATTTAGATAACTGAATAATCAGATCCATTAACGCGGGATCTATGGAAAGATAAAGAGTGTAGGGCTGTGGAGTGATAAAGAGTGTAGGGCGATGGAGTGATAAAGAGTGCAGGGCTGTGGAGTGATGAAGAGTGCAGGACTGTGGAGTGATGAAGAGTGTAGGGCTATGGAGTGCTGGAGAGTGCAGGGTTGTGGAGTGATGCAGAGTGCAGGGCTGTGGAGCGATGAAGAGTGCAAGGCTGTGGAGTGATAAAGAGTGCAGGGCTGTGGAGTGATGAAGAGTGTAGAGCTGTGGAGTGATAAAGAGTGCAGGGCTATGGAGTGATGAGAGTGCAGGGCTGTGGAGTGATAAAGAGCATAAGGCTGTGGAATGATGAAGAGTGTAGGGCTGTGGAGTGATGAAGAGTGCAGGGCTGTGGAGTGATGAAGAGTGCAGGGCTGTGGAGTGATGAAGAGTGCAAGGCTGTGGAGTGATAAAGAGTGTAGAGCTGTGGAGTGATGAAAAGTGCAGGGCTGTGGAGCGATGAGGAGTGTAGGGCTGTGGAGTGATAAAGAGTGCAGGGGTATGGAGTGATGGAGAGTGCAGGGTTGTGGAGTGATGGAGAGTGCAAGGCTGTGGAGTGATGGAGAGTGCAAGCCTGTGGAGTGATGAAGGGTGCAAGGCTGTGGAGTGATAAAGAATGCAGGGCTATGGAGTGATGAAGAGTGCAGAACTGTGGAGTGATAAAGAGTGTAGGGCTATGGAGTGATGAAGAGTGCAGGGCTGTGGAGTGATGAAGAGTGCAGGGCTGTGGAGTGATAAAGAGCGTAGGGCTGTGGAGTGATGAAGAGTGCAGGGCTGTGGAGCGATGAAGAGTGCAGGGCTGTGGAGCGATGAAGAGTGCAAGGCTGTGGAGTGATGAAGAGTGTAGGACTGTGGAGTGATAAAAAGTGTAGGGCTATGAAGTGATGAGGAGTGCAGGGCTATGGAGTGATAAAGAGTGTAGGGTTGTGGAGTGATGAAGAGTTTAGGGCTGTGGAGTGATGAAGAGTGCAGGGCTGTAGAGTGATGAAGAGTGAAAGGCTGTGGAGTGATAAAGAGTGTAGAGCTGTGGAGTGATAAAGAGTGTAGGGCTGTGGAGTGATGAAGAGTGCAAGGCTGTGGAGTGATAAAGAGTGTAGAGCTGTGGAGTAATAAAGAGTGTGGAGCTGTGGAGTGATAAAGAGTGCAGAGCTATGGAGTAATGAAGAGTGTAGGGCTGTGGAGTGATGAAGAGTGCAGGGCTATGGGGTAATGAAGAGTGCAGGGCTGTGGAGTGATGAAGAGTGCAGGGCTGTGGAGTGATGAAGAGTGTAGAGCTGTGGAGTGATAAAGAGTGCAGGGCTATGGAGTGATGAGAGTGCAGGGCTGTGGAGTGATAAAGAGCATAAGGCTGTGGAATGATGAAGAGTGTAGGGCTGTGGAGTGATGAAGAGTGCAGGGCTGTAGAGCGATGAAGAGTGCAAGGCTGTGGAGTGATGAAGAGTGCGGGGATGTGGAGTGATGAAGAGTGTAGGACTGTGGAGTGATAAAAAGTGTAGGGCTATGGAGTGATGAAGAGTGTAGGGCTATGGAGTGATAAAGGGTGTAGGGCTGTGGAGTGATAAAGAGTGTAGAGCTGTGGAGTGATGAAGAGTGCAGGGCTGTGGAGTGATAAAAAGTGTAGGGCTATGGAGTGATGAAGAGTGTAGGGCTGTGGAGTGATGAAGAGTGCAGGGTTGTGGAGTGATGAAGAGTGCAGGGCTGTGGAGTAATGAAGAGTGTAGAGCTGTGGAGTGATGAAGAGTGCAGGGCTATGGGGTAATGAAGAGTGCAGGGCTGTGGAGTGATGAAGAGTGCAGGGCTGTGGAGTGATGAAGAGTGCAGGGCTGTGGAGTGATAAAGATTGTAGAGCTGTGGAGTGATAAAGAGTGTAGAGCTGTGGAGTGATAAAGAGTGTAGGGCTGTGGAGTGATGAAGAGTGCAGGGCTATGGAGTGATGGAGAGTGCAAGGCTGTGGAGTGATGAAGAGTGCAAGTCTGTGGAGTGATGAAGAGTGCAAGGCTGTGGAGTGATAAAGAGCGTAGGGCTGTGGAATGATGAAGAGTGTAGGGCTGTGGAGTGATGAAGAGTGCAGGGCTGTAGAGCGATGAAGAGTGCAAGGCTGTGGAGTGATGAAGAGTGCGGGGATGTGGAGTGATGAAGAGTGTAGGACTGTGGAGTAATAAAAAGTGTAGGGCTATGGAGTGATGAAGAGCGTAAGGCTGTGGAGTGATGAAGAGTGCAGGGTTGTGGAGTGATGAAGAGTGCAGGGCTGTGGAGTGATAAAGAGGGTAGAGCTGTGGAGTGATAAAGAGTGTAGAGCTGTGGAGTGATGAAGAGTGCAGGGCTGTGGAGTGATAAAAAGTGTAGGGCTATGGAGTGATGAAGAGTGTAGGGCTGTGGAGTGATGAAGAGTGCAGGGTTGTGGAGTGATGAAGAGTGCAGGGCTGTGGAGTGATAAAGATTGTAAAGCTGTGGAGTGATAAAGAGTGTAGAGCTGTGGAGTGATAAAGAGTGTAGGGCTATGGAGTAATGAAGAGTGTAGAGCTGTGGAGTGATGAAGAGTGCAGGGCTATTGGGTAATGAAGAGTGCAGGGCTGTGGAGCGATGAAGAGTGCAAGGCTGTTGAGTGATGAAGAGTGCAGGGCTGTGGAGTGATGAAGAGTGTAGGACTGTGGAGTGATAAAGAGTGTAGGGCTGTGGAGTTATAAAGAGTGTAGAGCTGTGGAGTGATAAAGGGTGTAGGGCTGTGGAGTGATAAAGAGTGTAGAGCTGTGGAGTGATGAAGAGTGCAGGACTGTGGAGTGATGAAGACTGCAGGGCTGTGGAGTGATAAACAGTGCAGAGCTGTGGAGCGATGAAGAGTGCAAGGCTGTGGAGTGATAAAGAGTGTAGAACTGTGGAGTGATAAAGAGAGTAGAGCTGTGGAGTGATAAAGGGTGTAGGGCTGTGGAGTGATAAAGAGTGTAGAGCTGTGGAGTGATGAAGAGTGCAGGGCTGTGGAGTGTTAAAAAGTGTAGGGCTATGGAGTGATGAAGAGTGTAGTGCTGTGGAGTGATGAAGAGTGCAGGGTTGTGGAGTGATGAAGAGTGCAGGGCTGTGGAGTGATAAAGATTGTAGAGCTGTGGAGTGATAAAGAGTGTAGAGTTATGGAGTGATAAAGAGTGCAGGGCTATGGAGTAATGAAGAGTGTAGGGCTGTGGAGTGATGAAGAGTGCAGGGTTGTGGAGTGATGAAGAGTGAAGGGCTGTGGAGTGATAAAGAGTGTAGAGCTGTGGAGTGATGAAGAGTGTAGAGCTATGGAGTGATAAAGAGTGCAGGGCTATGGAGTGATGGAGAGTGCAGGGTTGTGGAATGATGGAGAGTGCAAGGCTGTGGAGTGATGAAGAGTGCAAGTCTGTGGAGTGATGAAGAGTGCAAGGCTGTGGAGTGATAAAGAGTGCAGGGCTATGGAATGATGAAGAGTGCAGGGCTGTGGAGAAATGAGTGCAGGGCTGTGGAGTGATGAAGAGCGTAGGGCTGTGGAATGATGAAGAGTGTAGGTCTGTGGAGTGGTGAAGAGTGCAGGGCTGTAGAGCGATGAAGAGTGCAAGGCTGTGGAGTGATGAAGAGTGCGGGGATGTGGAGTGATGAAGAGTGTAGGACTGTGGAGTGATAAAAAGTGTAGGGCTATGGAGTGATGAAGAGTGTAGATCTGTGGAGTGATGAAGAGTGCAGGGTTGTGGAGTGATGAAGAGTGCAGGGCTGTGGAGTGATAAAGAGTGTAGAGCTGTGGAGTGATAAAGAGTGTAGAGCTGTGGAGTGATAAAGGGTGTAGGGCTGTGGAGTGATAAAGAGTTTAGAGCTGTGGAGTGATAAAAAGTGTAGGGCTATGGAGTGATGAAGAGTGCAGGGCTATGGAGTGATGAAGAGTGCAGGGCTGTGGAGTGATGAAGAGTGCAGGGTTGTGGAGTGATGAAGAGTGCAGGGCTGTGGAGTGATAAAGATTGTAGAGCTGTGGAGTGATAAAGAGTGTAGAGCTGTGGAGTGATAAAGAGTGCAGGGCAATGGAGTAATGAAGAGTGTAGAGCTCTGGAGTGATGAAGAGTGCAGGGCTATGGGGTAATGAAGAATGCAGGGCTGTGGAGTGATGAAGAGTGCAGGGCTGTGGAGTGATAAAGAGTGTATGGCTGTGGAGTGATGAAGAGTGTAAGGCTGTGGAGTGATGAAGAGTGTAGGGTTGTGGAGTGATGAAGAGTGCAGGGCTGTGGAGCGATGAAAAGTGCAAGGCTTTTGAGTGATGAAGAGTGCAGGGATGTGGAGTGATGAAGAGTGCAGGGCTGTGGAGTGATAAAGAGTGTAGAGCTGTGGAGTGATAACGAGTGTAGGGCTGTGGAATGATGAAGAGTGTAGGGCTGTGGAGTGATGAAGAGTGCAGGGCTGTAGAGCGATGAAGAGTGCAAGGCTGTGGAGTGATAAAGAGTGCGGGGATGTGGAGTGATGAAGAGTGTAGGACTGTGGAGTGATAAAAAGTGTAGGGCTATGGAGTGATAAAGAGCGTAAGGCTGTGGAGTGATGAAGAGTGCAGGGTTGTGGAGTGATGAAGAGTGCAGGGCTGTGGAGTGATAAAGATTGTAGAGCTGTGGAGTGTTGTAGAGATGTGGAGTGATGAAGAGTGTAGGACTGTGGAGTGATAAAAAGTGTAGGGCTATGGAGTGATAAAGAGCGTAAGGCTGTGGAGTGATGAAGAGTGCAGGGTTGTGGAGTGATGAAGAGTGCAGGGCTGTGGAGTGATAAAGATTGTAGAGCTGTGGAGTGATAAAGAGTGTAGAGTTATGGAGTGATAAAGAGTGCAGGGCTATGGAGTAATGAACAGTGTAGGGCTGTGGAGTGATGAAGAGTGCAGGGTTGTGGAGTGATGAAGAGTGCAGGGCTGTGGAGTGATAAAGAGTGTAGAGCTGTGGAGTGATGAAGAGTGTAGAGCTATGGAGTGATAAAGAGTGCAGGGCTATGGAGTGATGGAGAGTGCAGGGTCGTGGAATGATGGAGAGTGCAAGGCTGTGGAGTGATGAAGAGTGCAAGTCTGTGGAGTGATGAAGAGTGCAAGGCTGTGGAGTGATAAAGAGTGCAGGGCTATGGAGTGATGAAGAGTGCAGGGCTGTGGAGTGATGAAGAGTGCAGGGCTGTGGAGTGATGAAGAGCGTAGGGCTGTGGAATGATGAAGAGTGTAGGGCTGTGGAGTGGTGAAGAGTGCAGGGCTGTAGAGCGATGAAGAGTGCAAGGCTGTGGAGTGATGAAGAGTGCGGGGATGTGGAGTGATGAAGAGTGTAGGACTGTGGAGTGATAAAAAGTGTAGGGCTATGGAGTGATGAAGAGTGTAGATCTGTGGAGTGATGAAGAGTGCAGGGTTGTGGAGTGATGAAGAGTGCAGGGCTGTGGAGTGATAAAGAGTGTATAGCTGTGGAGTGATAAAGAGTGTAGAGCTGTGGAGTGATAAAAAGTGTAGGGCTATGGAGTGATGAAGAGTGCAGGGCTATGGAGTGATGAAGAGTGCAGGGCTGTGGAGTGATGAAGAGTGCAGGGTTGTGGAGTGATGAATAGTGCAGGGCTGTGGAGTGATAAAGATTGTAGAGCTGTGGAGTGATAAAGATTGTAGAGCTGTGGAGTGATAAAGAGTGTAGAGCTGTGGAGTGATAAAGAGTGCAGGGCTATGGAGTAATGAAGAGTGTAGAGCTCTGGAGTGATGAAGAGTGCAGGGCTATGGGGTAATGAAGAGTGCAGGGCTGTGGAGTGATGAAGAGTGCAGGGCTGTGGAGTGATAAAGAGTGTATGGCTGTGGAGTGATGAAGAGTGTAAGGCTGTGGAGTGATGAAGAGTGTAGGGTTGTGGAGTGATGAAGAGTGCAGGGCTGTGGAGCGATGAAGAGTGCAAGGCTGTTGAGTGATGAAGAGTGCAGGGCTGTGGAGTGATGAAAAGTGCAGGGTTGTGGAGTGATGAAGAGTGCAGGGCTGTGGAGTGATAAAGAGTGTAGAGCTGTGGAGTGATAACGAGTGTAGGGCTGTGGAGTGATGAAGACTTTAGGGCTGTGGAGTGATGAAGAGTGCAGGGCTGTGGAGCGATGAAGAGTGCAAGGCCGTTGGGTGGTAAAGAGTGTAGAGCTGTGTAGTGATAAAGAGTGTAGAGCTGTGGAGTGATAAAGAGTGCAGGGCTATGGAGTAATGAAGAGTGTAGGGCTGTGGAGTGATGAAGAGTGCAGGGCTATGGGGTAATGAAGAGTGCAGGGCTGTGGAGTGATGACGAGTGCAGGGCTGTGGAGTGATAAAGAGTGTAGAGCTGTGGAGTGATAAAGAGTGTAGAGCTGTGGAGTGATGAAGAGTGCAGGGCTGTGGAGTGATAAAGAGTGTAGAGCTGTGGAATGATAAAGAGTGTAGGGCTGTGGAGTGATGAAGAGTTTAGGGCTGTGGAGTGATGAAGAGTGTAGAGCTGTGGAGTGATGAAGAGTGTAGAGCTGTGGAGTGATAAAGAGTGCAGGGCTATGGAGTAATGAAGAGTGTAGGGCTGTGGAGTGATGAAGAGTGCAGGGCTATGGGGTAATGAAGAGTGCAGGGCTGTGGAGTGATGAAGAGTGCAGGGCTGTGGAGTGATAAAGAGTGTAGAGCTGCGGAGTGATAAAGAGTACAGGGCTGTGGAGTTATAAAGGGTGTAGGGCTGTGGAGTGATAAAGAGTGTAGAGCTGTGGAGTGATGAAGAGTGCAGGGCTGTGGAGTTATAAAGAGTGTAGAGCTGTGGAGTGATAAAGGGTGTAGGGCTGTGGAGTGATAAAGAATATAGAGCTGTGGAGTGATGAAGAGTGCAGGGCTGTGGAGTGATGAAGAGTGCAGGGTTGTGGAGTGATGAAGAGTGCAGGGCTGTGGAGTGATAAAGATTGTAGAGCTGTGGACTGATAAAGAGTGTAGAGCTGTGGAGTGATAAAGAGTGCAGGGCTATGGAGTAATGAAGAGTGTAGGGCTGTGGAGTGATTAAGAGTGCAGGGCTATGGGGTAATGAAGAGTGCAGGGCTGTGGAGTGATGAAGAGTGCAGGGCTGTGGAGTGATGAAGAGTGCAGGGCTGTGGAGTGATGAAGAGTGTAGGACTGTGGAGTGATGAAGAGTGCAGGGCTGTGGAGTGATGAAGAGTGTAGGACTGTGGAGTGATAAAAAGTGTAGGGCTATGGAGTGATGAAGAGTGCAGGGCTGTGGAGTGATGAAGAGTGTAGGACTGTGGAGTGATAAAGAGTGTAGGGCTGTGGAGTGATGAAGAGTGAAGGGCTGTGGAGTGATGAAGAGTGCAGGGCTGTGGAGCGATGAAGAGTGCAATTCTGTGGCGTGATGAAGAGTGCAGGGATGTGGAGTGATAAAGAGTGTAGAGCTGTAGAGTGATAAAGAGTGTAGGGCTGTGGAGTGATGAAGAGTGCAGGACTGTGGAGTGATGAAGAGTTTAGGGTTGTGGAGTGATAAAGAGTGTAAGGCTGTAGAGTGGTGAAGAGTGTAGGGCTGTGGAGTCATAAAGAGTGTAGAGCTGTGGAGTGATGAAGAGTGCAGGGCTGTGGAGCGATGAAGAGTCAAGGCTGTTGAGTGATGAAGAGTGCAGGTATGTGGAGTGATGAAGAGTGTAGGACTGTGGAGTGATAAAAAGTGTAGGGCTATGGAGTGATGAAGAGTGTAGAGCTGTTGAGTGATAAAGAGTGCATGGCTGTGGAGTGATGAAGAGTGCAGGACTGTGGAGTGATATTTGGAATAATTTGGTTAAATTTAAAAAAATCTGCTTGGTCTATAAAATCAAACATGGCATGCCCCGCCGTCACTGGGTGATTTCGTAAAGTTTAGATCTAGTGAGGGCCGAGTGACCAGAGGAGTAGCGAGGGCAGACTGTGTTATTCCTCACAGGAGATCAGCCTTTAGTCAGGCAGTTTTCTCAGTCAAAGCCTCCCAGCAGTGGAACACAGAGCCTGAAGCCATTAGAGAGTCTCCATCATTCTTTTCATTTAAAAAGAATGCCATAAAATTGCTTGTGGAAACTCAGTCTTGTGAGCATTAATTGTAAATAGGTCTTTGTAAATGTACATATTTTTTATTATATCCACATTATATTGTCTTTCAATATGTTTAATTCTTATCTTTGAATGTTTTTGATATGAAATGTTCTCTTAATTGTAGGTTGCCTTGTTACATCTGGCCTGGGGACAACCGATGAAAATGACCTCTAGTCAGCTAACTCGGGCACATTTACATTTTTTTTTTTTGTAATGTTGATTAATGTGCATTGTCCCTTTTTTAAATTAAAAAAAAAAAAAAAAGAAAAGATAAACAGTGCAGAGCTGTGGAGTGATGAAGAGTGCAGGGCTATGGAGTGATGAAGAGTGCAGGGCTGTGGAGTGATGAAGAGTGCAGGGCTGTAGAGTGATGAAGAGTGTAGAGCTGTGGAGTGATAAAGAGTGTAGGGCTGTGGAGTGATAAAGAGTGCAGGGCTATGGAGTGATGAAGAGTGCAGGGCTATGGAGTGATGAAGAGTGCAGGGCTGTGGAGTGATGAAGACTGCAGGGCTGTGGAGTGAAAGAGTGTAGGGCTGTGGAGTGATGAAGAGTGTAGGGCTGTGGAGTGATGAAGAGTGTAGGGTTGTGGAGTGATGAAGAGTGCAGGGCTGTGTCACGATGAAGAGTGCAAGGCTGTTGAGTGATGAAGAGTGCAGGGATGTGGAGTGATAAAAAGTGTAGGGCTATGAAGTGATGAAGAGTGTAGGGCTGTGGAGTGATGAAGAGTGCAGGGTTGTGGAGTGATGAAGAGTGCAGGGCTGTGGAGTGATAAAGAGTGTAGAGCTGTGGAGTGATAAAGAGTGTAGGGCTGTGGAGTGATGAAGAGTGTAGGGCTGTGGAGTGATGAAGAGTGCAGGACTGTGGAGTGATGAAGAGTGCAGGGCTGTGGAGTGATAAACAGTGCAGAGCTGTGGAGTGATGAAGAGTGCACCGCTGTGAAGTGATGAAGAGTGCAAGGCTGTGGAGCGATGAAGAGTTTAGGCTATGGAATGATAGAGTGCAAGGCTGTCGATTGATAAAAGTGTAGAGCTGTGGAGTAATGAAGAGTGCAGGGATGTGGAGTGATGAAGAGTGTAGGACTGTGGAGTGATAAAAAGTGTAGGGCTGTGGAGCGATGAAGAGTTTAACACAGCCTTGGTGAAGGTATAATTTGACTTCCTGGTTGGACACGGGCAGCAGATATGACATATGTCATACACAGAGATGTTACCTAGCAACCGTAACTTTAACAAGGGCCAAAACATGTCCAAATCACACAATAGTTATGATTAGACAAAAACATCAAACATGAAAAGCAGGGTAGTAGTAGTAGGTTATTTTATACAGTTTGCAGTTTTCCTCATTTACCTTATGCATTATGAGCATCCTAATTACTCACCGTGATGAGTTTATGAGCTCCATTCACAACTCTGATGCTGATTTCCCACTGTGGTGTCAAAATGTGTGTGGTGTCTGTGGTGCCAAACATTTTTAGTTGAGCCCTTTTTAAGTTGAGGCAGATGCTTGAAACTTGTTGACGTGTGGCAAATTTAGCAGTAAGTTTACATTATGTCAACTCTGGCGTCGATACTCAAACATGTCATGCAAACCCTCAAACACGTCACATAAACCCTCAAACGTGTCACATGAACGCTCAAACAGGTCACATGAACACTCAAACAGGTCATATGAACTCTCAAACAGGTCACATGAACACTCAAACGCATCACATGAACGCTCAAATGCGCCACATGAACGCTCAATCAGGTCACATGAACGCTCAAACGCGTCACATGAACGCTCAAACAGGTCACATGAACACTCAAACAGGTCACATGAACGCTCAAACACGTCACATGAACGCTCAAACAGGTCACATGAACGCTCAAACAGGTCACATGAACGCTCAAACAGGTCACATGAATGCTCAAACGCGTCCCATGAACGCTCAAATGCATCGCATGAACGCTCAAACAGGTCACATGAATGCTCAAACAGGTCACATGAACGCTCAAACAGGTCACATGAACGCTCAAACGCGTCCATGCTTTTTGGACGTGCTGATATTACACACTGTTTACAGTATTATCTTGTGTTATGTTTTTCCTCAGAGATCTCATTCCGAGTTTGGGGATGTGGGGGCAGCCTGGAGATCCTGCCCTGCAGTCGAGTGGGACACGTGTTCAGGAAAAAGCATCCCTATGTATTTCCAGAGGGAAACGCCAACACTTACATCAAGTAAGACTGTCCTGGTTTAGTCCTGGTTTAATGCTGGTTTAGTCCTTGATTAGTCCTGGTTTGGACCTGGTTTAGTCCCAGTTCAGATCTGGTTTAGTCCTGGTTTAGACCTGGTTGAGACCTGGCTTAGTCCTAGTTTAGTCCTGGTTTAGACCTGGTTTAGACCTGGTTTAGTTCTGGTTTAGTCCTGGTGTAGACCTGGTGTAGACATGGTTTAGTCCTGGTTTAGACCTTGTTTAGACCTGGTTTAGACCTTGTTTAGTTCTGGTTTAGACCTGGTTTAGTCCTGGTTTAGACCTAGTGTAGACCTGGTGTAGACCTGGTTTAGTCCTGGTTTTGTCATGGTTTAGTCCTGGTGTAGACCTGGTTTAGTCCTGGTTTAGTCCTGGTTTAGACCTGGTTTAGACCTTGTTTAGTCCTGTTTTAGACCTGGTTTAGCCGTTGTTTAGACCTGGTTTAGACCTTGTTTAGTCCTGGTTTAAAACCTTGTTTAGACCTGGTTTACTCCTGGTTTAGACCTAGTGTAGACCTAGTGTAGACCTGGTGTAGACCTGGTTTAGTCCTGGTTTAGTCCTGGTTTAGGCCTGGTTTAGACCTTGTTTAGACCTGGTTTAGACCTTGTTTAGTTCTGGTTTAGACCTGGTTTAGTCCTGGATTAGACCTAGTGTAGACCTGGTGTAGACCTGGTGTAGACCTGGTGTAGACCTGGTTTAGACCTTGTTTAGTCCTGGTTTAGACCTGGTTTAGTCCTGGTTTAGACCTTGTTTAGACCTGGTTTAGACCTTGTTTTGACCTGGTTTAGTTCTTGTTTAGTCCTGGTTTAGTCCTGGTTTAGACCTGGTTTAGACCTTGTTTAGTCCTGGTTTAGACCTGGTTTAGAGCTGGTTTAGTCCTGGTTTAGACCTGGTTTAGTCCTGGTTTAGTCCTGGTGTAGACCTATTGTAGATCTGGTTTAGTCCTGGTTTAGACCTTGTTTAGACCTGGTTTAGTCCTGGTTTAGTGCTGGTTTAGTGCTGGTTTAGTCCTGGTTTAGACCTGGTTTAGACCTGGTTTAGTCCTGGTTTAGACCTAGTGTAGACCTGGTGTAGACCTGGTTTAGTCCTGGTTTAGACCTGGTTTAGTCCTGGTTTAGTCCTGGTGTAGACCTATTGTAGACCTGGTTTAGTCCTGGTTTAGACCTTGTTTAGACCTGGTTTAGTCCTGGTTTAGTGCTGGTTTAGTGCTGGTTTAGTCCTGGTTTAGACCTGGTTTAGACCTGGTTTAGTCCTGGTTTAGACCTAGTGTAGACCTGGTGTAGACCTGGTTTTGTCCTGGTTTAGACCTGGTTTAGTCCTGGTTTAGTCCTGGTGTAGACCTATTGTAGACCTGGTTTAGTCCTGGTTTAGACCTTGTTTAGACCTGGTTTAGTGCTGGTTTAGTGCTGGTTTAGTCCTGGTTTAGACCTGGTTTAGATGTGGTTTAGTCCTGGTTTAGACCTAGTGTAGACCTGGTGTAGGCCTGGTTTAGTCCTGGTTTTGTCCTGGTTTAGTCCTGGTGTAGACCTGGTGTAGACCTGGCTTAGTCCTGGTTTAGACCTGGTTTAGTCCTGGTTTAGACCTGGTTTATTCCTGGTTTAGACATGGTGTAGACCTGGTTTAGACCTGGTTTAGACCTGGTTTAGTCCTGGTTTAGAACTTGTTTAGACCTGGTTTGGACCTGGTTTAGTCCTGGTTTAGTCCTGGTTTAGTCCTGGTTTAGACCTGGTTTATACCTTGTTTTGACCTGGTTTAGACCTTGTTTAGTCCTGGTTTAGACCTGGTTTAGACCTTGTTTTGACCTGGTTTAGTTCTTTAGTCCTGGTTTAGACCTGGTTTAGACCTTGTTTAGTCCTGGTTTAGACCTGGTTTAGAGCTGGTTTAGTCCTGGTTTAGACCTGGTTTAGTCCTGGTTTAGTCCTGGTGTAGACCTATTGTAGACCTGGTTTAGTCCTGGTTTAGTCCTGGTTTAGACCTGGTTTAGTCCTGGTTTAGTCCTGGTGTAGACCTATTGTAGACCTGATTTAGTCCTGGTTTAGTCCTGGTTTAGACCTTGCTTAGACCTGGTTTAGTTCTGGTTTAGTCCTGGTTTAGACCTGGTTTTGACCTGGTGTAGACCTGGTTTTGACCTGGTTTAGACCTGGTTTAGTCCTGGTTTAGTCCTGGTTTAGACCTGGTTTAGACCTTGTTTAGTCCTGTTTTAGACCTGGTTTAGCCGTTGTTTAGACCTGGTTTAGACCTTGTTTAGTCCTGGTTTAAAACCTTGTTTAGACCTGGTTTACTCCTGGTTTAGACCTAGTGTAGACCTAGTGTAGACCTGGTGTAGACCTGGTTTAGTCCTGGTTTAGTCCTGGTTTAGGCCTGGTTTAGACCTTGTTTAGACCTGGTTTAGACCTTGTTTAGTTCTGGTTTAGACCTGGTTTAGTCCTGGATTAGACCTAGTGTAGACCTGGTGTAGACCTGGTGTAGACCTGGTGTAGACCTGGTTTAGACCTTGTTTAGTCCTGGTTTAGACCTGGTTTAGTCCTGGTTTAGACCTTGTTTAGACCTGGTTTAGACCTTGTTTTGACCTGGTTTAGTTCTTGTTTAGTCCTGGTTTAGTCCTGGTTTAGACCTGGTTTAGACCTTGTTTAGTTCTGGTTTAGACCTGGTTTAGAGCTGGTTTAGTCCTGGTTTAGACCTGGTTTAGTCCTGGTTTAGTCCTGGTGTAGACCTATTGTAGACCTGGTTTAGTCCTGGTTTAGACCTTGTTTAGACCTGGTTTAGTCCTGGTTTAGTGCTGGTTTAGTGCTGGTTTAGTCCTGGTTTAGACCTGGTTTAGACCTGGTTTAGTCCTGGTTTAGACCTAGTGTAGACCTGGTGTAGACCTGGTTTAGTCCTGGTTTAGACCTGGTTTAGTCCTGGTTTAGTCCTGGTGTAGACCTATTGTAGACCTGGTTTAGTCCTGGTTTAGACCTTGTTTAGACCTGGTTTAGTCCTGGTTTAGTGCTGGTTTAGTGCTGGTTTAGTCCTGGTTTAGACCTGGTTTAGACCTGGTTTAGTCCTGGTTTAGACCTAGTGTAGACCTGGTGTAGACCTGGTTTTGTCCTGGTTTAGACCTGGTTTAGTCCTGGTTTAGTCCTGGTGTAGACCTATTGTAGACCTGGTTTAGTCCTGGTTTAGACCTTGTTTAGACCTGGTTTAGTGCTGGTTTAGTGCTGGTTTAGTCCTGGTTTAGACCTGGTTTAGATGTGGTTTAGTCCTGGTTTAGACCTAGTGTAGACCTGGTGTAGGCCTGGTTTAGTCCTGGTTTTGTCCTGGTTTTGTCCTGGTTTAGTCCTGGTGTAGACCTGGTGTAGACCTGGCTTAGTCCTGGTTTAGACCTGGTTTAGTCCTGGTTTAGACCTGGTTTATTCCTGGTTTAGACATGGTGTAGACCTGGTTTAGACCTGGTTTAGACCTGGTTTAGTCCTGGTTTAGAACTTGTTTAGACCTGGTTTGGACCTGGTTTAGTCCTGGTTTAGTCCTGGTTTAGTCCTGGTTTAGACCTGGTTTATACCTTGTTTTGACCTGGTTTAGACCTTGTTTAGTCCTGGTTTAGACCTGGTTTAGACCTTGTTTTGACCTGGTTTAGTTCTTTAGTCCTGGTTTAGACCTGGTTTAGACCTTGTTTAGTCCTGGTTTAGACCTGGTTTAGAGCTGGTTTAGTCCTGGTTTAGACCTGGTTTAGTCCTGGTTTAGTCCTGGTGTAGACCTATTGTAGACCTGGTTTAGTCCTGGTTTAGTCCTGGTTTAGACCTGGTTTAGTCCTGGTTTAGTCCTGGTGTAGACCTATTGTAGACCTGATTTAGTCCTGGTTTAGTCCTGGTTTAGACCTTGCTTAGACCTGGTTTAGTTCTGGTTTAGTCCTGGTTTAGACCTGGTTTTGACCTGGTGTAGACCTGGTTTTGACCTGGTTTAGACCTTGTTTAGTCCTGGTTTAGACCTGGTTTAGATCTGGTTTAGACCTTGTTTAGTCCTGGTTTAGACCTTGTTTAGTCCTGGTTTAGACCTGGTTGAGACCTGGTTTAGACCTTGTTTAGTACTGGTTTAGACCTGGTTTAGACCTGATTGAGACCTGGTTTAGTCCTGGTTTAGACCTGGTTTAGACCTTGTTTAGTCCTAGTTTAGACCTGGTTTAGACCTTGTTTAGACGTGGTTTAGACCTGGTTTAGACCTTCTTTAGACCTGGTTTAGACCTGGTTTAGACCTGGTTTATCTCTGATCCTCAAGAGGTGCTTTCGACACAGTTCACGGGCTCATTATCAGAGCTGTCGCGTTTTGAATCGGCTAAATGGAAAATGTCGCTGTATAATTTGATTACACGCAACGCTCGGCTCCGAGAGAAAGAGAGAGAAAAGACGACTATTCAGACCTCTGTTCCATTGTTCACGCTATTAGAGGAGGGAGGGTGAGAGGGAGAAACAGAGGGAGAGGTAAGGATAAACAGGGAAGGAGGGAGGAGGAGGGATAAACAGGGCATGAGGGGGAGGGGGAGGGGGGCGAGAGAGAGGAGATGGAAGGAGAAAGGGAGGAGGGATAGATGGGGAAAGAGGAGAGATAGAGGTAGAGAGGAGGTTGGGGGGATAAACGGGGGAGAGAGGGGAGATGGAGGAAGAGAGGGAGGTGGGATAAACAGGGGGAGAGAGGGGAGATGGAGAGAGGAAGGAGAGAAGGGAGAGGTGGTAAAGACTGAAGGGATGAAAGGGAGGGTGACAAACAGGGACGGGAGAGGGGAGATGGAGGGAAAGAGATAGAGGGTAAGATGGGAAAAGGGGGTGATAAATGGGGTAGAGTTGGGAGGGAGGAGGGAGAGAAAAAGTAATAGTGTGTATCCTATCCTCCTCTTCTCCCCTGCTTCTCCTCCTTCTCTCCCTCGTCTCTCCCTCTCTCTCTGTCTCTCACTGTGCCTCCTTCTCATCTCTCACCCCTTCTTCCCCTCTCCGTCCCTCTATCTCTCTTCTTACTTCCCTCTCTCCCCTATCCTCCCTCTTTCCCTCTGTCTCTCTCCACCCTCCCTCTTTGCCTCTCACCCCATCTTCTTCTCCCTCTCCTTCTTTTCCTCTCTGTCTCCTCCCTCTCTGTCTCTGCCCCCTCTTCTCCTCCCTCCCTCTCTCTCTCTGTCCCTGTCTCCTCCCTCTTCATCCCTCACCCCCTTTTTCACCTCTCTCCCTTTCTCTCTCTCTCTGTCTCCTCCCTCTCCATCTCTCACCCCCTTCTCCTCCCTCCCTCTTTCTCTCTGTCTCTTCCCTCTCTTTTTCTCACCCCCTCTTCTTGTCCCTCTTTCCCTCTGTCTCCTCCCTCCCTCTCTCCCTCCCTAACTCTCTCTGTCTCCTCCCTCTTCATCCCTCACGCACCTTTTTTCCCCTCTCTCCCTTTCTCTCTCTGTCTCCTCCCTCACCATCTCTCATCCCCCTCTTCTCCTACCTCCCTCTGTCTCCTCCCTCTTCATCTCTCACCCCTTCTTCTCCTCCCTCTCTTTTTCAGAAACACTCGTCGCACAGCTGAAGTTTGGATGGATGATTTCAAACTCTTTTATTACTCGTCTCGACCTGCGGCCAGAGGGAAGTCGTACGGAGAGTGAGTACAAAAATATCTGTCTCTGCACCTGTCTCTGTCTCTGCACCTGTCTCTGTATCTGTCTCTGTTCCTGTACCAACCTTGAAGAGGAAACAAGGAAAGCAGCCATGTCCAAATACCTCAGACGAATAAGGCAAGTCCTAAGGAGTCCTAAGCTCAATGGAAAAAGACCCAGGCAAAAACAGCTCCGCCCTTCCAATAATCAGATACCCAGCAAGAATCATAAGATGGCCAAAGGAGGAGATACAGACCACAGATGTTAAGACCCAAAAGCTCCTGTCCATGTATGTTGGGTTCCATCCCAAATCCAGCACCCTAAAACTGTAAGCCGTAAGGAAGGAGGCCGAGGACTAGTGAGTGTGAGAGCCACAGTCCAGGATGAACCATCCAAGATCCATAAGTACATCAAGAACAAGGGCCTAATAGATGATGTGCTCAGTGAATGTCTCAGACAGTGGAGCGCAGAGGAAGAGGTGCTGGAGGAACCATCATGGGAGGACAAGCCCCTGCATGGGATGTACCACCGGAACATAACTGAAGTGGCTGATATCAAGAAATCCTACCAGCTTGAGAAAGCTGGACTGAAGGACAGAGGTTCATCCTGGCTGCACAGGAGCAGGCCTTGAGCACCAGAGCAATAGAGGCCCAGATCTACCACACCAGACAAGACCCAAGGTGTACGCTGTGCGAAGAGGCCCCTGAGACAATCCAGCACATAACTGCAGAGTGTAAGATGCTGCAGGGAAAGCATACACGGAGCGGCGTAACCAAGTGTGTACAGAAACATCTATGCAGAGTATGGACTGGAGACCCCGAGGTCAAGGTGGCAAACACCTTCAACGGTAGTGGAGAATGATTGAGCCAAGATCCGGTGGGACTTCCAGATACAGACTGACAGAATGGTGATGGACCAATCAGACATTGTGGTGGGGGATAAACAACAGAGCAAAGCCGTTGTGGTGGACATCGCAGAACCAAGTGATGGGAACATCAGGAAAAAAGAACATGAGAAACTAGAGAAATACCAGGGGCTCAAAGAAGAGCTAGAGAAGGCCTGGAAGGTGAAGGTATCAGTGGTGCCCGTGGTCATCAGAGCACTCAGGGCAGTGACCCCCAAACTGGAGGAGTTTCTACAGCAGATCCCAGGAAAAACATCAGACATCTCAGTCCAGAAAAGTGCAGTACTAGGAACAGCAAAGATACTGTAGAACCCTGTAGGACACGAGCTTAGAAAAAAAAGAATGAGGCCACCCGCAGAAAGTGAGGATTAGATCATATTTATTTATTTATTTTTTTATTTCTCCTACATATATCCCTGTGTCTCAGATGCCCTCCGATCCTTTTGTATTGGCCTGCTGGCATCTCTACTTGGATATTCCCCTGGAATTTCCCCACTGCGGGACTAATAAAGGCATATCTTATCTTATCTTATATAGAGTTTAATGCCATACTGTGGCACATTCCAGGCAAAGCATAATAATACAACTATCCTTTTTCCAGTGATTCTTTTGGTGTGAGTGAATATATTTATGCAGATTTAAACAAAAGACCTTTAAACAATAGAACTCCTCTCGCTCTATTTGTGGAGGTGCAAAATGTCACATTTATCTGCTAAAACAACATGGCCGACATTTAACTCACAAAAACAACATGGCCGACATTTAAGCGTCTTTAAACCCTTCTCTGTTCTTCACACACTCATAATATCACTCAGGCAGGTGTCCAGTCAAACTGTTTAAGAGCTAGAATGATTATATTAAAGGGGAGGTATTACTTTTTGGAGCTTTCTCCCGTGTAATAATGTTGTTCTCTCATCAAAAACATGTCTGAAGAGGCTTCAGATGTCATCCATGCATCTCTCCCAGGGCCTATTCTGTACAAGGTTCCACCCACAAACCTAGAAACTAGGAGATCACCTATGCTCCTACACAACACTTCTCCATAAATATACAAAACTGTACACAGCAACTTGGCAAACCTGATGTGATGTGTTTCAAACCTGATGTGATGTGTTTCAAACGTTTCAAACCTGATGTGATGTGTTTCAAACCTGATGTAATGTGTTTCAAACCTGATGTGATGTGTTTCAGACCTGATGTGATGTGTCTAAACCTGATGTGATGTGTTTCAAACCTGATTTGATATGTTTCAAACCTGATGTGATGTATTTCAAACCTGATGTGATGTGTTTGAAACCTGATGTGATGTGTTTCAAACCTGATGTGATGTGTTTGAAACCTGATGTGATGTGTTTCAAACCTGATGTGATGTGTTTGAAACCTGATGTGATGTGTTTCAAACCTGATATGATGTGTTTCAAACATTTGAAACCTGATGTGAAGTGTTTCAAACCTGATGTGATGTGTTTCAAACGTTTCAAACCTGATATGATGTGTTTCAAACGTTTCAAACCTGATGTGATGTGTTTGAAACCTGATGTGATGTGTTTCAAACGTTTCAAACCTGATGTGATGTGTTTGAAACGTTTCAAACCTGATGTGATGTGTTTGAAACCTGATGTGATGTGTTTCAAACCTGATGTGGTGTATTTCAAACCTGATGTGATGTGTTTCAAACCTTATGTGATGTGTTTCAGACCTGATGTGATGTGTTTCAAACCTGATGTGATGTGTTTCAAACATTTCAAACCTGATGTGATGTGTTTCAAATGTTTCAAACCTGATGTGATGTGTTTCAAACCTGATGTGATATGTTTCGAACCTGATGTGATGTGTTTCAAACCTGATGTGATGTAGTTTCACTTAATTACAGAGAGCAAAGTTTAAACTCTTATAGTGTACATGTTTTGTAGTAAAAATCATTCTAAATAATATCCTGTATTTGTTTGTGTTTTGTCTCAGTGTGAGCGGGCGAGTGGAGATGAGGAAGAGACTGCACTGCAAACCCTTTAAGTGGTACTTAGACAACGTGTACCCAGAGCTCATGTAAGTACCACATATACTACTACAACTACAACCACTGCTGCTGCTATTGATACTCACGCTGGGGGGTGTTCTACATGTATCTCTATAGAAAGTGTTCCACAGTTACCATGGTGACACAATGCACACATTAGCAAAGACAAAAAATACAAAATGGATTTAAAGAGCATTTTCAGGAGCCTTTGATCAATCTGAGTGTTCATGGTCCTGTTTAAGAGTTTGATTTTCAACAAAAGGTGAAAGTGACTCACTAAAAAACTGTTGGCTAATGCTAGCTAGCTCGTTACTGTTTTTTATGTTTAGCAGAACAAACATCTAACTTGGTGAATTTCCATCTAAGTCATTGTGTTAAAACAAAGCTGAAATACAGAGCTTCAGACACAGCAGTGCCTCTAGTAGCTTCAGCCCCCGGGGAATGTTGATGACATCAGCTGCAGCTCCTTTTAACTTTAGTTCAGTAGAGATGGGCAATTCCAGGACTGAAATGATTCTAGTGAAGATGTATGGAGCTTAAAAGCACAGTGTATTCCTGTATTACCACATAATGCCATCACAAGGTGGAACAGAGAGAAGAACTCAGCCTAAATCTGCAGGGTTTGTGTGTTAAACATGTGTGAATGAAACAAAACACAACTCCAGGTCTGTTTGTGATGAGAAAACAGCATTAGAACAGATCAGAAAATGTTGTAATATGGCCCTTGATCACAGGTGGTTCTGTAAAGGTCTGTTGTGCAGTGTGTGTTCTGTTATGGAGTGTGTGTTCTGTTCTGCAGTGTGTGTTCTGTTATGGAGTGTGTGCTCTGTTCTGCAGTGTGTGTTCTGTTATGGAGTGTGTGTTCTGTTTTGCAGTGTGTGTTCTGTTCTGCAGTGTGTGTTCTGTTATTGAATGTGTGTTTTGTTATGGAGTGTATGCTCTGTTCTGCAGTGTGTGTTCTGTTATGGAGTGTGTGTTCTGTTATGGAGTGTATGCTCTGTTCTGCAGTGTGTGTTCTGTTATGGAGTGTGTGTTCTGTTATGGAGTGTGTGCTCTGTTCTGAAGTGTGTGTTCTACAGTGTGTCCTCTGTTCTGAAGTGTGTGCTCTGTTCTGGAGTGTGTGTTCTGCTCTGGAGAGTGTGCTCTGTTCTGGTTCTGTTCTAAAGTGTTTGTTCTGTTCTGCAGTGTGTGCTCTGTTCTGGAGTGTGTGTTCTGGTCTGGAGTGTGTGTTCTGTTCTGGAGTGTGTGTTCTGTTCTAAAGTGTGTATTCTGTTCTGAAGTGTGTGTTCTGTTATGTAGTGTGTGCTCTTCTGCAGTGTGTATTCTGTTCTAGAGTGTGTATTCTGTTCTGGAGTGTGTGTTCTGTTCTGGAGTGTGTGTTCTGGAGCTGTGTCACACTAAAGTCTCAGTGCCTCTGTGTCATGTCTGAGTTTGTTTTTCAAAGGCAAAAAACATGACAACAACAAAAGCCTCCACTCTAAGCTTTCACAGCTAACGCGATTAGCCCTGCTCTCTCCTCTCTCACTCTCTCTATCCTCTCTCACACTTCTCTTTCTCTGTCCCCCTCCCTCTCTCTTTGTCTCTCCCTCTCTCTCTCTTTCTCCTCTCTCTTACTCCTTTCCTCCCTCTTTCTTTCTCCCTCCTTCTCTCTCCTCCTCTCCTCTCCTCTCCTCTCCCTCTCTCCCTCTCTCTCTTACTCCTCCCTCTCTATTTCTCTCTTACTCCTCTCCTCCCTCTCTCTTTCTCCCTCTCTCTTATTCCTCTCCTCCCTCTCTCTTTTCTCTGTCCCTCTCTTACTCCTCTCCTTCCTCTCTCCCTCTGTCCCTCTCTGTCCACTCAGACAAATCCTCCTCAGTTTAAAGTGAATTCAATACTTCAGAAGAGCTGCTGTAATGTACAAAACAATCCCATCCAAAACACCATTATTCCCAAGAGTCGAGCCAGTGCTTTTCCACACACTTTTCCACATGCTCTGTCGCTTTACCATTCTGTGCATTCTTCATTCAAGATACTGTTGTAGCCACAACTGCTTTGGGACAGACGGAAGTGAGATTACCATCGGCCCCTCCGACCACCAACACTCACACAGACACTCATACACTCACACACATACTCTCTCACACACCCAGACACGTACAGGTGAAGTGCCCCCCCCCCCCCCCCCCCCCCACACACACACACAGTCAGTATTCGCTTTATCTGTAAAATGTAAATTAGCAGCTAGCTCGCTCTCATTTATCAGCTATGGAGGCTAACGCTAATCCGCTGCGTACATTAGTGGTTTATTTCTCTAGGGAACCTTTGTGACCTTTGAACCCTGTAAAAATGGCCGATAGCAGACTGAATCAAGCTTAGTCCAAGTCCAGACCAGGATTTGGTGCAGAACTTTGGGAACTTTATCTCTAGGAAACTTTGGAGTAATCAGGAATTAGAGGAGGGCTAATTTTCTGATAAATCTAAAGTTACACAGAGAGGTAATGGGCAGGAGGGGATGATGGGACTTGTAGTTTAATCTAAATAGTTGCAGGAAATATGCAACATGGACAATTTATGCAACACCTCATAGTTCCCTCCACCAGTCCGAGCATGCAAGTTTTATTTGAAGTGGATTTTAAGGCTCATGTGACGGTAAAGCAACATGTATTATTCATGATAATTCAAACAAATGTAAGAGGTCAAATATGTTTCCTCACACAGAGAAGCATTTACATTCACATATTCAAACTAGTTTACATTAAAACAACAGGACATTATACAAAGCACAGTGACACTACACGGCCGTGACAGTTTAAACATAGACTGTATCATTAAAGAAATGATGAACACTGATCTGTTTACTCAGGTTTATTAACAGGTGAATCTTGTGTTTTTAGGAAGATTTAGCTCAGATTTAAATTTTAATGTTTAAAGAGTAAAACTATTTGTGTTTCTGTAGGAAAGACAGTTTGTGCAGAAGCATCTGGATATGTGCAGAATAAACTGACTCAAATTGTGAAATCACAGGGCTGATGGCACAGATTGGAAGCCTCACTTCAGTCAGTCTGCCCTGGGGCAGCTGTAGCTAAAGAAGAGACTCGTGTGGAATGAATGATGACAACGATGCTTTGGTTGCCTTTAACATGAAACTTTCTCTCTCCACAGAGTCCCTGATGACTCTGCCTCTGAGTCTGGTCCCATTCGACAGAGACAGAACTGTCTGGAGTCTCGTCGTGTGGAGGGGGAGGAGCTTCCTGTGCTCAGCCTGGGGCCGTGTGCAGCGGGCAAGGACGGGGTTGCCACTGGCAACCAGGTAACAATATTTACACTCTGACCAAAACAAATACACTCCTAATATAGAGACTTCTCAAACAGGACTCAACTAGGACCAAACCAGGACTAAATCAGAACCAAACCAGGACTAATTTAGGACTAAACCAGGGCTTTACCAGGACTAAACTTAGAAGAAACCAAAAGGACTAAACCAGAATTAAAACCAGGACTAAACCAGGTCTAAACCAACAAATCTAACCAGGGCTAAATGAGGACTTGCCCAAGACAATACTGGGACTAAATTAGAACTAAACCTACCCTAAACTAAATGTGAACTAAATCAGGACTAATCCAAAACCTAATCCAAGCAATCTTGTAAAAAAGAGAGATTTGCGAATGTAAAACCACAACCACACACATTCCACCTCTGTGCATATGGCACAGAGGTGGAATGTGTGGACGCACTGTTGTATGTGGGTGGGTGTGTGTGTGTGTGTGTGTGTGTATATATATATATATATATATATATATATATATATATATATATATATATATATATATATATATATATATATATATATATATATATATATATTCTGCATTTACATTCAGATGTTAAACTGTCAAACGATGATAAGTTATGATTCATTTATGTAGCGTCCTTTTGGATATTCCCTCTCAGGTCAAAACAAGATCAAACATAAGCCCTTCTTCAGGCTTTAAATTACACAATATAAAATGACACTGCATTGCCCAAGGACTGGGACAGGTGGGAATTCAACCCACAACCTCCTAAGATTTTCAGACTGAAACAGGGAAGCACTGACACAGCCTGGACCTAGAATATATATGGAAAAGAGGCTGTTTTGTTATAATTTGACTTCCTGGACACGGGCAGCAGATGTGACATGTGTAGAGGTAATTCCATAACTGTTTATGTTGTAAATTTTTGTGATATTTTATTATTGTATCTACTGTGAAGCGACTTTGAGTGTCCTGAAAAGCGCTATATAAATAAAATTTATTATTATTATTATTATTACCTAGCAACCATAATGTAAACATGTCTAAATGACACAAAGTGAAGGTTTCAAGTGCATTCCTTGTGTGTACTTTGTCTTTCATTGTGGATGGAGTTTTCTGTGCTGCTGAAATAGGCAGAGGGATTCTGTTTTGCAGCTCAGCACTACTTCCTGTCTTTTGTACTTCTCAACTTTTTCCCACAAACTGCCACTTAACCATAGCCTGTGTAAAGAAGTGGACAAAGGAGTGTGACATCACCCATAGCATTCAACTTCAGCCAGATAAAGCTCACTGAGACTAGCAGTTATAGCTGCTAATCTGGAACCCAGTTCTATATTTGGAATTTTGACAAGTATCACAATAAACAAAGAGCCAATCAGGAGTGAGGCTGTTGAAGGTAACACCCCTTCACGCCCGCTATGCCGGTTTAACAGGGAGCCAAGGCCTGAGGTCTAAACATGGTCACATATTGAAGTCAATGGGACGTGCTCAATGGCGCATGTCGCAAGTTTAGCCTTTAGCGGCTAGGTACATTCAGTCCTGCCCATGGAACACTAGAGCGACCCCCATGAGACTTTGAGCGACGACAGCGAGTGGAAGGAGACAACGGAAAAATAATAATTACAAATTATAAATGATAATGTTTGTGCTTCCAGGAGCTTCTGAGCCCAGATGCTCGTTCATGTTGTGCCACGTGACCGCTCTAACCAATCAGCGCTTGAGCTGAGCTAGAGCAGACATGGAGCGTAGTCTAACCTAATAATTAAAAAGAGTTTTTTAGGGCAACAGATGGATTTTAAGCTGAGAAAAAGTTTATTATCTGAAAATAGGTCAAAATCGCCACAAAATTCAACCTTTTTGAAAGTGATAAGTGCCCTGTCAGTCCCTGTCAGTATCTGTCAGTCCCTGTTAGTTTGTGATTACATTTTGCTCTATGAGAAAAATCCTTTCTGGGCAAGAGGGATTTATTTTGTTGTAGTACCAATGAGTGGCCACTAGTCCAACTCGAGACTGCTCTAAGCAGCAATACTTCAGTATGCTGTCATTCAAACCTGTTGCTAACACTAGCGGAACCCACCTCGGGGAAAGAAGGTAGCTCATTGATCTGTTATTAATGTTCATATATATAGTCTGACAGCAGCAGTTACAGAGAGAGGAGACACAGTTTTTACAGAGAATGTGAATTGGAGTCAAAGTCGAATGCGGCAGCTCGCAGATTATCGCAAGTTCTGTCCATTTATATATATATATATATATATATATATATATATATATATATATGTATGTATGTGTATATATATATATATATATATATATATATATATATATACACACACACACACACACACACACACACACACACACACACACCCACACACACACACACAGTCTAAAAATATGATACTGCTATTAGTCCTATCACAGCAAACCAAGTCAGAATCAGAAAAACATAAAAACCTGTTATGCATTTTAAGGGCTAGAGGCTAGAGGCACGGGGGATTCAAACCGGCAACCTCTGGCTCCATAGCCCTTTGACAGTACATCAGTGTTATTCCTGAGGGGCATAATTACACATATATGCACTCAGTTCATTCACTCACTGCAAATCAATTCAACTCACTTCAAAAAGTACGGACTCAAACTTGATAAAATATTTAACAGTGACATTATTTTATTTTATTACATTGAGTTACAAAATAAATACATGCAAAACTGGCACAAAGTTCATAGTTCAATATCTTAAGGACAAATCTGACCGCCCAGAGTATTTATGAGTAAATCAGACCACTGTACGCCGTCTGTGTTTAAATATAAGTATTTAATAAGTACTAAGTATAGGACTTTAATAGGACCTAACCAAGTCTACATCAGGACTAAACCAGGACTATAACAAGACCTAATCAAGTCTGCATCAGGACTAAACCAGGACTATAACAAGACCTAACCAAGTCTACATCAGGACTAAACCAGGACTATAACAAGACCTAATCAAGTCTGCATCAGGACTAAACCAGGACTATAACAAGACCTAACCAAGTCTACATCAGAACTAAAGCAGGACTATAACAAGACCTAACCAAGTCTACATCAGGCCTAAACCAGGACTTTAACAAGACCTAACCAAGTCTACATCAAGACTAAACCAGGACCAGAATGGGACCTAACCAAGTCTACATCAGGAATAAACCAGGACTATAACAGGACCTAACCAAGTCTACATCGGGACTAAACCAGGACCAGAACAAGACCTAATCAAGTCTCCATCAGAACTAAACCAGGACTAGAACAGGACCTAACCATGTCTACATCGGGACTAAACCAGGACTATAACGGGACCTAACCAAGTCTACATCAGGACTAAGCCAGGACTAGAACAAGACCTAAGCAAAGTCTACATCAGAACTAAACCAGGACTAGAACAAGACCTAACCATGTCTACATCGGGACTAAACCAGGACACCACGACTAAACCAGGACCAGAACAACACCTAACAAAGTCTTCATCAGGACTAAACCAGGACCAGAACAAGAACTAACCAAGTCTACATCAGGACTAAACCAGGACTAGAACAGGGCCTAACCATGTCTACATCAGGACTAAACCAGGACTATAACAGGACCTAACCAAGTCTACATCAGGACTAAACCAGGACTAGAACGGGACTTCACCAAGTCTACATCAGGACTAAACCAATTCAATTCAATTCATTTTATTTTTGTAACGCCCAAAATCACAACAACAGTTGTCTCGAAGGGCGTTCATGTTTTGGTGGACGGGGGAAACCGGAGTACCTGGAGGAAACCCATCCAGACACGGGGAGAAACATGCAAAACTCCACACAGAAAGGCATGGGCGACCTGGGGATTGAACCAAACCTTCTTGCTGTGAGGCATGAGTGTTGCCACTCAGCCACCGTGCTGCCTACACACAAAAACAAAACAACAGGAAAAATCAGACAAAACAAGAAAAATTGGCCAGGCGAGGAGGAGGGAGGGGGCGGAGGAGGGCCAGGCGAGGAGGAGGAAGACCAGATGAGGAGGATGAGAGCGAGGCGAGGAGGAGAGGGTCCAGCTGTCATCGGGGCGGACCAGGACCAGAACAAGACCTAACCAAGTCTACATAAACCTGGACAAGAACAGGACCTAACCATGTCTACATAAGGACTAAACCAGGACTAAAACAGGATCCAACCAAGTCTACATCAGGACTAAACCAGGACTATAACGGGACCTAACCAAGTCTACATCAGAACTAAACCAGGACTATAACAAGACCTAACCAAGTCTACATCAGGACTAAACCAGGACTTTAACAAGACCTAACCAAGTCTACATCAGGACTAAACCAGGACCAGAACGGGACCTAACCAAGTCTACATCAGGAATAAACCAGGACTATAACAGGACCTAACCAAGTCTACATCGGGACTAAACCAGGACCAGAACAAGACCTAATCAAGTCTCCATCAGAACTAAACCAGGACTAGAACAGGAACTAACCATGTCTACATTGGGACTAAACCAGGACTATAACGGGACCTAACTAAGTCTACATCAGGACTAAGCCAGGACTAGAACAAGACCTAACCAAGTCTACATCAGGACTAAACCAGGACTAGAGCAAGACCTAACCATGTCTACATCAGCACTAAACCAGGATTATAAAAATACCTAACCAAGTCTACATCGGGACTAAACCAGAACTATAACAAGACCTAACCAAGTCTACATCAGGACTAAACCAGGACCAGAACGGGACCTAACCAAGTCTACATCAGGAATAAACCAGGACTATAACAGGACCTAACCAAGTCTACATCGGGACTAAACCAGGACCAGAACAAGACCTAATCAAGTCTCCATCAGAACTAAACCAGGACTAGAACAAGACCTAACCAAGTCTAAATCAGGACTAAACCAGGACTAGAACAGGACCTAACCATGTCTACATCAGGACTAAACCAGGACTAGAACAAGACCTAACCAAGTCTACATCAGGACTAAACCAGGACTAGAGCAAGACCTAACCATGTCTACATCAGCACTAAACCAAGATTATAAAAAGACCTAACCAAGTCTACATCGGGACTAAACCAGAACTATAACAAGACCTAACCAAGTCTTCATCAGGACTAAACCAGGACCAGAACAAGAACTAACCAAGTCTACATCAGGACTAAACCAGGACTAGAACAGGACCTAACCAAGTCTACATCAGGACTAAACCAGGACTAGAACAGGATCTAACCATATCTACATCAGGACTAAACCAGGACTAGAACAGGATCTAACCATATCTACATCAGGACTAAACCAGGACTAGAATAGGATCTAACCAAGTCTTCATCAGGACTAAACCAGGACTAGAACGGGACTTCACCAAGTCTACATCAGGACTAAACCAATTCAATTCAATTCATTTTATTTTTGTAACGCCCAAAATCACAACAACAGTTGTCTCAAAGGGCGTTCATGTTTTGGTGGACGGGGGAAACCGGAGTACCTGGAGGAAACCCATCCAGACACGGGGAGAAACATGCCAAACTCCACACAGAAAGGCCTGGGCGACCCGGGGATCGAACCAAACCTTCTTGCTGTGAGGCATGAGTGTTGCCACTCAGCCACCGTGCTGCCTACACACAAAAACAAAACAACAGGAAAAATCAGACAAAACAAGAAAAATTGGGCAGGCGAGGAGGAGGGAGGGGGTGGAGGAGGGCCAGGCGAGGAGGAGGAAGACCAGATGAGGAGGATGAGAGCGAGGCGAGGAGGAGAGGGTCCAGCTGTCATCGGGGCGGACCAGGACCAGAACAAGACCTAACCAAGTCTACATAAACCTGGACAAGAACAGGACCTAACCATGTCTACATAAGGACTAAACCAGGACTAAAACAGGATCCAACCAAGTCTACATCAGGACTAAACCAGGACTATAACGGGACCTAACCATGTCTACATCAGGACTAAACCGGGACTAGAAAAAGACCTAACCATGTCTACATCAGGACTAAACCAGGACTATATCAGGACCTAACCATGTCTACATCAGGACTAAACCAGCACTAGAACAGGATCTAACCAATTCTACATCAGGAATAAACCATAACTAGAACAGGATCTAACCAAGTCTTCATCAGGACTAAACCAGGACTTGAACAAGACCTAACTATGTCTACATCAGGACTAAACCAGGAAAAGAACAGGATCTATCCAAGTCTACATCAGGACTAAACCAGGACTAGAACAGGATCTAACCAAGTCTACATCAGGACTAAACCAGGACTAGAACAGGATCTAACCAAGTCTTCATCAGGACTAAACCAGGACTAGAACAAGACCTAACTATGTCTACATCAGGACTAAACCAGGACTAGAACAGGATCTATCCAAGTCTACATCAGGACTAAACCAGGACTAGAACAGGATCTAACCAAGTCTACATCAGGACTAAACCAGGACTAGAACAGGATCTAACCAAGTCTACATCAGGACTACACTAATTCAATTCAATTCATTTTATTTTTGTAACTCCCAAAATCACAACAGTTGTCTCGAAGGGCGTTCAGGTTTTGGTTGACAGGGGAAAGCGGAGTACCTGGAGGAAACCCATCCAGACACGGGGAGAAACATTCAAAACAAGAAAAATTGGCCAGGCGAGGAGGAGGGAGGGGGCGGAAGAGGGCCAGGCGAGGAGGAGGAAGACCAGATGAGGAGGATGAGAGCGAGGCGAGGAGGAGAGGGAGGCGGGTGGAGGAGGGCCAGGCGGGGAGGAGGAGAGGGTCCAGCTGTCATCGGGGCGGACCAGGACCAGAACAAGACCTAACCAAGTCTACATCAGGACTAGGCCAGGACTAGAACAAGACCTAACCAAGTCTACATTGGGACTAAACCAGGACCAGAACAAGACCTAATCATGTCTACATCAGGACTAAACCAGGACTATAACAGGACCTAACCATGTCTACATCAGGACTAAACCATCACTATAACAGGATCTAACCAATTCTACATCAGGAATAAACCAGGACCAGAACAGGATCTAACCAAGTCTTCATCAGGACTAAACCAGGACTAGAACAAGACCTAACTATGTCTACATCAGGACTAAACCAGGACTGGAACAGGATCTATCCAAGTCTACATCAGGACTAAACCAGGACTAGAACAGGATCTAACCAAGTCTACATCAGGACTAGAACAGGATTTAACCAAGTCTACATCAGGACTAAACCAGGACTAGAACAGGATCTAACCAAGTCTATATCAGGACTAAACCAGGACCAGAACAGGACCTAACCTAGTCTACATCGAGACTAAACCAGGACTATAACGGGATCTAACCAAGTCTACATCAGGACTAAACCAGGACCAGAACGGGACCTAACCAAGTCTACATCAGGACTAAACCAGGACTATAACGGGACCTAACCAAGTCTACATCAGGACTAAGCCAGGACTAGAACAAGACCTAACCAAGTCTACATCAGGACTAAACCAGGACTAGAACAAGACCTAACCATGTCTACATCAGGACTAAACCAGGACTAGAACAAGACCTAACCAAGTCTACATCAGAACTAAAGCAGGACTATAACAAGACCTAACCAAGTCTACATCAGGCCTAAACCAGGTCTTTAACAAGACCTAACCAAGTCTACATCAAGACTAAACCAGGACCAGAATGGGACCTAACCAAGTCTACATCAGGAATAAACCAGGACTATAACAGGACCTAACCAAGTCTACATCGGGACTAAACCAGGACCAGAACAAGACCTAATCAAGTCTCCATCAGAACTAAACCAGGACTAGAACAGGACCTAACCATGTCTACATCGGGACTAAACCAGGACTATAACGGGACCTAACCAAGTCTACATCAGGACTAAGCCAGGACTAGAACAAGACCTAAGCAAAGTCTACATCAGAACTAAACCAGGACTAGAACAAGACCTAACCATGTCTACATCGGGACTAAACCAGGACACCACGACTAAACCAGGACCAGAACAACACCTAACAAAGTCTTCATCAGGACTAAACCAGGACCAGAACAAGAACTAACCAAGTCTACATCAGGACTAAACCAGGACTAGAACAGGGCCTAACCATGTCTACATCAGGACTAAACCAGGACTATAACAGGACCTAACCAAGTCTACATCAGGACTAAACCAGGACTAGAACGGGACTTCACCAAGTCTACATCAGGACTAAACCAATTCAATTCAATTCATTTTATTTTTGTAACGCCCAAAATCACAACAACAGTTGTCTCGAAGGGCGTTCATGTTTTGGTGGACGGGGGAAACCGGAGTACCTGGAGGAAACCCATCCAGACACGGGGAGAAACATGCAAAACTCCACACAGAAAGGCATGGGCGACCTGGGGATTGAACCAAACCTTCTTGCTGTGAGGCATGAGTGTTGCCACTCAGCCACCGTGCTGCCTACACACAAAAACAAAACAACAGGAAAAATCAGACAAAACAAGAAAAATTGGCCAGGCGAGGAGGAGGGAGGGGGCGGAGGAGGGCCAGGCGAGGAGGAGGAAGACCAGATGAGGAGGATGAGAGCGAGGCGAGGAGGAGAGGGTCCAGCTGTCATCGGGGCGGACCAGGACCAGAACAAGACCTAACCAAGTCTACATAAACCTGGACAAGAACAGGACCTAACCATGTCTACATAAGGACTAAACCAGGACTAAAACAGGATCCAACCAAGTCTACATCAGGACTAAACCAGGACTATAACGGGACCTAACCAAGTCTACATCAGAACTAAACCAGGACTATAACAAGACCTAACCAAGTCTACATCAGGACTAAACCAGGACTTTAACAAGACCTAACCAAGTCTACATCAGGACTAAACCAGGACCAGAACGGGACCTAACCAAGTCTACATCAGGAATAAACCAGGACTATAACAGGACCTAACCAAGTCTACATCGGGACTAAACCAGGACCAGAACAAGACCTAATCAAGTCTCCATCAGAACTAAACCAGGACTAGAACAGGAACTAACCATGTCTACATTGGGACTAAACCAGGACTATAACGGGACCTAACTAAGTCTACATCAGGACTAAGCCAGGACTAGAACAAGACCTAACCAAGTCTACATCAGGACTAAACCAGGACTAGAGCAAGACCTAACCATGTCTACATCAGCACTAAACCAGGATTATAAAAATACCTAACCAAGTCTACATCGGGACTAAACCAGAACTATAACAAGACCTAACCAAGTCTACATCAGGACTAAACCAGGACCAGAACGGGACCTAACCAAGTCTACATCAGGAATAAACCAGGACTATAACAGGACCTAACCAAGTCTACATCGGGACTAAACCAGGACCAGAACAAGACCTAATCAAGTCTCCATCAGAACTAAACCAGGACTAGAACAAGACCTAACCAAGTCTAAATCAGGACTAAACCAGGACTAGAACAGGACCTAACCATGTCTACATCAGGACTAAACCAGGACTAGAACAAGACCTAACCAAGTCTACATCAGGACTAAACCAGGACTAGAGCAAGACCTAACCATGTCTACATCAGCACTAAACCAAGATTATAAAAAGACCTAACCAAGTCTACATCGGGACTAAACCAGAACTATAACAAGACCTAACCAAGTCTTCATCAGGACTAAACCAGGACCAGAACAAGAACTAACCAAGTCTACATCAGGACTAAACCAGGACTAGAACAGGACCTAACCAAGTCTACATCAGGACTAAACCAGGACTAGAACAGGATCTAACCATATCTACATCAGGACTAAACCAGGACTAGAACAGGATCTAACCATATCTACATCAGGACTAAACCAGGACTAGAATAGGATCTAACCAAGTCTTCATCAGGACTAAACCAGGACTAGAACGGGACTTCACCAAGTCTACATCAGGACTAAACCAATTCAATTCAATTCATTTTATTTTTGTAACGCCCAAAATCACAACAACAGTTGTCTCAAAGGGCGTTCATGTTTTGGTGGACGGGGGAAACCGGAGTACCTGGAGGAAACCCATCCAGACACGGGGAGAAACATGCCAAACTCCACACAGAAAGGCCTGGGCGACCCGGGGATCGAACCAAACCTTCTTGCTGTGAGGCATGAGTGTTGCCACTCAGCCACCGTGCTGCCTACACACAAAAACAAAACAACAGGAAAAATCAGACAAAACAAGAAAAATTGGGCAGGCGAGGAGGAGGGAGGGGGTGGAGGAGGGCCAGGCGAGGAGGAGGAAGACCAGATGAGGAGGATGAGAGCGAGGCGAGGAGGAGAGGGTCCAGCTGTCATCGGGGCGGACCAGGACCAGAACAAGACCTAACCAAGTCTACATAAACCTGGACAAGAACAGGACCTAACCATGTCTACATAAGGACTAAACCAGGACTAAAACAGGATCCAACCAAGTCTACATCAGGACTAAACCAGGACTATAACGGGACCTAACCATGTCTACATCAGGACTAAACCGGGACTAGAAAAAGACCTAACCATGTCTACATCAGGACTAAACCAGGACTATATCAGGACCTAACCATGTCTACATCAGGACTAAACCAGCACTAGAACAGGATCTAACCAATTCTACATCAGGAATAAACCATAACTAGAACAGGATCTAACCAAGTCTTCATCAGGACTAAACCAGGACTTGAACAAGACCTAACTATGTCTACATCAGGACTAAACCAGGAAAAGAACAGGATCTATCCAAGTCTACATCAGGACTAAACCAGGACTAGAACAGGATCTAACCAAGTCTACATCAGGACTAAACCAGGACTAGAACAGGATCTAACCAAGTCTTCATCAGGACTAAACCAGGACTAGAACAAGACCTAACTATGTCTACATCAGGACTAAACCAGGACTAGAACAGGATCTATCCAAGTCTACATCAGGACTAAACCAGGACTAGAACAGGATCTAACCAAGTCTACATCAGGACTAAACCAGGACTAGAACAGGATCTAACCAAGTCTACATCAGGACTACACTAATTCAATTCAATTCATTTTATTTTTGTAACTCCCAAAATCACAACAGTTGTCTCGAAGGGCGTTCAGGTTTTGGTTGACAGGGGAAAGCGGAGTACCTGGAGGAAACCCATCCAGACACGGGGAGAAACATTCAAAACAAGAAAAATTGGCCAGGCGAGGAGGAGGGAGGGGGCGGAAGAGGGCCAGGCGAGGAGGAGGAAGACCAGATGAGGAGGATGAGAGCGAGGCGAGGAGGAGAGGGAGGCGGGTGGAGGAGGGCCAGGCGGGGAGGAGGAGAGGGTCCAGCTGTCATCGGGGCGGACCAGGACCAGAACAAGACCTAACCAAGTCTACATCAGGACTAGGCCAGGACTAGAACAAGACCTAACCAAGTCTACATTGGGACTAAACCAGGACCAGAACAAGACCTAATCATGTCTACATCAGGACTAAACCAGGACTATAACAGGACCTAACCATGTCTACATCAGGACTAAACCATCACTATAACAGGATCTAACCAATTCTACATCAGGAATAAACCAGGACCAGAACAGGATCTAACCAAGTCTTCATCAGGACTAAACCAGGACTAGAACAAGACCTAACTATGTCTACATCAGGACTAAACCAGGACTGGAACAGGATCTATCCAAGTCTACATCAGGACTAAACCAGGACTAGAACAGGATCTAACCAAGTCTACATCAGGACTAGAACAGGATTTAACCAAGTCTACATCAGGACTAAACCAGGACTAGAACAGGATCTAACCAAGTCTATATCAGGACTAAACCAGGACCAGAACAGGACCTAACCTAGTCTACATCGAGACTAAACCAGGACTATAACGGGATCTAACCAAGTCTACATCAGGACTAAACCAGGACCAGAACGGGACCTAACCAAGTCTACATCAGGACTAAACCAGGACTATAACGGGACCTAACCAAGTCTACATCAGGACTAAGCCAGGACTAGAACAAGACCTAACCAAGTCTACATCAGGACTAAACCAGGACTAGAACAAGACCTAACCATGTCTACATCAGGACTAAACCAGGACTAGAACAAGACCTAACCAAGTCTACATCAGGACTAAACCAGGACTAGAACAAGACCTAACCATGTCTACATCAGGACTAAACCAGGACTAGAACAAGACCTAACCAAGTCTACATCAGGACTAAACCAGGACTAGAACAAGACCTAACCATGTCTACATCAGCAGTTAACCAGGATTATAAAAAAGACCTAACCAAGTCTACATTGGAACTAAACCAGAACTATGACAAGACCTAACCAAGTTAGGTCTTGTCATAGTCCACTTTTTAAAATTATTCATGGTATTGCTAGTCCTCCTCTAAGAAGGTTTGTCTCACTGAGCTCAGAAAAAACAACTCAAGTCACTAGGGCGACCTCTAGAGGAGAGTGCAGTGTTCCAAAACGTAGGACTTTTGCTAAATCTGCTTTCTCGATTGTTGCTGTGAGTCAGTGGAATAGTTTGCCAAATGAGATTATAGCATGTACAAGTTTTCAACGGTTTGCACAGGTGACAAAGGAATGGCTAATATCAAAGCAATTTTGCACTCATTAGTGAATGTGTATGAAAGAAAGAGTATATGCATATTTGAAACTCAGTGTTTGTGTGTGTGAATAATTTGGTATGGAAGTGTGTGTGTGAGCTGAATGTTTTTAGAAATGTCGTACTTGAATGTGAGATGCGTTGTATTTGATATATGTATCATAGATTTACAGGTTTCTCATCCATCTACACCAAACGTATTTTTACTAAACATCAGCCTGTCCAGGGACTACAGGTGGAAATTAGTATTTATGCTATAACCTGGCACCAGACATCTTTCCTGTTTTTTAAGGTCAATGTAATGTTGCGCACTGTGCCTGTTTCAAATAAAAGCATACCATACCATACCAAGTCTACATCAGGACTAAATCAGGGCCAGAACAAGGCCTAACCAAGTCTACATAAGGACTAAACCAGGACCAGAACAAGACCTAACCAAGTCTTCATCAGGACTAAACCAGGACCAGAACAAGACCTATCCAAGTTTGCTTCAGGACTAAAACAGGACTAGAACAGGACCTAACCAAGTCTACATCAGGAATAAACCAGGACTAGAACAGGATCTAACCAAGTCTACATCAGGACTAAACCAGGACTATAACAAATACCAAACCAAATCATGTGTGAACACGTCCTTAGATTTATTTAAATACTAAAATCCTTCTTTTGCACTGTGAAAATCAAGCACTCCATCTTAAAATTATTTGCCTGACTAAGATTTCTCTGTATATTTTCTACACATATCAGTCTGGCCTCTGCACCCTCTGTCACATCGTGAGCCATCACCAAACAACCAACCACCAAACAAACCAACCAAATCATATTTGTTTATTTTAGTGACTTGTGAAACAAAGGAGCTCATTGGTCATTCATCATTTACAAACAAAATCACATTTCTCTCATCTCAAGATAATAGTTTAGTTTTTCGCTCATTGATTCTGCAGTAGTAGTAGTAGTAGTAGTGGCAGCAGTAGTACTATTGGTAGTAGTAGTAGTAGTAGTAGTAGTAGTAGTAGTAGTAGTAGTAGTAGTAGTCACAATAGTTGTAGTGGTGGCAGCAGCAGCAGCAGCAGCAGCAGTAGATAGATAGATAGATAGATAGATAGATAGATAGAGAGAGAGAGAGAGAGAGAGAGAGAGAGATAGATAGATAGATAGATAGATAGATAGATAGATAGATACATACATACATACATACATACATACATACATACATACATACATACATACATACATACATACATACATACATACATACATACATACATACATACATACATACATACATACATACATACATACATACATACATACTTTATTTATCCCCAGGCAAGGAAATTCACCTGTCCAGCAGCAAAACAGAGACACAACACAAATTGCACACAAATTGCACACAAATTGCACACAGTTATAAAATCACAAAGAATACAAAGATAACAATACAAAGATAAGATAGTAGTAGTAGTAGTAGTAGTAGTAGTAGTAGCAGTAGTAGTAGTAGCAGCAATAGTTGTAGTGGCAGCAGTAGTAAGGCAAGGCAAGTTTATTTGTACAGCACAATATGTACACAAAGTATTTCAAAGTGTTTTACAGAATAAGAAAGACATTAAAAACACAACAAATCAAAACATAAATAATCACAAATAATCATCATAAAATTAATATTAAAGGAGAAAAGTGCAGAATAAAAACCTTTCAGCTGCACAGTAAACAGAAACAGTTTTAGCCTGGATTTAAACATTGTCAAAGTAGAGGCCTGTCTCACATCTTCAGGAAGAGTGTTCCAGGTTTTAGAGCACAAAACTGAAACACTGATTCCCCATGTTTAGTCCTGCTTTAGTCCTAGATTACTCCTGGTTTAATCCTGGTCCCTGAAGTCCTCAGATTAGTCCTGGTTTAATCCTGGTCCCTGAAGTCCTCAGAGAAGAGAGGTTCATATTTAACATGTCAGAGATGTACTTTGGTTCTAGGCCATGGAGAGACTTATTCACAAGCAGCGCTGCTTTAAAGTCTATTCTCTGAGCCACAGGAGCCAGTGCAGAGACCTGAGCACAGGACATATGTGTGAAGGTCCTGGTTCTAGTCAGGACCTGAGCAGCAGTGTTCTGGATGTACTGCAGCTGTCTTAAGGCTCATTTGGAGAGGCCAGTGAGCAGGCCGTTACAGTAGTCGAACCTACTGGAGACTACTGAAGTCTGGCTTTGACAGTAAACCTTTGATTTTTCCAGTGTTTTAGATGGTAAAAAGTTGCAGATGTTATTGATTTGATGTGGCTGTTAAACTTCAGGTCTGAATCCATTATTACCTATAGAGTTCTAGCCTGATTTGAAGGTTTTAGAGAGAGACTAGAGGCCACTGCTGATACTTTCTCTCTGTTCCTGTTGGCCAAAGATGATGATTTCAGTCTTGTCTGAGTTTAGCTGGAGAAAGTTGTTTTGCATCCACACACTGACCTGTTGGATGCAGTGGCAGAGTGAATCCACTGGTCCATATTCACCTGCTGCCAGTGAGACATAGATCTGAGTGTCATCTGCATAGTTGTGGTGGGACACATTATTGCTGCGTATTAACTGTCCTAACAGCAGCATGTAGAGATTGAACAACAGGGGTCCCAGGAGGTCAGGAACATTTTATCTGGGACACATTTTCCAATTCAACAAAGTACTCCGTGTCTTCTAGATAGGATTTGAACCAGTCCATGAGACTGAGTACCAGAGATGCCCTCCCAGTCCTCCAGTCTCTGTAAGAGGATCCCATGATCCACAGTGTCAAAGACAGCACTCAGATCTAACAGGATCAATACTGAGACTTTGCCTGCATCAATGTTCAGGCGGATGTTATTTGTCACCTCGATAAGAGCAGTCTCAGTGCTGTGGTGGGGTCCAAAACCTGACGGAAAGGAGTTGTTCATATGGAGAAAGTGTTTAAGCTGTTGGTAAATAACTTTTTCAAGAACTTTGCTTAAAAACGGCAGATTTGAGATGGGTCAGTAATTGTTTAGTATTGTTCAGTTCAGGAGTCCTTGCCTCCAGTGGAGGAGTTCAAGTGTCTTGGGGTCTTGTTCACGAGTGAGAGAAGGATGGAGTGTGAGATTGACAGATGGATTGGTGCATTTTCGCAGTGATCTACATTCCTACCCTTATCTATGGTCATGAGCTCTGGATAATAACCGAAAGGACAAGATCATGGATACAAGCAGCCGAAATGAGTTTCCTCTGTAGGGTGGCCAGGCGCACCCTTAGGAATAGGGTGAGGAGCTTGGTCACATGGGTGCTCCTCCACGTTGAGAGGAGGCCAGCTGAGGTGGCTCGGACATCTGTCCAGGATGCCCCCTGGACGCCTCCCTAGGGAGGTGTTCCGGGCATGTCCCACCGGGAGGAGGCCCTGGAGAAGACCCAGGACATGCTCAGCTGGCCTGGAAACGCCTTGGGGTCCCACTGGAAGAGTGGGGAGGACGTGTCTGAGCTGAGGGAAGTCTAGGAGTCCCTGCTTAGACTGGTGCCCCCGCGACCCGGCCGTAGATAAGAGGAAGAAAAGGGATGGATGGATGTCCAATATTGTGGTATCAAGACTACCCTTCTTTAGGAGATAACCTTAGTTTTCAAAACTCTTGGAAAGTTCCAGACTGACATAACATGTTAACTATGCGAGTGGTGATGGTAGTAGTAGCAGTAGTAGCAGTAGTAGTAGTAGTAGTAGTAGTAGTAACTGCTGTATTCTTTCTGTCTTTCACAAACCCCCCTCTCCCTCGCTTTCTCTCTCTCTCTGTCAGCTGTAATCGTTCCCTCTCTCTTGTCTTTCTCTCTGTCATCTGTAATCGCTCGCCTCTCTCTCTTTCTCCCTCTCTCTCTCTCTGTCTCTCTGTCAGCTGTAAATGCTTGTTTCGCTCTCTTTCTCTCTCTGTCAGCTGTAATTGCTCCCTCTCTCTTTCTCTCTCTCTGTCAGCTGTAATCAATCCCTCCCTTTCTCTTTCTCTGTCTCTGTCAGCTGTAATCGCTCCCTCTCTTTCTCTTTTTCTGTCAGTTGTAATCGCTCCCTCTCTCTTTCTCTCACCCTGTCAACTGTAATCGCTCCCTCTCTTTCTCTCTCTTTGTCAGCTGTAATCGCTCCCTCTCTTTCTCTCTCTGTCAGCCGTAATCGCTCCCTCTCTTTCTCTCTCTGTCAGCTATAATCGCTCCTCTCTTTCTCTCTCTGTCAGCTATAATCGCTCCTCTCTTTCTCTCTCTCTGTCAGCTGTAATCGCTCCCTCTCTTTCTCTCTCTCTGTCAGCTGTAATCGCTCCCTCTCTTTCTCTCTGTCAGCTGTAAATGCTCCCTCTCTTTCTCTCTCTCGGTCAGCTGTAATCGCTCCTTCTCTTTCTCTCTCTGTCAGCTGTAATTGCTCCCTCTCTTTCTCTCTCTCTCTGTCAGCTGTAATCGCTCCTTCTCTTTCTCTTTCTGTCAGCTGTAATCGCTCCCTCTCTTTCTCTCTCTCTGTCAGCTGTAATCGCTCCCTCTCTTTCTATCTCTGTCAGCTGTAATCGCTCCCTCTTTTTCTCTCTCTCTGTCAGCTGTAACCGCTCCCTCTCTTTCTCTCTCTGTCAACTGTAATCGCTCCCTCTCTTTCTCTCTCTCTGTCAGCTGTAATCGCTCCCTCCCTTTCTCTCTCTCTCTGTCAGCTGTAATCGCTCCCTCTCTTTCTCCCTCTCTGTCAGCTGTAATCGCTCCCTCTCTCTCTCTGTCAGCTGTAATCGCTCCTTCTCTTTCTCTCTCTGTCAGCTGTAATCGCTCCCTCTCTTTCTCTCTCTCTCTGTCAGCTGTAATCGCTCCTTCTCTTTCTCTTTCTGTCAGCTGTAATCGCTCCCTCCCTTTTTCTCTCTCTCTCTGTCAGCTGTAATCGCTCCCTCTCTTTCTATCTCTGTCAGCTGTAATCGCTCCCTCTTTTTCTCTCTCTCTGTCAGCTGTAACCGCTCCCTCTCTTTCTCTCTCTGTCAACTGTAATCGCTCCCTCTCTTTCTCTCTCTCTGTCAGCTGTAATCGCTCCCTCCCTTTTTCTCTCTCTCTCTGTCAGCTGTAATCGCTTGCCTCATTAGCACAGTGTTTCTGTGACTTTAACATTGAGATTAGACTCAAACAAAAGAGCAATACCCCACTGCTGACACCTCTCTCTCTTTTCTCCATCTCTCTCTCACTCACTCCTCTTCTCTCTCCCTTCTTTCTTTTGTCACTACTCTCTCTCTTTTTTCTCCCTTTCTCTCTATTCCATCACTCTCTATCTCTCCCCTATATCTTCTCTCTCCCCCTCTTTTTTCTTTCTCTCTGTCCTCTCTCTCCTCTCCCCTTTCTCTCTTTCCTCTCTCCTCTGTCTTAATCTCTCTCTTCTTTTTTCTCTCTCTCTTTCAGAAAATCAATACTTGGACCAATTTGTTCTCGTGTAGCGGCGGGAAAAAGCGGCAGGCGAGCAGATAACGATTTCAATGTGTGAGCGTGAAGTGTGCGTCCTAACGAGGAAGGAAAGGAAACGAGGGACCAAGGAAGAATACAAGGGAGGACAGGAAATGAGGGAGAAAGGAAGAATGCAAGGGAGGAAAGGAAATGAGGGAGCATGGAAGGAGATGAGGGAAGAAAAGAAACAAGGGAGCAAGGAGGGAGCAAAGGGAGGAGAGGAAACAAAGGAGCAAGGAAGGAAACGAGAGAGCAAGGAAGGAGACAACAAAGGAGAGGAGATGAGGGTGAAACAGAAGAAAGAGGAGAGGACATGAGGGAGGAGAGGAAATGAGGGAGCAGAGAAGAAAATGAGGGAGGAAAAGAAACAAGGGAGCAAGGAGGAAGATGAGGGAGGATCGGAAACAAGGGCGCAAGGAAGGAGATGAGGGAGGAGAGGAAATGAGGGGACATACAAGGAGATGAGGGAGGAAAAGAAACAAGGGAGCAAAGAAGGAAATGAGGGAAGAAAGGAGACGAAGGGGACAAGTAAGGAGAGGAAATGAAGGAGCAAGGAAGGAAATGAGAGAGCAAGGAAGGAGACAAGGAAGAAGAGATGAGAGTACAAGAAAATGGAAGAAGAAGGAGAGGACATGAGGGAGGACAGGAAATGAGGGTGCAACGAAGGCGATGAGAGAGCAAGTACCGAGACAAGGAATGAGAGAAGATGAGGGAGCAAGGAAGGGAATGAGGGAGGAGAGTAGACAAGGGAGCAAGGAAAGAAAATGAGGCAGCATGGAAGAAAATGATAGAAAGGAGATGAGGGAGCAAGGAAGGAGATGAGGATTGAGAGGAAACGAGGGAGCAAGGATGAAGATGAGGGAGGAAAGAGAGGAAAACAAGGGATCACGGAAGGAAATGAAGAGGGAAAAGAAACAAGGGAGTAAGAAGGAGAGGAGACAAGGGAGCAAGGAAAGGAGACAAAGATGGAAAGTAAATGAGGAAGCAAGGAGACAAGAGAGCAAGGGAAGTGATCTTGGAGGAAAGGAATAGAAAAGAAGGAGGACACGAGAGGAGAAACGAGGGAAGAGAACAAGGATGAGAGAAGGGAGGCAAGGGACAAAAATGAGGAGACAAGGAGGAGAGGAAACAAAGGAGCAAGGAGGCAAGGAACGAATACGAGGAGGAGAGGAGACGAGTGGGCGAGCGAAGGAGACAGAAGCTAATGAGCAACCTCTGTCAGAATATGAACAGACAGAGTGGGAGAGGAGAGGGAAAGCAAAATAAAGAGGGAAAAGAGGAGGATGATAGCTACAGGACAGAAAGAGAGAGAGGGAGAGAAACGAGGAGAGAGAAATAAGGAAAGGGAGGGGAGAGAGAGGGAAGGGATGACGAGTAAGAGAGAGAGATAGGGGCGGGGAGGTCTGGAGAGAAAAGGAACAAAAGAAAGAGAGGCAGGGAGGGTGTGGAAAGAGGGATAGAAAGAAAAGAGGGAGAGAGCAAAATGAGAAGAGAGATGGTGGAAAGAGAAGAGATGGAGGAAGGACAGAGAAAGAGGATAGAGAGAATCAGAATGGAGGGAAGGGAGGGAGGAGAGAGACAGAGGTGCATTGTGGGAGTGTGAGCGTGGGAGAGGAGCAGACAGGAGTCAGCTCTAATACAGAAGTGTCAGACTCTGAAAGAACAGAACAACAACAACATGGTTTAGACCTGGTTTAGTCTTGGCATAGTCCTGGTTTAGACCTGGTTTAGTTTTGGCATAGTCCTGGTTTAGACCTGGTTTAGTCCTGGTTTAGTCCCTCTTTAGTCCCGCTTTAGACCGTCTTTAGTCCTGCTTTAGTCCTGCTTTAGTCCAGCTTTAGTCCCTCTTTAGTCCTGCTTTAGTCCCTCTTTAGTCCTGCTTTAGTTCCTCTTTAGTCCTGCTTTAGTCCGTCTTTACTCCTGCTTTAATCCAGCTTTAGTCCCTCTTTAGTCCCTCTGTAGTCTGTCTTTAGTCCTGCTTTAGTCCTTATTCAGTACTGCTTTAGTCCGTCTTTAGTCCCTCTTTAGTCCGTCTTTAGTCCTGCTTTAGTCCCTCTTTTGTCCTGCTTTAGTCCCTCTTTAGTCCTGCTTTAGTTCCTCTTTAGTCCCTCTTTAGTCCTGCTTTGGTCCCTCTTTAGTCCTGCTTTAGTCCGCCTTTAGTCCTGCTTTAGTCCCTCTTTAGTCCTGCTTTAGTCCGTCTTTAGTCCTGCTTTAGTCCGTCTTTAGTCCTGCTTTAGTCCATCTTTAGTCCTGCTTTAGTCCGTCTTTAGTCCTGCTTTAGTTCCTCTTTAGTCTGTCTTTAGTCCTGTTTTGGTCCTGCTTTAGTCCTGCTTTAGTCTCTCTTTAGTCCCTCTTTAGTCCTGCTTTAGTCCCTCTTTAGTCCTGCTTTAGTTCCTCTTTAGTTCCTCTTTAGTCCGTCTTTAGTCCTGCTTTGGTCCTGCTTTAGTCTCTCTTTAGTCCCTCTTTAGTCCTGCTTTAGTCCCTCTTTAGTCCTGCTTTAGTTCTTCTTTAGTTTCTCTTTAGTCTGTCTTTAGTCCTGCTTTGGTCCTGCTTTAGTCCGGCTTTAGTTTCTCTTTAGTCCCTCTTTAGTCCTGCTTTAGTTCCTCTTTAGTCCCTCTTTAGACCTGCTTTGGTCCAGCATTAGTCCCTCTTTAGTCCTGCTTTAGTTCCTCTTTCGTCCCTCTTTAGACCTGCTTTGGTCCTGCTGTAGTTCTTTGTGTCCGTTCTGAAGGTGAGCTCTAATGATTAGATTTGACCTGAGGCGAAACAACAGGAAGGTCAAACAGAGCGCATGCAGGAGAAACACTTCACACACATTGTTCAGTGGATTTACAGGGACCACAACTCATTTGTTCTTTTAATGTAAAATACAAAATAAATGACAAACAAACTTAAGTCCAAAGTAAATAAATAGAACGCTAAAGTTTGGTTCTAGTTCAGCTCCCGGCACATGGTCTGTGGTCTCGACACATGTTCTAGTTCACTTCCACATGGTCTGTGGTCTCGACACATGTTCTAGTTCAGGTCCGGTCACATGGTCTGTGGTCTCGACACATGTTCTAGTTCAGGTCCGGGCACATGGTCTGTGGTCTCGACACATGTTCTAGTTCAGGTCCACATGGTCTGTGGTCTCAACACATGTTCTAGTTCAGGTCCGGTCACATAGTCTGTGGTCTCGACACATGTACTAGTTCAGGTCCGGGCACATGGTCTGTGGTCTCGACACATGTTCTAGTTCAGGTCCACATGGTCTGTGGTCTCGACACATGTTCTAGTTCAGGTCCACATGGTCTGTGGTCTCAACACATGTTCTAGTTCAGGTCCGGTCACATGGTCTGTGGTCTCAACACATGTTCTAGTTCAGATCTGGTCACATGGTCTAAAGCATCTGAGATACAAATGGCACCAGAAAGTCCTGATTTAGTTCTCTGTCTTTAGTCTTTCTTCAGTCCTGGTTTAGTCCTTCTTTAGATATGCTTTAGTCCTGGTTTAGTTCACCCTCTGGTCTGTGTTGTCGTTTGATATTGGATGTTTAGACCTGGTCCAGTGCTTGTTTAGTCCTGGTTTAAACCCTGTTTAGTCCTGTTTCAATATTGGTTCAGTCCTGGTTCAGTTCTGGTTAAGTCCTGGTTCAATCCTGGTTAAATCCTGGTTAAATCCTGGTTCAGTCCCTCTTTAGTCCCGGTTTAATCCCTCTTTAGCCCTGGTCCAGTCCTGGTTTAATCCCTCTTTAGTGCTGGTTCAGTCCTGGTTTAGCCCTGGTTCATCCATCCATCCATCCATCCATTTTCTTCCGCTTATCCGGGGCCGGGTCGCAGGGGCCGCAGTCTAAGCAGGGACTCCCAGACTTCCCTCACCCCGGACACGTCCTCCAGCTCCTCCGGTGGAACCCCAAGGCGTTCCCAGGCCAGCCGAGAGACATAGTCCCTCCAGCGTGTCCTGGGTCTTCCCCGGGGCCTCCTCCCGGTGGGACATGCCCAGAACACCTCCCTAGGGAGGCGTCCAGGAGGCATCCTGAGCAGATGCCTGAGCCACCTCAGCTGGTTCCTCTCAACGTGTAGGAGCAGCGGCTCTACTCCGAGCTCCTCCCGTGTGACCGAGCTCCTCACCCTATTCCTAAGGGTGCGCCCAGCCACTCTGCGGAGGAAGCCCATTTCAGCCGCTTGTATCCGCGATCTTGTCCTTTCGGTCATTACCCAGAGCTCATGACCATAGGTGAGGGTAGGAACGTAGATTGACTGGTAAATCGAGAGCTTCGCCTTCTGGCTCAGCTCCTTCTTTACCACAACGGACCGATACAGCGACCGCATCACTGCAGACGCTGCAGCGATCCGCCTGTCAATCTCCCGCTCCATCCTTCCCTCACTCGTGAACAAGACCCCGAGATACTTGAACTTGGGGAAGAGACTCACCACCCACCCGGAGAGCCCTGGTTCAGTCCTGGTTAAATCCTGGTTTAATCCCTCTTTAGTCCTGGTACAGTGCTGGTTTAATCCCTCTTTAGTCCTGGTTGAGTCCTGGTTTAGTCCTGGTTCAGTCCTGGTTAAATCCTGGTTTAATCCCTCGTTAGTCCCAGTTCAGTCCTGGTTTAGTCCCTCTTTAGTCCTGGTTTAGTCCTGGTTTAGTCCTGGTTCAGTCCTGGTTTAATCCCTCTTTAGTCCTGGTTCAGTCCTGGTTTAATCCCTCTTTAGTGCTGGTTCAGTCCTGTGTTGAATATTGGATGAGTGAATGTGCTGATATGGATTCACAGTGACTTCCTTCATTAACATTTTATGAGTTTACACTTGTACAGAAAATACTTACAAATCTGAACCAGAAGATAAGAGCCCAACACAGAATTAAACCAGGACTAAATCAGAAACGAACCAGGACTGAACCAGGACTGAACCAGGACAAACCAGGACTAAAACCAGGAACGAGCCAGGACTCGAACTGAACCAGGATTGAACCGGATCTGAACCATGACTGAATCAGGGCTAAACCAGGAATAAACCAGGAGTAAAACTGAACTTTATCAGGACTGAACCAAGACTCCACCAGGTCTAAAGTAGGACCATACTATTTTTTATACTACACAAGGACTAGCCGAAAAGTGCAGAAGAATTTGCATTCTGAGCAAACACTTGAACTGCAAAGGAATCCCACCAGAAGGAGCAGTACACAGTTTTAAAACCATTGCTCTACAACTCATTTGAATATTTTTGATTAAATGTCCATATTTGTGTTTTCCAGGAGTGGGTGTACACTGTGGGTCAGCAGATCCGACAGCAGCACCACTGTCTGTCCCTGTCCACCATGTTCCCAGCCTCACAAGTGCTGCTCCTGCCCTGCAACATGGCCGACGGAAAACAGGTGAGAAGCAAACTACCACATCAATGTCGAAACAGGTAAACACACACTACCACAGCAACATGGCTGACAGGAAACAGGTAAACACACACTACCACATCAACATGGTCGACAGGAAACAGGTAAACACACACTACCACAGTAACATGGCCAACAGGAAACAGGTAAACACACTACCACAGTAACATGGCCGAAAGGAAACAGGTAAACACACACTACCACATCAACATGGCCGACAGGAAACAGGTAAACACACACTACCGCATCAAAATGGCCAACAGGAAACAGGTAAACACACACTACCACATCAACATGACCAACAGGAAACAGGTAAACACGCACTACCACATCAAAATGGCCGATAGGAAACAGGTAAACACACACTACCACATCAACATGGCCGACAGGAAACAGGTAAACACACACTACCACATCAAAATGGCCGACAGGAAACAGGTAAACACACACTACCACATCAACATGGCCGACAGGAAACAGATAAACACATATTACCACATCAACATGGCCGACAGGAAACAGGTGAGAAGTAAACTACCACATCAATGTGGAAACAGGTAAACACATCCTACCACAGCAACATGGCCAACAGGAAACAGGTAAACACACACTACCACAGCAACATGGCCGACAGGAAATGGGTAAACACACTATCAGAGCAACATGGCTGACAGAAAACAATTATAGCAGAGTGGTTATCCTGTCTCCTCCGCTCATTGAGGAGGTTGTGGATTTGACTCCTGATCTCTCTGAGTGTTTCATTTGCATTTGCATTGCACTTAAGGCAGTGTGTTTTAGCAGAGGGCTGTCACAGAAACTTTCCTCCTCTCTTCCCTTTCTTTGTTCTGTTACGTCTCTTGTAACTTTCTTCCCTCTTGCCTCTCTTTCCCTCCTCCTCTCTCCTCACTCACCCCTCTCTTCTATCTATCTCTCCTCTGTTTTCCTTTTCTCTCTCATTTAATTTTAAATGAAACCACTCTCTCCTCCCTCTTTTTCCTCTCTCCCTTTTGCTATTCACTCTTCCCTTCTCCGCTTTTTCCCTACGCTCTCTATTCCTTTTCATTTCCTTTCTCTCTCTCTCTCTCTCTGTCTCACCCTCTTTCTCTTTCTATCTTTCCTGTCTTTTCATCTCTCACCTCCTCCCCACCTTCTCCCTCTCTCTCTTCTTTCTCTTTCTACTCTCTTCCCTTTCTTCCTCATTCCCCCTCTCCTCCCTGTACTCTCGTCCCTTCTCTCTCTCTCTCTCTCTCTCTCCCGATCTCCCCCCCCCTCTCTCTCTCTCCCGATCTCTTTTTCCCTCTCTCTTTCTCTCTCTCGGCTCATCTTCCATTTTCCCTCTCATCCCCCTCTCCTCCACTCCTCCCTTTACTCTCTCTTCCCTTGTCTCTCTTTCTCCACTCTCTTTTCCCCTCTCTCTTTCCCTGTCACCCCCCTCTCCTCCCTGTACTCTCTCCTCTCTTTTCTCTCTCTCTCCCTGCTCTCTCTTCCACTCTATCTGTCTCTCTCATCCCTATCTCCTCCCTCTACTCTTTCCCCACTCTCTCTTTCCCTCTCTTTCCTTCTCATCCCCCTCTCCTCCCTCTACTCTCTCTCGCCGCTCTTTTTCCCTCTCTTTCCCTTTCATCCCCCTCTACTCTCTCTTCTCTTGTCTCTCTCTCTCCCCGCTCTCTCTTTCACTCTCTCTGTCCCTCTCATCCCCCTCTCCTCCCTCATCTCTCTCTCCCCACTCTCTCTTTCCCCTCTTTCCTTCTCTTTCCCTCTCATCCCCTTCTACTCTCTCTCCCCCGGCTCTCTCTTCCCCTCTCTCTTTCCCTCTCATCCTCCTCTTCTCCTCTCCTCCTCCACAGACAGGTGTTGTACCTCGGGGGCCTCTTGAAAACAGCTTTTTATTGTAAACTTCATCTAAATGTTAATTATTCTATGGTAAAAACAGGGCCAGACGCTGAGAGGAACTGAACTCATGTCCTGAGTGTTTGGCCCAGAGGCACGACAGCAGAAGGATCAGGAACAGCATTTTTACAATCAACACATTTTTATTCAATTTAGGGGGAAATAAATATGGATTCTCCGGATATTTATCATGTATACTTGTAAATGTAAATGTAATCAGGTTCAAGACTAAACCAGGACTAAACCAGGACTAAACCCGGACTAAATCAGGACTAAACCTGGACTAAATCAGGGCTAAACCAGGACTAAACCAGGACTAAACCAGAACTAAACAGGACTAAACCTGGACTAAACCCGGAGTAAACCTGGACTAAATCAGGGCTAAACCAGGACTAAACCAGGACTAGACCAGGACTAGACCAGGACTAAAGCAGAACTAAACCAGGACTGAACCAGGACTAAACCAGGACTAAATCTGGACTAAACCTCGACTAAACCAGAACAAAACAAGGACTGAACCAGGACTGAACCAGGACTGAACCAGGACTAAACCTGGACTAAACCAGGGCTAAACCAGGACTAAACCAGGGTTAAACCAGGGCTAAACCAGGGCTACACCAGGACTAAACCAGGACTAAACCAGGACTAAACCAGGACTAAACCAGGTCTAAACCAGGACTGAACCAGGGCTAAACCAGGACTAAACCAGGTCTAAACCAGGACTGAACCAGGGCTAAACCAGGACTAAACCAGGGCTAAACCAGGACTGAACCAGGTCTAAACCAGGACTGAACCAGGGTTAAACTAGGACTAAACCAGGTCTAAACCAGGACTGAACCAGGGCTGAACCAGTTTTAAACCAGGACTGAACCAGGGCTAAACTAGGACTAAACCAGGTCTAAACCAGGACTAAACAAGGACTAAACCAGGACTGAACCAGGACTAAACCAGGACTAAACCCGGACTAAACCTGAACTAAACCAGGGCTAAACCAGGGCTAAACCAGGACTAAACCAGGGCTAAACCAGGACTAAACCAGGTCTAAACCAGAACTGAACCAGGGCTAAACTAGGACTAAACCAGGTCTAAACCAGGACTGAACCTGGACTAAACCAGGGCTAAACCAGGACTAAACCAGGACTAAACCAGGTCTAAACCAGGACTGAACCAGGGTTAAACTAGGACTAAACCAGGTCTAAACCAGGACTGAACCAGGGCTAAACCAGTTCTAAACCAGGGCTAAACCATGACTAAACCAGGACTAAACCAGGTCTAAACCAGGACTGAACCAGGGCTAAACTAGGACTGAACCAGGTCTAAAACCAGTACTGAACCAGGGCTAAACCAGGACTAAACCAGGGAGAGATAGATAAACAATGGGAATGAGACATGCACAAAGCGACAGAGAGAATGAAAAGGAGGGAGAGGAGGAAAGGAAAGAGACAGGGGGAAAGGGAAAGGAGAGAGATGGAAAGAAAGAAAGGAAAAGGGAGAGAGAGAAGGGGGGAGAAAAACAGATGGGGGCAGAGAAACTCATTACACCTCTCCATCTGTTCACTCACTTCAATGACAAACTTCAGATGTGCTTTGTCTTTCTCTCCTCCTCTTCTCTCCTTCTTTTGGAATTAGATCTCGTCTGGTGAGAAAGGCTTTGTGACTAGGACACTCAAATATAACATCATGTCAGAGGTTTTTTTTAAAGAAATCTCCAAACTTCTGACCCACAAAATTTTGAATCTTCTCATTATTAGTTTGGGATCATCTCCATAAACTCTTTATATTAATATTTTAATGTCCTTTCAGCTCACAATAATCACGTCTTTGGGGTTGAATAATAACTCCACTTTCTGAAACTACTATTTTCATTTACAGGCATAATAGTGAAATAAAAATTCTCTGTCCATTTACAGTGAGGCAAAAAAGTATTTAGTCAGCCAGCAATTTTCATTGTAGTTACACTTCAACTATGAGAGACAGAATGGGGGGAAAGAATCCAGGAAATTACATTTTAGGATTTTTAATGAATTAATTGGTAAATTCCTCTGTAAAGTAAGTATTTGGTCATCTACAAACAAGCACGATTTCTGGCTCTCACGGACCTGTAACTTCTTTAAGAGGCTCCTCTGTCCTCCACTCATTACCTGTATTAATGGCACCTGTTTGAACTTGTTATCAGTATAAAAGACACCTGTCCACAACCTCAAACAGTCCAAACTCCACTATGGCCTCCACTATGGCTAAGACCAAAGAGCTGTCAAAGGACAGTATATTCTAATGTAAGTGTCAGGTTGTCTCTCACTCTCCTCTCTCTCCTCCTCTCTCCCTCTCCTCCTCTCTCCAGCTCTTTTTTCCTGTATATTCTAATGTAAGTGTCAAGTTGTCTCTCTCTCTCCTCTCTCTCCTCCTCTCTCCCTCTTTTTTTTCCTGTATATTCTAATGTAAGTGTCAGGTTGTCTCTCTCTCTCTCTCTCTCTCTCTCTCCCTCTATTATTTCCTGTATATTCTAATGTAAGTGTCAGGTTGTCTCTCTCTCCTCCTCTCTCCCTCTCTTTTTTCCTGTATATTCTAATGTAAGTGTCAGGTTGTCTCGCTCTCTCCTCTCTCTCCCTCTCCTCCTCTCCCCCTCCCTTTTTTCTTGTATATTCTAATGTAAGTGTCAGGTTGTCTCTCTCTCTCCTCTCTCTCCTCCTCTCTCTCCTCCTCTCTCCCTCTATTATTTCCTGTATATTCTAATGTAAGTGTCAGGTTGTCTCTCTCTCTCTCCTCCTCTCTCCCTCTCTTTTTTCCTGTATATTCTAATGTAAGTGTCAGGTTGTCTCTCTCTCCTCCCTCTCTCTCCTCCTCTCTCTCCTACTCTCTCTCCTCTCTCCCTCTCTTTTCCCCTGTATATTCTAATGTAAGTGTCAGGTTCTCTCTCTGTCCTCTCTCTCCTTCTCTCTCCCTCTATTATTTCCTGTATATTCTAATGTAAGTGTCAGGTTGTCTCTCTCTCTCCTCCTCTCTCTCTCTTTTTTCCTGTATAATGTAAGTGTCAGGTTGTCTCTCCATCTCTCTCCTCTCTCCCTCTCTTTTTCCTATATATTCTAATGTAAGTGTCAGGTTATCTCTCTCTCTTCTCTCTCTCCCCCTCTCTCCCTCTCCTCCTCTCTCCCTCTCTTTTTCCTGTATATTCTAATGTAAGTGTCAGGTTCTCTCTCTCTCTCTCTCTCTCTCTCTCTCTCTCTCTCTCCTTCCTCTCTCCCTCTCTTTTTTCCTGTATATTCTCATGTAAAAGTCAAGTTGTCTCTCTCTCTCCTCTCCCTCTCCTCCTCTCTCCCTCTCTTTTTTCCTGTATATTCTAATGTAAGTGTCAGGTTGTCTCTCCATCTCTCTCCTCTCTGCTCCTCTCTCCCTCTCTTTTTCCTATATATTCTAATGTAAGTGTCAGGTTATCTCTCTCTCTTCTCTCTCTCCCCCCTCTCTCCTTCTTCTCTCCCTCTCTTTTTTCCTGTATATTCTCATGTAAAAGTCAAGTTGTCTCTCTCTCTCCTCTCCCTCTCCTCCTCTCTCCCTCTCTTTTTTCCTGTATATTCTAATGTAAGTGTCAGGTTGTCTCTCTCTCTCCTCTCTCCTCCTCTCTCTCCTCCTCTCTCCCTCTCTTTTTTCCTGTATATTCTAATGTAAGTGTCAGGTTCTCTCTCTCTCCTCTCTCTCCTTCTCTCTCCCTCTATTATTTCCTGTATATTCTAATGTAAGTGTCAGGTTGTCTCTCTCACTCCTCCTGTATATTCTAATGTAAGTGTCAGGTTGTCTCTCTCTCTCTCTCCTCTCTGCTCCTCTCTCCCTCTCTTTTTCCTATATATTCTAATGTAAGTGTCAGGTTATCTCTCTCTCTTCTCTCTCTCCCCCTCTCTCCCTCTCCTCTCTCTCCTCCTCTCTACCTCTCTTTTTTCCTGTATATTCTAATGTAAGTGTCAGGTTATCCCTCTCTCTCCTCCTCTCTCCCTCTCCTCCTCTCTCCCTCTCCTTTTTCCTGTATATTCTAATGTAAGTGTCAGGTTGTCTCTCTCTCCTCCTCTCTCCCTCTCTTTTTTCCTGTATATTCTAATGTAAGTGTCAGGTTGTCTCTCTCCTCTCTCTCTCTCTTCTCTCTCCACCTCTCTCCCTCTCTTTTTTCCTGTATATTCTAATGTAAGTGTCAGGTTGTGTCTCTCTCCTCTCTCTCACATCCTCTCTCCCTCTCTTTTTTCCCGTATATTCTAATGTAAGTGTCAGGTTGTCTCTCTCTCTCTCTCCTCTCTCTCCTCCTCTCTCCCTCTCTTATATCCTGCATATTCTAATGTAAGTGTCAGGTTGTCTCGCTCTCTCCTCTCTCTCCCTCTCCTCCTCTCCCCCTTTCTTTTTTCCTGCACATTCTAATTTAAGTGTCAGGTTGTCTCTCTCTCCTCCTCTCTCCCTCTCCTCCTCTCTCCCTCTCTTTTTCCCTGTATTCTAATGTAAGTGTCAGGTTGTCTCTCTCTCTCCTACCTCTCTCTCCTCCTCCCTCTCCTCTCTCCCTCTCCTCCTCTCCCTCTCTTTTTTCCTGTATATTCTAATGTAAGTGTCAGGTTGTCTCTCTCTCTCCCTCTCTTCTTCTCTCTCTCCTCCTCTCTCTCCTCTCTCCTCCTCTCTCTCCTCTCTCCCTCTCTTTTTCCCTGTATAGTCTAATATAAATGTCAGGTTGTCTCTCTCTCTCTTCTCTCACCTCCTCTCTCCCTCTCTTTTTCCTATATATTCTAATGTAAGTGTCAGGTTGTCTCGCTCTCTCTCCTCTCTCTCCTCCTCTCTCCCTCTCCTCCTCTTTCTCTCTTTTTTCCTCTATATTCTAATGTAAGTGTCAGGTTGTCTCTCTCTCCTCCTCTCTCCCTCTCCTCCTTTTTCTCTCTTTATTCCTGTATATTCTAATGTAAGTGTCAGGTTGTCTCTCTCTCTCCCTCTCTTCTTCTCTCTCTCCTCCTCTCTCTCCTCTCTCCTCCTCTCTCTCCTCTCTCCCTCTCTTTTTCCCTGTATAGTCTAATATAAATGTCAGGTTGTCTCTCTCTCTCTTCTCTCTCCTCCTCTCTCCCTCTCTTTTTCCTATATATTCTAATGTAAGTGTCAGGTTGTCTCGCTCTCTCTCCTCTCTCTCCTCCTCTCTCCCTCTCCTCCTCTTTCTCTCTTTTTTCCTCTATATTCTAATGTAAGTGTCAGGTTGTCTCTCTCTCCTCCTCTCTCCCTCTCCTCCTTTTTCTCTCTTTATTCCTGTATATTCTAATGTAAGTGTCAGGTTGTCTCTCTCTCTCTCCTACTCTCTCCCTCTCTTCTTTCCTGTATATTCTAATGTAAGTGTCAGGTTGTCTCTCTCTCCTCCCTCTCTCTCCTCCTCCCTCTCCTCTCTCCCTCTCCTCCTCTCTCCCTCTCTTTTTTCCTGTATATTCTAATGTAAGTGTCAGGTTGTCTCTCTCTCCTCCCTCTCTCTCCTCCTCTTTCTCCTACTCTCTCTCCTCTCTCCCTCTCTTTTTCCCTGTATATTCTAATGTAAGTGTCAGACTGCATGTACTTCTCGCTGCAGTAGAACCAGAGACACGAGGCTTCAGCTTGTTCCTGTCAAAGCTTCAACTGAGCCGCTGCACACAGGCTAACGGCTAACAGGCTAATGGCTAACAACTAACAAGGCTGTGCAACATTATCTGCACTTTGGCTGTGTAACATTAGGCTGTGTAATATTATCTGCACTTTGCAAAGTGCAGATAATGTTACAGTGTTAAAGGCAGATTTTTACTCTCCTAAAGCAGACCTTTTCTGCAAAATCAGCTTTTCAGAGCTTGGTCCAGTTATATTGTTTCTTCTCACTAACTCATTGAAGTCATCATTTTGGTACAAATGAAAAAAATCCATTGTTCTCTAGTGCGATGTGCAGCTGTCCATAGGGGGTGCCGACAGCATGTGGCGCTTTGTTGTGATGACGTCAGCGGATTTGTTTATTTTATTAAGTCGTTTTAGATGAATATTGTGATTTAAAATGTTCACAGTTTATCATGATTATAACACAATATGTCAAAAACAGAACTAGTTCATTTGAAACAGTTTTCAGTGGTCCAAAGTTATTCCTTACTGATCCTATGCATTCAGAGCATCCTGATTATTAACTATGATGAGTTTATAAGTGCTTTCTACAATGTTTAGAGACCAGAGCGAAGTTCCTGGTGCAATAAAACATTTTATAATTGGCCGATGGCAGACAGATGTCATTTAGACTCTGTGGCTGCTCTCACACTCTGCACAGAGCTGTGGTGTGTTTGTCCAGTGTGAGTGCAGACGAGCCGTAACACAGCACACGGTGGCACAGAGGAGGAGTAAGGAGCTCATGTACACTAGTAATGGGACTTTCAGCTCTTTTTTCATGTCAAAGAGAAGAAAAAAGAAAAGAATGGCTCTTATTTATATGACAGAAGCCAACGTCATCACAGAGACGACTGACCGAGCCTCAGTTGTGTTTAAAATGGTTCAAACTCAAAGTGGGGCTGTGTTTACTCTTTGAAATGACTATATTACATAAAACATTGCACTTCAAAAATAATGAAATAAAATAAATAACGATGGCAGATATGTTTTTTTGTGCACAAAGCTCTCACTCACGTCGCCTTCTCTGCTCCTTATTGTGTTGGTTCAGAGTTAATCAGTGTAAAAATGCATCAAAATTTCACAAAGATTTGGTTCATTTTAAAAACAAGATCCAGTTCCAACTGTTTATGTTAAGGAACCGTTCAAAGAAACCATTCAAAAGAGCAGACTCGTTCAGGAGCACACTTATGCTTATGAGGAGCTTCAAGGCATCTCTATGGAGTGTCAAACATCAGATACTAATTGACACTAAAAGTACTCAAATCTATACTCATCTGAGCAAGTATCAAAACTGACAGAAAGAATCACATGACTAAAACAGTTTGATCTTGAGTGTGATCAGAACTAGTTTAAGAGCAAATGGCATGATAAACATGTACATTATATATTATTTGGTGTATGAGCTTAGAGAATGATCCCCCACCCCCAGAAAAGTGATATAATGCAGCTTTAAAGTAGTGCAGGCTTGTGTCTGTGAGGCAGTTGAAGTGAGCACAGGAGTTTGAGATGATGGATGGGTTAGCTGCTCTCTGCTATGGCACAGTGGGCTGCAGCTCTGTCTGTGTTTACTCGGCGTCAGCGTCTTGTCTCTTAATGATTTATTTTTAACGATGCTTTCCTTATTTTCCATTATCTCTGTTCACACTCCGCCTCCTCCGTGTGATGGCAGCTCAGTAATTATCTCAAATCTAAAAAGTTCATTTTACACAGAGCTGATGTGGCTTTCCTGGAATTCCTTTGCCAAAAACCTGGAATAATGGGCATTTAAAGACTTCAGTCTGGTCTGAAGGAGAGAGGAAGGCAGAGGGCGCCATCTAGTGGCGACATAGTGTAAATACAACAGGAGGGAGCGTGAACATACAGAGGATCCAAGAGCCTGGAGAACTCTGAGAGATTCACTGTTATGGAAATACATCTCCAAATGTCTGATGCACAAATGTTGAAGCTTCTCATTATTAGTTTTGGATCAGCTCCACAAACTTGTCATATAATTAATCATATGCTTGAATAAACTAAGCTAAACTCAGACATGACTGAAGTCATAGTCTTTGTCCCACAGAAACATAGAGAAAGTCTCAGCAGTCACCTCCAGTCTCTCTCTCTCTAAAACCTTCAAATCAGGTTAGAAATCTAGGGGTAATAATGGACTCAGACTGGAACTTTAACAGCCACATCAAATAATAACATCTGCAGCTTTTTACCACCTAAAAACATTGGAAAAATCAAAGGTTTACTGTCAAAGTCAGACTTAGAGAGACTTATCCATGCATTTGTCTCCAGTAGGTTAGACTACTGTAACGGCCTGCTCACTGGCCTCTCCAAATGAGCCTTAAGACAGAACAGTACATCCAGAACACTGCTGCTCCTGACTAGAACCAGGAAGTACTTCACACAGGTGTCCTGTGCTCAGGTCTCTGCACTGGCTCCTGTGGCTCAGAGAAGAGACTTTAAAGCAGCTCTGTTTGTGAACAAGTCTCTCCATGGGCCAGCACCAAAGTACATCTCCCACATGTTAGAGCCACATGAACCATCTCACACTCTGAGGACTTCAGGAACAGGCCTCCTTGTGCCCAGAGTCAGGACTAAACATGGGGAATCAACGTTTCAGTTTTATGCAGCTAAAACCTGGAACAATCTTCCTGAAGATGTGAGACAGGCCTCTACTTTGACAATGTTTAAATCCAGGCTCAAACAGTTCTGTTTAGCTGTGCATATGACTGAAAGGTTTTTTTATTCTGCACTCTTCTGTTTTAATGTTCATTTTATGATGATTATTTATGTTTTGATTTGTTGTATTGTGATTTCAATGTCTTTCTTATTCTGTAAAACACTTTGAATTACTTTGAATTTCCTTGTTCACCTTTGGAGATGTGGATCAGGACTGTTCATGCAGGTCCAGGGGATGGAGCAGTTGGTATTTAATGGGGATTTGTTTTGTGCATAATTGATTCAGAAAATGGTGCCATTTTTTCAAGCCCAAAGACATGATTCTTGTCAGTTAAAAGGACTTTAAACCATAAGATTAATATGATGAGTTTGTGGAGTCAATCCCAAACTAATTATGATAATTTGTGGATCAGAGGTTTGGAGATTTCTTTCAAAAACAGTGAGTTATATCGGCCCCTGCCTTCATCTGAAATGATGACATCATCTAATTCTACGCAATCTATTAATCAGATTTTAAAAGTCTACAGCCAATCCCTTGCCAGTAACACCGTGAGGACGGGAGGGCATTTGACACACAGGGGTATAAGAGGACGGGAGGGCATCTGACACAAGGATATACACTAGGTTGACGGGAGGGCATCTGGCACACAGGTTTACAGAACGATGGGAGGGGATCTGACCCACAGGTTTACATAACTATGGAAGAGCATCTGACACTCTCCCTGTCATTGCAGCGGTGGCAGAAGTCGGGCACTCACCTGGAGCACTTGGTATCTCGGTTCTGTCTGGACTCGGAGATGGCTCTAGATGGTCTGGACTCGTCTCGGATGCTGGTTATCAGCCCCTGTGAGCTGAGTGCGTATACACAGCGCTGGGACCTACCCTTCTCCTGACCCTCTCCTTACCACACCAAGATGGAGGACAGAGACATGCCCTGCTTCTTACCATACCAAGATGGAGAACAGAGACATGCCATTCTCCTGACCACAGCAACTTGGAGAATAGAGACATGACCTGCTTCTTACCACACCTACATGGAGGACAGAGGTGTGCTTTTGTCCTGACCCCCTCCAGACCACAGCAACATGGAGGACAGAGACGCACCCTGCTCTTGACCACACCGAGATGAAGGACAGATTTGTGGCTTTGTCTTGACCGCAGCAATTGTGTCAGTCATGCTAGTCGTTAGCTTGACTTTATTTTCATTGTTTTACTCGCCAAAAACTTTCCTCTGTCACTTGAAACCTTAGTTTGCCATCCATCCATATTCATTCATCCATCTTCTGCTTATCCAAGGCCAGATAACTGCTAAAGAGCTCGTCGAACAGATCAGTGCAGAGAAACATGGAAGCTAACTGATTTGATATTTCATGTTTTGCCATTATGGCCTTACAGTATTTTTGTATTTTTCTAAAATTAAAGGTTAAGAAACATTCTTTGCAAACTCCATTTAACTTAAATAGCAATCTATTTTAGTAGTTTCTGGTGACCAGAATAATGAAAATAAAGTCAAGCTAATGGCTAACATGACTGACATATTGGGTAAATGACACATATTGTCAGTGGTTTTCTCCTGACGCCCACATGGAGGACAGCGATGGGCCCTTCTCCTGACGCTCTCATACTCCCCCTGTGTGAGAGGGAGCGAGACAGCGCCCTCTACAGACTTCATAAAGACTTCACACTGTTTTTTTTAATACAGGAGAGGGACGCCAAAGCTGCATGAACTGAGGGCTACAAGTTGGAGCATTCTGATTCTGGCTGTGTCCAAAACTACTTTATAACCTTAAGCACAGTGACAGTACTTCTCCACATATATACTTTTATTATGCTCTATATAAGACCAACATGTTAAAGTTGCAGGTTCGACTCCCAGGCCTTTCTGTGTGGAGTTTGCATGTTCTCCCTGTGTCTGGGTGGGTTTCCTCTGGGCACTCCGGTTTCCCCCATCCACACAAAAATGCACAACAGGTCAAATCCTCCAGCTGAGGAAGTCCTGGCCAAGACTAACTCAAAATATGATTGTTGGGAGCGACGTCTGGAAAAGAAGGCACCTCGGTGGTCCGTTATTAATGTTAGTATCTTGATTTAGGGACAAAATAGTCAAATAAAAACACCAGGATAGAGCGGGTTAATATGAACATTTTAAGACCAAAATGACGAGTCTGACAGCAGCAGTTACAGAGAGAGGGGCCACAGTTTACAATAGAAAGTGAAGTGGAGCCAGAATTACGCCTGTAATCACTTCTTATTTGGAACGTGACTAGCGGGTTAGTTATGTTCATTTATATATACAGTTGTCCCTCGCTATATCGCGGTTTACCTTTCGCTGTCTCGCTGTGTAATCATGCAGGAAGAGATTCCAGACCAGGTAGAGAGTTGAAAGAAGTTTATCTCATGACATGAATGAAGTTACAGACAGAAAGCACATTCATATGTGTGTGTGTGTGTGAATGAGTGAGAGGGTGAGTGAGTGAGTGTGTAAGAGAGTGGGGGTGTATGAGTATGCTTGTGGTTGGGGGAAGGAGAGTACAGGTGTGTTAGAGGTGAGGTGTGTTTGTGAGTGAGTTTGTGTGTTCGAGAGTTTACGAAGGAGCCATCCAGTACTTACACCCAAAGAAAGGTACTATTTATAGAACGCTGGTCCTATAAGGACTTAAACTATATTTACATACTGTCCGTACAAGGTCATAGATACAAGGTCATGGTCATGGATGTATCGTTAACTGTTCACAGACAGGTAAAATATGTTGCTAACAGCTGCTTGCAGTCATTAAAAATATGTATTACAAGACCTCTTGTCAACCCAAAGATGAATATCCGTATCAAGTTGCCGAAGTAGCAGATTCCATTGCCAGTGTCCATTCTGAAAATAAGTATGTGTCACATTCTTACAGGGAAACAAGTTCACATCAATGTTGTAACACACAGTATTCAACACAAGGTTTAAGAGTAAAGTAATGAGGAAAAAAAAAAAAAAAAAAATCATGCTTTCGCGCTGTTTCGCAGATTTTTTTAGGGCAAATTTACATGCTTTTTTTTACAGTGTATGAACGGGCATTGTGTTCTGCGTCCTGATTGGCTGAGGGACTGTAGACCATTGTCCATCATCCTCCGTGCAGTATCTCCTGTTCAGTACAGAATATGTTCAGACAAATTTACATACAGTGGGTACGGAAAGTATTCAGACCCCCTTAAATTTTTCACTCTTTGTTATATTGCAGACATTTGCTAAAATCAAGTTCATTTTTTTCCTCATTAATGTGCACACAGCACCCCATATTGACAGAGAAACACAAGATTGTTGAATTTTTTGCAGAATTATTAAAAAAGAAAAACTGAAATATCATAGGGCCATACATACTCAGACCCTTTGCTGTGACCCTCATATATATTATATATTTCTTCTGAGCAAATGAGAATCATGAGGTCAAAGGAACGGCCTGAAGAGCTCAGACAGAAACATGGCAAGGCACAGATCTGGCCAAGGTTAGAAAAAAATTTCTGCTGCACTTAAGGTTCCTAACAGCACAGTGGCCTCCATAATCCTTAAATGGAAGACGTTTGGGTCGACCAGAACCTTCCTAGAGCTGGCCGTCTGAGCCACTGAGAACCCAGAGATCACTGTGGCTAAGCTCCAGAGATGCAGTTGGGAGATGGGAGAAAGTTCTAGACAGTCAACCATCACTGCAGCCCTCCACCAGTCAGGGCTTTACGGCAGAGTGGTCCGACGGACCTGTCATCACCTGTCCAATACAGTCCCAACAGTGAAGCACGGTGGTGGCAGCATCATGCTGTGGGGGTGTTTTTCAGCTGCAAGGACAGGACGACAGGTTGCAATCGAAGGAAAGATGAATGCTGCCAAGTACAGGGATATATCCTGGATGAAAACTTTCTCCAGAGTGGACATCAGTTTTTCTATTTTAATTATTCTGCAAAAAAATTCTGTCAATATGGGGTGCTGTGTGGACATTAATAAGGAAAAAAATATGAAGTTACTATTAATTAAGAGAGAAATGTGAGCAAATGTTAATGCCTGTCTGAGAAGTGTATAAAGTGTGTGGTGAGGGGTTTTACAGTCTTAAAACAATAGAATAATTGTAAAAAATAAAGCTGACGACTTCGCGGATTTCACCTATTGCGGGTTATTTTTAGAACATAACCCCTGTGATGGGGGACAAATGTTTTAAGTCTATGTTTTACCCAGAGACAATGAAGGATGGGTCAAATACAAAGGACGATAAAATCTAAAATAAAAAAAAATAAAAAAGAATTAAAAAGTAGTTTTGTGGACACAGCTGAGATTTTCCCACTGAACACAGAAAAAACTGATGATCTTTCTAAGTCATACACCAGGAGCTGATTCTGAAGTGCACCTTAAAGAGTTTATTATGATGTAACTGCACCTGTGTAAAATGAAGCACAAGTCATGTTCATTTATGGAATTATTTATTTACAAAACAGGAGACAGTTTGTTCAATACATTCACTCAAATGTCCTATATGACATAAAATGAAATCGTGCAAGCTTTAAGTCATGTTCTAATGCTGTCACCTCCTCAAAAACAGACCTGGAGTTGTGTTTTGTTTCATTCACACATATTTGAGTAACTCTTTGTTATTAGTCCGTCTACATCCCTAAAGCTCAAAATGCTCTCTTCCACCTTGTGATGTCATGAAGTGGTAGTTTTCAAGTTAACAGCTCCTTTTACCTTTAGTTCAGTAGAGATTGGTAATTCCAGGACAGAAATTATCCAAATGATTCTAGTGAAGGTGTGTGGAGTTTAAAAACACAGTGGAGCGCTTCCTGTATTACCACATGATGACATCACATGGTGGAACAGCATGTTTTTCCATTTTCAGCCTAAATATATAGGGTTTGTGTGTTAAACATGTGTGAATGAAACAAAAACACAACTCCAGGTCTGTTTGTGATGAGGAAACTACATTAGAACAGATCAGAAATGGTACATTATGGGCCTTTAAATGTTTCACTATGGGCAGAAGCTGACATGGCAAAACTAACATGAGGCAGATACAAGAGCATATTTGAATAATGACAATAACATGTATGTAGAGCCATAAGTTTAATAAATAAATAAGTGCATTATTAGCCAAAGACATGGAAATCTGGGCAATAATCATTTAAAGGTCCTATATTCAGATAAACTAACACAATGATCCACAGGTGTCATAAATTATAACTTTAAAGCAGACACAAGCACAATATGTCTGCTTTAATAATGTGAAATAAACAATAATACAGCATTGTAGTGAAAGAGTGAGTCTGTGCAGAGTTTTGACAATGAGCCTGTACTAGATCATTTGTGCAACTATTGTTTCTAAACTGCTTTAAATTTGCCTGGATCCAGACTCCACACTTGTTCAACACTTTATGAAGATGTGAGTCTGGTCACTGCTGAATCTCCCAGAGTTCAGATGGGTGTAATTGACAGGTGGATTAGTCGATCAGGGACATGCATATTCTGTATCAAAACAAATATGCGTCTGCTTACAAGGATAAAACAAACAACAAGGACAAAAATATCACAGGACTGAAAAACATGGCGGACTTCTGTAGAATCAATGAAGAACTAAACTCAACTGACACTACAAACACTTAAATACAGAAACTGGTTCACCTAAAGGATCAAACCCCGAGCCATAAGCAAAGTAATGTTGTCTACTCCATTCAGTGTAGTGAAAAGTGCAGTGAGTGTTACACGGGAGAAACAGCCACAGCTACTTCATAAGAGAATGGACCAACACCGTCACAAGAGCTCCTCAGGACCCCAGTCTGCTGTACATCTCCATCTCAAAGACACTAACCACTCCTTTGAAGATAGTGAGGTTCAGATCTGAGCCAGAGAAAAGAAATAGTTTGCGAGAGGAGTTAAAGAAGCTATTTTTGTTAGGAAAGACAATCCTTCCTTGAACAGGAATGGGGGGCCTTAGACATCATCTCTCGCCGATCTACAACTCCATCCTCAGACCCAAAACAAAGAAAACAAAAGCAGGGTCATTAAAGGTTGAATAGGGTAATTTAAGATGAAACTGGAGACAGTGCAGTTTCCGTGTAGCTGGCTCCTCCCTTCACATAGATATGAGGCAGCGGCCACCAGCAGTAATCTGACCAGAACTGAAGAAGCAGCTTGGATGAGCAGCCAAACATATTCACTCCTACAACAATTTGTCCAGTTGACAGATTTAATTTTGTCTTTTGCTATAAACTCATTTGAGGAGACAGAAGTGTGACTGTGGCTGACCCATGACCAATGAGCTCACTGACATGAACAAATCTGATTGGATGTCTGGGTTTGTCAGGAAACGGTTAAAGTGTGACTAAACCCTAAATAAACTTAAGTTCATGTCACCTTAAAAAAGTCAGTTTAGCAGAATATAAGAGCTTTAACAGAGAGTAACATCTGATAGAGGAAACTACAGCCCGACCAACAGCCTGGTCCTCCTGTTTGACATCACCCGCTCCAGGAACAACTTTCACTTTGTATTTGACATGATTAAAGAGAGATTCAGCCTGTGTGCATGTGGAATTATCCTTATTTATATTTTTATGAAATACTGGAAATGTGTTGTTATTTTTGCAATATTTAAATGACAATAATCTGATAAAGGACTCGTGAGGGGCTGTTTGCTCTGTCTAATGTTTAACAGCCTAAAACCTACCAGTGATGTCACAATGATTTGATCAAATATTGATTATAATTATTTTTTATTTCCAGCCATTTATGCAGATATTTGAAAAATCTGGTTTAGACCTTGCTTGTTTTTGGATTAGCCCCTGGTTCAGTCCCAGTTTAGTCCTGGTTGAGGGATGGGTTTTATACAAATTCTGATTTGTGGTTTTGATCTTGGTTTAGTCAAAAAACATGCTGAATTAGTCCTGGTTTAGTCCTGGCTTAGTCCCAGTTTAATGCTGGTTTAGCCCTGGTTTAATGCTAGTTTAGTCCTGGTTTAATGCTGGTTTAGTCCTAGTTTAGTCCCGGTTTAATGCTGGTTTAGTCCCCGTTTAATGCTGGTTTAGTCCTGGTTTAGTCCTGGTTTAGTCCATATATTCAGTAAACAAAGACTTTTAAAACCCAGTAGTCACCTGAATGAATGAGTGATGACATTATTAATTAACCAGGTCAAAGTTCCCTCTCATTATGTCATGTCATTGGCAGGTTTTATGCACTTGTTTTTGTTGTAATTAAAGGTCTATTTCACTGCTGAAAAATGAACTGCATCATTTTGTATCTGACAAATAAATCTTTTATAACAAGAACTCATTTGTCCTGTTTGTTATGAAGCAGATGTTATCGTTTTAAAAGCTCTACTATGAGACATTCTCTTCATGGAGATAGATAAGTGAAAACCAAACATTGAAACATTCCAGGTAAAGTAGTAACAAAAGGGGACATTGTCTGAATTGTTACACAGTAAGACTTTAATGTCAGGTTTGTTGTTAGTTGATATTTGTGGCATGAGACCCCTAGTCATTAATTATGGGCAGAAAGGCAATGAGACTACAAATCAAGTCATTTAAAAAAAAGCAAAAAACAAAAAAACAAAAACCATTAAGTAGAGTTCATTGCATTTTACAAAAGAAACCACTGTGTTATATTTTATTGAGTGGGAACTGGCCTATCCATAAAGAAAGTTCATATTACAAATGGTAAACCTTTTAATTTAGTGACAAGTATCGTTAATTTATCTAAACACATACACAACACAAATCAACTTGCCCATCTCATTTAAAGGTGCACTGTGTGACTTTTCTGAGCCTATTTCTCATCGACCAGCACCCTAAGGAGCCACCCAGGCTGTTGGTGGTCGCTAATAGGGGGCCTCCTGCATGAAAGTCAGATGTCTTACCAGTTGAGCTGGCCAGCCACTATCTACATCTCTATCTTTATCTGTCTATTCATCTATCTCTCTCTTACTAAAACCATGCATTCTTTCTGTGGGTAATATCCACAGATTGTACTTGATCTGGCATTACTGCTCATCTTCAAGAAGATAGGCCACATACGTTTAAAGTAAATCAAATAAAACACACATCAGTGTCTTCACAGAGGTGCAAATGCAAGGACCATATATTTCAAAAATGAAAAAAATAAATTAAAAGAACAGCACTCCGATGGCCAATGCCCATTTGTTACATAGGTTTAAAGACAAACTGAGGAACATTGTACAAAGTAATCTTTCCATGGAGATAAGCATTTGGCATACTCTCCACCAGAAAAGTTACACACTGCACCTTTAAACATGAATATCCAATGATGAGAAATTCAATGTTTAGGCTTATGTAATAACAATGCTGTAAGGTTTATGTAATAACAGTGCAATAAGGCTTATGTAATAACAGCACTATAACAATGCTGTAAGGTTTATGTAATAACAGTGCAATAAGGCTTATGTAATAACAGCACTATAACAATGCTGTAAGGTTTATGTAATAACAGTGCAATAAGGCTTATGTAATAACAGCGCTATAAGGCTTATGTAATAACAATGCTGTAAGGTTTATGTAATAACAGTGCAATAAGGCTTATGTAATAACAGTGCAATAAGGCTTATGTAATAACAATGCTGTAAGGTTTATGCAATAACAGTGCAACAAGGCTTATAAAATAACAGAGCTATAAGGCTTATGAAATAATGATGCTATAAAGCTTATGTAATAAGGCTCATTATAGACTCAAAATAGATTGTATATTTATTATTTTTTTTATGTTAATGATTCAAACATGTCTCTGTCCTGTTTACATTAGTTATAGATGAGAACAGTTTGTGAGGAGGGGAACCAGAGAGGGGGTGGGTTCAGGGAACATACAGACAGAGAAAGAGTGAACCATCAGAGCCTCATTCAGCGGATCCTCGCACTTTTACCCCAAATCCTGCTCAAGATGCACCCATAAACCTCCTCTGCACCCGCACGACAGGCAAAAGAACCGTGTCAGAGGAAGATATGCACGATCGAAGCAGTTGACACCATTTTTATTTGACCCTTTTAGCGTTTTCTTCACAAGGAGGTTCGATTCACGTAAGTACAATGACCTTTTTACGCTATTTTTAGGCCGAGTTCCACGCATTTGCTGACCAATGCTAAAAATATCTCAAATACCAAATAGTTAAAATACAATGGGATATTTGCGTGTTGCAAAATAGGCATTATTCCCGTAAAAGCTCGATCGTATGATGTTAGATAACGTTTTGATCGAGGGATGCATTTTACGTTGCACCGTAAATTTGTAGTCCATTATTAAATCCTTTTAGCGCTTAGAAACATGTAACAAAACTAAAACAAGATATTAAAAACATATTTAATGTGATAATTAAATGTATTTTTGGTGTAATTACTTAAAAATAACGTTTTAGTTCAGTCTGGGGATGTATTTTAGCGTCGTACCGTTGATTTGTAGTCCATTAGTGGATTACTTTAGCGCTGAGAAAAGGGCGTAAAACTACAAAACTGCCTAGGCCCATTACTGCCGTTTTGAAAACAAATACATACAATATCTGTAGATCCTTACTATTAATTCATTTATACAAACTTTATAACAAATAAATGTGTTTTTGGTCGATGTTGTGATGTACTAACTTTTCTTTTAATTTAGGCAACGCTGTCATTTTTACATTTCGGTTACGTCATTTTCGTGCGACGCTAGCTGTAGTGTGACTTTTTGGACAGATTTAAACTAAAATGCGAGTTTTATATGAATTCATATGGATCGAAACACAAACATAAATCATGTCCCAGCTCACGGGCAAGTGGAGTGAGTATTTAACGAAAATATCTTTCAATTTTACCGTTAAGTACAAGAAATACGAGTGATTTTGTCTCGAAACCAGCGTTGGCACGGTAGCATAACAAGTTGCTAAGTTTCCAATACATACTTTTAAAATATAAAATAACTAACTGGCATATTTACACATCTAATTTACACATCTATAACATATTTTAAGACTTAAGAGGAAAAATGTCACCCCAAAATGGCCTAAATATGTTGATAATTTATCTATTTCCTGGAGGTGCAGCGTTGATGACATTTCTAAGTGGTGTGCTTCTTATCTGTGGTTTTGTTTAGCAGACTGTTACATTTGGAGGATTTACTGAAGTTGATCCAATTAGAGGAGGTATTAAAGCATTTGATCACAGTTAGCCTCTGGGGTTTGGTGATAAATTCATCAACAAAAGAGAGGATTATGAAGGTAGTGATTGTGAAGAATCCAGATTAGGCTTTTACTAGCAGTTTAATAAAGTGCTATTATTAACATTACAGTGAGTGGATCTAAATAAAAAAGTGATAATACTGAAATTTGTGAAATGAAATGTACAGGGTTAGGCTAAATATGTGTTAAACTTAATCATAAACTCTCTCTAAACGATCTGTAGAATAAAGCTACTGTTTTTGTTTCTGAGTATGCCTAATGACTGAAGAATATGAACCAACTAAACCAGAATTACACCAGGGCGAAACTGATATTCCAGGTTTGCAACGAACAAAGATTTCTATTTTGAATTTGTTTTTTAAAAAAGAAATATGTTGATTTTGTATTCCGTATAGCAATTACAGATAGCACATTAGTGAAAATGATCTAATTCTATGATGTTTTTGGTGATATTATTTTTTTCTTTTGTAAATTCATAATTAACCCTTTCTCCTCTCACAGCCCCTCCATGTTGCGGCTGCCTGTGACTGCACTCGGTTCCTCTCTGTTTCCTCGGATCGCTTCTTCCTCTTCTCCTCACTTCATCCGTCATCTTGTCTCCCCCGCGGCTCCCCCGTTTTACCCATGGTACACTGCCACAACCCTTCCCTTTCCTATGAGCCCGGTGCGATTTCTGTACTCGGGACGAGGTTTTGGGCCTAACTTTCGACAAATCTGTTCAACAAATGGTTTGAGAATGGAGCGACGAGAGAGAGAGCGAGAACCACCTTTTAAACGGAGGAAAAGTTCAGAAGAAAGACCCAAATTAGAAAATACTAAAGAAAAGACTCATAATTACAAAAAGGACTCAGGTTTATTGGACAAAAGTCAAGCTGGGAGATATTTTAGTCGAGAGAAAGATGTGGACAGGACTAAAAAAGTGCAACAGGCAAACATGGAGGAGGAGGTTGCGGGTTCAAATCCGAGGATGACATCGATCGATGATAACCAAGCTCAGAGTAATGTTCATGTGAAACGTAAGTCTTTAAGAATGTAGGAATGAGTATAGTATATAGTATTGTATTTTGGCCTTTCTCTGTGTGGTTTGTATGTTTTTCCTGTGTCTGGGTATGTTTTCTTTAGAGCTCCCATCAAACATGCACAATAATCCTCCAGCTAGCTACTCCTGACTTGGATCCAGGCTCAGATCTGGTCCACTGCTCCTAGAATCTGCAAACCACAACATTTCTTATAAAACAGGTCCTTGTGTAGTTTAACAGCAAACAGCAAGTTTTGATCTCTCTCTGGGTCAGATGCACAGGACACATTTACATATGCTGACATTATTCACCTTGTTAATGAAATAGAGTTGTTAAGAGTGATGTCACTTCTGGGTCCAGCAGCTGATTGAAAAAATTTTCTTTTTTTACCGATGACTCTTGTTTTTGTCTCTTGTTTGATGAATAAGGAAAAAAAAAACAATCAGCTGTTGCCAGTTGGAATCGGAAGTGACATTTTCACTTAACAACTCCATAGTCCAGCCCCCCCTCCCGTTTTTTCATTCAGTTGTCTAATAAAGTACTTGCCTATCTATCTGCATACACCCCTATAATGTTATATACTGCTGTTATATACATTATATGAGGATTCTTTGTTCCCAGTGTCATGACTGTGACACTTTGTGCGACTACAGCACCACTTTTTACTCACTCCAGGACTAAAATATATTAACATTCATTGATCTTCTTGGAAGATCATGTTTTAATATTTTTAAATTTCTGATCCTGTTCTAGGGTTATCAAAAATATTGAAAATCTGATACAAATACTAATATCACCTGAGCATTTATCACATATATATAAAGGTTCACAGGACAAAAATGAAGTTTTCCTGAATATCTTTATAATGATGTCTCTGTATCTTTTCACAAGTATATGACACATAGACTAGTATACACCCATGGACCACTATGAACTGAGGATTACACACATATAACACACATGGGAATAGAACACAAAGTTGAAATTAATTGAAATTGAAATTAATGTTGAAAATCAAATCCTATTGTTTAAATAAAGAGTATTTTTTTTATTACCATTGTGGTATCGGAATCAGTATTGAGTATTGTCTATTCCTTAGTATCAAAATAGAATTTGAAATGTTAGTATCTTAACAAAACTATCCTGTACTAAACCTTGTGTTCCACTTTCCCCCCCAGCTCTGCACAGACTGTGGGAGCTGGCTCCTCCCTGCCGCAGTGACACTACTCCTCCTCCAGGGGTCAGTGTGGGCTTTGACTTCACTGTGATGTCATACAACATTCTGTCTCAGGACCTGCTTGAAGATAATGCGTATCTGTACCGCCACTGTCACCCAAAGGTACTGAGCTGGGAGTACAGACTACCCAACTTACTCCAGGAGATACAGCACCACAACGCAGACGTGAGTTTAAACACACAGGAGCATCACAGTACAAAAGAAAATGTGTGATAACAATATCATTTACCTTTACTCAACGCTCTCCAGAGTCAGGTTTTATGTCGCATCAAGGGCCACATATTAAAATGGACTCTTGCTGTTTTATTCCATGGTCTAATGCAGTTCCCTCCTCAAAAACAGACCTGGAGTTGTGTTTTGTTTCATTCACATGTTTGAGTAACTCTTTATTATTAGTCTGTCTACATCTCCAAAGCTCAAAATGCTCTGTTCCACCTTGTGATGTCATGAAGCAGTAGTTTTCAAGTTTATGGCTTGTTCAGAAGAGACTCACTTCCAAGATCTAAATTATCCAAATGATTCTAGTGAAGGTATCCGTCCATCCATTTTCTTCCTCTCATCCGGGGACGGGTCGCAGGAGCATCAGTCTAAGCAGGGACTCCAGACTTTCCCTCACCCCAGACACGTCCTCCAGCTCCTCCGGTGGAATTCAAGGCTTTCCCAGGCCAGCCGAGGGACACAGTCCCTCCAGTGTGCCCTGGGTCTTCCCTGGGGCCTACTCCCAGTGGGGCCTGCCCGGAACACCTTCCTAGGGAGGTGTTCTAGTGAAGGTGTATGAAGTTTAAAATCACAGTTTAGCACATCCTGTATTACCACATGACATCACAAGTTGGAACAGAATGTTTTCAGTTTGAGAGAAGAACTCAGCCAAGATATGCAGGGTTTTATTTTATTATTTATAAAAATGTAAATGTGCCCGAGTTAGCTGACTAGAGCTAATTTTCATCGGTTGTCCCCAGGCCAGATGTAACAAGGCAACCTACAATTAAGAGAACATTCATATCAAAAACATTCAAAGATAAGAATTAAACATATTGAAAGACAATATAATGTGAACGTTTGTGTGTTAAACATGTTTGAATGAAACAAAACACAACTCCAGGTCTGTTTGTGATGAGGAAACAACATTATAACATAGATCAGAAAAATATCGGCCCTTTAACCAAACACACACAGCAAAGGGCCAGTCACTGTTGGTCAGTCAATAATAGTCAATAGTCAATAACTCACATGTGTGCATGTGAAACACAGAGAACCTCAATGAGACACTTCCATATGTTTGATAATGTTTATATAGGTAGATGTATGACGTATCTTTTGGCCCATTCAATAGGAAGCGTCAGCATTAGCCAGGCTCTCTGCCTGCCTCCCCTGACTGGAAAATCATGTGCAGTAGCTTTTATATCATCTCCTTATATGTCATGACATATAAGCCAGCCCCAGTAGTAACAGTAGTTACATGGCTGATGAATGTTTCGTATTGACACTTTGGTTTGTTTTTCTTGTAGATTCTGTGTCTGCAAGAAGTTCAGGAGGATCATTTTGTGATGCAACTCAGACCTGCTCTGGTGGCTCTGGGTAACTCCTCACTTAAGTTAATTTTTAATCAGGAAGAGTCTGTGTGTAGGTTTTACCCAAAAAAGACAGTTAGACCCTTTTTAAGATTTCCACTGTGACTGCTCCTATAGGCCAGTTCATGTCATTTAGAGTCATGTGGGACGGGACGGGAATAGAAACAATTGATTATAAATAAATAAATGAGAAATCATGAATTTTAGTGAATCAGAACAGAACTGTCAGTGAGCGATAACACAGGCGATTACAGTGAATGTAACGTTTTAATTAAAAACTCAGTGTTGCTGAGTTTGCGCGTGCATGCAGTTTTGTGTGTGGGTTGCAACAGAGATGGAATTCTTCTTAATCTAAGCTTTAAAACAGACCTATTGTGCAAAATCTACTCTTCAGAGCTTTTAACCATATAATTGTTTCCTACTCATTCACCCTCTGAAGTTGTATTTGGAGTGACACGTGCATGTCTGAGTAATCTTTATTCTCCTGTATTCAAGACGTCCTCCAATCAGCCCCCCTTTTCACCTCCACCGGTGCACGGACACTGTGACATACTTACTATGCTTTCCACTTATTTTCTTAATTGGCGATACTTGTAGGATTCGGCAGCGTTGCATAGACATTTTGGTACAAATGAAAAGAAAATCTGCTACTCGCTAGTGTGATGTGGTTTTATGTGCATATTGCAGTTCCACTATGGAGCAGACACAAGCACAATATGTTTTCTTTAAATCATCATAAATGCCTCTTTTTTTCTCTGCAGGTTACAAATGCGTGTACAAGAAGCGCACTGGGTACAAGTCTGATGGTTGTGCTGTAGTCTACAGAAAGTCCCGTCTCTCTTTGCTCTCGTTCAATCCTGTGGAGTTTTACAGACGTGGCGACACCCTCCTGGACAGAGATAACGTGGGATTGGTTGTACAGCTGAGCCCCATCTCTGACCCCGCCTCCTCTTTCTGTGTGGCCAATACCCACCTCCTGTACAACCCTCGTCGCGGTGACATTAAACTTGCCCAGCTCGCCATCCTATTGGCTGAGGTCAACCGCATGTCTCGCCTCCCCGATGGCTCGTCTAGCCCGGTGGTGCTGTGTGGAGACTTTAACTCCACCCCTCACAGTCCTCTGTACAGGTTTCTAACGACGGGGCATCTGGATTACAAATTCCTGTCCATCGGGATGGTATGAAATACATGCTCCTACACTGACAACTGACTTTAGCTGCTTTTAACTATGTTATTAGAATGTAGTTACCTCTTCAAACTTGTGTTGTCATGATATTAAAATTTAAAACTCAATGTTGATACTAAGGAATAGACTCAATATCCAGTACTGATTCTTTCAATAATGGAATGTGATTTTCAACATTAAAATGTAGTTTTATATTACCTTGTGGCCTTATACAGTGCCTGGCCAAAAAAAGTCACCACCTGAATTTAACTAAGCAAATGGGTACGAGCCTCCTCCAGGTCTAGGTTCAGCAACAGTCTGTGCTCAAAGAATGAGGTCAGGTGACACCTGAATATACTGAATGACCAGGTTATTCCATCAATGGATTTTTTCTTCCCTGATGACATGGGCATATTCCAAAATGACAATGCCAGGATTCATCGGGCTCAAATTGTGAAAGAGTGGTTTAGGAGCATGAGACATTATTTTCACACATGGATTGGCCACCACAGAGAATCCATTGAGAATCTTTGAGCTGTGCTGGAGAAGGCTTTGTGCAGCGGTCAGACTCGACCATCATCGATGCAACATCTTGGTGGAAAATTAACGCAACACTGGATGGAAATAAATCATGTGACATTGCAGAAGCGACATTGAAACAATGCCACAGCGAATGTGTGGCATAATCAGAGCTAAAGGTGGTCCAACCAAATATTAGAGTGTGTGACCTTTTTTTTGGTGGCAACTTTTTCTTTGGCCAGGCAGTGTATCTGTGTAATCCCCATAGCCCATATAAAGAAGTGGGCTAAGTGAGTGTGACATCACACACAGCACTCAACTTAAATGAAGCTCATCCAGGTTCATGGTTAAAGGGACGAATTTGGAGCCGAGTTCCATATTTAGAAATACGACCGTGAGTATCATAGCAACCAAAGAGCCAATCCAGAGCGGGAGATCTGGAGATTTCCCTTCACACCATGCCCTGTCTTATGCTGTATGCATACAGTGTACAGTTATATAAATGTCAAATGTTTTTCTTTTATAAAGAAGCATTTTATGTAGCTAAATTATTCCCTGATTGTGAGAAAGATGAACTGGTGTGGGCAGATTTTAGTTTTTCCTTGATTGATGCAGAAAAGAGGGAGCCACTGTGAATTGTCATGTATGTTAGGAAGAGAGTTTGAGCTTAGCAATGCTGTTAATCAACCTTGTTGTTAATACTAGCAGGAGTAACTTCGGGGGCAGGAGTAACTTCGGGGAAAGATACCTAGATACCTAATTTGTCTGTTATCAATGTTCATATCTTGATTTACAGACATAATAGTGAAATAAAAACCCCAGGATCATGTAGAGCAGGTTAAAACGAACATTTAAGACCAAAATGATGAGTCTGAGAGCAGCAGGTACAGAGAGAGGGTGGATGATAGTGATTTGGAGTTGATGGAGCTGGAAGCGCGCCCATGCTCCCTTCCAACCTGGAACGCGGTAGCTATTAGGTTAGCTATGTCCATTTATGGTAATCCTCAGTGTGCAGTAGGTTCATAGTGGTCCATGGGTGTATACTAGTCTATGTGTCTTATACTTATGAAACATACAGAGACACATCATTATAAACAGATTCAGGAAAGGTTCAATTCTGTCCTGTCACTGTTTTAGTATTGACACCTGCTCAAATGAATATCTAGTTTCGATACTAGTTTTAGTATCGATTAGTATCTGATATTCAATATTTTTCAGCGCCCTACCTCAAACACAGAACTGCATGATGTCATCAGGTTCACGTCTTTCTACGCAGCTATGATGTTACATGCCACTGCATGACATCATAAGGTGGCGTGCTTTTCATTACATATGTGAAATAAATAACTGGAGGCTATTAGATTGGATGTGTAAAAACAGTTTCAAATCATCTTGGTGGCACAGTGGTTAATGCTTCGGTATTAAATCCATAGATTCCAGGTTTGATTTCCTGACAGGCTGTGTGGAGTTTGCCTTTTCTCCCTGTGTTTGTGTAGATTAGCACTAAAAAGATGTAAAACAAGATTCCCTCTATAACAGTCCTGTCTCTGTGTGTGGTGCAGGTGTCTGGTCAGGAGGAGAATCCTGGGGGACACAGGCGGCTCCAATCCCCGCTCTGGTCTGAGAGTTTGGGCATCTCCAGCTCCTGTCAGTACCAGGAAAAGAACCATGAGGGGAACGAGGACAAGACTAAAGTAAAGAACCAGGAGAAATGTGCCCAGAGCAGCAAACCTCAGGAGGAAACACAGCAGAAGACTGAAGAACCAGCCTCTAACAGCCCCACAGGTTTGCATTTATATAATTTTCTACTTATTATCGGAGGTACTAAACCTTAAAGAGGGGGTATTTTGCTAAATATATTTTATTTAAAAATCTAAATCTTCGTACCATGTTATAACATTGTCCTCTCATCGAAGAGGTTTTAGATGTCATCCATGCATGTTTGAGAATTAAGTGTTAGTGATTTCCCCCGGGCCCTATTCAAACCCTTGCCATTCTGTGCAATGCTCCGCCCATAAGCCTACGTCACCCATGCTCCCACACAATTCTGCATACAATTACAAACCTGATGCCGCATGCAGTAGGTTGATTAGCAGGATGCACACTGACTGTGTTGTGATCGTGACCCTCTTTAACTGACTAAAATAATGCTGTTGTGTTTGCAGCTGTAGAGGGCGCCATCTCAGAGCTGACAGTGGAGGATCTGGTCTCCAAAACCACAGAGGACATTTTACACAGGTGAGTTAAAGCACAAACATTCTGAGACACAGGGGCCAGTGAAAACCTTTAAGTACCTTTAATAATATCCTCCACCGATACCCCAGACGTTTGGCATTGTTGTTCTGCCCATACTGTATATTTTGCATTATTGTTATTGACAGAGGGAGGAAGAGTAGCAAAAAATTTTACTCAAGTAAGAGTACTGTTACTCTGTAATATATATTACTCAAGTAAGAGTAAAAATATATTTCTATAAAAGTACAATGTCTTTAAAAAGTTACTTGAATAAATGTAACTGAATAAATATAACTGAGTACTGCCCACCTGTGAATATAGGTTATATTTAACAGCAAAGCAAGTTCCTAGTTTGTGATTTATGTTCACTGACAATGGCAATAGATATGATTCTGACAACAGCCCCGGTGCATCCCCACAGACAGGGGGCAGTATACATAATGTTTACAGCATGTACACTGTGTGCAGGTGGAGGATTGAGCACCACCTGAACCTTCAGTCGTCCTACAGCCACAAACTGAGTCCAGACGGACGAGACGAGATCACCACCTGTCACTCAAGGACAGCTATGACTGTAGACTATATACTGTATACTCCAGGTACTACAAATACTACACATACTACACATAATACTACATACTAAAACTTCTTATACTACTACACCTGTCACCCATGGACCGTCATAACAGTGGAATATAAACTGTATGAGAGACAGAGCGAGAGACAGACAGACCGAGACAGAGAAAGACGGAGGCTCTTAAACATCATCATTTATAATTTGTAATTTATGTATTATTCCCTTGGCTCTTTCGCACCTGCTCCGCTCGCTCTCGTGACTGAAAGTCTCATGGTCCATGGGCAGGACGGGATGTACCTAGGCTAAACTCGTGACATGCTGCATTGAGCACAGCCTATTGACTTCAATATGTGGACATGTTTAGACCACGGAGCTCGATACTACTGCACCTCAAACCACCATGACTGTGGAGTACACACTGTATATACTGTACTAAACATATATGCTGTAGACTAAACATACACAATAGGCCAGTCCTCCAGGCTCCTCCTCCTCACCCTTTCTCTCTCTCCAGACTCACCTGTCGGCCCCTCCTCCTCATTACTTCCTGGTGGGCGGGGCCTGCAGCTGCTTGGGAAGCTCTCATTGGTTGGCCATTCAGAGCTGGAGCAGGTGAACGGTTTGCCCAATCAGCACCACTCCTCGGACCACCTCCCTCTGCTCGCCCGCTTCAGGCTGCGGCAGTGACCACAGCAATGGAAACACCTGATCTCCTACGGCAACGGCGTCACCCCGCTCTTCCACGGCAACAGCGTATCACCTGGTCTCCCACGACAACAGCAGCATCACCTTCCCTCCTAAGGCAACAGCAGCATCACCTGCTCTCTCACGACAACAGCAGCATCACCTGCCCTCCCAAGGCAACAGCAGCATCACCTGCTCTCCCACGACAACAGTTGCACCTGGTCTCACTGCTCAGTTAACTTCTGTACAGGATGTTTTGACCAATGACAGGGCAGTTTGATGAAGAGAAGCAGGAAATGACATCATCGCCAAATATGCACACACTTTTAAAAGAGGATGACGATATAAGGACGAGAGACTTGCTATGTTTACATGCACACCAAAAATCTGATCATTATCTTATTTCTGGAGTCAGATTATTGAAATGTCACAGTTCTATCTGATGTGAGAAATCTGATTTCTTTCTGATTGTACTCACCTGGTGCTGGTTTTAACAAGGAAAATTATTAAAACATTTAAAACTAATGTAGCAGAGATGAAAATGACAGACATGTTAAAGAGGGGGTATTATGGAAAATCTTTTTTTTTCTTTAGCTTTCAATGTTCCCTCATCAAAAACACAAGAGATTTTAGATGAGAGCCATGCATGTATTTTATTTTTAGCAATTTCTCCCGAACCTTAGTCGGACCCTCCTCATGGTTAGTTGTTTCTGTACAAGGCTCCACCTACGTCACTTATGCTCCACATGACAATTCACCATAAATATACAAAAACATGATGCAAAACTGTACACAGCAACTTGACAAACCTGATGTGATGTGCAGTAGTTTCATTAGTGGGATGCAACTGATTGTGTTGTGATAGTGCTCTGAAGGGGGAGTGATTTAGTGTGGAGAGCAAAGGGAGGAGACACTCAGAGCGTCAAAAACAAAACAAACTAATTATATGTTAATACATTTTTTCTGCGATACCCCGTAGAAGTAAAATACCCTCTCTTTAATACCACAGAAGTAAAATGCCTCCTCTTTAACAGATTCTTTTAAAAATAGCATAGCATGATATATTGTGGCAGTTTGAAAAGCTCAGAGCTAATCAGTTCTGCGGTAATTAATGAGCACCTATTATTTTATTTAAAATCTGCTCCCGGAAATGTATAAATCTCTAAGTTATTATATCATTTTGCCAAATCTTGCGTTTAAACATACTTTTTGGACTTAAAACAACCGCATTATGGATATTAGTTGGCACAAAGCTCGTTAGCCTACACACAATGCCTTTGAACTCTTAATATTAAAATTTTTTGAGAAGTCTATGGGAAAAATGAATGGAACTAGAGTGGACATGAAAGGGGCTGCAACTCTTGCAAAGGACCAGGAAACACAAGTGCCATGAGTTTGACTGATCATTAATGAGCAATAATTTTGATTAGATTTTCTTGAAGGAAAAGTAATGCTCTAACTCTAAGGTTAGAGTCAAGTTTTATTTATTAACATTTTATTAAATCATCAACACAACATTAGAAATAACTTTACAAAGAGAAAACAACAGATTTTTAAAAACAATTTGGAAGTTCTTTGACCTTCACATGAACAATGTTTCATTTTACTTCAGCTGAACTGTGTTAAATCTGTTTCACCATTTTATAAAGCTGAAATTAAACAATAATAATTTTATTCAAGTTATTACTACTACTACTACTTGGAAGTTTAGTGCGGTTTTCCCAAAGAGCATTTTGGAATTCTAGTAGGATAAATATTAGGAAATCATATATAAGTTCATACAGTTCAGAAGTCTTACTTGAAATGCCTTTTGTGTGTTTTGCTGCAGATTTTTCAGTCATGGTTCTGACCGGGTTTTGAGTTTGTACCAGTTTTCAATGGCACATGGTACTCTCGCTCTGTCAGGGGTGTCCAAACTATGGCTCTGGGGCCAAATGTGTCCCTCAAGACAATTTTTCTTGGCCCTCAGGCTTTCTGGTTCTGGCCCACATTATCCTGGAAAGTGCTTTTTCTGCTTTTAAATCCTCCTCCATTACAACTTCATTAACCCATTATTTTGACGTAAGACAGACCTGATATTAATGGGCTGAAGCTACTGCACCAGTGCGTCGCCCTCCACGTGGTCTGTGTTTCAATAAGCTGCACTTCATGAGGTTTGGACACCCTGCTCTATACCTTAATTTATACAATAATTTAAATATATCAGTAATAAGTAAATGGGACTCAAAACTGTACATATTTTTAAACATGTGAAATGAAAATGATACGTTTATTTTCATAGTTGTTTGAAGTTGTTTTTGCCTGGTTTTTGGCACAATGATTGAAACTGGGAATTAAACCAGCAACTGTTTGCGATCAATGTGTGCATGTCGTCCCTTTGTTACTGTGTGGGTGTACATCAGGAGTCTAACCCACAACCTCACTGAGAAGAGGGGGCAGGATAACTAAAGACATACCTACTTAAAGCATTAGATGGCGCCAAAGGGTCACATTACTTTCTCTAGGGTGAGTTTGTCCTTTAACCCAAAGGTTGGCAGTTCATTCCCTTCTGTTGGGCTATGCTGTGTCTCTGAGCAAGACACTTCACTTACCTGACCTAGCATGAATGGGATGAGTCCGTGCAGAAGTAGAGACTTGTCACAGTAGAGTGAGTGAATCATAACTAGTGTCACGATACTAAAATTTCAAACTGGATTTTGATACTAAGGAATAGACTCGATACTGATTCTTATCAAGTGAACATCTTTGCTCCAGGACATTTTTTGTTATTTTTTTTGTCTATATGATCAGATTTAAGCCATAAATGGTTGAATTCACAACTTGTCTGACTCATTATAGAGGCAAACTAACCACTAAAGGGTTTCATGCTGATGTTTATTTCTTGCAGCTCATGATTTGTGAACAATTTTGTAGATTTAGAATAGCTTTTGTGGTTTAAGTCTGCTCTTGGTTTTTGTGTCAGTGGTGTAAATATAGTTCAGTCACTTTACATCCTTGTGCCTGATTCCTCTCTGTGGTGGTGAGATACAGACTGACAGGTCGACACTCACACACCACATTCACACTCGGCAATGTGAGAGAAGTGTCTTGTCTAAGGGCACAACAACAGAGCACTGGTCCTCCATATTCACTACTACAAATATTGTATATTCAGGTCTGATGTAGCCTACAGAAGAGAGAGGACAGCCCTGAGCTGCAGAAATGAGGAAAAATGATAAATCTCTCCAAACGCTAAGAAGATTATAGCACAAGCTGAGTGAGCAGAAACAGACAGAGAGGAGAGGGGGAGAGGGAGAGAAAGAGGAAAAAAAAGAAAGGGAGGGAAGGGAAACTAGTTGAAAGCTTTTTGTAGAGGGAGTTACAGTAATCTACAAATGTAACAAATGCATGGATATGTTTTTCAGCGTCACTTTTAGACACAATTTTTCTGATTTTGTCGATATTATACAGGTGGAGGAAGGCTGTTCTACAGGCTTGATTTATATGTGCTGTGAATGAGAGCTCTTGGTCAAATAAGACGCCAAGGTTTACAGTATAGGCTCCACTTACACTCCAGTGTGACTCTCTGGGCAGATAGAGAGTCTTGCAGGCCTCGGGGGCCTGGAACAATAACCTCTGTTTTCTTGGCTTAAGAAGCAGATAGTGCCTGTGTGAAGGACCTAAAAACCTGGATGACACTTAACTAAGTCTGTCTACTCGCTCATTCTGATCTGGTTTCATTGATAAGTACAGCTGTGTGTGTCATAGTAGTGGAAGTTAATGCCATGTTTTCTGCTGATATTACATAACAGCAACATATAATGTAATAATAATAAATTTTATTTATATAGCGCTTTTCAGGACACTCAAAGTCACTTCACAGTAAATACAATAATAAAATATCACCAAAAAAAATGTGTGAACAGGATTGGACCTACTCAGCTCTTCTGCCTCCAACCCAGCTCTCTACGATGGGTACAAACCTCACACCTTCCGACCCAGTTCACCTCAACCAGTACGGGCTACCTAATCTCTGACCCCACTGCCCACGACCCGCTCAAAGACAAACAACCCTGCTCTCAACTGTCTGATCCATCTACCTTCATTTACATTATATTCTCTGTAAATAAACTTTGTTAAACTTTTCACCCGAGTACTGAATCTTTGGTCCCTCTGTCAGTCCTTACGACAGAATGATCTGGCCAAACATGGACCAGTCAGACTCGGGGCCAGATCAAACGCTACACCAGGCGTTTTCACAACACGGAATAATCATTGAACAACATGAACAGAATATCCGGAACCAGGTTTCTGTCTTGCTCGCTCACCATCCTGCCTGTCCTGATTACCTGCCTGTCTCTTGCTTGTGGGCCTCGTGTCTGCTTGCCGGTCTGTCCTGTCCTGTCCACTCCCGATTTGTCCACTCCTGCCCTGGACCGTCACAGCGCCGCTGGACACTGTCTTCTGTCCAGGGACCTCCTCATGTCTTCTGCCCCTTGCCTGGAACATTGTAGCTCCGCTGGGCACAGTCATCTGTCCAGGGACCTCGTCGTGTCTTCTGGTCCTCGCCCTTCAGACACTGTTTTCAGGACTTTTGACAGGTCCAACGGAACCAGGACTGAGACCTTCTCTGAGATCCAACGGAACCAGGACTGAGACCTTCTCTGAGGTCTAACGGAACCAGGACTGAGACCTTCTCTGAGGTCTAACAGATCCAGGACTGAGACCTTCTCTGAGATCCAACGGAACCAGGACTGAGACCTTCTCTGAGGCCCAACAGAACCAGGACTGAGACCTGCTCTGAGGTCCAACAGAACCAGGACTGAGACCAGTCCACTGTCAGCAGCTAATACCAAGTCATGTGTGACTTTAAGGAGTGCAGTTTCTGTGGTGAGCTCTGAATCCTGATTGAAAAACTTCAAATGAATTATTAGCCTGTAGGTGGCGACAAAGTTGCTTAGCTACAACTTTTTCAAGGATTTTACAGACAAAGGGAAGATTAAACAGGGGTCTATAGTTGGATAAAAGGTCAGGTTCAAGTTGAGGTGTTTAATCACTGCATATTTGAAGGACTGAGGGACATAGTCATTTTCTAATGAAAAATGTATTATATTAAGAATAGAATCTATAATTAGATAGAGGATTTCTTTGAGGAGTTTGGTTTGGTTAACATACAAGTTGATTTTTAGGAGGACATAAAGGCTGAAGTTCTCTCAGTTTACCATTGTGTACTTAAAGTGGCATTCACTGCCAAAAAAAATAAAAAAAATAAAATCATGCCATACATGGTTTCCTTTTGTCAAGGAAACAAGTTTAAAAATGTTTAAACTGAAAGTAGTGAAAACCACACACAAAAGTACAAACATGTTAGATTTATTAAAATCATGCTGCTACAGTTGCTTCAGTGTTCAATCATAACAGCATCTTTACATTTACGGAACCTTTCCTCCTTCCTAAAACCTCCACAAGAAATTCACCAAAACAAAATTCAAAACCTTAAAATCACAGAACATTTTTCCAGCAGGTTAGGCCACAGTTCTGTAGATATGTAAAGTGCACGTGACAGGTACTACTCCTGTCACTACGACACACCACATCTTTATATTTAACATCACACAAAAAATCTGATCTTGTTTTTTGCTAGTTTTTGAATTTTGATAAAGTTTATCATTTTACTTCCTGGTTGGACACGGGCAGCAGATGTGACAAAAGCATGTTACCTAGCAACCATAATGTAAACAAGGGCCAAAACCTGTCTAAATGACACAATAGTTACCGGTATGTATTTGATCAATACCAATAAATGACAACACCTTTATTTAGTTAAATCGATGGTTTAAGTGTCAGAGAAATGTCTCGTGTGCACTTTGTCTCGCACTTTGTCTCGTTTTGTGGATGGAGTTTTCTGTGTTGATGACAGAGGCAGAGGGATTCACACATAGAAACACATGAAAACCTGTCATATGCACTTTAAGTTTCCGATGAATTAAAATGCAAAATACTAACCATATCATATTATGGGATGCCTCTGTTTAAAGGCATTGGGGACAAACGTGCCAAACTGATTGTTCTTTCATTGATAAAAGATCATTGTCTCTGATCTGTTTGCCTCGGGCCTTGTCCACACTTATTATTTTACTTTTTCACTCATTTCAAATGTACAGCTGCTTTTAGTCTTGTTCTAACTCACTACTGTGAACCAACAGTCCATCCACAGGTTCAGAGTAAAACAAAAAAGTAGGATCGTTGGCATGGTACTTAACAATTCCAAATGATGTATAGTTGTCCTTCGCTATATCATGGTTCATCTTTTGTGGTCTTACTGTTTCATGAATTTTTTTGTGCAATTTTGCATGTTTTTTTTTTTTTTTTTTTTTTTACAGTGTATGAATGTGTCATTGTGTTCTGCATCCTGTTTGGCTGAGGGACTGTAGACCATTGTGTTCTGCGTCCTGATTGGCTAAGGGACTGTAGACCATTGTGTTCTGCATCCTGATTGGCTAAGGGACTGTAGACCATTGTCCATCAGTCTCCTCCGTGCCGTGTCTCCTGTACAGTTCAGAATGTGTTCAGACAAATTTATATAAATGTTGGATCGCAGTGTGACTCTGAAGTGCTGTATGTTTGCAAGTTTTCTCCCTGACAAAACCCACAATGTCAATGAAACGATTTGCACTGACAAAGTCACCTGCAATTAAATGAAGTAATGATTATATTAAAACTTAGTAAGGACAAAGGCCTAGAATAGCTTGGACCATTTTATGTAAAACATGTCATAGTCCCACCTTCTCGTTTCAAACTGCACTAGAGCTGTCCATGAAACGGCCTTAGTCGGCAAAAGTTTGAATTCATCGACTTACTTTATTTTGATGATAAGTTTTTCTGTGGAACAACAGCAGATATTGACATTTTTTTGGTATTTATATGTAAAAAGTCAGATTAAACTCATGACTCACAAGTGTAATCTGTCTTTATATAAATACACTGTTTCTTGGTACTTTTCTGCTTAAATAGTTGTATTTGCATGAACTCCCCCTGCAGGTGTGGTCTTGTGAGTGCACTTTGGGTCAGATACATAAAATATAATAGTTTTGAGAGCCACGCCCACTTGTAGTCAACTAATCAGGACGATGTGTATTTAGTCGAATACATCTGTGGTCTCTCCACTCAGAGAACCAGAGTTATGACCTAACCTTCTCATCAGTATAGTGTAAAGGAAACAAGAAGTGTAGAAAATACTTAAACTATTACATTTGATTTGTAAATAGTTGTTTTTGTCCGATATTCGACAAACTCTACAAATCAGTATGCACCAAAAATGAAAAATTATGAAAGAAACAAAACAGAAAACGCACAAATGATTCAGTCAATGAACTAAAAAAAAAAAAAAAAAAGCACAAAAATGTTCTGTATTGGACAATCTTAAAACTGGATTATTGTTGTATTCAGTCATTTCAATTCTAAAATAAAACGCTGCTTCTACTTGGAGTTGCAAAGGGGCGTAAAATTCCTTGAAAATCACATGAAATTGTAGCTTGAAAATTTGGGTAATTAAAAAAACCAAAAAAAAACCTTCTGTGCACCACTGTAGAAATTCCAACTTTTTGCAACCTGACTTATAACATGAGCAGAAATTAACTTTTAACCCATTTTACAACACAAAGACATTGTGTTTTGACCACAATCAAGGCAAAATAACATTACAATCAAAACATTTTAACATTCAAATTAAACATAAACCACAAAAAAAAAAAAGAGAGAGTATTTTGCTTCTGTGGGGTATTAAAGAGGGGGTATTAACTGCTTTCACAATACAGCACATCAGAAGATCACCATGTTTCCTTTTATTGTTTTAAAAATGAGATATTTGCCGAAAAAAACGTATCAGCATGTTAACAGGTTTCACTTTAATTTTTGACGCTCTGAGTCTCCTCTCCCTTTGCTCTCTGGTCTAAGTCCCTCCCCCTTCAGAGCGCTCTCACAACACAATCAGCTGCATCCCACTAATAAAACTACTGCACATCACATCAGGTTTGTGAAGTTGCTGTGTACAGTTTTCTATCATGTTTTTGTATATTTATGGAGATATACTGTCATGTGGGAGCATGGGTGACGTAGGCTTGTGGGCAGAGCCTTACAGTGAATCTTACAGCTAACCACATGAAGTGTTCAAATAGGGCCCAGGAGAGATCACCAAAATACCCAAACATGCATGGAAGACAACCTCTTCAGGCATGTTTTTGACAAATGTTATAACACGGTAGAAAACTCCAAAAATCTATTTAGCATATTACCCCCTCTTTAAAATGCATTAAAAAAACGCCGAATTTTTGTTGCTACATCGACTCAAAGTTTGTCAAATGTTCTAAAATCGATTCGGATATGTTTGTTTTTGTATTCAGAATAAGTGAAATATCGAAAAGCAGTCCATTGTCTGTTTGATCATTGTCCATAGACTTGATATGTTTCGGTGATATGAAAATTCTTGTCCAAAAAGTTTGTAATATTTTTCGTTTCGTCCCTCGTGAGTGGATCAGTTGATGGCAGTTTCATTTTGTACGTATGCTGAAACTGAAAAACCGTTAGCTAAACTCTCCTTAAACTGCATATAACAACACAGGGTTTAACTTTAGAAGCACCAGGGAGGCAGACATTTTCAATCTGAACATTTAAGCACAGAAATTACTCAATAATCAATTACTATTGATACTGATGTTATCAACATTCTCTGGGGGTGTGATGCTAACTGAAGGCACTGCTCTGTCTGAAGCTCTGTTAGACTTTAATATGAGCGTTATTTTAACATAATCTGACCAAAAGAGCTGTTCAAAGTCTCTCTCAAATGAAATTACAGTCAGAGCTAGCTAGCAATAGTCAACAGTATTTCAGTTAGTGACTGTCACCTTTTTTTTAAACTTCAAATCCCTAAACCGGACCATGAATTGATCACAGGCTCCATAAAATGTGTTTGTGTCTCCATGGTAACTGTTGAACATAGACATACACATAAAACATGTCAAATGTAATATATTCAGTGGCGGGCCGTCAGGGCCAGCAAGGCCTTCTCTGCTGGCCTAAACATGCTCAGAAAAGTGAATTTATTTTTATTTTATTTTCACAAATATGTAAACAAAAATATTCTCTATTCTCTTTATGACATATTACTTCATTGAGTGGCTTCCAATGTTGTTTATTGTAGTAGAGTTTTTCTCCAATTATATTTCAGCTGCTTGTGTTGTCAGGCAAATTTCATTTTCGTGGGGCCTTCAAAGTAAACAGAGCAGGCCCCGCCCACTGTAAGACACAGACACAGTTTCAATGGACAATCAGATCTTGATTCTGGAATGCAGAATCGATTGGCATCTTTAAATTGCATTTAATTTTTGACAGTATCTGTGAACTTAGTTTGCTAATCTTAATTGTGAATGCAGCGCAAGCTTATTGGTTTTAAATGCTCCTCAAAAGTGTTGTTTGACTAGCCTGTATGGAGATGATGTTATAATGTGGGACATTACTGAAGGCCCAAGGGCCACTGAATATTGTATTACCTGTAACCCACTATGTTCATTTTATAGATTCATGGATTAAAATAATTATATTTAATTTAATAATTATTATTATTATCCACCAAAATATCAAATTAAAATAGTTAATTAGAACACTTTTTAAAAGTGTGCAGACCTGGTGGACATTTATAGCCAGTTTTAAGTCACTGTGTCCATAATATTGAGTCTATGGGATATTTCTGTTCATAATCCTCCTCTGTCCCGTCTCCTTCAGTCTGGAAATGGAAGACTTGGATCCTGTTTTAGTCCTGGTTTAAACTGTGAGTGCATAGAGACGTGAACCAAGAACCAGACACATTCCACATAATATGGAACAATCCAAAGAGGACGCTAAGCTAACACCCCAATGTGCTTCATGAAAGATATGTGTTTTCTGTAAATGGACCACAGGCCAGAGAGTAATGCTACTTACTCCAAAATAATATTACTCAAGTAGAAGTACAAAGTAGTGGTCCAAGATATTAATTCAAGTAAGAGTAAAAATTATTTGGGAAGAGTAACTGTTGGGACGTAACATCTGATTTATAATTTGTAATAATAATTCGTGAAAGTATTTTGAAGTACGAACCATGATATTAATGCACAAAATCTGGTATTTTGCAAGAAACACAAACGTTCAAATCATTTCATATTGTCACATAAAGCTTCAGTCACTTTAGACTCGCTCACAGTGGGAAGAGTAACCACAACTTTTACTCATGTACTATTACTTCAACAAACAAATTACTCACTTAGGAGTAAAAGCATGGTGTCCAAAAACTACTCTGAAAAATACATTTCTTTAAAAAGTTGCTCAAGTAAAGACCCACCTCTGAGATGGACCATTTTAAAAGACAATGTGGAACATTTCCTGTGTATTCTGATGAATAAAATGTGGTTAATGAAAGCTTTGTGTGTACTGTATGTATTTTAATGATACACTGTGTAACACTGTGTGTGCAGTACATATTAGAAGAGTGGTTCATTGTACAAAAGGCTTAAAAACATTCAAATGAAACATGTGTTTGGTCAGTTCTGTGGATGGATACTGATAACTTGATTTGAGAAGAAGTGACGTGTGACTAAAATGCCATTGTGACATATTTAAATGCAATTAAAGGTACAGTATGTAACTTTCTGAAAGTGGCACATCATCTGCATGATTCCATGGAGTTAGAACGTTATAATTCCGAATGTTCAGTAATGATGAAACAAGCTCTTTATGGAAAATGTCACGTTTCATTTTCATATTTGAGGTGTGACATTTCAAGCTTTATAATGGTCATTGAAAGGCCTCATGAACAAATCCTACTGCTCCTCTCGCTTTCCGCTCTCCTGCTCCCTCTCTCTCTCCTCCTCCTCCCTCACTCTTCTTCACTCTCTTCTTTGCCTCCTCTCCTCTTTTCTGCTCTTTCGTCCTTTTATCTTCCTTCTGTCGACTCCGTGTTTAAAATATTCCCATCATCTTCAAACACATTGCTCCTCTTCGGGTCAAATCTATATCCTCGCTCTGTTGTTTGCTAATTGGCTCTGTGCACAATGCTAGGCTAACTACTAGCTCTCTTTTAGCACAACTACTTCCTGTTCAATGATATCTCTATGGAGTTTTTGCCAAGTCGTGCTAAAGTTAATAAATGAATAAAAAGCAAGTTGTTGGTAGTGACCAGACTTAAGACAAATGTCATTTGCTTGATCATATTCACTCTTGGAATAAACTGTTTTACTGATAAATACAGACTGTATAAACTAGTGGACTGAGTGAGTGTGATGTCACCAAAGTGTTCAGCTCCAGTCAAATGAAGCTCATCGAGGCTAGAGCAGTTATAGCGGCGAATCTGAAGCTCCATCTGAAGTTCCATATGCAAAATTGACTATATGCATCATAGCAACCAAAGAGCCAATCAGGACAAGGCTGTTGAAGGTAACGCCCCTACCCCCCGCACCATGGACAGGGGGCGAGCGCTTAGCAACGCTGTCACTCAAACCTGCTGCTAATGTTAGCGGAAGAGACCTCGGGGAAAGACAACACCTGATTTGTCTGTTATTAATGTTCATATCTTGATTTAAGGACAAAATGAAATAATAGATGGTTCAATAGAAAGTGAAAGCTTGTAGCACACTCATGCTCACTTCCTATTTGAAAACATGGTTGTTAGCATCTTAGCTATGTCCAGTTGTATATACAATCTATGGATAAATACTTGCTCAAAGTTTGTGATAATTACAGTATGTGTTTAAATTCTAATTAAACGGTTGAAAGCGTTTTAAGTCTGACTTCACAAGTATAACAGCTAACTTTAACAATTCTGGTCAACTCCGATCATTTCTGTTTCTAAGAATAGACTCTGTGAAACTGTCAGACACTGATCTGAATATATTTAAGGTGAGCAACTACAGCAGACGACAGCAACAGAACCCAGAGAAAGCACGCCTACAAGAGTGAAAAGGTGCCAAATCAGGCAGTGACACAGACGAGAACAGTGAGCTAACGATAAACTAGCCGCGCATTGTTGTGCACAGAGCCTCACAGTCCAGAAAAACGAAAGAACTTTGAGAAAAAATCCAAACTTGTGCTGTTGCATCTTGGCATTTCATTTTGTGCAGATGTAGATTTCAAATTTTAAAAGTTGAAAATTTGAAGTTTACTTCAGTTTTTCCATTCTGTCTTCACTTCCTGCAGGTCGTGTTTATCGTGTTGTTTAAAAGACGGTTTATTTAAATTGAAAAGTTAAATCCGTATTTGGTATCCATCGCTGAGTGTACTGAGCTCTGCAGGTTTTCGGTCCACAGATGCTGGCCTGAAAAATACACACACAAAAAAAGTGTCAGATACCTCCCATACTCCTGTATCCCTGTGTCAGATGCCCTCCCTGTGTGTGTGTGTGAGATGCCCTCCCTGTGTATGTCAGATGCCCTCACTGTGTGTGTGTGTGAGATGCCCTCCCTGTGTGTGTCAGATGCCCTGCCTGTGTGTGTCAGATGCCCTCCCTGTGTGTGTCAGATGCCCTCCCAGTGTGTGTGTGTCAGATGCCCTGCCTGTGTGTGTGTGTCAAATGCCCTCCCTGTGTGCGTGTGTCAGATGCCCTCCCTGTGTGTGTGTGTCAGATGCCCTCCCTGTGTGTGTGTGCCAGATGCCCTCCCTGTGTGTGTCAGATGCCGTCCCTGTGTGTGTCAGATGCCCTCCCTGTGTGTGTCAGATGCCCTCCCTGTGTGTGTCAGATGCCCTCCCTGTGTGTGTGTCAGATGCCCTGCCTGTGTGTGTCAGATGCCCTCCCTGTGTGTGTCAGGTGCCCTCCCTGTGTGTGTCAGATGCCCTCCCTGTGAGTGTCAGATGCCCTCCCTGTGTGCGTGTGTCAGATGCCCTCCCTGTGTGTGTGTGCCAGATGCCCTCCCTGTGTGTGTCAGATGCCCTCCCTGTGTGTGTCAGATGCCCTCCCTGTGTGTGTGTGTTAGATGCCCTCCCTGTGTGTGTCAGATGCCCTCCCTGTGTGTGTGAGTCAGATGCCCTCCCTGTGTGTGTCAGGTGCCCTCCCTGTGTGGGTCAAATGCCCTCCCTGTGAGTGTCAGATGCCCTCCCTGTGTGTGTGTGTGTCAGATGCCCTCCCTGTGTGTGTCAGATGCCCTCCCTGTGTGTGTCAGATGCCCTCTTTGTTGATAGTTTGAAGGGCAGCGGTGTCACTTCTTCAGCTTTAGCTCAAACTTATCTTTAATCTCCTTTGAGCTCTCGCCTCTACCCTCCTCTATCTCTCTTTTTCATGCATTCATCTCTTTTCTCCTTTCTTTTTACCCTCCCACTCTGTTTTTCTCTCACCCCCTCCTCCCCTCTCTCTTCTGATTCTCTGCACCTTCCCACTCTTCATCTTCTTTCATCTCTCTCTACCTCTTTCTCTTCTCTCCCCTTCATCCTCTCTCTCCCTCTTTCTGCCCCCACTGTTCCCTCTCTCATGTCTTTCTCTCTTTCACCTCTCTTCTTTTTCTTGTCTTTCTTCGCTGCTAAGTTGCTGACATGTTGTGAAATCCATGTGCTCCTTGGATTAGTTGAACAGTACAGTACAGTATTTTCTCACATTACAGTAGATGATTGTGATTTTGAAGTGTCTGCTTTACTTTGTTCATGTGTTTGTGTTAAACTAATGTGTCTAACTAATGTGTGTGTGTGCTTAAAGTGTGTGTATGTGTGCTTAAAGTGTGTGTGTATGTGTGTGTCTGCTTAAAGTGTGTGTGTGTGCAGCAGATTTTAGTCCTGTCACAGTCAAATGTGTCTACAGCGGAGTATGTGCTTAAAGTGTGTGTGCTTAAAATGTGGTTAAGTAGATGTGATTAAAGCGTGTGTGTGTGCTTAAAGTGTGTGGTTAAGTACACGTGCAGTGATATGGGTGTATAATAAACTATTTACAAAAAATATATGATACAATTTTTCCCTGTCCTCTGCATCTTCTACTCAGCTCCTCTGACCCTTTCCTCCACTCCTCTAACCCTCTCCTCTGCTCCATCTGACCCTCTCCTCTGCTCCATCTGACCCTGTCCCCTGCTCCATCTGACGCTCTCCTCTGCTCCATCTGACCCTGTCCCCTGCTCCTCTGACCCTCTCCTCTACTCCTCTGACCCTCTTCTCTGCATCCTCTGACCCTCTCCTCTGCATCCTCTGCTCCTTTGACCCTCTCCTCTGTGTCCTCTGTTCCTTTGACCCTCTCCTCTGCCTCTTCTGACCCTCTCCTCTGCATCCTCTGTTCCTCTGACCCTGTCCTCCGCATCCTTTGCTCCTCTGACCCTCTCCTCTGCATCCTCTACTCCTCTGACCCTCTCCTCTGCATCCTCTACTCTTCTGACCCTCTCCTCTGCATCCTCTGCTCCTTTGACCCTCTCCTCTGCCTTTTCTGACCCTCTCCTCTGCATCCTCTGTTCCTCTGAATCCTTTACTGCTCTGACCCTCTCCTCTGCATAATCTGCTCCTTTGACCCTCTCCTCTGCCTCCTCTGACCCTCTCCTCTGCATCCTCTGACCCTGTCCTCTGCATCCTTTGCTCCTCTGACCCTCTCCTCTGCATCCTCTGACCCTCTCCTCTGGCCCTCTCCTCTGCCTCCTCTGACCCTCTCCTCTGCGTCCTCTGTTCCTTTGACCCTCTCCTCTGCCTCCTCTGACCCTCTCCTCTGCATCCACTGCTCCTCTGACCCTCTCCTCTGCATCCACTGCTCCTCTGACCCTCTCCTCTGCATCCACTGCTCCTCTGACCCTCTCCTCTGCTCCTCTGACCCTCTCCTCTGCATCCTCTGTTCCTTTGACCCTCTCCTCTGCCTTTTCTGACCCTCTCCTCTGCATCCTCTGAATCCTTTACTCCTCTGACCCTCTCCTCTGTCCTCTGCCTCCTTTGACCCTCTCCTCTGCCCCTGTCCTCTGCATCCTCTGACCCTGTCCTCTGCATCCTTTGCTCCTCTGACCCTCTCCTCTGCATCCTCTGACCCTCTCCTCTGCATCCTCTGCTCCTCTGGCCCTCTCCTCTGCCTCCTCTGACCCTCTCTTCTGCCTGGCCAAGTTACAGGTCAGATCTATGAAGAGGTGACTCCACTCACACCAAAAATGCATGTTTTTCACTGTTTTTAAGCAACATCTGTAATTCAATAAATTCAAGATAGATCAATGTAATGCCATACTGTGGAACATTCCAGGCAAAGCAATAACATCTCCATGGAAACAAACCATTTTCTTTTACTTTTCATGTGGAGGTGGCAGACCTCCACATGAAAAGTTCCATAGTGCACCTTTAAATAAAAATATTATAATGACACGTGTACATTCTGAGCACTGTGACAGAGCCTTGAATCTGTGTCTGTCTGTTCTGTTATTGTGTTGTTTTGATGGTAACACATAGAGACACAGTGCTGACCAAGTGTCCCTGAATGCACCACACTCGTGACATTCAGCTGTGCTCCCTGTTACTGTCTCAGGGCTACGGCTCACAACTAGACCTGGTTTAGTCCTGTTTGGGCATGGTTTAGTGCTGGTTAAGTCCTGTTTGGACCAGATTTAGTCCTGGTTTAGTCCTGTTTGGGGTGTGGTTTAGTCCTGTTTAGTCCTGGTTTAGCCCTGGTTTAGTCCTGGTTTTGTCTAGCATCAGTCTTTAGTCTTGTTTCTAGACCTACTTCAGTCCTTTTTAGATGAGTATATAGATGTCTATAGATATGTATAAATCTATATTCTAGAGTGCTCGTACGACTTGTCTCTCCTCGTCGGCCGTCGCTGAGGGCTGCCGCTCTGTCGTCGCCGTGGAGACAAAGACTTCCCTCGGCAACGCTCTTTGATAGGAGACTGAGCACTTGACGACTTCAGGATCTGCACAGAAAATACAGAAATTATTGCAGAAATGTACAAATCTTAATGATGGTTTACACAACATAAAAATATTACAACAACATAAATCTACAAATTTGAAATGTAAAAAAGCATGATTTTAGTCATGATTTTCCTTCCTGTCCAATAGACATATTTTGGTGTTGGTTTGTTGGTTTTTATTTGAAAATTTGAAAAAAAAAAAAGGTTCCACATTTTGTTTTTTATTTAAAGGGTCTGTATCCGAGAATCAGGAAGTGCTAGTTCCTGCAGTTAGAATGCTAGTTGTTGTTAGGAATAACTTTGGATTACTATTAAACGTTTTAAAATGTTTTTAGAAGTTGTATTTGTCTCATATTGTGCAGACCTGGTTGGGCTCTGGTTATACCTGTTGGGTTTTGGTTATACCTGTTGGGTTCTGGTTAGACCTGTTGGGTTCTGGTTAGACCTGGTTGGGCTCTTGCTGGACCTGGTTGGGCTCTGGTTGGGTTCTGGTTAGACCTGGTTGGGCTCTGGTTGGGTTCTGGTTATACCTGGTTGGGTTCTGGTTATACCTGGTTGGGCTCTCGATCCGACCTGGTTGGGTTCTGGTTAGACCTGGTTGGGTTCTGGTTGGAACTGATTGGGTTCTGGTTAGACCTGGTTGGGCTCTGGTTGGGTTCTGGTTAGACCTGATTGGGTTCTGGTTAGACCTGGTTGGGTTCTGGTTAGACCTAGTTGTGCTCTGGTTGGGTTCTGGTTAGACCTGGTTGGGTTCTGGCTGGACCTGATTGGGTTCCATGTGTAATTGTTCCATGTGTTTGGGAGTGACTATAAAATGCCACATTAAATGAAATGATCCTAAAGCGACAGTTAGCCATCTGTGTGGAAACCATTTTGGAACGTTTTCATTTAAAACAGTAGGATTTCAGGCATATGCTGTTTGTCTATTCACTTTCTGAGGCACTTTTACAAAAGTGATCATTATATTAAGTCTTGAAATATTTGGTTCTATTTACTGTATGTGTAATGACAATCTTTACAGGCCTGGTTTAATTTACTTTGCAGTGGTCCCTGGTTTATCGCGGGGGTTACATTCTAAAAATAACCCACAAGAGGTGAAATCCGCAAAGTAGTCAGCTTTATTTATTTTTTTAACAATTATTATATTTGTTTTAAAGCTGTAAAACGCCTCACCACACTTTATACACTCACACAGGCATTAACGTTTTCTCACATTTCTCTCTTGTTTAAACACTGTCAAAGTTCAAACCTTTGTATATTATATCCTCCTTCCTTGATGATCACTTTAAATGTGTTGTTCTCATACCTCTGCTCCAGCGGTATCTGGTGCTATAGATCAGTTGAACTTTCAGTCTAAATGATCCAAAATGGAGACTTTGTTTTGATTGAGGAGATTGTGTTGTAGTTGGAGGTATAGTGCCTGCTCTGCTGTGTGTGGGCGCGTTCAGGCAAAAGGGATCATTAGGAGGGCTCATGCTGAGAAGAAAATGACCCGGGTTTCAAGCTAAAAATGAAGACAGAGACAGAGCAGGGAAAACCCAGCAACCAGAGGATCAGAGGTTCAATACTAAAACAAGGAAATACAGTATGAAGGTAGATATTTAGTGATTTCAATGTCACAGAAGACCTCTTGTGCTTGTGCCTGCTCTATAGTTAAAATCAGAAAACTGTGGTGCCCAATGAGAGCTAACTAAACATCATCAAAAAACGTGGGTAGATCGAAGCAATGACCCTCTGTCACTCAAAATACGACTTCAGAGGGTAAATGAGAAGGTGAAAGCAGCAGTTACCGAAGGAGGGGCGGAGGAGCCGGAAGTGCATCCAGGAGCGCTTCCCATTTGGCGGCTAGCAGGTCAGCTATGTCCATTTATATATACAGTCTATGGTATACTCCCATGGACCACTATGGAACCTACCTGGAGGACACATGGTACTGTAAAAGAAAGTACTACCATTTGATGTTGAAAATGTCATTCTATTGTCTAAATTGTGTTTTTTATGTGTGTTTGAAATGTTAGCATTGTGACAACACTATCATAATGTAGTGGTCCCTCGCTATATCGCTATTCACCTTTCTCCATTTTGCTGTTTCACAGATTTTTTTGGGTGCAATTTTGCATGCTTCTTTTTACAGTGTATGAACGTGCGTTGTGTTCTGCTTCCTTATTGGCTAAGGAACTGTAGACCATTGTCCATCAGTCTCCGTGCCGTACAGAATGTGTTCAGACAAATTTACATAAATGTTGGATCGATACTACAGCAGAGCAGCACCAGGACAAAGAGGCATGATCAGAGTCACTATTAATTAATTAAACAAGAGAGAAATGTGAGAAAATGTTCATGCCTGTCTGAGAAAAGTTCTAAAGTGTGTGGTGAAGGGTTTTACAGCTGCAAAACATATAGAATTGTAAAAACTAAAACTGAACACTTCGCGGATTTCGCCTATTGCGGGTTATTTTTAGAACGTGACCCCCGCGATAAAGCAGGGACCACTGTACTTGGTCTAAATTAATTATCGCTGACCACAGCTCTCTGACCCTTGAGTAACATTTGGACCACTTGGCTCTGGACTCCTCTAGGGTCATTTTAAATTGTCGTCTGTCTTCTGCAGATCAAATGAACTGAACATGTGTGACTGTTGATCAGAAGAATGGGAGTAATGCCTCATCACTCAGCTTACATACTTAATACCCCTCTGTCTCTTTATATATCCCTCCATTCCTCTCTCTCTCTCTCTCTCTCTCTCTCTCTCTCTGGTTAGACCTGGTTGGGTTTCCTTGATTCCTCTTTCGTCTCTCTCTCTCCCTCCCTTTCCCTAGGAGTGAGCAATATATCAAAAAATGTGTAGCATCACAATTGTTGCTTTGGAAATACGCAAAATTTAAATTTTGTCTGTAAAATTAAAAAAAATTAAAAAATTTAAGTACTGTCTGTAACAAAAACTATTTATATGAAGTGACATAAAAACGACAAGACAAGGTTATAACGTGAACTTAAAGTCATTTGATGGCCCATTTATGTTTTGTGCTGTACTGAAACTCAACCCAGACATTTTCAGGCACATTTTAAACACACTCCTGATGGATTGTTAGAGATAATGCTCTTTCTTCTCTCTCTTCCTCTCTGTCTGTCTCTCCCTCTCTCGTTAAAACTGGGGTGACAATCTTTCTCAAACTCATAACTGAATTGATAGAGAATAAAATGTGGACTAAATCTATGTGAATTCATTCTCTAAAAATATGATGTAGTTGTTCCTTAGAGGAGTAAATGATCCAATCTCTTGCATGTCTCCTATGGGCACAAACCATGCTCTACTGAACCATAACAAAAACACTGGAATGTGGGTCAGATTACATCACTTTACATAACTCCAGGTGTTTTTAGAGCTTCACAACAGGGTTAATAGCCCAAAAATCTGTTCAGCAGCATATTACATTTTAAGTAGCGCTGAATGTTTAGGGCAAAATATCCAACAGATTTGTCTGACAAGCATTGTGTGATTAGATTTATGTTTTAATAATAGTATTCTGTTCAAACATCAAAAAACACTGAAATCTGAACATGCCTGTACAGATCTAAAGTACAGGGTTGGCTGTTTTTATGCAGAAAGACAGAAGATTTTGTTGTTTGAGGAGGAAATGATGGTGCTTGAAAAACTTTGTGATTTGCTCATTTCGTCCATTCCATTCTGTTTCGACTGAATCGCGATTAATCTTGTAGCCCTAATTTAAATACATTAAATACAGCATAAATAGCAGAGATACTAAGTGATAATAACACTGTCAGTGATCTTCAGTAAAAGGATCAGTGATTTCTATTTATAATGACTGTACATTCTTCAGAGACACACCCCTCTGTCTGTGAATGAGACAGCTGCAATACACTGACCTACATACAGTATACTACTACTACTACTACTACTACTACTACTACTACTACCACTACCACTACCACTACCACTACTACCACTACTGCCAATACTACTACTGCTACTACTGTGACTCCTACTAGTACTACTGCCACTACTACTGCTAAAACTGCAACTACTACTAGTACGACTGCCACTACTACTACTTCTACTACAACTACTACTAGTACTACAGCAACTAGTACTACTACTACTACTACTACTGTGACTACTACCACTGCTGTTACTACTACTATCATATGTATGGAGTGACAATGGCTCAGTAGTTAGAGCACTTGTCCTTCAACTGGAAGATCAGAGAATTTACTCCTGCTCAAATTGTAAAAAAAAAAAAAAAGCTGCCTACTATGCGGATTTCGCCTATTGCGGGTTATTTTTTAGAATGTACGATAACGATAAACAAGGGACCACTGTACTAATAGACATGGAAGTGAAATTGTGATTTGAATAGTTTAAGTGGTCTGCAGTTCTTTATGTAATCTACTGTACTCACTAAGAAGTAAATGTCCCTGCGTGTCAGATGCCCTCCCTGCGTTCCATGGGGTCTTATGCTGTTAACCCTGTAGTTAAACCTCTACAAACATGTTCTGAAATGTCCTTGTGTATCAGGTGCCCTCTGTGTGTGTCAGTAGGCCTCCCTGTGTCTCCTGTCGTTTAGATCTCTATAAACATTCTGAAATGCTATTCTCATATTAGTTTAACAGTTTGTATATATACTGTATTTTCTCACAAATTTCTCATAAATACTATGTTTTTCTAGAACTGTTCAAGCATTAACACGCAGCTGAACAGAGTTGAACCAGTAACCTACAACCTCCCACATTCTTCTAGACTCGTGGCCTAAATTATTCCTGACATTACATTAGGAAAGAAGGGAATTCCTGTCTTGGCTATAGTCTGGAGGGAAAGGAACGCAGAAGCAACTGAAACAGATTTGAATATTTGCCATATCAGCTGTTATCAAGTAAAATATCATCAACAGATAAACAAAAGCTGGGAAAGTAAAATACTTTTTGCCGCTTTTACCTGTGACGCAACAATCTGAGCAAATTGCAAACGACATTGGATTAATGCAGTGCTTCTCAATTATTTTCTATCATGCCCCCCTATAAAGAATAAAAAAATTCGCGCCCCCCCAAAAAAAAAAATAAAATAAAATAAAATAAATAAATTAAAATAAATGAAATGATATAATGAAATTTAATTAAATATCAAATAAAAAATAAAATAAGATAAACATCAAATGACTACATTAAAATTAAATAAATATCAAATTAAAACAAATAATTTAGCAATTTGGTACACCACCTTACATGATGCTCAGTGCTTGCTGCTTTAAGTGACATTTACAAAGCGGGATGATTGTTGGCAATATTTGGCACGTTTACGCTGAAAAAAACTCCAGCGTCTTATCAGCGTGACTGAGGTGTAATGAGGCGTCTTAACTTATTTGGCTTCATACTGTCCGCTGCCAACATTTTCAGACACAGCAGACACCGGTCTGTCCTCGTGTCCCACCGGAGTCACGGTGAAGCCAAGCGCTAAATACGCTTCATCAGACTTCCTCGTCTTATTTTTCGGGTGACTTTACCTCCGTCTATATCCGCCTTTCTTTTCATCCCTGTTAAAATGTTTTCCATAGTGTCTCTTTAGCAAAAGTGTTTCACTGCCCTGTGTCACGATCTGTTCGCTCTCTCCTGCTCTTTGCTGTGCGCGCGCTGCGTACGCGCTGCGTACAGCGCGTACAGTACTACAGTGTCATACGCGGAGTCATACGCGCCCCCCCACTATTTGAGAACCACTGGATTAATGGATAAATAAAACAAGCATGAAGAACTAAATTTTGGTACTGACGAACTGACTCAACACACAATACTGATTACAATACCACAATGAAGATAAAACATGCTACATGTTTTAGTAATACAATGTAATTTCAGATACAGAATAATAGTACTTTTTATGTTGCCATGAGATCGTATATATTTGTTTTTATGAAGCTCAAAAGTACACTAAAACTGTTAAGGAAAGCTGCAATTCTGTCCTGTTCATGTAAGTGGATACTGCTCAAAAGAGTATCTATTACTATTGATTAGTATTTGATAGAAGATAAAATGTCTGTTCTTGGTCTCTAATTTTGTAAAATAAATATATATGTTTTTTTCTTCATTATTATGTATTTTTTGGCTGATGTGACTTATGCTCTGGAGCGACACATAGTCCGGAAAATACGGTACTTGGTTTATGTACTAAGCCAGTATAGAAACCTATAGAAACCTGCAACTGATTGTGAACAGCAGATATGACATATGTGAAGGTAATTCCATAACTGCTACTTAGCAACCATAATGTAAACAAGGCAAGACTAAAAAATATAAATGATAGCATATATATTTTGTTAGATGAATGTTTCAACTATCACAAAAACAATGAATTTTAGATATTGACAACAGAGCTTGCAGCTATTTCCTGCATTTTTGTGCTTTTTTCTGAACACAAACTGCCACTTAACTGATAAATATAATAAATATTTGGCACAGGTACTATCCCACCAACCCAAGTGGGCATTAGAAACACATCAAACCTGTGTCTTTACCTCCTCTGTTCCCTGTGACATGTACAAGAGCTTTGTTTCTCTCTTTTAAAGGTCATTCTTCATGGCGGACATTTTGTTTTTTGGTCCATCTTTCCTTAACTGTGCAGTTGGGTAAGCTCAGTATTTTAGAGGAGCAGACATAAATTTAGTGGCTTGTCTGTTGAATGTAATGTTATAATCTAAACAGTTTAAAGCAGACAGTATGCAGAACACTTAAACTGGGACCACATCCAATGAACTGTAACTGTCCAACAATAGCCTCCACAGACACCACGGCTGACTAGCTTGCTTACGCTATTTTGCCATATATGGAATTGTGACAGTTGGTAATTCAGACATTAACTAAAGCGAGGAGGCTTTCAGAGCTTTAAATCACCATAGAACCATTTCTACACAGTGCATATTGGTGCGGTCGCTGCTTAAAGAAAACCTTATTCTTTTTAGGGTATTTAGTATTAAAATATATAAATCATCATTTTATATCTTCTTTTTTGTAAACCATAATCTAACATGGTTTAATAAAAGAAACGGTCCAGTCATTTCAATTTTCTAGTCTGTATTTCTTCAGTCACAGCAACTTGACCTACTGGCATCACATTCTCTTAATGGAGCTAGGTTAGTTAATGCCATAATGTGGGACATTCAAGGCAAAGCAACAGCACCTCCATTGAGACAAGCAAGTGGCAGCCCCTTGACCTACGACTTGTGCAACTTTATTTTTCAGTACTTGAGACCAGACCCAGCTCTGGGCCCCAGGTTCGGAGTAGGCGTGGGACGATATTGAAATTTTGTGACGATTATCATGGCCAAAATAATTGCGATAAATGATTATATAATGATAATTATTCAAATTGCCGACAGTTTAAAATGTTATGGATATGAATCATTATCATTTTAATATTATGAATAAGTTCCATGTTTAAACAAATGGTATAGTGTTGTACTTTGTTATCAGTGAAAACAACAATGATCTATCAGAAAATATTCCGGATGAGCAGGGCCATCAGCTGAAACTTGGGCCCAGGGCAAGAGGTCTCACATAGGCCCCCCTCTAATACAAATTAATAGAAAGAGGCTCCAATTCAGGGCCCCTTTGTCCCTGTCTCCTGTATGATGCTGTACCTTCATCTTCATGCTTTGTAATGTTTTTCTGCTGTGTTTTTCTTAATTTTGTCCCTGTGTTCCCCCCGTATGCACCTTCTGCCTCTTATTTGAATGATCTTTTGGGACATGTTTGGGAGGGAGGGTCTGCTGCGATTGCTCATTTGAAGTGATGGAATGTAGGAACAGGGTTAGGAAACTCTCACTCTCACTCTCCCCTTTAGTCCTCCAGACCCCGCCCCTCCTCCCCCTCACTCTCCCCTTTAGTCCTCCAGACCCCGCCCCTCCACCCCCTCACTCTCCCCTTTAGTCCTCCAGACCCCGCCCCTCCTCCCCCTCACTCTCCTCTTTAGTCCTCCAGACCCCGTGCCTCCTCCCCCTCACTCTCCCCTTTAGTCCTCCAGACCCCCGCCCCTCCTCCCCCTCACTCTCCCTACCTACCTACCTTCATCCTCATATCGCGCCCGTGCTTCTCGAGCTCCTTCTTCATCTCCAGAGCTCCAAGTCGCGCCGCGTTCAGGACCAGATGTTTCCACTCGATGGGCTGGAACACGTGAGGGTCATGTGGAACATACAGGCCGATCTTCACCTGGGACATACGGGACCAGGTTGAGCTGTGATTTGTTGATCTGGTTTATGGTTAATATCTCTGTAATTAGCGGGCCTATTCACATGAAAGAAAAAGTAACACAAATTTCAACATATCTGCTGTCAGTATAAATAAACAGAAGTGAAATCATGTTTTCATAATAGCTTCAAAAACTGGTGTCATTATTCAGCCCCAAAGATGTGACTGTTGAGTCTGTTCCCTGCCTTAAATGAAAAAGGTGTCAAATCAGCAATGACAAAGTTTACTTCCTGTTTTGTATTTCCAACTCGTCTTGATGGGGTTAAAATTGAGATTGTTAAAAACCCTTGTAATCTAATAGAGAGTTTCCCGTACATTCTGCTGAGATATTTCAAAATGTTTATTACAATTTGTCGGTGTAAAAACTGTGATGTAGTGCCTCTATTTAATCTTTAAATCATGGATGTCAAACTCAAATTCACAGTGGGCCACAATAAAAAACTATTTCACAGTCCAAAACTCAGCAATGTTTAACCTTTTCATATGGAAACAAACTTTTGTTTTGCTTAAACACAAAATCTGGAACGCAAGCTTGATATTACAAAAATATGAGAAATGTATTTTGAAAAAAAAAGACACATCATTAGATGATCAGTAAATAAAATAATGTCTCTGTAGACTTTCAAGTTCTTTTTTTTTTTTAATCAAGATATGTTTATTATTTTCAAGTTATCAAATACAGTCAAAAACTAACAGAACAAGAACTAACAATACAAACATAAAAAAACAAATAAAACAAAACCCCAAAACAAAATATAAAACAAAACCCACAAAAAACAAAACCCACCCACCCTGTCACCGCACAGGTAAAATATTTATACCAGGTGCTGTATTCATTCACATGCAACTATGCTGCAACCTATTCTTTTTAAAGAGCTGGATACAACTGTAAGAAACGGCCCCATGTCTTCTCAAATACATTGATATTTTGACTGAATGAAAATCTAATTTTTTCTAGCTTTAGACAGGACATGACATCCTGTAACCACTGTGAGTGTGAAGGAGGTTTAGCGTCCTTCCACCTGAATAAAATAGCTCGGCGTGCCATAAGTAATGCAAAAGCCAAAGAGTATTTTTTTGTGGCACTAAAATGTACAAGATCCTCCAAAACACCAAAAAGGGCCAATACAGGGTTTGGTTCCACCCTAATGTTAAATATTTGGGACAGAGTGTTAAAAATGTTCCTCCAGTAGGTTTGCAGGTGTGAGCATGACCAAAACATATGGCCAAGAGAGGCCTCAGTCAGGCCACATCGAATGCATAATGGGCTAACTTCAGGGTACATGGAAGACAGTCTGGCCCTGGAAATATGCGCTCTATGTACGACTTTAAATTGAATTAACCAATGGCGAGCACAGAAGGAAGATGAATAAACAAGTTGGAGGGCAGAAGACCAGACATCATCAGATATAACAAGACCCAAGTCCTCCTCCCACGCGTTTTTGAATGTGTCCACAGGTGGGCTTTTCAGGTCTAGCATAATATTGTACAATTTAGAGATAAGGCCTTTGGATGGCTTAAACGACAATATTTCATCCACAGTGCATGCAGGTTTTATATTGGACAGCTGTGTATTAAGAAAGTGTCTTATCTGAAGATGACGAAAAAAGTCAGAATTTAAAAGGTGGAACTTCTCTTTCAACTGTGCAAATGATGCTATGGTGCCATCTATCAAAAGATCCTTAAAACGTTTGGCTCCCTCTCTATGCCATTTCCAAAAACCCACATCCATTGATGGCTTAAAGAAATGATTGTTAAGAATAGGGCTCCAGAGTGAGAAATTGGACAGACCAAAGTGCTTCCTAAATTGCCCCCAAACCTTCAAAGAATGTTTGACAACTGGATTATCAAATAATGTAATGGAGGGTAAAGGTAGGGCAGAGCCCGCTGAGGCCAAGGGGGACAGTTTCTCTGAAAAGAGTTCCAATGCAACCCAGTCAGGGCAGTCGGGCTGATCATAATAGTAGGACCAATGCACCAAACATCTCAGGTGGGCCACCCAATAATAGAAACGAAAATTAGGCAAAGCAAGGCCACCCTGGAGTTTAGATTTTTGGAGATGGATCTTGCTTAGCCGTGGACGTTTGCACTGCCAAACATAGGAAGTTATGAGTGAGTCCAGCTGTTGAAAGAAAGTGTGAGGAATAAAAATGGGCAATGTTTGGAAAAGATATAAGAATTTTGGTAAGATTACCATTTTAACAGAGTTTACACGGCCCACTAGGGACATTGATAAAGGTGACCATTGAGACATCAGCTGCCTGGCCTGATTCAATAGAACAGCAACATTTTCTTTAAACAGGTCCCTGTGCTTTTTGGTGACAATAACCCCAAGATACGAAAACTTGTCATGTTCAACTTTAAAGTTTAAGTTGGAAAGATCCAAAATCCGTGCCTTGTTATTGATTGGAAACAGCTCACTCTTGTTGATATTTAATTTGTAACCTGAAAAAGTGCCAAAATGATTGAGCAGTGCTAGAGCAGTAGGAATAGATTCACTTAGATTTGACACATATAGCAGGAGATCGTTGGCGTAGAGCGAAACCCTGTGCTCCACACCCCCTCTCCAAATTCCATATAAACCACTGCAGGTACGAAGTGCGATAGCAAGTGGTTCTATGGCCAAGTCAAAGAGCATGGGGCTTAACGGACACCCTTGACGGGTGCCGCGGTGCAGTCTGAATGGCCTGGATAGTTGGAAGTTAGTACGAATCATGGCAGTGGGGTGGGAATAGAGCATTCGGATCCATGAGGTAAAGGTGGAACCAAATCTGAATCTGTCCAGCACAGCAAAAAGGTACAGCCACTCGACGCGGTCGAAGGCCTTCTCCGTGTCTATAGAAATTATACACTCAGGCCGGTCTTCCAGGGCAGAGTACAAGATGTTAAAAAGACGTCTGATGTTGAAGTAGGACTGCCTGTTTTTAATAAAGCCAGTTTGGTCTTTGGATATAATGGTCGGGAGGATATTTTCCAGTCTGAGAGTTAATACTTTTGCCAGGACCTTGGCGTCCGTATTAAGAAGAGATATGGGTCTGTATGAAGAACAGTTTGTCACGTCTTTTCCTTTCTTAGCTATGAGCGTAATACATGCCTCTGAGAAGGACTGGGGTAGATGACCCAATTTGCAGGATTCTGAGAAAACACAGCACAACAAGGGTGAAAGCAATTTTGAAATTTTTTTGAAAAATTCTGACGGAAACCCGTCTGGGCCAGGGCATTTGTTTGACTGCATTGTATTTATGGCTTTGACTATTTCCAATTCAGAAATTGGCTCTTCCAGTCTTCTTGTAAAGTCTGTTTGGAGTGTGGGAACGTCGAGCCCATCGAGAAAAGTATGAATAGTATTTGAATCCGAACTGAATTCCGAAGTATACAGTTGAGTATAGAACTCTCTGAAGACCGTGTTGATTTCTATGGGATCTGTGGTGACCTGATCAGTGCCCATCTGGATTTTTGAAATGGCCTGTTTGGATCTGAAACCCCTAAGCTGATTAGGTAGCAATTTGTCTGACTTATCTCCATATGTATAAAACTTGGTTCTATTTTTCAGGAGCAACTGTTCAACCCGGTAGGTAGTGAGCAGGTCGAATCTAGCTTTTAATTCAACTCGTTGTTTATATAGGTCAGGACTTTTATTTTGAGAGTACTGTTTGTCTATTTCACCTATTCGGCGTAAAAGGTCACTTTGTTCCCGATTTGAATTGCGTTTCATCCTGGCTGTATAAGCAATGATCTGACCGCGCAGGTAAGCTTTCAAAGTATCCCATAAAGTGAGATAAGAAATATCCGGATTTGTATTGGTGTCCATGAAAAAGGCTATTTCCTTCTCAATAGTCTCTACAAACTTGGCATCTGACAACAAGGTTAAATTAAAGCGCCATTGCCTGCATGTAGGAAGAAGGCCAGGTAGCTGTACCGAAAGAATAACAGGTGCGTGATCATATATAACAATTGGTTGGTACTCACAGGAATGCACAGAGGGTATAAGTTGATTATCCAAAAGGAAGTAGTCAATCCTAGAGTATGAATGGTGCACTTGAGAGAAAAAAGAAAATTCTTTGTCATTTGGGTGTAAAAATCGCCAAACATCACAAATACCAAAATCTGTAAGAAAATCATTAATAAGACAAGCCGACTTATTCACTGCACCGGGATTGCCTGAGGATCTGTCCAGAGTCGGGTCCAACCAACAGTTAAGGTCACCACCAAGGATGAGATGATAAGTATTCAGATCTGGCAGTAACGAAAACAAAAGTTTGAAAAACTCGGCGTCATCCACATTTGGGGCATACACATTAACTAAAACAACCAATATATTATATAATTTGCCTGAGAGAATTATATATCGACCATTATTGTCTGATAATACATTATGTAGTTCAAAAGGAATATCCTGGGAAATGAGAATTGAAACACCCCGGGCCTTGGCCTGAAACGTGGAATGGAAGGATTGCCCAGACCAGCGCAACAAACGACTCAGGTCTGAGGTGCGCACATGGGTTTCTTGTAGGAAAACTATCTTGGACCTGAGATGTTTCAGATGAGAGAAGACCTTCTTCCGCTTCACAGGGTGGTTTAAACCCTTAACATTCCAGCTCACTATGTTAAAAGCATTTACCATAGTGCATATTTAGAGGGGTGTAGAGTAGTTCACAACAACCTGGTGACCAGCAATAGGCAAAGTGACCAGCACTTCCCCCAAAAGAGTTCAACATAGCAGAATTGTTTGCGGTGACAGGTACCCACCCCCTACCCCTCCCAAAAAAGACAGCTGCAATTAAAAAAAGCAGCAAGCTCCATAAATTAAAAAACTTCAGACAGCCCGTCCTCCGGATGATGCTTAACAATCGAACTACAAAAGCTCCGGCATTGGAAATCAAATTAAAATAGCAGCCCTTTACTAGGATAAATGTACCATAAAAAATGGTACCCCCACGGAAGATCAATGTACAATTTACAATGGTTACCACTTTGTAATATACAATACGTGTACAAATAGTAGTATAGTTATTAAAATAGAGTGGTAAGCGGTGTAGCCTAGATAGTCACTAAAGGCAAGATGAAAACCAATGGAAACAAATGACAGCTATTAGTATTGCCTATCGATTATTAAGAACACTGGCAAGTAAACATAACGCAAAATGTATAAATAAATCGCCATTGACAGCGTTTACCGTGATTCCCCCAGTCCATGACACACAAGTCCAGGGAAAGTCCAGTATTTCCACCTATATAGGACCGAGCTGTCGGGAGGTATGTTCATCGATGTATTTTTGTGCCTCCTCAACACTGCCGATCCACTTCTTGACACCGCTGGATAGCGTCAGGCGGAGACGAGCCGGGTAGAGCAGTGCGGGCTTTAGACCCCGTTTGTAGAGCTCCGCCATCACATCTCTGTACTGTACTCTTTGAGACATGACTTCAGCGCTGTAATCCTCCACGATGCGAATCTGTTGGCCATGGTAGTCAAACATTCCTTTGCGTCGTGCTTCTCTGATGTGGAGGTCCTTCGTTTGGTACCGGTGCAGGCGGAGAATGACCGGCCGCGGCCGCGCACTTGGTCCCGGCCTCACCGCTCCCACACGATGAGCCCTGTCGATTTCTGGCGGGGATGGCAATGTGTCCTGTCCGAATGCATCCTGAAGTAGCCGTGAGAAAAAGTCAGTAGGGCGACCCCCCTCAGTAGACTCCGCCAAGCCAAGAATCCGTATATTTTGGCGTCTGCTACGGTCCTCTAGGTCAATAACTTTAGCCTTAAGTTTTGTGTTGTCATCCCGGAGAGAGGAGAGGGTGTTTTCAAGCTCGCTAACACGTTGGCTAATATCGTCAGATGAGAGCTCCAGAGAGGATATACGCTGATCGTGGTCATCCACCAAAAGTTTGTACTGGTCTAGTTTAGTTTCTAGTCCAGTCAGCGAAGCCTTGAACTCAGCAGAGAGAGTTTCACGGTGCTTTTCAAGTAGGGCTGAAATGGCTTCTATGGACGAGCTAGCGCTAGCACTCGCCTCCTCCTTCTCAGCAGTTTTTTGGCTCTTAGGCGGCATTGTGAGAGAGATTATGTTCACGGTTGGGTCAAACGGATGGTAAAAATCTATCCAAAAAGGCAAAAAACTCAAATTAAGATTAAAGGGGGCTAAATGAAAAAGAAATGTTGAATTCTGCCGGAGCACACTCGCACTACGTCTACTCCATCTAAGTTACCAACCGGAAGTTCCTCAAGTTCTTTTTTAAAGTAAATCTTTTTTTCACCAGCCAAAAAATTTATTAATAATTTCATTCACTGAAAATTCGACTTTCAAACTATTAACAGTCCATACGTAGAAGTAGAAAAAGTGCATAGAGAAAACATACATTCAAGCTCAATTTGCTACACTTTGATCTCGACTGCGCAAGTACCAAAGCATTCTGGGATTTTTAGTATTAGTGGTGCATGCACTATATACCGGCAGGCCACCACTAATGCATGTTTGATATGATCTCACGGGCCAAATATAATTACACCGCGAGCCAGATTTGGCCCCTGGGCTTGAGTTTAACATATGTGTTTTAAATGGTTATTTTTTTTAAACAATTCAGTTACGGTACTTTTATATGATATTGTGGAAGCAAATCTATTGTTCAGCTTGTTTTTAGACTATGTTCATAAGGACTGGTGAAGTATGGTGAAGCATGTTTCTTACCTTCTTAATTGTGTGTTGGTATCTCTTATATGAGCTCTCAAACTCCCCGACCAAGTCCCCCAGCGTCCTGTAGCTCAGCGGCTTGTCCATAAGATCCTGTCTCCGGCTCATCCCTAAAGAGCCGTACCTCCCGTTACAGTAGACCCCCAGAACCACATGATGGAAGCAGTGACCCGAGAACTGAGTCTTAAAACTGATGGGGAACCGCTCCAGAGATGTCAGGCCGTTTGTCAGGTATCTACAGATGGCTGGGTCAAGGAAACAACCAGATACAGGCAATACACTTGATCTATTTTATAATGTTGGAGTTGTGTTTTGTTTCATTCACACGTTTAATACATAAACCCTGCATATTTAGGTTTAGAGTTCTTCTCTCAAACTAGATACACTGTGTTCATGTGTGAATGAAACAAAACACAGCTCCAGGTATATTTTTGATGAGGAAGCATTCTAACATGACTGAAAGCTTACAAGAGTACATTTTGTGTAATATTGGACCTTTAAAGGCATTGCACCTGATTTTTTACTGTCTTAAAATGTGAACAGAACAGAACAGTGTTTCAAAGTTATTCCTCACCATCTGCTGCAAACTGAGAAGTTTATGCAGCAGGTCTGAATTCCATGCTAGTGTTGTTACCATACTAAAATTTCAAACTCAATTTTGATACTTAGGAATAGACTTGATACTCCCGATAACACTCTTTATTTTGACAGTAAACAGTAATTTTCCACATTAAATGTTGGTACTTTGTGTTCTATTCCCATGTGTGTTATATGTGTGTAATCCTCAGTGTGCAGTAGGTTCATAGTGGTCCATGGGTGTATACTAGTCTATGTGTCTTATACTTGTGAAACATATAGAGACACATCATTATAAAAATATTCAGGAAAGGTTTCCTTTCTGCTGTTGTACATCCTAGAAAACAACAAATCAAAAGTGTGGTCTTATAAATAAATATACAACACTATGGAGAAATTAATGCACTAAACAAAGTCAGTTCAGCCCTAATGGAAAAGACTTGTTTTCCTCATAAATGTAACTGGCTGAAATGTGACAAGGAAAATCCATTTGAAAGTGAATTTTAACGTCCATTTAAAGAGGAGTTTAATGACAGTGGAATGCCTGTAACACAAGGACACATGCTGGGCTCCATCTGCTTTCTGATTTTCGGAGATAGTACCAGCTTTTAGATCAGTGGAAGTGCTGTTCTGTGACAAATGTCCATTTTAAAGGTTTGAACAGGTTTTGTTAGTGGTGATGGTGGGAGCAGATGAATATAATGTAGGGCTAGGTCATACAAACACGAAAATCTCCACATTTCACACAGATTTTTGTAAATAATTGTTATCATTTTTTTTGTCATAAACAAAATACTTCATTTTCAAACTATTATATATTATTTTGCTATATTGCTAACCTCTACATGTATACATTTATTAAATCCTACACTTGAATTCACTGTATGTAACTTTTTAACAAAAATATTGACTAAAATTAAAGCATGTTTGTTTCATTATGGAAGTTTTCATTGCCCTTAAAAAAACTTCATTACTGTGAGTGGGCTCGCATCTCCACAAACCTGACTTTTATTTTGCCTGGAAGAGGACCTCCTCCTGTTTGTTTCCATGCAAATGCTGTTCCTTTGGCTATAATATTCCAAAATATGGCGTAAAACATATCTATTTCCATGGAAAATGTTCCTGAGTATGGTTTTAACTTTTTTATTTCCATGGAATCATAAAGGTGAATTTTCAACTCCACAAAGTTCCAAACTATCACTTAAAGCAGTTTGTGCCAAAAAGCTGACAAAGTTTAGATGTTTTTGGAGCAAACAGTCAAAAATAACCTCGTGACTGACCCCAAATCTACAGGAAACAGGCTAACCGCAGTGTGGCATTTATATTTATCTGTGCTTCCTACTTTGAACAACATTATAAGCCTCACATATAAACCACGTAACACACAGACATATAGAGTGAGTAGAGCACTAGAGTGAGCGCTGTAACCCAGATCTGGCCCTGATCTGACCCGGACTCCAGCTGACCATCTGCTGCAAACTGAGAAGAGTCTATGCAGCGGGTCTGAACAGCTGTGAAGCACCACGCCGTTTTAAATATTCAACACAAACAACTACTGTCCGAACAGACCTTCCTTACACCTGCTTTAGTCCTGGTCTAGGCCTGGTTTGTTAGCCCTACTTCATATCTTCAGTTAGACATGTTTTAGTTCTAGCATAGGTTTAGCCCTGGTTTAGTCCTGACTGGGTCCCAGCGTTAATTTTTTAGTTTAAATCTTCAGCTAGACCTGGTTTTCACTAAATATAGTACTAGTTAGGTCCCAGCACTGGTTTACTCCTGGTTTGCTGACAGTATTAGTCCTGGCTTATTGTAGCTGAATCTGTGTTTAATCCTGGTTTAGTCCTGGTTTAGTCCTAGTTTAGTCCCAGTGTTAGTCTTAGCTCATTTCAAGTCAAAGTCAGACGTGGTTTAGTCTGGTTGTAGGTTTATTACTGGTTTGTTGCTAAACAAATCTTTAGTTAGATCTGGTTTAGTCCTTGTGTGCCACTGGATGACTCTTCACTTTTACTAGGTTTAGTCCTGGTTTATTTGCAAACCTACACAAATGACCTCAACCCACCAGTACATTGCCCAAGGACACTGAAGCTGGTGAAAATGGGATTCAAACCCTCAAACTCTACTCTGTCCACTGTGGCTAAGCCAGACCCATTGTTACACTGTTTCCTCTGCACAGGCACAAACGTTCTCCCACATTCTCCTCAGGTGTGACTGCAGCTCAGGCAGAGTGAGGCCTCATAGCTCAGTGAGTAGAGCACTGGTCTTGTAAACCAGTTCAATTCTCACTGAGGCCTAGGCACTGTACTAAGTGATCTAGATTTGAATAGTCCTCACTGTTACACTGTTACAGAGGCCACAAACACTATGAAATATGAAGGCTTAATGAGCTGTGACAGGCTGAACTGTTCTCTTTACTAAAACAGAGTTAAATAAGGTATTTAAGGTTTTTCTAAAATAATTAATGCATTTTTGGCCTGGATTTAACTAAGCAAATTGGTTGGGGTTGCTGCAGTTGGTCAGGTCTATTTTCAGCAAGTCTGTGCACAAAGAATGAGGTCAGCTGACCTCATTCTACCTGAATATACTGAATGACCAGGTTATTCCATCAATAGATTTTTTCTTCCCCTATGGCATGGGCATATTCCAAGATGACAATGCCAGGATTCATCGGGCTCAAATTGTGAAAGAGTGGTTCAGGAGCATGAGACATCATTTTCACACATGGATTGTCCACCACAGAGTCCAGACCTTTACCCCATTGAGAATCTTTGGGATGTGCTGGAGAAGGCTTTGTGCAGCAGTCAGACTCGACCATCATCAATGCAACATCTTGGTGAAAAATTAATGCAACACTGGATGGAGATAAATTCATCCAGTGGAAATAAATTATGACATTGCAGAAGCTTATCGAAACAATGCCACAGCAGATGTGTGCTGTAATCAAAGCTAAAGGAGGTCCAACAGAATATTAGAGTGCCTAAATGCCTTTATTTTGTTTAAATAATCATTAAAGTATCACAGAAATGTGTTTCTTGTGTGCAAACTATAGTTTTTGTATAGAATTCTCTATAGAATAATGTCATCAACACAGACTGCTCTAAAACAGAACGCTCTACTTCATGTAACTTTCAACATATATATATATATTTTTTACTTTTATGACTTCTTGATTGGTGTAAATCATTTACATTTATCTACCAAATGAAGTCAAAAGTAGAGAATCATAAAAACCTGTCGTACACACTTAAATGTACAGTACACAGTGTGAGGTAGTTTACACTATGTAACTTTCGTTGGATGCGGGTGTGCAACTAGACTGTCTTCATGATGTGATCACTTGGCATGTTCCAAAGTATGGCATTAAATATCTATCTCCATGGAGATGAGCAGATAACACCAGCAGCAAGTTGTGAAGCGGGAACACTGTTCACAGTTGTTTTTGGCAATAAAAACACTTTAATTCAATAAATGCAAGATTAAATAAGTTTAATAATGTATGACACTCCACCAGGAAAGTTATATAATGCAGCTTTAGGTATGGCCCTCTAAAGAAGACCCAATGTGGTGACATCATTCAGTAACTGTAACCGCTTTTGTTTAGTCTTTTCTTCTGTTCTGAAACATGAATCTTGATGCTGGGCACACAACACTTCCTGCTTCTGCTTATTATGAATAAATCCTTTATTTGAAACATGTGACAGTGCCGCTAACGCTAACTGTGCCCTAACAGTCATAGGATCCAGGTTACACAACGTCAACAGAAACATCCCAGTTGAAAACGCTGATAATGCCTCTTTACATAACACTGAGACTTACTACAGCAGATATGTAAACGTATTGGTTTCACTTTTCATTATAATGTCTTCAAAGACAGTGTGATAACAAGTGGACAGAAATAGCATGAAATCCTCTTTTGAAAAACTGTAAAATCCACAAGCTTTGCATATTTGACCTGCCATGTTTTTACACAGGCACACTCACAAACACTAATGTAGCTCAAATGCACTGAAATACTTTATTATGTTGTTTTAAGCAATGGTTAAGCCTGGTTTTGGAGTAGAGCTCACATCACTACATTTACATGCACAGGGAAATCTGAGCACACTCAACAGCCAAATCCAAACTGTCTTTGACCCATAACCTGTCAGGACACCCACTGCTATTGGAATCAGATTTGAAATTTTAGTATTGTGAAATGATGAGTGTTGCAAGGGAGCTCATCTCAGTGAAATGCAGTGGGGAATATATTTAATTTCACACAGAAATGTTCAGCTATAGAGAACGACTGTGTAAAGAAATGCATATTAAGTCAAAATGGATTCCGTTTTTTTTTTCTTCAAATTGGGCACAAGGAGAATGTCTTCGGCAAATATCTTATTCTGTGTGAAAGAGCTTAACCCTGTAGTTTATATCCCTGCACACATGTTCTGAAATGTCCCTGTGTGTCAGATGCCCTCCCTGTGTCAGATGTAGAAAATCACATTTTATTGTCTGAATAAAAAGTGTTTTTTTATGATCATCGTGGTATTGGAATCAGTATTGAGTATCAAGTCTATTCCTTAGTATCGCGCCTTTGTGATTTACAAATCGTGATATTCAAAGTGTGTCTGACCTTGAAGCTGAGTGGGCCGGGGCCTGGGTTGTACTTGGATGGGAGGCTGACTGTGGGACAGCAGTGGGGGGGGTCAAAAGTATCAAAAATCTGAAAGTAGATACTCATCTGAGCAAGTATCAATACTGAAAAAAATCAAACTAACAAAACAAAATTGTTGCTTTCCTGAACAGTTGTAGTCTGATTTTGAGCTGCAGAATGAATACAAGACCTCATGCTAAAATAAAGACGGTACTGTTATTGTGTGTATGAAAATTGCATTTTTTTACTAAAAAGTTATTATAATCGGTTTCGAGTGACTTCCTTAGTATCAAACAGCACAAGTCTAGTAAAGACTGCAGTGTGAAGCTTTAGAGCGAGATTAATTCAAATCTACTGCATTTTTGGGTATTATTATTTAATAGCACTTCAGACTAGTAATTAATCTGGCATCCCCAGTGTATTGCCTTAATTAAGTTTTTGGTTACATTTAAATGTGAGTTTGATTGTGGCTCATTTGCAGAGCCAGTTATGCTAATGTTAGAATGGCATGTTTAGTGACTCATTATCCTAACACTGGTATGTGTGGGTGTGTCATGTGTACTCCGTAAATAGTCACAGCAGGACAAGAGCATCAGGTGAGGCCTCATAGCTCAGTGGTTAGAGCACTGGTCTTGTAAACCAGGGGTCGCGAGTTCAATTCTCGCTGGGGCCTAAATGTTTTGAAGATTCAGTGGGCAACGCCAAACAAATCAATACTGAAAGAGAGCACAGAGAGGACGCTCATGTCCTTGTTTACGCAGGTAAACAAGGACATGAACTAAACATGGAAAACAATAGTCTAGTGTTGCAATGACACTAAAAGTTCAAACTCGATTTCGATACTAAGGAATAGACTTGATACTCGATACTGATTCTGAAACCATGATGATCATAAAACAAAAAAAACAAACAACAGAATGCCATTTTATTCATTAAATGCTGGTACTTTGTGTTCTATTCCCATGTGTCTCATATCTAGGGGTGTGCATAAATATCAAAATATCGTATAATTTCATATATTGATACAGTATCAATATTGTGGGCTGCTGTATCGATATATATCGCCAAGAGTATTTTTCTGTATATTTTACCAAATTTTTCTGTCACAGCGTTGAACATGTGTCATTCATCCATACCTATGTGCAATACTTAAGTCACTTCACGAAGATGTTATATCAGAGTCTATTTTTAGTTTATTTTTAAGTATATTTTTAAAATTATTTTAAACTATTTATCTATTATCTTGTTTTATTGCATGTACCATTTTCCTTCTGTTCTTTAACTGTGCGGTGCAATATTGGAATTTCCCCACTGTGGGACTAATAAAGGCATATCTTATCTACATTTGTGGCTTGTTTAGAGGAAAGAAACTTGTTTATGCAGAACATCTGACATTTAATTCACTGTTTTGATGATTAAAATAGGTCTATTTCATATTAACTTTGGTTCAACAAAGACTTGTAGTATCACAGTTGCGATTTAATCAACATCTTGTGATCGTTCAGAGCCATTAAACTGCACATGTCCCTGTAAATGTAAATGTGGAGCTCGTATAAGATGTGGATGAGTAACACTGGCCAATGCAACAGTCTGATGTGGTCCATGGGTGTATACTAGTCTATGTGTCTTATACTTGTGAAACATACAGAGACACATCATTATAAAGGTTCATTTCTGTCCTGACAGTGGGACTATTTTGCATTGATACCTGCGAACAATGAGTTAGTTTAGCAAGTTTCAATACTAGTTTTAGTACAGATTACTATACTAGTAATACTTTTGATCACCTTAGTATAAACAGGAGAAAAAAGGAAGCAGTGTACTGAATCTAATATTGGGCGGTAAAAAAACCCACTTTTTCTGATTCATTTTTTCTTAATAAAACAATTAAATCTTTCCATCTGATTATGACTTTTTCAGATATCTACAGTTGTAGAATTATTTTGAGCATAACATTGGGCTCAAAACAGACCTTAATGACCCAATACTTACAATATTCTTGAAATCTTATAAGAACTCTACAATCAAAGGGACTATTGCTCAGTTTTATAAAAGGAGTTTGGCAAAAAAGTTATATTCAAGAGAATACCTCAAAGAAAAATGGGAGACTGAAGGAGGTCTGACAATATCAAATTACTGGCTGAATGTTTGTCAGTGTCAGTGTCAGTGTCAGTGGAGGTGTACAAACTCTCATATTTGACAGGAGTTTAAATGGAAATGCCTAACCTGCTTCTTTATTACGTCAAAGCAAAAAAGACATTTTTGAGCGGGGAATGCTGGGTGTTGGAGACAGTGCGGACCGCAGGAAGCTGATCATTGGCATATATTCTGGGACTGCAACCATTCTGGCTCAAGTTCCACAGGACAGAAGTCAGTGTAATTAAAGTAAATGTAACCTTACAATTTTCAACTCTCTTTTTTGGTCAATTTGATAATCATCTTCAAAGAACAAACAAATATTTATTTAGAATTTTGACATCAGATGCTAAAAAGGCAACAAGACGTTGGTTTCATCCTAATCCTTCCACAAGCTAAGAATGGATAAACATTGTGAATGATATATATGGGATGGAAGCGATCACCTTCTCTATTTATCTCAGGAAACCTGCTTTCATTAAATTATTGTCTAACTGTATTAAATATATAAAGCCTTTATGGCCGGACTTGTGAAGATTCGGCCCAATTAGCTCATCTTGCTGTAAAGGAGCTGTGCCCTCATTTTTGTTTCTACTTTTTGTACATTTTTTTAATCTTATTTATTATACATGTCTAGTTAAGGTACACTGGCTCACTGGTTCTTTCTCTCCCTTGTATAAAGTTCTGTTTGTGTGTAACGTCTGTAAATAAAGAAAAAAAGACAGAAAGTGGATGACTACGGTACTGTATTTGGTCTAATAATGAACCCTGTAACTATGTACCACTATCTGAAAATAAAGAATTACAAACAAAAAAAATATTTCCATCTTAATTTTAATGAATATAACCACCAGCAAAACGTTTCCATTTCCCATGAAACTTAAAAATACATTTAACTCTGACTGGACAGAGATAAGTTTCCGCAGTTTTATCGCAGTGCAGACTCGAGGATTGAAGTTGCATAACCGTGTAAAAGCTTATACTGGGAAGCATTAGGCAGAGTCAGGCAGATAAACTGTACCATGTGAAACCGACGGAGCTGAGAGAGTATTTCCTGTTTGTGGAGAGGGCAGCTGTGTGGGCACAAGCCAACAATATGATTATCTGAAATCAAGGACACCACATGGAGCATGCTCAGTACTATCTACAGATTTAAACCGGGGCACTAGATTTTTCATTACAGCTTAGTGAAAAAATGATGTTGCAAATGTGGTTAGTAAAAATGGTGTTTTACATGCACAGGTACGTCTGACAACACTCTTAATCCAATGTTGTCCCATTTTTCTAGAGTGTGGTCAGAGCATGTTTGTGACAGTCTACAGACAAAGAATCAAATAAATACCAACGTGGGATAGGACACATTCAGGGGAGTCTAGTAATTTAGCATTAGTGGTGAAACTTAGAAGCTATAACTGCTAACAAAAATGGTAAGCATAACCACACTTCCACAAACTGACAGGTGACCCAGAATTTGTGACTTCTCAAATGCTGCGAAAATAATCACATCAAAGCTCTGGTAGTTTTTACTTTTTTAACAAAACAATAAAATAATACAAGTTGGTCCACGGTAGGCTTGTCATGATCATCACTATATGTTTCAATACATAAAAACAATATATTTTGGGCGCCAATATTTAGAGTACTTTTTATTTGCAATTTGGGGTATTTTGGTGTATTTTTGTTGTAATGCGATAAGATTTGAGCTGTAGAGGGTTGAATAAGTCACACTTATTTGACTAATGGCTAATTATTGTTTCAATCTGCTGTTTATTTGTTGTAGGTCATGTCTTTTAATGAAACAGTCTGTTTAAAAATGGCTTACTGGGATTATCTGGCATTATTTAAATCTTAACTAGTGGCATAGTACTGTCAATATTATTGTTTATTGCATATTTGCTGCACCACTATATCATGCTTCAAAGTGTGTTAGCGTGAAGGGTCTACGTTATGTATGTTTGTGTCCACAGTGTAGTTGCCATAATGTGTTTCATTTCTGAACTAAAATGAGCAAGTACGCATGTTGTTTCTTACCCAGTGCAGTTCAATACCTCTCATCGCATGATCAATGTGTAATGTATACAGCTGTGCTCTGAGTACAATCGGAGTTCTCCAGATGTTTTAGAAATCCTATTCAAGTCGGAATACAGTGGTCTCTCAGTATATTGCGGTTGTTTCGCAGCTTTTTTTAGTGTCATTTTTCAGGCTTTTTTTCAACATATGAGCATGCACTGTGTTCTGCGTCCTGATTAGCTAAGGGACTGTAGACCATTGTCCATCAGTCTCCTCCATGCCGTGTCTCCTGTACAGTACAGAATGTGTTCAGACAAATTTACATAAATGTCTGATTTCAGTGTGACTCTGAAGTGCTGTATGTTTGCAAGTTTTCTCCCGGGCAAAACCTAGAATGTTGATGAAACGTTCTGCACCAACAGATTTCAGAAATGCTTTGGACTGGATCTGAAGGAAGTGGGATATAATATACGAATGTTTGAACTCTCAGAGTGTTAAAAAAAGAGAAATGTGAGAAAATGCCTGTGTGAGAAAAGTGTATAAAGTGTGTGGTGAGGGGTTTTACAGCCTTAAAATATATAATAATTGTAAAAATAAAGCTGACAACTGACAACAGCGGATTTTATTTTTAGAATGTAACCCCCGCGATAAACCAGAGGCCACTGTATGTCAAAAATTTGGAGGTTAATAATTTGGTGTTGGCCTGTAAACATAGGGGGTACCATTTAAATATAGATCAAATTTAATCAACTCAAACAGTATCCCACGTTTTCCTCAGGTGAATATGAGACCAGTGCTCAGTCTTTAGAGCACTGGTCTTGTAAACCAGGGGTTGTGAGTTACATTCTCGCTAGGGCCTGGACATTTTTCCCTTTGAGCTGTGAGAGATCTCAACCTGAAATACTAAAACCCAAGACTTTTTCACACCTTTTCTGAGCTGTGGACCTCCTCTGTTCTCACCTCTGCCCCCTGTGGAGGTGTGAAGAAGGACAGCTGATGCCACACACTCACTTCCTTTTTCACTACTTCCACAAGATATAACAAGAGATACAACTTTCCATCCATCCATCCATTTTCTTCCGCTTATCCGGGGCCGGGTCGCGGGGGCAGCAGTCTAAGCAGGGACTCCCAGACTTCCCTCACCCCGGACACGTCCTCCAGCTCCTCCGGTGGGACCCCAAGGCGTTCCCAGGCCAGCCGAGAGACATAGTCCCTCCAGCGTGTCCTGGGTCTTCCCCGGGGCCTCCTCCCGGTGGGACATGCCCAGAACACCTCCCTAGGGAGGCGTCCAGGAGGCATCCTGAGCAGATGCCCGAGCCACCTCAGCTGGTTCCTCTCAACGTGTAGGAGCAGCGGCTCTACTCCGAGCTCCTCCCGTGTGACCGAGCTCCTCACCCTATCCCTAAGGGTGCGCCCGGCCACTCTGCGGAGGAAGCCCATTTCAGCCGCTTGTATCCGCGATCTTGTCCTTTCGGTCATTACCCAAAGCTCATGACCATAGGTGAGGGTAGGAACGTAGATTGACCGGTAAATCGAGAGCTTCGCCTTCCGGCTCAGCTCCTTCTTTACCACAACGGACCGATACAGCGACCGCATCACTGCAGACGCTGCACCGATCCGCCTGTCAATCTCACGCTCCATCCTTCCCTCACTCGTGAACAAGACCCCGAGATACTTGAACTCCTCCACTTGGGGCAGAGACTCACCACCCACCCGGAGGGAGCAAACCACCTTTTTCCGGTCGAGAACCATGGCCTCGGATTTGGAGGAGCTGATTCTCATCCCAGCCGCTTCACACTCGGCTGCAAACCGCCCCAGTGCCTGCTGCAGGTCCTGGCTCGAAGAAGCCATCAGGACAACATCATCTGCAAACAGCAGAGATGAAATCCTGTGGTTCCCAAACCAGGCCCCCTCCGGCCCCTGACTGCGCCTAGAAATTCTGTCCATAAATATAATGAACAGAACCGGTGACAAAGGGCAGCCCTGGCGGAGTCCAACATGCACTGGGAACAGGTCTGACTTACTGCCGGCAATGCGAACACAGCTCCTGCTCCGGTCATACAGGGACCGGACAGCCCTTAGCAAAGAGCCCCGGACCCCATACTCCCAGAGCACCCCCCAAAGGACACCACGAGGGACACGGTCGAATGCCTTCTCCAGATCCACAAAACACATGTGGACTGGTTGGGCATACTCCCATGAGCCCTCGAGGACCCGATGGAGAGTATAGAGCTGGTCCAGTGTTCCACGACCAGGACGAAAACCACACTGCTCTTCCTGAATCCGAGGTTCGACTATCGGTCGGATTCTCCTCTCCAGCACCCTGGAATAGACCTTACCGGGAAGGCTGAGGAGTGTGATTCCCCTGTAATTGGAACACACCCTCCGGTCCCCCTTTTTATACAGAGGGACCACCACCCCGGTCTGCCATTCCACAGGTACTGTCCCCGACCGCCACGCGATGTTGCAGAGACGTGTCAGCCAAGACAGTCCCACAACATCCAGAGACTTGAGGTACTCAGGACGGATCTCATCCACCCCCGGAGCCTTGCCACCGAGGAGCTTGCCAACCACCTCAGTGACTTCAGCCAGGGTGATGGACGAGTCCGCCTCTGGGTCCCCAGTTTCTGCTTCCTCCTCGGAAGACGTGACAGTGGGATTGAGGAGATCCTCAAAGTATTCCTTCCACCGCCCGACAACATCCCCAGTCGAGGTCAGCAGCTCTCCACCCGCACTGTAAACAGTGTTGGTGAAGCACTGCTTTCCCCTCCTGAGGCGTCGGACGGTTTGCCAGAATCTCTTTGAGGCCGTCCGATAGTCCTCCTCCATGGCCTCCCCGAACTCCTCCCAACCCCGAGTTTTTGCCTCTGTGACTGCCCGAGCCGCGGCACGCTTGGCCTGCCGGTACTCATCAGCTGCCTCAGGAGTCCCACGAGCCAACAAGGCTCGATAGGACTCCTTCTTCAGCTTGACGGCATCCCTTACTTCCGGTGTCCACCACCGGGTTCGGGGATTGCCGCCGCGACAAGCACCACAGACCTTACGACCACAGCTACGAGCAGCCGCATCAACAATAGAGGTGGAGAACATGGCCCACTCGGAGTCCATGTCTCCAACCTCCCCCGGGATCAGGGAGAAGCTCTCCCGGAGGCGGGAGTTGAAGACCCCCCTGACAGAGGGCTCCGCCAGACGTTCCCAGCAGACCCTCACAATACGCTTGGGTCTGCCAGGTCTGTCCGGCTTCCTCCTCCGCCAGCGGATCCAACTCACCACCAGGTGGTGATCAGTTGACAGCTCAGCCCCTCTCTTCACCCGAGTGTCCAAGACACGCGGTCGGAGGTCAGATGACACGACAACAAAGTCGATCATCGACCTCCGACCTAGAGTGTCCTGGTGCCATGTGCACCGATGGACACCCTTGTGCTCGAACATGGTGTTTGTTATGGACAAGCTGTGACTAGCACAGAAGTCCAATAACAAAACACCGCTCGGGTTCAGATCGGGGAGGCCGTTCCTCCCAATCACGCCCCTCCAAGTGTCACTGTCGTTACCCACATGGGCGTTGAAGTCCCCCAGGAGAACAACGGAGTCCCCGGTTGGTGCACTGTCTAGTACCCCTCCCAGGGACTCCAAGAAGGCCGGGTACTCTGCACTGCTGTTTGGCCCGTAGGCCGACACAACAGTGAGAGACCTGTCCCCGACCCGAAGGCGCAGGGACGCGACCCTCTCGTTCACCGGAGTGAACCCCAACACGCAGTGGCTGAGCTGTGGGGCAATGAGCAAGCCCACACCAGCTCGCCGCCGCTCCCCGCGGGCAACGCCAGAGAAATGGAGAGTCCAACCCCTCTCAAGAAGATGGGTTCCAGAGCCCAAGCTGTGCGTGGAGGTGAGGCCGACTATATCTAGCCGGTAACGCTCAACCTCCCGCACAAGCTCAGGCTCCTTCCCCCCCAGCGAGGTGACATTCCATGTCCCCAGAGCTAGTCTCCATGTCCGGAGATCCGGTCGTCGAGGTCCCCGCCTTCGACTGCTACCCGGATCTCTCCGCACCCGCCCCTCATGGCTCCTCCCGCAGGTGGTGGGTCCACGGGAGGACGGCCCCACGTCGTTTCTTCGGGCTGGGCCCGACCGGGCCCCGTGGGGAAAGGCCCGGCCACCAGGCGCTCGCTGCCGAGCACCCACCCCAGGCCTGGCTCCAGGGTGGGGCCCCGGTAACGCCAGTCCGGGCGACGTAAACTGCCTTGTTGTATTTTTCTTCATGAAGGGCTTCTGAACCGCTCTTAGTCAGACCCGTCTCCGAGGACCTGTTTGCCATGGGTGACCCTACCAGGGGCATGAAGCCCCCGACAACATAGCTCCCAGGATCATTCGGGTGCTCAAACCCCTCCACCACGTTAAGGTGGCGGTTCGGGGAGGGGGATACAACTTTTATTGTTGAAATTCCAATGTTGCAACGGAAGGTTCATCTCTCTTTTCAGTTTGATTTGGTCAATAGAAATAGCTTTCAATTATTCACTTACTGAAAATAATCAATATACACTTGTATTCTGTGCAATCCAACACAAAAAAGCGGAATCATCCAAAGCGTTCTGTCTGCTCAAGCCGACAGAGGACTGGATGTAGAGCTGTCCATCAAAAAGACCTGAGCTGATCACTGACTACTAAACGTGAATCTCTATTCAAATTCAATTCATTTCACAGCCGTATCTCAGCATTCTTCTTCCAATAAATTCACTCTCCTGCTTCTCTGGTCCTCTGACTATGTGCCTGTTTGCTCCTCTGGCTCTGCATTCAGACCAGACCTCATTGACGTACCTCATCTGCTGTTGTTTTGTGTTGTCTTGTACGCACTTGTATATCAAAGGATACACTCCCAGGATCACTGCCTCCAGACACTTTATGGGCAAAGACTCTCGAATCATCTCTCGCGCCGTCTCCATCAGACTGAAGAGATACACAAAAAACAAACTGAAAGATACACAAAAACACACTGAAGAGATATACAGAAACCTAAAAGGAGGGGACCCTACCGGCCCTATGAAAACGAGGCTCTATAGAGCTCTCCCCCATGTGACAAAATCTGACTGGGACGCCATATTGGCAGAGCTAAATTCTTCTTAATGAACTGCACCGAGTCACTTTTGTAGTTTCTTTTCATAAGATGAAATCGTGGACAACGATTTATCTTAAAAGTAATCTGATTGAACATTAGTGACCCTTACACGGGTGTCATTTAAAAGTTCATATCGATATAGATTGGGTAGATTTCACCTTAGCTCTGAAATATCTGTTTTTTCACCTTCACCTTAAATCATCATAAAGGTTCCCTGGAGATGTTTGTGAGAAATAGACTTTATAAAGTTGTGTACCTTTAATCTTTTCTGATACTGATACCTTAAATGACTTGAAATGGATAAAAAAATAAATAAATAAATAATGTGCTCTCATGTGCTATGCTGTTCTGTGCTGTTCTGTGCTGTTCTAGGGGAATTCTCAGCCGTGAATTGTGACATGCAAGCTGCTTGGGGATTCTTAATGGTCTATAAGCCAGTCCTGTGGCAGTAACAGAATACAACTGATGCTTTGTGATTATATATTGACGAAACTTAATATTAAACGTTATATTTATAGTTTTTTGTGTTTATTTTTCTTTTGTTCTGTGTTGTTTTATAATTGTATGTATCCAGCCTTGATTGATCTTAGTGTTACACGGTATGCTACAGATTTAAAACATCAGAACTCTGTGTTCAGAGGCCTTATAGCTCAGAGGTCAGAGCACTGGTCTTGTAAACTTGAGTTCAATTGTCACTGCACTTTATACTAACAGCCACTAAAAATGACACCTTAACCATATCAACTAATATGACACAAAAGGGGGTGCGGTACTGTAACTTGCACAGGAAACTTGAGGTACTGAATAAAATGAGTACATGAAAGAACAATGAAATGACCATCTCATCACCAAACCCTCCATCGACTATTGGACCCACACAGGGTCACTTCACCACTGATCTGACCTCTAACTTGGCCTGGTGGCGTGACCTTCTTGTCTCCAGGGTTATACATCAGTTTAATCAGTCATACCGTGGAACATTTTTGTGAAGTAATAATATCTCCATGGAGACAAGCAGGAGGCAGACGTTTGATCAGAAATGTTCAGCTGTTCAGTTTTTGGTCGTTTGGTCGACACTCACCCGCAGAGTGGTCGGCTCTTCTTAATCTCAAAGAACTGTGTCCCTGTGTGATTGTATCTGGTGCACCCGTTAAGATCAATGTGTAATTTCATGTTTACGACTTTATATCACAATATCACTTATATAACAATGTGTCACAATAAGCAAATCCCAAAGATTACAATTATTTATGTAATCTAGTAAGATAAGAGATGAGACAAGACATCACAGCAACATAAGCCCATACAAACATCCACTACCACTACTGAAGAGAAAGAAACAAGAAATCAAGAATAACCAAAACCGATGCACCATCAGGGAGCTTTAAGTCACTCTGTGTCGCACTTCACACTCTCATGTTCTATTAGTAACTGCAAATTCCCCTGCACAATCTTCATATCTTCTAAAGCTAAATGTTCTGCATGGGGTCTTATTCTGTGTAAAAGCTGTGAACCCTGCAGTTAAACCTCTACAAACATATTCTGAAATGTATGGGACTCTTGGATTAGTTTAGCAGTTCAGATTTCAGTCTTCTCTCAGTGCCCCTGGAGTTGTTTAAAATGTGTATTGTGAACTGAAATCTGGATTTTAAATCATAAATTGCAATAATTATAAGATAAAATATCATTTTACATATAATTAAAGGATACTGCAGTGCCTTCATGTAGTTCTGCACCACGATGAGCCAGTCTGCAATGGACATGGAGGGTTTGAAGTTTGGCACTGATGGAACAGGAGGCTGAAAGAAACAAAAACACAGATGACACAGTTAAAGCAGACATATTGTGCTGGTGTCGCTCTATAGTTATAAACTATGACACCTGTGGGTCATTGTGTTACCATATGGACATTTTAAATTGTATTATTGATCTAAGTAAATGGATAGCTGCACATCACACTAGTGAACAGCAGATTTTTTTTGTCATTTGTACAAAAATGGCTCCGCAACACTGCCAAATCCTACAAGTATCACCATTTAAGAAAATAAAATCGAAGAATTGAGTGCGTACATCACAGTGGGTGTGTACGTCAGAGGGCATGTCACCGTGGGTGTGCACATAACAGTTGGCGTTTCACAGTGGGTGTGTACATCACAGTGAGCGTGTGTCACAGTAGGCGCTTCACAGTGAGCATGTACATCACAGTAGGCGTGTACGTCACAGTGGGCGTGTACGTCACAGTGGGCGTGTACTTCACAGTGGGCGTATACGTCACGGTGGCCGTGTACGTCACAGTGGGCGTGTACGTCACAGTGGGCGTGTACGTCACATTGGGCGTGTACTTCACAGTGGGCGTATACGTCACAGTGGGCGTGTACTTCAGTGTGCGTATACGTCACAGTGGGCGTGTACATCACAGTGGGCGAGTCACAGTGGGCGTGTCACAGTGACGGTGATGAAAACGGGGGTTGATGGTCAAAGTGGCGTCTTCAAACCAAGCGATTAAAGATTACTCAAGCGTGAGTCACTCTAAATACACCTCCATGTGGGTAAATGTTGAGGGGAAACAATAACATAATCCATGATCTGAAAAGTCCATTTTGCAGAATAGTCCCCCTTTAAACGGCCTGTACCTGATTTTTCCCTATGTATTTGTGCAAAATTTGTCTTGCCCCAATACAGATGTATTGTATCAGCAGCTCTTAAGGTCAAAACAAGTCTGCTGTGCACTGATACTGGTATCAAATGCCAGCACCGATACTCGGCCTGTCACGATGACACATTTTGAAGCGCTATATATTGCTACCAGGATATACTGCAACGCTAACAGTGAAAGTACTTTACGCCACTCACACAAAAACAGTCATGCAGGATAATCCCAGTAAATAATTTTAAAGAGACAGTATCATTCAAAGATCTGAGCTGCAACACACAAATGACAGAATGAAGCAATAACAGCCATAAACGTCACTTATTCAATTTATTATTCTTTTACAGCTCAAATGTTACCTCTCATGTTCCAGCGTTCACACAATAAATACTGACTCCCTCATGTTCCAGTGTTCACACAATATATACTGACTCCCTCATGTTCCAGCGTTCACACAATAAATACTGACTCCCTCATGTGTTCATGTATCGATTGATAAGTTTAAGGTGTGTGGGTTAAGTACACTGGAGGTGAATGTTTTGTATCTGTGGCCTCTCCCCTGTAGAGAACATAGGATGATCAGGAAGGGGGGAGAAAGGGAGGAGGGGGGGATTTAAACGGAAGGAAGAGCCACTATGAGCCATTATGAGACTTCCTCTGAGTTTATTTAGAGAAAAGACAACAGTTGTAGCAGAAAAGACAGGAATGAACAGAGCGAATGACTGAAAGAGAAGGAATCTGACAGAGAGCGAGAGAGAGAGAAAGTGAGAGAGAAAGAGAACAAGAGAGAAAGAGAATAAGAGAGAGAGAGAGAGAGGGAGAGAAAGAGAATAAGAGAGAAAGAGAAACAGGAAACCTACAGGAGGTGTTACCACTATGAGACATGGTCTGAGTCATGAAGACCACAGACACAAGGTGAGAGTCTTAAATGTGTTTAACTCATGAACTCTCGCCTCACAACAGGAAGGCTGTGGGTTCGACTCCCGGGCTGTTCTGTCTGGAGGTTGCATGTTCTTTCTGTGTCTGCAGAACAGGTCAGATCCTCCAGTTGTGGTCGTCCTGACCAAGACCAGCTCTGGAGACGGGTCCCGCTGCTCCTGACAGGTGTAACTCATGGGTCAAATGCAGGTTTAACCCAGAGACACTGCATACCTTAACTTTACTCTGTGTTTTCTCTCTCCACCCTGCCTTTCTGTCTCTCTCTGCTTAGAGGTGAAATCCAGTCTTGTATAAACTCTTGCAGTCCTTCCCCCTCCCCCCCTGTTCTCCTCCTTCCTCCTCTCTCCTTCCCCCCTCTGTGCGCTTGCAGGTGAAATCCAGTTCACAGTTCAGTGTATAAACTCTTTTAGTTCTTGGATACATGTTAGATCCTTGTCTGTATTTGGGTTGTAATTGACACCTCTCTCCTCTTTTCTCCTCTCTTCCTCTTTCTCTCTTCTCTCTCCCTCCCTTTCTCTCCTCTGCAGACCTATGACATCATCTTATAGACCCACGGATTCTGCCTCAACAACTTCGTACTGGGACTAAACCTGGACTAAACCTAGACTAAACCCAGACTTCATCCGGAGTACATTAGAACTAAACCAGGACCAAACCAGGACTAGATTTAACTTAGATATATTTGTCAGTTTTTCTACTGTTTTTTATTAATCATTAAGGAGGGGGTATTAACTGTAACACAACATATTTAGATCACCATGTTTCCTTTATTGTTTTGAAAATGCTATGTTCACCAAAAACAACGTATGAATAAGATTAATAAGGTTCACGTATGGACTTTTTGACGCTCTCAGTAACCCCTCCCTTTGCTCTCTGCACTAAGTCACTCCCCCTTCAGAGCGCTATTCTAACCATAAAGGAGGGTTTGAACAGGGCCTGGGAGAGATCGCTATATGACTAAACATGATGGATGATCTAACACGTCTTACATTCTTCCATGTTATACAGCACAGCCGTATAACATGGAAGAACGCTCATAAACATGAATTTTGCAGTCATTTATACTTTTGCTGTAATTATTATTCCATGTAAATTCTTAATTCTTGTATTTTTATTTGAACTTCATGAACATTTTATCACTCACTGTACTTAATCTTACACAATTATGAACTCAATTTCTCTAAAATCTTTTCCTGTCTCTTCTCTTAAGTAGCTCCAGTTACAGCGCAGGGCCAGAGCTCAAACAGGGGTCAAATCTTCAGTAGAAGCCCAATTTCAGACCCTGTTTCTGGGGTGAAAGGTCCAAAATGAGCCGAGGATTTGGCCCTGACCTCCATCGAACCACAGCTCTCACAAACAATGTGAAAGATTTAAACCAATGAAAGCTTTTCATCCACTGCATATTGTTTTTTTCTTTTTATAACACTATGTCACTTTATGTCACTGTTTTTTTTAAACCAAAAATAGATGTACAGTATATCTATCTCCATGGAACATGTTCCCAAGTGTGTTTTTAACCTGCTTCACTTTTTAATCAAAACTAAAACTAGTATTAAAACTAGATATTCATTGTTCGCAGGTATCGACACTAAAACATTGGCAGGACAGAAATGAACATTTCCTGATTATGTTTATAATGATGTGTCTCTGCATGTTTCACATGTCTCTGTATGTCTCTGTATGTAAGACACATAGACTAGTATACACCCATGGACCACTATATCTCTCTTTCTCTCCATTGTTTTAACTCCTTCCTCTCCCACTATACCTCGCCTTTCTCTCTGTCCTCCTTCTCTCCCTCTGTCCTCCTTCTCTCTCTCTCTCCTCCTCTGTCACTCTCTGTCATCTCGTCTTTTCTCCTCTCTCTCCCTCTCTCCTCTCCACCCATAGACCAGTATACGCCCATGGACCACTGAGAGATTTCACAGATCGACCACCGTGGTATCGGAATCAATATCGAGTATTGAGTTCTATTCCTTAGTATTGAAATTGAGTTTGAAATGTTTGTGTTGTGACAAATACTTTTAATATTTGAATTTTCAGACTCCAAAACAGAAAATGACAGAAAAGTCAAAGTGTATTTGTTGTTGAAGTGTATCTGTTGTTGAAGTGTATTTGTTGCTGAAGTGTATTTAGTGTGTTTCCTTTCTTTGACAGTGTGTTTCACCTCGTTTTATCGTCTAGAATCCAGCAAACGCTCACAGATTAATCCAGGATTGAATTTGAGAGATTATTTAGTTGTTCTGCCAGTGTTTATCATGTGACAGGGTTTGAGAGCAGAAGTGTGGCCTCGAGAGGAGTGATACATGAAGGTCATTTACAGCCAATACTAAAGTTCATGTATGGACTTTTTACTAAGGAACAGACTCGATACTTAATGCTGATTCCAATACCACGTTGATGACGATTATGATGATGAGCTTTCTTTAGACAATAAAACATAATACACTTGTCCCTCACACCACCTTTCGTGGTTTAGCAAATTTTTTATGTAATTTTGCATGCTTTTTTACAGTGTATGAACGTGCATTGTGTTCTGCATCCTGATTGGCTAAGGGACTATAGAACACTTTCCATTAGTCTCTCCTGTACAGTACAGAATGTGTTCAGCCAAATTTACATAAATGTTTGATTGCAGTGTGACTTTGAAGTGCTGTAATTTTGCAAGTTTTCTCCCCGACAAAACCTACAATGTCTATGAAATGTTCTGCACCGACAAATTTCAGAAACGTTTTGGACTTTAGTGTTTCTCTGCACAGAGAGGCATCTCTGCGGATACCGCTGGAGCAGAGTGATCATGGAGGAAGGAGGATATAATATAGGAAGGTTTGAACTTTAAGAGTGTTTAAACAAGAGAGAAATGTGAGAAAATATTAATGCTTGTGTGAGAAAAGTGTATAAAGCGTGTGGTGAAGGTTTTTAAAACTTTAAAACTTATATAATATTTGTAAAAATAAAGCTGACTACTTCACAGATTTTGCCTGTTGCGGGCTATTTTTAGAATGTAACCCCCGCAATAAACGAGGGACCACTATACTTTTCTCTTCCCATGTGTTATATGTGTGTAGTCCAGGCATGGGCAAACTATGGCCTGGGGGCCTGGGGGTCTGTTTGGGTTTATTAATCCGGCCCACCGAACGTGCCCAAATTATATTAAAATAGGCAAGAGTAAACCTTGTTCAATTTACCTTTTCAACAAGTTGTTGATCTGTTAGCAATTGGTAAAACTGAATGTAATTTTTTCTGTTGAGTTTATTTAAGTGAAATTTAATAAATTCATGATTAATTTAATTAATGCATTTGGAAAGCAATTTGTACAATAAGCCTCGCATATTCATGCTTTGCTACATGTTACAGTCCGAATCTCTAAAATATATATCCTGGCCTGGCCCCTCTATCAAATTTTAGAACCCATTGTGACCTGTGTGTCAAAAGGTTTGCCTACTGCCCCTGGTTTAATCCCTCAGTGTGCAGTAGGTTCATAGTGGTCCATGGGTATATACTAGTCTGTGTCTTATACTTGTGAAACATGCAGAGACACATCATTATAAACATGTTCAGGAAAGGTTCATTTATGTCCTGTCAATGGGACTTTTTATTATTGATACCTGCTCAAATATCTCATTTTGAGACAAATTATAGTATTGATCTGATTTTCGATACTTTTAACAGCCCTACTTCACACTTGCACTGACTTGGCCCACTTTAATCCTGATCTTTGGTTTGGTTTTGTTATAGTCCTGGTTTAGTCCTGATCTTTGGTTTGGTCCTGGTTTAGTCTTAATCCAGTCCACATTTACTTTCAGCTTTAGTCCCAATTTCATGCTAATTTTGAGGTTGTGTACAAAACCAATCCTAAACCAGGACTGAACTAAGAAACCAGGACTAAAAATGGGCTGAATCAGAACTTTAGCCAGGACTTAACCTGGACCAAACCACCACTAAACCAAATCTGAACCAAGACTAAACCAACACTAAACAGAGACGTAACCAGGCATTAACCAGGACATAAACCGGGACTGTAACACACTTGAATACATCAGAGGTCCATTTGAGACATATTGTTTTAATGTTAGCTTGTATGTGTATGTGATTCCATAGAGATGTTAAACAGGCTCAGGTTTCTCAAAACAAAAGAGAAAAAAACAGCATCAGGTAAATGTACAAACCAACCCCTCTATTGTTAAGAGAGAGAGATTAATGCAATACTCAAGATTTACATGGCCAGGACTGTAACTAGGACTAAACCAGAACTAAACAAGGACTTTAACAAGAACTAAACCAGGATTAAACCGGGCCTAAAAAAGGACTCTAATGTGGACTAAACCAGGACTGTAACTAGGACTAAAGCAGGACTTTAATAAGGACTAAACCAGGACTAAACAGGGACCTTAATCGGGACTAAACCAGGATTAAACAAGGATTTTAACCGGGACTAAATCAGGACTAAAACAGCTCTAGAAAACATCACTGTGTTATTTGACCGATTACACCTGAAAGATACAATTTTAAATTTAAAACTGCATCAAATACAGTGTCAGAATTTCAAAATGATCTCTTCCAATCATCCTGCGACCCCCAGTTTGGAAACCACTGCTGTACAGGACAAAATGATCAGCTGCTATCTTAAACGCTGGTTAGCTGTGCAGATGTACATTTGAACATAAACAGTGTGTTCTGTCTGTCTCTCTGGATCTAATAGGATTGAATGTGTCTGTGCCAAATGGGTCACTATGGACTAGACACAACACGCGGACAATTAGTGACCAAACCACAAACAGCTTTACCCCTCTTTCTTTTTCTCTCTCTCTGTCTCTCCTGCTCCTCTCTCTTTCTTTCTCCCTCTCTCACAACACATGAACAATTAGTGACCAAAGAGAGAACAAACTCCTCTGTGTCTGTTCCTACTTTTCTCTTTCTCCTATTTCTCTCTTTTTCTCTCCCCGTTTTTTTCTGTCACTTTTTCCTCTCTTCTTCCCGTTCCTCCTACTGCTCTCCTTTCTCCCTCTCCCCCCTCTCTCTGGTATTCTGTCTCTCTTCTTCCTTCTCCTGTTCTCTCTCCCCCTCTCTTCTCTCCTCCTCCCCCTCTCTCTTTGCTATTCCATCTCTCTTCTTCCCTCTCCTCCTCTCTTTTCTCCCCCTCCCTCCTATCTCACTGCTATTTTGTCTCTCTTCTTCACTCTCCTCCCCTTCTTTCTCTGTTCTCTCCCTCCCTGTCTATAGCTTTCTCTGTCTCCCTTTATCTCCCGCTCCCCCTCTCTCTATTTATCTTCCCTCTCTTCTTCCTTGTCCTCTCTCCTCCTCTTTCTCTCTCACATCATTAAGAGTGAATAATATAAATGTAAGAGGGCTCTGGACCTCACACTGATAATGTGCTACTCATGCAAACTTATGAGCTCTTTCAATACAAGAAATTGTAAAATAAACAGTGGCTATTGCCCTCTCACCTCACAAAGAAGGTTCGACTCCCGGGCCTTTCTGTGTGGAGTTTGCATGTTCTGCTTATGTCTGGGCGGGTTTCCAGATTTTACAGAGAGTTCAAATGTTAGAATTCCAAAAAGAGCTGTTGAAATGTGCTGGTGGTGCTAGTACTGCGTTGTTTGAGTACTGTAGACAGAGGCCTGCAGTAGTAGATGCAGTAGATTTAGAGCTAACATCAGTCTACGCAGCAGACAGGGACATGCTAACACATCTCTGCAGCACCTGCTCCTGTCTCATCCACTCTGTCTACTCTGCTCTGTCTGTGTGAAACATGGACGACCAGATCTGCCAACTGGTATGGATACACTCCAGAGAGAAAAAGATACAAAGATTGAATACACTCTAGACGGACAAAGATCGAATATACTCTAGACAGACAAAGATCAAATATACACTAGACGGACAAAGATCGAATATACACTAGAGGGACAAAGATCGAATATACTCTAGACGGACAAAGATCAAATATACTCTAGACGGACAAAGATCAAATATACTCTAGACGGACAAAGATCGAACATACTCCAGAGGGACAAAGATCGAACATACTCCAGAGGGACAAAGATCGAACATACTCCAGAAGGACAAAGATCGAACATACTCCAGAGGGACAAAGATCGAACATACTTCAGAGGGACAAAGATCGAATATACTCCAGAGAAACAAAGATCGAATATACTCCAGAGAGGTACAAACATTGAACATACTCCAGAGGGACAAACATCGAACATACTCCAGAGGGACAAAGATCGAACATACTCCAGAGGGACAAAGTTCGAACACACTCCAGAGGGACAAAGATTGAATACACTCCAGACGGACAAAGATCGAATACACTCCAGAGGGACAAAGATCGCATACACTCCAGAGGGACAAAGATCGCATACACTCCAGAGGGACAAAGATCGCATACACTCCAGAGGGACAAAGATCGAATAAACTCCAGACGGACAAAGATCGAATACACTCCAGAGGGACAAAGATCGAATACACTCCAGAGAGACAAAGATGTAATACAGTGTTCCCTTGCTATATTGCGGTTCACTTTTCGCAGTCTTGCTGTTTTGCAGATTTTTTTGTGCAATTTTGCATGCTTTGTTTTACAGTGTATGAAGGCGCATCGTGTTCTGTGCCCTGATTGGTTAATAGATGTGCCGTGTCTCCTGTACAGTACAGTATGCTTTCAGCCAAATTTACATAAATGTTCGATGCTAGCAGTGTGACTCTGGGGTGTCAAGAACGTGTTGGACGCCTCTAGTTGCATTTGAGGACAAACGGCTCCGATGAGCGTCATGGACGCTCTGGACGCATGTCCTCTTGACACATGTCCAGAGCTCAATTGCTCTGCGAGTGCCTTTGGATGTTTTGTTTTGCCTGTGTCTTTGTGAATGCTACAGACCAGGTTGAGACAGTGGGTTTAATATATTTATTACATAAAATCCATCAACGGAGGCGATCAGCTCTACGAAGGCGTGTCTGTGACTAGCCTTTAAACTAGCCAGTGTGCCCAGCATAATTAAGTTGCCGCTAGTTTGCGGCTGATGTCTTTCTGCTTGTTCTGGATAATGACGTCACTTTGTCACTGTAGCGTAGTCTTTGATTGGTTGACGCTGTGTGTCAAACGCCAAAAAGTTCAGTTTTTTCAGCTTTTAGACGCACAAACAGAGCATCTGGCGCCTGAATGCTCAAGATGTGCTGCGTCAATGCCAGATTTGTGCCGCTCTGATGCTATAAAACACGCTGCAGAAACGCAGCACGGCCAACACGAGAGACTTGGCACTTGACATATAGAACTTTGCACTCGAGTCACTATTAATCATTTCTTATGTATCCAACCTCGTAGGTTGATCATTAAAAATACATTTGTTGCACTATTTCTAAAAGCTGTCAGAAGACAGCTCCTGGTGGCCCAAAAAATTGATACGGGTGGGCGGAGGGGAGCCGGACCGAGGGAAAAAAAAAAATGTCGCTGGTGCGGGCCGGCTGAACTTGGGGAAGATGGTAGACTGTCCAGAGGAGCAACAACGGTCCTGGGGAAGGGCGGAAGACACAACGAAGTCCCTGGACGGAAAGCAGTGTCCAGCGGAGCTGCAAAGGGTCCCACCGAGGGGGCAGAGGACACGAGGAGGTCCCTGGACGGAGAACGATATCCAGCGGAGCTACAACGGTCCAGGCGAGGGGCAGATGACACGAGGAGGTCCCTGGATGGAAAACGATGTCCAGCGGAGCTACAACGGTCCAGGTGAGGAGAGGACAGGTTGGGAGTGGACCGGTTGGGACAGGCCCGTGAACAGGAGACGGACAGGTAAGCAGGGGAGGCAGATCGTGTAGTCCGATGAATTGTCCGTGGTGGGGGAATGCCGGGCGGAGCGAGGAATCCTTTCCCGAGTCCGCTTGGTCCATGTTGGCGAGATCGTTCTGTCGTAACGGTGTGTGTAGCGCATCAAAGAGTGCAGACTCGGGGCAGATTTACAGTGTTTATTTTACAGATTGTGAAATAATTAACAAGAGTTCATTAACCCAGCAAGGAACTGGGAGCGGGGTGTGAGCCAGAGTCCGGGACGAGACAAGAGGGTGAAGACAAAGGGTGGACTGTACCGGAGCTGGGGTGCGGAGGCAGGAGCAGGAACAAGCGGCAGCAGGAATGTAGACATGCGGACACTCTGGCCACGAACAGGATGAAGCAACGCAGGAATGCAGGAACGCAGGAACGAAGAAACGACGGCACCAAACAGGATGAAGGAACGACAGCACCGAACAGGATGAAGGAACGACAGCATCGAACAGGATGAAGGAACGGCAACGATCTCGTGCCGAGTGTCTGGCCCCAGCTCCTCTTATGCTCCCAGCAGGTGGAGGTAATTGCGCTGATGAGCTGCAGGTGCGCACAGGAGGAGCCAGGAGCTCAGCCCAGCTCCGGCAGGTGAGGGAGGGAAGGAGCAGGACAGGAGGTAAAACGTGGAACAGATGGTGCAGATCATGACACAACAAAACCAAGACTAAACAAGGAACCAGTCATAACTAAAACTACATGTCTTTAATATTTTAAGCCACAACAAATTAAAATGTTAAGCTCAATTGATACTTTGCAGCTGATGTCATTAACATTCCCTGGCGGGGTGATGGTAACTGGAGGCACTGCTCTGCCTGAAGCTCTGTTCAAAAAGTTAGACTTTAATCTGAGCTTTGTTTTAACACAATCTGACCAGAAAGAACTGAAACTACATCAACAGGTGAGCTGATTTGTGCTGTTAAACAAGGCCCTCTCAAATGCACTGTCACTATGGTAACTGTATGATAATGTTTAGATACCCAAGCATGCTTTTTTTTTTTTTTTTTTTTTGCACTGTGTATATTGTGCCACCATTGTGTCATATTGTGTTTTGAAAAAATATATATATTTGACCAAACAATGTAAAAATGTTTTAGAAGTTTCACTTATGTTTTTGATACTCTGAGTCACCCTCCCTTTGCTCTCCATGCTAAGTCACTTCCCCTTCAGAGCACTATCCCTCGCAATCAGTGTGGATCTCACTAATGAGGGTGACAGTGGCTCAGTGGTTAGAACAGTGATTCCCCAACCCGAAGGTCAAATTCAATTCCTGCTCAGTTCTGTCATTGTGTCCTTAGGCAAGACACTTCACCCACATGGTCTAGTATGAAAGTGGTGTGTGCATGAATGGTTGGTGGTGCTCGGAGGGGTCTGTGGCTATAACTTATCATCAGCGAGTGTGAAGTGAATGAATAAGGACTATAGTGTAGAGCTTTGAGAGGCTTTGACAAGACTGTGAAGAGCATTACAAGTGTAAGGCAAGTATATTATTATTATTATAATGAAACTACTGCACATCAGGTCACATCACATCAGGTTTGTCAAGCTGCTGTGTACAGTTTTGTATCATGTTTTTGTATATTTATGGAGAATTCTCGTGTGGAGCATGGGTGATGTAGGCTTGCGGTTGGAGCCTTGTACAGAATCTTACAGCTAACAATAAGGAGGGTTTGAATATGCCCCAGGAGACATCACTGAAAACAACCCCCAAACCCCTGTTCTCGTCTGACCTTTGGCAGGTAGGTGGCGTTGCGTATGCGCTCCACCATGTCCTGTCCCTCTGGATGCACCGCTCCCACATGATTCCACATCTGGTCCCAGGTCTGAGCCTCTATGGGAAACCCAGAGCGATTGACATAGAACTGGACGCCCCCCTCCTTCTCCTCGTCCTCCCCAGGTGAGTGTGCGGTCCCTGGGCACACCGAGCTCTCCGCACGGGTGCTGCAACGGCTCAGCAGGCAGTGAGCGCTGGAGCTTTTAGACCTAACCAAAGGACAGGAGTTTTATAAAAGACATGTCACAGAGTCAGATATCATAGGGACAATAATTCAGGGGAGAAACAGGAGCGTAAAATGTCTGTGTGTGTCAGATGCCCTCCCTGTGTCTCCATGGGGTCTTATTCTGTGTAAAAGCTCCGAGCCCTGCAGTTTAGACCTCTATGTTGTATAAGAAGACAGATGTCACAGGGAGAATTATTCAGAGTAGAAACAGGAATGAGTGACAGACTGAAGAGATGGAGCTCTGATTCAGAGCTTCTGTTTAAAGATGTACTGTTTAACTTTTATAATGTAGGTTCCGCCACTTGCTTGTATCCATGACGATGCCTCAAATGTTCCACAATAGAGCATTAAACTTGTACATCTTGCATTTGTTACTGATGATCTTACTGCTAGAAACTAGCTGAAAAAACATGCACTCTTCTTAATGTCTTACTGTCTAGGCAGAGCAGTAACATTTCCATGGAGACAAGCATGCAGCGGACTCAGAAAAGTTACAAAATGCACCTTTAAAGATGCTCTATGCTCAAACACAGAGACAGTCACCCAGTCCTCCTGTCGGTCAGCTTCTGTCATTCTCTGGGTGAGTGACAGGTGAGTCAATAACAATAGCGATAGACCAGGCTGATATTGGCACTTTTTAGAGCACTGGCTATCAAACTTTTATCTCCAGCGCAGGCCCATATTTTATCAATCGGTTGCTCTGGATTCTAAACAATCAGTATCTTAACTCTATTAAAAAGCTCACTGGTTTGTATTATTGATATTCATAATTTCAATTTAGTCCAAACCAATTAATTATGAGATCAACTAACAATGGATTTGTGTGTGTTTCAAAATCTCTTGACAATGCAGCTTGCAGCGTAAAACAAGTTTATTCACACCATTTACAAAAAATGGAAAATAAAATAGTTGATGGGATAAACATTCCTCTGTACCTGCCGTGTCTACTGAGTTTGGCCGAGTTGGTGCTGGTTCTGTTAGGGGAATTTGGACCTGTCATGGCTCCAGAGATCCAGAGTCGCAGACGAGAGGAGAGGCAGAGCAGCTCCTCCGATTACGAGAGCTCCTCTGTGGGCAGGGGGGGTGGGCTGAGCATGGCGGCTTTACTGGCAAACCTGGAAGAGAAAAAGTATAAATGCTTATACACACATAATTTCTAGCATCTTTCTAACAAATATAGCAACAACGATTAGACTTGCAATACTTGGGTTCAATGAGCACTTTTTAAACACCTCCAGAAAAGTTGAAATTTGAGAGAAGACTGAAATCTGAACTGTTCACCCAAGAACCCCACGCAATTCAGCAGGTTTGTAGAGGCCTAAGCTACAGTGTGAGCAGCTTTACACAGAATAAAACCCACAGGGAATCTGACACACAGGGAGGGCATCTGACACACAGAGACTTTCAGAACATGTTTGTAGAGGTTTAAACTACAGGGTTAGCAGTTTTTACACAGAATAGCACTGCACTGCATTATTACATTTCCTTCTTACAATGAAACTGTCTTGCAGGCTGCAGCCCTGTGGAACATCTACACAATCCAAGCAGCACGATCGTCTAATAAGTCGGCTGGAGGGCAGAGGCCTGTATTACCCGATGTGAGATTCAGTGTTTTTGAAAAAAATCTCCTTTGATCTTATGATCCACAAATGTTGAACTTTCTTGTGACAAAGTGGGTCTTTGTTCCGTTAAACCCACATTCATTTAATTTAATTTCATATTTGTCAATTTAATTTGTCTTAATTTTTTGCAGATTTTTGTAAGTGCAATTTTACATGCTTTTTTACAGTGTATGAACGTGCATTGTGTTCTGCGTCCTGATTGGCTAATGGACTGTAGACCATTGTCCACCAGTCTCCTCCGTGCCGTGTCTCCTGTACAGTACAGAATGTGTTCAGACAAATTTACATAAATGTTGGATCGACACTACAGCGGAGGAGCATGAGGACGAAGAGGCACAGTCAAAGGAACTGTGAAATACACCTGAGTCACTATTAATTAAACAAGAGAGAAATGTGAAAAAATGTTAATGCCTGTCTGAGAAAAATATATACCCTTTTGCGGGTTATTTTTAGAATGTGACCCCTGCGATAAACGAGGGACCACTGTAACTGGTTAAAAGAATAAGGGACAAAATTACAGTTTGTTCTGGAATTCTGCTAAAGTTAAACTCTCCGGCCCCTGTGGAGTCACAGTGGAGTCAGTAGTAGATACCTGTGGGAGGTGTGTGGGAGGCTGTTGGGGGTGCGAGTTACTCTTTTGGAGGGACTTCAGTGCAGTTGTGGCACGTGGGTGTTTTGCAGAGTTTATTTAAGTTGCTCATTTTCTATTTATTTGTGTGAACGGTTTATGCAAAATGGCTGAATGTGAGGTTTAAGCCATGTTATAATAATGTTTCCTCCTCAAAAACAGACCTGAAGCTGTGTTTTGCTTCATTCACACATTTTTGAGTAACACTTTACTATTACTCTGTCTACATCTCCAAAGCTCAAAATGCTCTGTTCCACCTTGTGATGTCATGAAGTGGTAGTTTTCAAGTTAACATCTAGATTTTACCTTTATTCCAGTAGAGATTGGCCATTCCAGGGCTGAAATTATCCAGATGATTCTAGTGAAGGTGTATGGAGTTTAAAAACATAGTGGAGCACTTCCTGTATTACTCTGTTCCAAGCATTCTGTTCCATCACAAGGTGGAACAGAGTGTTTTCTGTTTCAGAGAAGAACTGAGTTAAACATGTGTGAATGAAACAAAACACAACTCCAGGTCTGTTTGTGATGAGGAAACAACATTATAACAGATCAGAAAATAGTGTAATATGGGCCCTTTAAACTCAAGGGAATGTACCATATTTTCTGGAGTATAAGTCGCACCAGCCAAAAAATGCATAATAATGAAGAAAAAATATATATTTCACATATAAGTCATATCTGAGCATAAGTTGCACCCCCGGCCAAACTATGAAAAAAAAGTGTGAGTTATAGTCCGGAAAATACGGCACTGTTGTTATGTCACGTGAATGCAGCCTATAGCAGGGTGTTCTTGTTGATAAGTTGAGTGTTTTGAAGGTTATAAACATCCCTGTGTTAAACCTGGTGCCCTAGAGACAACGTGCTTCCTCACAACACTCACATTCTGCACTGACCTTGGCTTTGAAGAACACACCTTCACATGTGAAGAAAGGTGGGAGACATGTAGAGAGACTGAAATGGCTCATATCACAGCTCATGTTTTAAAAGTCTCAATATGTTTGAACTTTTATTGACATCAACTTGTTCTGCATGACAACTGCATAACACATTTGGATCAGTTCTGTCTCATTTTATTTTCGTTTTAAGGAAAAAAGTGCCATTTTCAGTCTCTGAAACACAACATACATCAGGTTTGGGATGTTCTATATGTATGCCTGTGGTGGAATTACCATGGTAATTGGTAAAAAAAAATACAAAAATGATTTAAATAACACATTTTCAAGAGTGTGTGATCAGTGTGAGTGTTCATAGTCCTGTTTAACAGTTTAGGTGATTTTCAACTAAAAGGTGGGAGTGATCAACTGAAAAAAACTGTTGGCTAATGCTAGCTAGCTTGTGTGAGAGACTTGTTTAAGAGCACAAATCAGCTCATCTTTTACAATTCTGAATCATGTTGATCTTATTGTTTTTGGATGTTGTTAAAGTGCAGATATTATGCTACTTTCATATCTATGTTATAATGTTTTCTTGTCACAAACAGACCTGGAGTTGTGTTTTGTTTCATTCACACATGTTTAACACACAAACCCTACAGATTTAGGCTGAGTTCTTCTCTCAAACTGAAAACACTCTGTTCCACCTTGTGATGTCATGTGGTAATACAGAAAGTGCTCCACTGTGTTTTTAAACTCCAAACACCTTCACTAGAATCATTTGGATCATTTCAGCGACTGAAATTTCTCTACTGAACCAAAGGTAAAAGGAGCTCTTAACTTGAAAACTACCACTTCATGACATCACAAGGTGGAACAGGGCATTACTCAAACATAAGAGAATGAAACAAAAAACAACTTCAGATATAGTTTGGAGTAGGCAACAACATTGCAACATAGCTTAAAGCCCACAAGAATCCATTTTGTGTAATATAGAACTTAGGGCTTTAATGTTTTTATTGGTTAACATTTATCTTAAACTTAAACTTGATAAAAGTTGAGAGGAATTGAAAACCTTTTAAATGAACAGTACGCCAAATAGACAAGTACAATAAGCACATTTTATGACCACTTAAAGTTTAACGTCATAAATTATAGCCACTAGCCAACAACTAAAAGCCAACATCCATATATAAAAAAAAATTTACTTTATTTTCAAATCATATCAATTTGAATATAAAATGCAAGAATGTTCACATATTTACAGAAAATACAAAAAATATTTTTAAATCAAAAAGGGGGGGGGGGGGGGGGTATTATGCCTAATGAGGTTTTAGCTATCTCTCCCGGGCACTATTCAAACCCTCCTTATGATTAGCAGTACAATTCTGTACAAGGCTCCGCCCACAAGCCTACATCACCCATGCTCCTACACAACAATTCTCTATAAATATACAAAAACATGATACAAAACTGTACATAGCAACTTGACAAATCTGATGCAATGTGCAGTAGTTTCATTAGTGGTTATTTGTTATAGTGCTCTGAAGGAGGGACTTAACATGGAGAGCAAAGGGAGGGAGGACTCCTAACATATAGAAACATGTTAATACGTTGTTTTTGGCAAATATAGCATTTTCAGAACAGTAAAAAGAAACGTGGTCTAAATATGTTATGTGTTAGCAGAGAATACCCCATAAAAGTCAAATACCCCCTCTTTAATACGCCAGAGAAGTAGATACCCCCTCTTTAATGACAAATAAAGTAATAAAGGCGCAGTGTAAATTCTTACATATGGGTGAAATAGTCATAGAAGCTATATTGTGGTTCATAAAGTCCTGGTTTAGTCCTGGTTTAGTCCTGGTTTAGTCCTGGTTTAGTCCTGGTTTAGTCCTGGTTTAGTCCTGGTTTAGTCCTGGTTTAGTCCTGGTTTAGTCCTGGTTTAGTCCTGGTTTAGTCTTGGATAGGTCACATTTAGTCCTGCTTTAGTCCTGGTTTAGTCTTTTAGTCTTAAATACACTGACGACACAAATAAGAATATCTTATTCTTCTTATTTGTGTCGTCAGTGTATTTAAGACTATATACTATATATTACTATAATATTATATATATTTTCTGTAACATTTTAGTAAGAATTTATAACCTATCCACACCCCCAAACAGCCAACAACAATACTTCTATTTAAATCATACAAAACAAGGGGACAGAGTAAAAGAGCATTTCTACCGTTACCTGTATAATAAAAGCTTATTACAATAAGCTGCTGGTGCCCAGTAGCTCCAATGCGCCTCATATTACTAAAAGTAGTAATCTATCATAAATGCAATGCGTAAATAGCTTGAATATTATATTTTTTACTTCTCTTTATCTTCATTTCCAGTCAGAGCATAACAAACGCGATACACTGCTGTTATTACTGCATCCTCACCGTGATCCCCACGCAGCGGCGGGGCTCCGGACTCTTCCACAGATCAGCCGCTTTCTCCGGGCCTTAAAGCCGCAGAACCCGCTCCGAGGCGAGGCTAGTCCCGTTCATGATCGGGCTCCAGGCTCCGAGTTCCACCGTGGGCACAGGACTCGTGTTTTGGTCCGAGGGCTCGTAACTTCAGCCCCTTTTTGGAGCCTGTCAAGTTAAAAGCGGCTAGCGGAAAACAGATAATACAACTTCAAATTAAAACCAATCCGCTATTTAAACTCCGTTTATTTTTGTTTACAAACAGGGGAGTTACACGTGTATTAAATATTTAATTCAAAACACGAATAAATGGATATTATTAATCAAAATACTACGTTATAATGGCATAAATGTTGACATTAAATATATTTTGAAATACTTTCCAGGAAGTGCTAATGTTTTGCTACTCCGCTAACTGACTGCGGATTGTTTCGGTACCCTAGAAAAATGTCTTCTGCGTAATTCTTCCCTTTTTCTAATCGTCAGCACCTACTTTTCAAATGTAAAACCCATATTCACAATGATATGCGCGTGATTTAGGTCATTTTGTTGTTTAAATCTTTTCTCAATGAACGTTAAAGCTGTGTTTCAGATCGGGCAACGCTACGTTCCAAGGATAGTATCGCCGGCGTGTTCTGATTGGTCGAGGCAACAAAGAGAGGCGGATTCATAGCGCCCGTTTGCCCATATTTGGAAGTGATGGAGCGCTGTGATTGGTTGGTTTTTAAAAAGAGGAAGCGTCAACAAGTGATATATCTGCAACAAATGTTTTTTTTTTTTTAAAATTCATGCAGCTGTTGGTCCGGCACATTTTGTACAAAAACAAACAAAAGGTCATAATATTAAGCCAATTTTAAATGTAATAATATATGTCACAGCATCGTAATTACATTGTACCTGATTGCATTGAATTATACGGGCATAAATATCCATATTTAAATATAATTGTTGCTAGTATTCATTGCAGGGTCAGGTTTTCTCTTCTGAGGTGTTCGTCAGGACTAAGACAAGTTCCTCTAGCTGGTTAAATTTAAAGTGCTTAACACAAGCTTTCATGTTAATCTAAATTATTATATATTTATTTGGTGAGTTAGTACATGTAGTAAATATTTATCACAGTTTAACATCAAGTGGCAGTTTGAGAAAAAGTTGAAAATCCATAAATAAAGAATGGAGTGGTGAGTTCTAAAGCTGCCTACTCTGGGAGTGACTTGAGGAGGTGTCTGGGGAGGTGGACGTCTCGATATCTTTGCTTGACAGCAAAGATAAACTGTCAAAAACGTTCAATTATTAAACAAAAGGTATGCCACAAAGTTTATACAGCTAATGTGTATGTCCTCCATCTCTTTAATGAAATGTGCCTTTTGTTAAATGAGTTTAACAAAGCAGGTATTTATTCTGTCCCTTTCTTTGTTGCAGTTGTGATGCATGGTACATTTAAATTGGTTTGTAAACCTGCTTTATTAATCTACAACTCCCTCTGCTGGAAACCTCTGCTAGCACAGCCACAGTGAGGTAAGAACAATTCCTTAAAGCCTGTCTGACACGGAAAATCACAATAAGCACTAGGTTATATTATTTTGACAGTTTGTTAAACTTACTGCTTTTAAAATAAAATGTTTTGTCCTTATTTTAGTTTTTATAAGCACAAAAATAACACTGTCCTGCTTTAACCCTGGTTCAATCCTTGTTTAGTTCTGCTTTAGTAGTAGATTTGTCCTGATTTAGCCTCGTTTTGATAACAGTTCTATCATTGTTTCGCTCTGGTTTAGTCCTGGTTGATAGGCCTGATGTAGAATCCTGGTTTAGTGCTGGTTTAGTCTTGGTTCAGTATTGGATTAGTCCATGTTAAGTCTAATTTTAGTCCTGTTTTACTCCTGTTTTGGTTCAGTGCATCTTCAGTCCCAGTTTCACCCCGGTGTAGTCCTGGGTTGGTCCTGGTTTGGTCCTGGCGTAGTCCTGGTTTGGTCCTGGTGTGGTCCTAGTTTGGTCCTGGTGTGGTCCTAGTTTGGTCCTGGTGTACTCCTGGGTTAGTTTTGGTTTGATTATGTCATTATTTCACATGAAAGGCAGGGTTAATATAAAATATCTCTATGGGAGGTTCACTGTTTTTAAAGAAATCTCCAAACATATGATGCACAAATGTGTCATATTATTAATCTTATGGCTTAAAGTTCTTTCCGCTGACAGAAATCACTGACAATAATGGCAGGACTTTCTGAAGCTATTGTGAAAAAATCATTTCATTGTGGTTTATTTACACTGACAGAGAAGACGTTGGGCTTTGTGTCAGTTTTAGTTTTTGTGCCAGTTTCTTGTGGATAGCCACAGTAATTACAGAGATATTAACCATAAACCATGTCATCACATCTGTGTCTGACACTTGCATACCCGGAATTGACATAACAACTAAATAAGGATTCAAAGTGAAGAGTGGTGGAGAAGATTAAAATTAATAACTTTACCTCTTACATCGAAGGGTCTGCTGGGCTCAGGCGGTGCAGTGGTGGTTGTAGACACATTGGTGAAAGTTGAAACAGTTTTTTTTATTTAGGAGCTCCAGTAGATATTGGAAAGCAAGGTTACTGCCTAAATCGCAGACACAGAAATCAACATGTCACTATTTTTTCATATTATCCCAACAACTAGACCTGTCATAATAGCACATTTTGAAGTGAAGAAATTAGAGATGATAAAATATCATTTTGATTCTTTGGGAGTGGGACAGTGGGGTTTTCTACATGTATGCCTATGGTGGCATGTTTAGCCACGCAAAGTACACATTAGCAAACACTGCCAAAAAAGTTTTAAGATTGTCTCAAGAAAAATGCAAAATGGTGTCATAACGGGTGAGTGTAGCAGACCAAAGGATGCAGACTCGGGGAATATTTACAGGATTTATTGTAGAAAATGGACAATGTACAACCAGTGGGTGATCCGGAGGTGAGCAGGTCAGCAGGTGAGCAGGAACACAGGACACAGGAACAGACCACATGAAGGGACGACAGGATGACAGGAAGACCAGACGGGCGTAGGGCAGAGCAGGCAGGAGACATCCAGGACCGGAACATGGGAACACGGAACGCAGGAACAGACAGGAATGCAGAGACACGACAGGATGACATGAACATGACAATGATCCCGCACTGAGTCTCCTCTCCCAGCTCCTTTATTGCCCAGCAGGCATGTTGATTGCACTGATGGGTTGCAGGTGCGCGCGGGAGGAGCCAGGAGCCCAGCCCAGAACTGGCAGGTGAGGGAGGGAAGGAGCACGCAGGGAGGAAAACCAGGAGTAGACACTGCGGATCATGACAAATGGAGCCTGTGATCAGTACAAGCATTCATGGTCCTGTTTAGGTGTGCAACTTTCAACAAAAACTAAATGAAAAACAGATAGCTTGTGACTGTAATAATATTTGAGAGGGACTTGTTTAACAGCACAAATCAGCTCACCTGTAATAATTCAGCTATCTGTTCTTTCTGATCAGATCGTGTTAAATCAAAGCTCAGATTAAAGCCTAACAGAGCTTCAGACAGAGCAGTACCTACAGTTAGCTTCACACCCCCAGGGACTGTTGATGACATCAGCTGTGAAGTATCAATTGAAACAAATGTATGCTACTGACGCAAAAAACATAAAACAGGATTATCACACAAAAATATTCTGCATGTACAATATGGATAGAAACATGAGCTGAGTGAAATAAACGGCAGAATCTTAAACAGTTGATTTGAGACATAGAAGTTATCATTCAACAGTCTTAACTTCAAATCTCATCGTAGGACAGAAAAATCACAGCGTTTCCCACTAGTACAAAGAAAAAGTACCATATAATGAGTTAGTTGTTTTTTGAAGTCAGGTTTACCTTAGCTCTGCTTGGTTTTCTCACGTTTATTAACAATTTAAATGCATAATCCCCCCCCCCTTCCCTTCCTCGCCTGGCCGATTTTTCTTGTCTTGTCTGAGTTTTCCTGTTGTTTGATTTTCCTGTTTGTTTTTGTGTGTAGGCAGCATGGTGGCTGAGTGGCAACACTCATGCCTCACAACAAGAAGGTTTGGTTCGATCCCTGGGTCGCCCAGGCCTTTCTGTGTGGTGTTTTTCATGTTTCTCCCCGTGTCTGGATGGGTTTCCTCCGGGTACTCCGATTTCCCCCATCCACCAAAACATGAATGCCCTTCGAGACAACTGTTGTTGTGATTTTGGGCGTTACAAAAATAAAATGAATTGAATTGAATAATTTTCACGGACTTTGAGCAAGTATTTATCAGTAAAATAGTTTATATTCAAAGAGATAAATTTGATCAAATGCATCTCAAAAATGAGGTTTGTCCAAAGTACGGTTACTATAGCAACTTTAACACTTTGGTTAGGGTTTAGTTAAATTGCCTGGACAGATTAGGGTGCTTTGTCTCTAAAACATAGTTAACATAATTATATTTAAGATTTTACTAAAAATATTTCTTAGTTTTGTCTACTTGTTAAATTCTGGTGTTTGTCATTTGACTTCCTGATCGGACACAGACAGCATGACATATCTAGAGGCAGTTTCATAACTGTTACCAAGTAACCATAATGTAAACACGGGCCAAAACTTGTCTAAATAACACAACAGTTATGATTGGACGAATACAAATAAATGACAAGGCCTTTACTTTGTTCAATCAATGTTTAAAGTGTCAGAAAATTGTCTTTCTTGAGTGTACATTGTCCCTGCAGTTTGGGTAAAATTGACATACGTACACGCTAAAAAATGTTATTTTTCGACCCAGTTGCTGGGTCGGGGCTGTTGCTTCACTTTTTTGGGTTATTTTCATAGAGTTAGGTAGTTTTGCTTCCTGCCCTCCGTCCCTCCCGAGCTGCAGCCTTCTCCCTGTCATTACTCACGTTGAAGTGAGAAATGGAACTCTTTCATGTTTTTGAGCTGGTCCAGGACGGTGCAGTACAGGCGTCTCTCCTCATACTTTCTGCCCCACTGGTTTGTTCTGTGGTGAGGCTTCACTTTAGAGCTGAGGGAGAACTGGCTCGGCTCTGGAGAGGACAGAGAGCAAGCCCATGTCCCATTACCACGAGACTGAGCTGTGGGAAAGATGGAATACAACATGTCATTTATTGTGATCCTGTGTTTATTCTTTTCATTCAATTTACCAACCCAATGAGTTTATCATGCCTAAGTCCTCGGAAGTCCCCACTCTCAACTCTGTGCTCAGGGGCAATACTCAGGGGCTGGACTCAAGAGCTGTGCTCAGGGGCTGCGCTCCCGAGCTGTGCTCCGGAGCTGTGCTCAGGGGCGGTGCTCAGGAGCTGTGCTCAGGAGCTGTGCTCAGGAGCTGTGCCCAGGAGCTGTGCCCAGGGGTGGTGCTCAGGGGCTGTGCTCAGGGGCGGTGCTCAGGGGCGGTGCTCAGGGGCTGTGCTCAGGTGCGGTGCTCAGGGCCTGTGCTCAGGGGCTATGCTCAAGAGCTGTAGTCAGGAGCTGTGCTCAGGAGCTGTGCTCAGGAGCTGTGCTCAGGGGTTGTGCTTGGAGGCTGCGGTCAGGAGGCTGCGGTCAGGAGCTGTGCTCAGGAGCTGTGCCCAGGAGCTGTGCCCAGGGGTGGTGCTCAGGGGCTGTGCTCAGGGGCGGTGCTCAGGGGCGGTGCTCAGGGGCTGTGCTCAGGAGCTGTGCTCAGGAGCTGTGCTCAGGGGTTGTGCTTGGAGGCTGCGGTCAGGAACTGCGGTCAGGAGATGTGCTCAGGAGCTGCACTCAGGGGTGGTGCTCAGGACCTGTGGTCAGGGGCTGCGGTCAGGAGCTGCACTCATGGGCTGCGCTCAGGGGCTGTGATCATTATATGCACTTACACCTTCATTACCACTTGCAATAGTGCCTTTAGCTCCACTAAACTATTATTTTAGTTATTTGGTGTGGTCACACAAATTCATTATGAAATGCAATTTCTAGACTTAAAATATAGCCAATTGTACTTTAAAGTTAGTCATTTAGATTTGTGGAATAATTAAGATCATTTTGTAAAAAAAACTTTTTTTAAATTGTTTGGCAGCACTAGGTTAGTACTGCTTTGCCATTAGAGTCTCACCTGTGACCACAGACAGCCTGTGGAGGGGCCTGTCAGAGCTGGGGTCAGAGCCGGGTTCAGGGCAGGAGTACCAGCCTGCATCTCTCTCTTTCACGTGTTCAAACTTCAGTGCACAGTCTTGCATCAGGCTGAACCTGGGACTGACCCATCTCTCCTTTGCACCTCTCCAAAACAGCTGCACTGGGGAAGAGGCTTTCAGTCTCTGAAATGTCCAGGAGATAGAGCCACAGCCTTCTTCATACCATTGCACGGGAGCTGAGCTTTGCCCTCGTGTTTAGCGAGCACAGAGTGTGAGGCCTCACCTGAGAAAGAACACACACGTCATGTGACATGGAGGAACAACTTTTGTAATGTTTAAGACACTTAAAGCTGCACTATGTTGCTTTTCTAGAGGAGAGTCTGCCACATGCTTGTCTCCATGGAAGTGCTTTGTCTGGAATGTTCCACAGTATAGCATTAAACTGTATGGATACAAGCCAAGTAACAGGTTCGCAGGTGTAGTTTAACCACAGAGCTTTGCACAGGAGGTGCAGACTTCCTAATGACACAGTTAATCTTCACTTTGCCACCATAGTCACAGGTTCACAGTGGCACCCACACAGTCGACCGATCACATGAGGCACCAGTGAGGCTCTGGTGAGGGGCTCCGAGCTACAGTGACGTCTCAAACTTTTCGCTTCATGTTTTTTAAGACCTATTCTGCAAAATGGATTTTTCAGAGCTTTTAACCATGTTATAGTTGTTTCCCCTCATCATTTACTCACCCGAAGTACACTACCTGGCCAAAAAAAAAAAGTCGCCACCCGGATTTAAATAAGCAAATAGGTACGGACCTCCTCTACTTGGTCAGGTCTAGGTTCAGCAACTGTCTGTGCTCAAAGAATGAGGTCAGCTGACACCTGAATATACTGAATGACTAGGGTGTTCCATCAGTGGATTTTTTCTTCCCTGATGGCATGGGCCTATTTCAAGATGACAATTCCCCTTGCTCACCTTTTTGTTGAAAATCAAACTCCTAAACAGGACCATGAACGCTTAGACTAATCACAGGCTCCTGAAATTGTGCTGTTTAAATTAATTTTGTATTTTTTCTTGAGTTCAGCTCAGATTAAAGTCTAACAGAGTTTAAAGAACAGTGTCTGTGTAATCTCTCAGTCATCCATCCTGATTCATAGAACAAGAAAAAATTTTAATCTGTCAACTGAACAAAAACTTTGTAGGAGTGAAGACATTTGCCTGCTCATTCAAGCCGCTTCATCGATTCTGGTCAGATTACTGCTGGACACTGCCTTATATCTGTCTGAAGAGATGATCTAATTACATTGAAAGGGTAAACACCTATTGTTTACAATTTCTGTTTGTAGGCTAGGTCTATTGAGCTACACCGGGGTGCCCAAACTCTTTCCACCGAAGGCCATATCTTGAAAAATATTTCACACAGAGGGTCACAGATCAGTGGTCAGTACTGTGGATGATTCAGATGGTGCATTTAACATACTTTTCATAAGGCTTGAAATATTAATATTAGGTCTATATGACAATGCAGTGTGATGTTATTTAGGTTATATTGGTAGGATTACTCAAGGAAGAATTGTCTTTCCTAACAAAAATGCTTCTTTCTCTGGCTAAGATCTGAACCTCACTACCTTCAAAAGAGTGGGTAGTGTCCTTGAGATGGAGATGTACAGAAGACTGGTGTCCAGAGAGGCTCTCATGACTGTGTTGGTACATTCTCTTATGGCGTGACAATCCTTCCTTGAACAGGAGGTCTTAGACATAACTTATCTCCTATCCATAACCCCATCTTCAGACCCAAATCAAGACAAGCAAATCAATAGGGCTAGCCAGGGTGCTAAAAGGTGTGAAATTACTCATTAGGGGCTTGAATGACTATGTTAAGTATGACTCAGGCACAATGCACACTAGCTCAAACTGTAAACAATAGGTGTGTTAGTTTCAGTTTAGCTAGCTTGTCCCTTGGATGAGCAGCAGATGACAAATTGAAATTTTCTTGTACGTAAATAGCAGTGCCTCCAGTTAGCATCACACCCTCAGGGAATGTTAATGACATAATTTGTTAAAAATACTTCATTTACTCACATTTCTGATCTGATGGTTCATATTTAAACATGCTGAATGGTTTTTCACTTTTGTCTCAATTTTTTTAAATTGTGGACTTTTGAACATTATGAAAGAGCATTTAAAGGGACCATCGGCAATTATAAGTTCAAGCGAATCTAGTAGGCAAATACACATATTTTTGCTTCTACCTGTGGCCTGTAGAACCATGATGGCGTACACAGTGCACAGCGCACTCCTTTTGAACAGCTCCATCTTCTACTCTGTCACTGCTCCGCCTGAGTCTCAGTCTTTAAAGGCATCACGAGGCGTTCACTTCCTCTGCCTTCTGTGGGACATCTGCAGCACTGTGATTTAAGCTTAAAGAGGGAGTATCTGTGAGGTATTAACTGCTAACAAGTAAGATATTTAGATCATCGTATTTCCTTTTATTCTTCTGAAAATACTCTTTTCAATAAAACAAAGTATTAACATGTTTCAGAACTTTTTCAGAGCACAACACAATCAGCTGCATCCCACTAATGAAACTACTGCACTTCACATCAGGTTTGTCAAGTTGTTGTGTACAGTTTTGTATCAGTTTTTGTATATTTATGGAGAATTGCCGTATGGGAGCGTAGGTGGCATAGGCTTGGCGGTGGAGCCTTGCACTTACAGATAAAGGAGGGTGTGAATAGGGAAAAACTCAAACATGCATGGATGACAACTAACTAACTTCAATTTTTTGATGGGAGAATCGGAGAAAGCTCTTTAAGTTTGGTTTTATGGTCTTCTTTGACCACCAGGTCAAATTACAGGTCAGATATGTGGAGAGGCGAGCTAGCTCACAGTAAAAATGCATATTGAATTGCCAATAAATACTCTTGTAATTGAATAAATCTAACAAAGATAAGTTTAAAAACCACACTGTAGCGAACATGCCAGGCAAAGCAGTAACATCTCCATAGAGACAAGCAAGTGCCAGATGCCCTACCAGAAAAGTTACAATACCTAAAAAGTTGTACCTTTTTGTTGGCACTGAAATGGTAAAGTAAGTTTTGTATACATTTAAAAAGTTGTCACAGTTGGTTCCATTCATGGTCTAGAATTTGATCATGATTTCAGATGGAGGGCTCGGCCTGTGTATCTCTGTGGGAGATTCTCTGTTTTTGGACAAAATCTCCAAACGTCTGACCCACAAATGTTGAAACTTCTGATTATTAGTTTGGGATCAGCTCCATAAACTCGTCATATTAATCTTATGTCTTAAAGTCCTTTCAGCTGACAATAATCATGTCTTTGGGGTTGAATAATGGCTCCACTTTCTGAAGCTATTTTGAAAAAATCATTTGGCTTTTGTCTATTTACACTTACAGAGAAGACACTGGACAGTTTTTGTTTCATGTAGATAAGTCCAGTAATTGCTAGAGGTAGAAAGTAACTATTTACAAATACTCACGTTACTGTAATTGAGTGAATTTTTTTAAGTAGTACTTGTACTTGTAATTAACTATAATTTTAAGATGATAATTGTAATCACCCCAAGAAAGGTACTATCTGTATAAGGCTGGTCCTATTTACATACTGTCCGTACATGGTCATAAATGGATATTCCGTTAGCTATTTACATGAAGGTAGGATACGTCACAAAAAGATGTTTGCAGTCACTGAAAAGATGTATTACAAGGCCTCAACCTGAAAATGAAGAGCCGTCTCATGTAACCAAAGTAGCCGGTTCCAGTGTAGACATCTTAAAATAAGTATGTGTCACATTCTTACTGAGAAACAAGTTCACCTCAATGTTGTAACACACAGTATTCAGCACAAGGTTTAAGAATACAGTAATAAAACAAAAAAGTCATGCTTTCAAGTACAAATTTGCAGTAGTCTTTCCACCATCAGTAATTACAGAGATATTAAGTATAATCCAGGTGATAGCCATGTGCAGTCTAACAGTTCCACAGCACATTCTGTTACAGGAGCACACACACACAGATCACACTGAACATTTTCACACCTAAACCACTTCCTGCTTTTGGTTTCATGATTAACTACAACGCTCTGCAGGCTCACTGTGTAACTTTTCAGTTACTGTCCATGGAGACAGGCGGGTCTGCCACCAACCTGTCTCCATGGAGATGTTATTTATCACAGCACGTGTAATATTCCACAATATGAAATTAAACATATCTATCTCCACGGAGGCAAATGGCTGAAAGCAAGGTCAGATCTGCGGAGAGACGACCCCGTTCACAGTAAGACATGTTTTCACAAGGCATTATCTAAGCAATAACACATCTTTAACTAGATATAAATACAAGATAGCAATGTTGTTTCATGCCATAATGTGAAACATTTCAGGCAAAGCAATGATATCTCCATGCAAACAAGCAGGTGACAGACCCTTAACCCTTGAAAGTTACAAAATGCAGCTTTATATATGCCAGATTTTATGTCCTTGTGAATGGATATTGTCTTTTGTCTAAATAAGCCAGGGCTGTAATCAAAACATAAATCTATAATGCTGTAACATGGTTTATTTTACTGAGACTATACTATTATCAGTGGAGACAAATGAAGTCTGTACTGTGCTCTAAAATCCCTCCAAATCCAGGTCTAGACCAGGTTTTGTTGGTTTTGTGTCATTGTTGGTCTTGGGCGGTACTGGACTAATCCTTGTTTCTGGACTTATATGTGGACTTTAGAGGGATTTTTGGGTCTTTGTTGACCAGTGGCTTTTGGCCCAGGTTCAAAGAGGACTATCAAAACACTGCATTCCTCCAGACCTGGTCCACAAAGTCCTGGTTTAGTCCTAGTCTAGTTCTGTTCTACTCCTCATTAAGTCCTGGTATTATTTATATATTTATATATTTTTTGTCATTGTTTTAACTAGTTTTATCAAATATTTTCAAAGCACCTTTATTGGTGCTATGCAAACTAGATACATTCCTCAAGACTTGGCACAAAGAGTCCTAGTTTAGTTGTGGCTTGTCCTGTTTAGTCCTGGTCTAGTCCTGGTTTAGTCCTGGTCTAGTCCTGGTTTAGTTTTGGTCTAGTCCTGGTTTAGTTTTGGTCTAGTGTAGGTTTGGCTCTGGTCTAGTCCTTTTGTAAACATGAGATTCCCTGTAGAAACTAGACTGTCTTAGTTTAATCCTAATTTAATTTTGGTTTATTCTCTTAGTCCTGGTTTAGTCCTGCTTTATTCTGTTTAGTCCTGGTTTAGTCCTGATCCATAATATAATAACAGGCCCATAATGTAATAAGTCAGTGGCTCTCAAACTCTTCACAGTACCATCAAAGAAAAGATATGTCTTTCCAAGAACCGCCAGATCTAAACCAAGATTATAACAGGATTATTCCAGGTCTAATTTAGGACTAAACCAAATCTATAACAGGACTATTCCAGGTCTAATCTAGGACTAAACCAGGTCTAAATTAGAATTCACTGTCTACAGAGAAACTGAGTCTCCTCTCTGTAACTGCTGCTGTCAGACTCATCATTTTGGTCTTAAATGTTTGTGTTAACCCGCTCTACATGATCCTGGGGTTTTTATTTCACTATTGTGTTTGTAAATCAAGATATGAACATTAGTGACAGACCAATGAGGTGCCATCTTCTTCTCCCTGAGGTTGCTCCTGCTAGCATTAGCAACGAGCAGCCTCCCTGCTAAACCAGCGGCGCAGAGGGGAAGGGGCGTTACCTTCAACAGCCTCACTCTGGATTGGCTCTTTGGTTGCTATGATACTCGCGGTTGGAATTCCAAATATGGAACTCGGTTCCAAATTTGCCATATAACTGCTAGCCTCGATGAGCTTCACTTGGCTGTAGCTGAACGCTGTGGGTGGCATCACACTCCCTTAGTGTACTTCTTTAGTCTGTGCTTATCACATTATTGGTTTTTATATCTCTGGTCTGACGAAGGAAATGATTCTGTGCTAACTGCAGCCAATAATAAAAATGATAAAGTAGGAATTATTAAATTATGACATTATTGGTTGCTACACGGTGTACTATGTAACTTTTTATTGGGTTTGGCCTGTTATTTGTCTCCATAGAGATATTGCTGGTTTTTACTCTGAATGCTCCACAGTATGGCATCAAAACTGTTCTTGCATTTGCAGGTGTTTTATTGCTCAAAATTGCCTTGAAAAACAAGTGCATTCTTACTGTGAGTGAGGTCGCCTCTCCACAGATTTGACTCATAACTTGGCCTGTTTATTTAGCTGTATGCCTCCCTCTCCTCCATTTGATTGTTTTCAACAATCTCCTTCTTCAAGCTGTTCTATTCACTCAATAACAAAGGCCTGTCCCCTCTCCCCAAGACCTCCCCAAATCCTGGTTCAAATCCTGGTCTGGTCCCTGGTCTGGTCCTGGTCTGGACTCCACCCCCTCAGACCCAGGTTTTCTGCAGACTGTGGTGGAATGAATGAGTGCATTTTGAATGGAGCAGCTGATGCAGAGAGATGCCACCTGCTTCTGCTCTGAACAATAGACCACTCCTATTAAAAAATGCAAGAATTATTAACAATTTGTATTTGAATTTGAAATGATCATCTGGCACTAAACCTCTCCTCCTCTGCAAAAGCTAACTAGGACTAAACCAGAACTCAACCAGGACTGAAAAAAGTCAATCAGGACTAAAGAAGGACTAAGAAAAGATAGTCCCAGTCTGTTTATGTTATGTTTTATACTATCTCATGACTAAATCAGAACTAGACCCGGACTAAACCAGGACTAAAACAGGACTAAATCAGGACTATACCAGGACTATACGTGAACAAAGCCAGTACTAAACTAGGACTGAAATGGGACTAAATCAGGAAAAACAATGAATAAACCCAGACTAAATGTCCTTTAAATCAACAAGACCTAACCTGGAAGTTAGCCAGGACTAAACCGGGACTAAACAAGGACTAATCCAGGACTAATCCAGGACTAACCCAGGTGCGTGTACTAGTACTGGACAAAATAAGGAGAACTGATCCAGTTCTAAACCAGGAGTAAACAAAGAACAGGCATCCACTAAATCAACAAGACCCAAACTGGAACTTGACCAGGACTAAACAAGGCCCAAACCATGCAGTATTAGAACAGGCAAAACCAGGACTATGGAGAAAAATAAATAGGCGTATTCGTGAACCCCAAAGTGCAGCAAGAACAATATTATTTCAACTTAAACACATCCACCCAAAACATGTGGAGCCGACCTGCACAAAGATGTTTATGTTTGAAAAGCTGAAACTGAAACATGTCCAAAGGTTTGAGTAAAAGAAGCCATTGTAAAGAGCAGGGTTTGCTATGGGCAAATGGAAACTCAGAGGGGAGGGCGGGCGAGAGACATAGACACACAAAGGGAGGGGAGAAGGAGAGAGAGAGAGAAGAGGGGAGGGGGCGAGTGACATACACAAACAATGGGAGGGGATAGGGAGAGAGAGACGGCAGCTGCATTTGACAGAGCAGGGGAGACAGAGGAGCACGAGACAGCATGAGGGAAGGAGCAAACAGAAGGTAAGCAATCAGGACTAAACTCGGACCAAACCAGGACTAAACCAGGTCTAAACTAGGTCTAAAACTGGACTAATGCAGGATACAAATGGACTATACTAGGACTAAGGCTGAGACAAAACTAAAGGACCAAAGCAGACTCAATTTATGTGTAAAACCTAGACTGAACCAGGACTAAAAGTGGTATAAAACAGATATTAAAGTAAGACTAAACTTGGACTAAAGGTGGTGCAAAACTAGGATTGTACCAGGACTAAAACTGGACCAAAACTAGAGGAAGACTTTCATGTAGACAGGTCACAAACGGGATCAGGACTAAACCAGGACCTAACCAAACTAAATTAGAGCTGGCTCACCAGGTAACATGGATAAGTAATTTCTGTTTACAACAAAACTGGTCAGAACAGGGACTAAAACTGAACTAAACCAGGACTCAAATAAGCGTGTAACAACAGGATCTCAACACTAGGACTTAAACCAAGACTAAACTTGGACTAAACCAGGACCAAATCTGCATTATTTGTTTTGTGGGATTAAATAACTAAACCGGGACTTTCAGTTGTGAAAAGTTTAAATTCATTATACAAATGCTAAAACTAAGTGATGAAAACAGTGGACTAAACGAGGACTGAACAAGAACTAAAGCAGGACTAAACAAGGACTAAAGCAGAACTAAACCATGTCTAAAGCAGAACTAAACCAGGACTAAAGCAGAACTAAACCAGGTCTAAAGCAGAACTAAACCAGGACTAAAGCAGAAATAAACCAGGACTAAACCATGACTAAAGCAGGACTAAACCAGGAATAAACCAACATTAAACCACGACTAAATTAGGACTAGACTAGAACTAAAGCGGAAATTAATCTACACCAAGACTAAACTAGGCCCAAGGACTAAACAGGTCTAAACCAGGACTAAATCAAAACTAAACCAGGACTAAATGATTTGAATGTTTACCCTGTAGTTGTTGCCTTGTTCCCGTGGTACAGACTCATGTAACGTTGGTGGAAAATTGGTGGTGATGTCATGATTGGAAATAATTAGGATTTAAACGTCGGAAAACTTACTCCATGTTTCATTTCCCGCCGAGAGACACTTTATCTGAATACAAACACTAAGCATGCTAATGCTAATCTGATTATAGAGTTTAATATAGCTTTGTCAGGTGTCATCACAATGCCTTATATCCCTGTGTATCAGATGCCCTCCCATTCTCCTATATCCCTGTGTATCAAATGCCCTCTTGTGCCCTTTTTGTGACCTCCCTTTTCCCAGTTCTCAGTCTTAAATATTCATGATAATTGTGTATTGATGAGTTGCTCCTTAAATTAAACTGTTCTGATTCAGTGGCTCGCGAACCTCAGATTTCACCTGCTCAGAGGACTAAACCAGGACTAAAGCAACACTAAAGCAGGACTAAAGCAGGACTAAAGCACAACCAAGCCAAGACTAAACCAGGACTAAACCAGGAATAAACTAGGACTAAAGAAGGAATAAACATGGACTAAATCAGGGCAAAGGCAGAACTAAACCAGGACAAAACCAAGACTAAGCCAGGATCCAGCACTAAACCAGGACTAAACCAGGAATAATCCAGGATTTATAAAGAACTCCACCAGGACTAATGTTGTGGGACTAATCCAGAATTTAATCAGGACTAAACCAGGACTAAACCAAGACTAATCCAGAACCAAGTCAAGACGAAACAAGGATTAACTATAGGACAGGACTAAACCAGGACTAAACTTGGAATAATTCTTGGACCAAAACTAAACCAAGACCAAAGAAATGATGAAACCACAACTAGTTAATATTCACATGATTATGTTTGCAGGTAACCATGGGAAACAGTGATAGTAACTTTACCTGTGAGGGGGCGGAGCTTCAGTCTACAAACACCTGGTGGGGGCGTGGTCACAGGACAAGTGGGCGGAAATACAGGAAACCTAATCAACCCATCAGGAGCCAGAGTCGAACAACAAAACAAGAGCAAAATGTGGATTTAAGCTCGGATTTTGGGCAAATTTTTACCAATGTTTTTGAGAATTCATGGAGTAATTCTCATAGCACTTTTGATCATAATTGTGGAATTTCAAGCATCAAAAATGGGAGTTTAAGTTCAGAAGAAAATTTGGAAAAATGTGAAATCAATTTGAGCAATAGTTCGTGTCAGGATAGCGGATTTGGGGAGTCCTTCCAAGTCCCGAGTCTAGTCTGGTCCCAAAGTCCAGGATCATCCCCCGACCTTGTTTTGGATCAGGATCTGAAAGACCTCATGAGGACCGGAGGAGAGGCCGAGAAGAGAGATGTGTTCAGAACCCGGATCAGGAAGTGGAGCGACTGGACAGGAACTCTGAGGATTAAAAAGAGGCGGGTACAGGTGAGAATTGAGAGAAGATATCTGGACTAAAAGTGAAAGTTGTTACAGCCAGTCAATATTAATATAAAAGGGACCAAATTATTTATCCAGGACTACAATAGGACTAAACAATAGCATAAATAATAATTCCAAGAAAACAGACCTAAACCCGGACTAAAGGTAGACTCACTCAGGTCTAAATGAGGGACTAAACCAGGACTAAGCCAGGACCAAAGCAGAGTGCTTGAATAGTTCTAAATGAGATTAACAAAACCCGACTAGACCAAAGAATTCAACTTCACTAGACTAAGACTACAACAGGGCTAAAACAGGACTAAACCAGTGCCAAACCAGGACTAACACAGGAATAAATGAGGACTAAACCAGGGCTAAACCAGAAATAAATAGGTACTGGACCAGGACTAAGCAATGACTAAAAGCAAAACTAGACCAGGGCCAGACCAGGACTAAACAAGATCTTAACCACATTTAAACCAGGACTAAACCCAGGACTAAAGTAAATCTAAGCCTGAAATAAATGTGGTAGAAAGTGGTACTAACTTTTTACTATAACAGGACAAAACCAGATCCAAACCAGGTCTAAACCAGGTATATACCAAGTATAAACCTAATCTAAATCAGACATATAGATCCAATAGAGATCCAAACCAGGCCTAAACCAGGTCTACACCAGGTCTAAATCAAGTCTAACCTATCTTGTCTTCTTTCAGGACCCAGACTTCAGTAGTATCTGGTCCTTTAACCCTCTTCAGAACCAGGACCAAGCTAAGTCCGATCTAGACCAGCACCTCAGCCTCTATCAGAACTTCAAACAGGATCTAGCGGCCAAGTCCACTTTTGGATCCACCCAGACCTCCTCAGACCTGGACTCGGTGGACCAAGTCGACCAGGGTCTCAGGTCTGAACCAGGACTAAACCCGGACCAGGGTGTAGATCAAGGAATGGTCCGAAGAGCGGGCTGGATTTGGATCAAACCTCTGATCAAACTGAACAAAGAGCAACTTGAACTGGTGCCAAGGAGAAAGTGGAAGAAATACTGGGTCAAGCTAAGAGGTGAAACCAGGACTAAGCTGGGGACTGAAACGAGACTGAATCAGGACTGAACCAGGACTGAACCAGGACTAAACTAGGGACTGAAACAAGACTAAATCAGGACTAAACTAGGACTAAACGAGGGACTGAAACAAGACTGAATCAGGACTGAACCAGGACTAAACAAGGACAAAGGACCAAAGATTCAGAACTTGGGTGAAAAGTTTAACAATGTTTATTTACAGATAAGGTTATGCAGATGAAGTTTGACAGAGCATACAGTTGAGAGTGGGGTCGTGTGCAGTAGCCTTCTAGCGGGTCGTGGGCAGCAGGGTCAGAGACGAGGAGGTTTGCACTGGTTGAGGTGAACTGAGACGGAGGGTGAGAGGTTTGTATCGGTTGTGGAGAGCAGGGTCGGAGTCGGAAGCGCAGTGCAGGTTCAGGAAGCGGGATCTGGTAGAGAACAAAGATATCCAACTGAGTGAAAAAGGCATAAATGCAAAAACGAGACTGAGCCAAGCAGAGCAGTACCATTGAGGATACATGGATGATCTGGCGCTGAGTGTCAGGTCCTCGGTCCCTTTCTCCTCCCCAGGTGCAACTTGACTGTTTATTAGTTGCAGGTGTGCACGGGAGGAGCCAGAATCTCCGCCCAGCTCCAGGCTCTGACACAGGGGGGAGGGGGAAAACAGCACAAAACACAGAGCAGACTGGAATCTTGACAAAGCCAAAACTAAACCAAATCTAACCATACCTTATTTCCCTTTAGGTTGCTGGCTGCAGTTCTTTAAGTCCCCTAGTCTGGACCAGGATCCAGATCAGGATCCAGACCAGGACTTGGACCAGGATGTGGGCCCTCAGACGGAGCTTCTGGGTCCTGTGATGGAGCTGCATGTGTGGGACAGTCTGGTGCAGCCTGTGCCTGAACATCCAACCAAAGAGCACGTCTTCTGTCTGAGTAATGCCATCGGACAGGTCTATCTGCTACAGGTGAGGAACATCTGCTGGTTTAGTCTTGGTTCAGTCCTAGTTTAGTCCTAGTTTAGTCCTAGTCTACTCCTGGTTTGGTCTTGGTCAAGTCCTTCTGGTTTAGACTTAGTTTATTCCAGCTTGAGTTCTAGTTTAGACCTGATGTTAATTAAGTTCTGGTTCATTCCTGGTTCAGTCCTGGTTTAGTCCTGGTTTAGTCCTGGCTCAGTCCTGGTTCATTCCTGGTTAAGTCCTGGTTCTGGTCCTGGTTTTGGTCCTGGTTTAGTCCTGGTTTTAGTCCTGGTCTAGTCCTGGTTTAGTCCTGGTTTAGTCCTGGGTTTAGTCCTGGGTTTAGTCTTGGTTCAGTCCTGGTTTTAGTCCTGGTTTAGTCCTAGTCCAGTCCTGGTCCAGTCTTGGTCCAGTCCTGGTATAGTCCTGGTTTAGTCCTGGTTTAGTGTTGTCCATGTGTTGAGGTGACACTTGTTTCACATTTGCCTGTGCAGCTGCAGAGACAGATTTAAACTCTGCTTACCTTGAGGTTGTGTCTTGGAGACTCTGATTTAACATTTCCATCATTCCTCAAATTCCAAAGTTATGCAATAATCTATTGCCACTCCACTATGAGCCGTTTGGGCGCAGAGAGAATGGGCGTGTAGACAGGATGAAGCAGGGCAGCATGGTAGTAGTGTGTTATGTAACTGGTCTGCATATGCACTCTGGCCATTTGGGACCTCACTGTTGTCCCATTCTGATCCACTATTTAGGCCTGGTTTAGTCCTTTTGCAGACCCCTTTATCTGGTATAGCCCTGGTTTAGTCCCATTCAGAACTAAAGTCACAGCTGCCCTGGGACAGACGTGACAGAACTGATGCTGCCAATCTGCACAATCTGCTCCTCCAAACACCAACGCTCACACACACTCCGCATTCATACGGGGCAGTGTGGGTTGTGTCTTACCCAAGGACACAACAATAGAGTGGGAATCGATCTCTTCGACCTTTGGGTTGGTGAAACACTGCTCTAACCACTGAGCTCCAAGTCTCCCCAAGTTTAGTCCTGGTATAATCCTGATTTAGTTCTGGTGTTGTCCCTGTTCAGACCTCATGTTTCTGGTTTAGTCCTGTTTTCCTGGTTCAGTCCTATTTTAGTCTCTCTTCAAACCTCATGTACCTAATTCAGTCCAGACTTTGTCCTTTTCTGGTCTAGTCCTGGTCTAGTCCTGATCTAGTCCTGGTCTAGTCCTGGCCTAGTCCTGGTCTAGTCCCTCTCACACTTGTGGCTCTAACAGGTGCTTGTTTTTGTTGTGTAAATGAGGAGCGTACTGCCGAGCACCACATGCTCTCATTGATTACCCCCCCCCCCCCCCGTCCCCTCTTTCTACACACATGTCCCCCCCTTCACCGATCCCTCTCTCCTGGGGACATGACCTCCTCCCCTACACTGCATCCTACTCATCAAATTCTTATGGGAGGGTTGGGGGTAAGAATCAGAAGGATAGTGACAAATCTACTCTGTTAGTCCTTGACTGGACTAGACGCTGTAAAACACATGCCAAAAGAGGTTTGATCAAGCAGCGGCATTATTAAAGCAGACATGCTGTGCTGGTGTCGCTCTATGGCTATAATCTATGGCACCTGTGGACATTTTAAGTCACAATATTCATTTGGCACCTCCGATGGATAGCTGTACAGGTTAAACCAGGACTAAACCAGGAATAACCAGAACTAAACAAGGGCCTGATCAGAATTTGACCAGGACTGAACCAGGACTAAACAATGACCCAACTTTACTACCATTAACCTTTTATACTAATAGGTTTATAATTCGGCCAATATTCATTTGGCACCTCCGATGGATAGCTGCACATCACACTAGCAAGTAGATTTTTTTTTTTCATTTGTACTAAAATGGATACATGACGCTGCTAAATCCTACAAGTATAACAGATTAAGAAAATAAAATTAAAGAATGGAGTAAGTACGCCACAGTGAGCGTGTACTGGTGGCAGTGAAAATGGGTGTTGATCAGCAAAATGGCATCTTAGAAAAAAGTGATTGTTTAAAGCTCTGAAATGTCTATTTTGCAAAATAGGTCCGCTTTACGTTTTGTGTCAGCTTTTGTTTCATGTGCCTGGTAATTACAGAGATATTAATCACAAACCAAGTGAAATATTTGTCCTTTTGGAATATTTTGGTGTTACCCGAGACCCCCACCCTTTACCCCTCCCCTCTCATTCATACCCAGAGAACAGATGTCAGATTGGAGTAAAGACTTGGGCCTCTCCCTCTGCCGCCTGGAGCTCTAAGTCAACATAAGTGCACCAACTATTTAATCCCTGTGAGCGGCCATTTTAACATCTGCTGTTTGAGGCATGTATTAAACCAGCAACAGAAGCAGGCACTCTCGCTTCAAGGTCACAGGACCAAAACTATAGCTGAATGAGAACTAAATCAGATCTAAACCAGGGTTAAACCAAGACTAAACTAGGATTAAACCAGGGCCAAACCAGGACTAAACCGGGACTAAACCCTAAACCTGGACTACAACCATGACTAAACCAGGGCTTGATCAGGATTGGACCAGGACTAAAACAGAACTAAACCAAAACTAAACAATGACCCGACTTTACTGCCATTAACCTTTTATACTAATAGGCCTATAATTTGGCCAAGACAAGCTCAGACACACTCATGGAGATGTTAATGCTTTGCCTGAAATGAGTATGGCATTGAACAAATCTCTGAAATGGGACAAGCACGTGAAGTCATTTACAGGTCAGGTCTGTGGAGAGACAACCACACATGCACTCATAGAATATAAACACATGTAATTCAATGCAAGATAATGCCAGACTCAGATGTTTTTGTAGTGACAAAATGTTCCTGTTTGTAAATTTGGCCCTGTGATCGGTCCACCACTGGGTGGTTAACTGTATTTAGTGTCTCTGTAGTTTAGTATCTCATTAGTGAAACTTACAGCTGCTATTCGTTATCACTGTTACCATGGATACGGACCTGATCAATACGAAGATCAATGCACAATAATTAACTGTTAGAGCAAGCTCCTTTTGTGCAACTACATCTCTGTCCATTCATTTAAAGATATTACAGCTGATACCACAGGCCATGGTCCCATTCCCTTTGTAGGGCTCAATCCAAGTTCTGGTTTAGTCCTGATTTAGTTTTCAGTTGGTGCTTGTTCGGTTTTCGTCCTGGTTTAGACCTGCTTTTGGTTTAATCCCAATGAGTGACAATACTACTACTACTACTGCCACTACTATTACTGCTAGTGCTAGTACTACTACTACTACTACTACTACTACTTACTGATACTAGTATCTAGTATCAGACTTTGGGCTAGTTGTCCAAAGTCTAGACCCAGTCCGACCCAGGTCTAAACCAGATCTAACCCAGGTCCAAACCAGGTCTAGTCCAGGTCCAGCCCAGTTTAACCCTCTCCTTACCCGTTTCTCCTCAGGCCTGTTCTCAGTCGGACCTGGAGGCCTGGATCACCTCCATCCACTCGGTTGCCGCTGCAACAGCCTCCAGATGCAGTGGCCACCACGACGACACGCTGGACTTCCTGCGAGAGCGCGTCCACTTCCTGTCACAGAAGATGGAGGCGGAGCAAAGGGTGAAGAAGATGGCTGCTCTCCAACTCAGCCTCATCACAGAGACAGACACGCGGCGTAGCATTCAGGCACAGGTGAGTCTGGGCTTGGACCTAGGTTACACCTGGTTTAGTTCTGGGTTAATCCTGGTTTAGACTTGATTAGACATGTGTTAAATGATAAATGTCACATTACTATAGTGTTTTTCTATCTTCAAGGCACTCAAAGTGCTTTACATCAAGGAACCACTCACCCATTTACACACACATTCATACACACATTCATACACCAGTGTATACAGACACTGGGGTCGAGGTTTGCCCAAGGACGCAACTACAGTATTCATTTGTGGGAACTGGAATTGCACGTTAGTTAGACCTGATTTAGACCCAGTTTAGATCTGGTTTAGACATGGTTTAGACCTGGTTTAGACTACTACTACCACTACTACTACTACTACTACTGTATTACTGTATGCAAAGCTCATTTGGCACACAGGGCAGTGGTTTTGAGAGATGTTTTCCACATTTGTCGTAACTTCCCAGTCTTAGTAAATACCAAAGGATCTGTGTTGACATGATCGTCCGCCTTAGAATCCTTGCGTGCAGCACCACCCTCCGCGCACTGCAAACAACATAGGACGAAACCCGAGACCGACCCAAAAAGACCCCTCCCTCAGGATCTGGGATTGGTCTAGGACTGTGGACTGCTTTGGGAGAAAAGGGCTAATGAGTCTTGTGATATTTTTGTATTTGTCCTTGTTGAGTCCAGCTTAAATCCTAGTTTAGTTCTACTTAATGCTTCTATACACTAGTTTAGTCCTGGTTCAGTCCTGGAAAAGAGCTAGTTTATTTGTAGTCCTGGTTTAGCCCTGGTTTAGTCTTTTTACAAACTGGGTTATTGTTTTATGTACTGCGGTGGACCATAACAACATGAGGAATGGTCCACACCGGGTTTTGAGACGAGGGAGGGGTCTTGATCTGAACTTGGTTAGACCTCAGACCGGGAAGGGGTTCTGCAGACTGAATCCTGGTTTAGTCCTGGTTTTGGGGAGTCCACGTGATTCCCTGTCCTCTGCAGCTGTTATATAACTCTACTTTTGCTTGACTCTTGTTTTCCTTGGTTTAGTACTTGTGTAATGCTGGTTTAGCCCTGGTTTAGCCCTAGTTTAATTCTGGGTTAGGCTCAGTGTAGTATTGATTTTGTCCTGGTATAGTCCTGTTTCTTTCAGTTTAGTCCCGGTTTAGCCCCTGTTCAGTTCAAATGTAGTCTTATTTCAGTCTTGGTTCAGTCTTGCTTAAATCCTGATTCAGTCGTGATTCAATCCTGCTTTGGTCCTGGTATAGTCCTGGTTTACTCTTGGTTTATCCCTTGTTTAGTTCTGTTGCAGTCCTGCTTTAGTCTCTGTTTCGGGGAGTCTTCGTGATCCCTGTTCTTGCTGCAGTTACATAACTCTCTTCCTCGTCTCATGTTTTCCTGGTTTTGTTCTCACAGGAAATCTGCACATCTGTCTATGTTACTGAGCCCGAGCAGAAGTACAAAGTAGTCATTTAAAAGTACAGTATTTGGCCAAACTACTACTAACGTAAAACTCACATCTGATTTATAATTTACAGTGAATGAACAAAATATTGAATAACGCAGTGGTATTTCAAAAGACACAAAAATGAGACAAACTAAATCATATCTGAAGGAGCTAGAAACACAAATGTTCAAATTATTTCATATCGTTAGATATCCAGTCATTAGATTCACTCACAGAGGGAAGAGGAACACAACTTTTACTCGAGTAAGTTACTATTACACTCTACTATATATTACTCAAGTAAGAGTACTGTTACAGTAAATGACTCAAGTAGGAGTAAACGTATGGGGTCGAAAACCTGCTCTGAGAAGTAAAATGTTCTCAAAGACTTTATCAGATCTGAATGTACTTGAGTAGCACCTCAGCAGACCGAGAGAGAAATCTGTTTAGTGGTTTTCAATTGGCTTAGGAACCACTGAATAAACACACAATAAATGATCTTAATATCCATCTGAAAAGGCCCCAGAATCAGTAAAAGTAACATGTCATTTTTGAATAAAAATAATGGGTTGTGTTGACATGAGCACACTGTAGAATCCCTCGAGTTTAACCTGAGACAGGTCAGAACTCTGCAGATATGTTGACCTTTGACCTGGTTTATGGTTAATATTTCTGTAATTACTGGACTTGTCCACATGAAACAAAAATTGACACTCTGTCAGTGTAAATAAACAAAAATGAAATTATATTTTCCACAATCGCTTCGTAAGGTTCCATTATTCAACTGCAAAGACATGATTGTTGTCAGCTGGACTTTAAACCATAAGATTAATTGACGAGTTTATGGAACTGATCCAAAACTAATAATGCTCTATATTTGTGGAGCAGAAGTTTGGAGATTTCTTTCAAAAACAGTGACTCTCTCAACACATTGGTCGTCAGAGTTAGTAGCATGCATGAGAGCAGTTTTTTTTCTCAGCTCTTCATCTGCAGCAGATAAGATGCAGTCTGCAAACCACTACAAAGTCAAAACAAAGCAAAAAAGATGACTATTGTGTTTAGTCTGAGCTCTAAAAGACTGACTGCAGCCTGTCAGTGACAGAGTCGCAACCATTTCACAGTAGAGCTTATATTTGCTCTGAAAACTGTGGTGCATTTCAAAACTATACTTCAAAATTGGCAAAATTCAAAATATATGAGCAACTTTCTCATAAGACCTTGGACTTCCAGGACACTGGGCTGGTGATGGTAACATTAACATTCAACTCATTTAGCAATCACTGAATTTAATTTAATCTAATGTTCCACTGCGTAACATTTCAGCTAATAAATAAACTAAAATAAAGCATATATTTGATTATGGGTGGTTTTATTGCTCAAAAATACCCTTAAAAACATGCATTCTTACTGTGAGCAGGCTTGCCTTTCCGCAGACGTGATCCTATCATCAGGCTTACCTACAATGCAGAATATGCACTTCTTGAATACTTTTGAAGAATGAATCTGGTCAATGGTGAATCTGCCCGAGTTCAGATGGGCATGACTGACAGGTGGATTAACCAATCAGGGACAGGCATGATCTGTCAGTATCAAAACAAATATGGCTGCTTACTTTCACATGTGTCACTGAAATAAATAAATCTGATTGGACGATCGTGTTTGGTTCTGGCTCGAGAGGCGACAGAGTGAGTGGTGACCAGATCAAAAATGTTCCACAGTGAGGGTTTAAGTAAACTCCTTCATTGGTTTCTTGTGTGATTTCAGATCTGCCAGTGGGAGCAGAGTGCAGAGAGTCTCAGTTTGGACCTGTTCCGGTTTAAGTCGTACCTCTCCAGTCTCCAGGGTCTTGAACTGCCCAATCCCAAGAACCCTCTGTCTGTGGCCTCACGCGCCTCCAAGTGCATGCTGGGAAAACTCGGGCTGTTCAATGTGTCCACACTGCACGCTCTGGTGAGGGGCTGCACTGAAACTCAACCAAAACATACCACAAATGTGCCAGCTAATCTTCTACTGGTGTGGCAATAACAAATGATGGCATTAAAGGAGCACTATGTAACCTTTCTGGAGGGAGCCTTGCTCTTATCTTTGCTGAATGTTCCACATGGCATTAACTTTATTTGTCTTGCATTTATTCAATTACAGGTGTTACTGCTCAAAAATACCTTGAAAATCGTTTCTTTCTATGAGTGCGCTTGCCACTCCACAGATTTGTCTTGTAACCTAACCTAGTAGAGACTTATTATTTGAACCAGGACTAAACCAGATCTAAACCAGGACTAAACCAGGATTGAACCAGGACCAAACCAGAATTAAACCAGGACTGAACCAGGTCTAAATTACATCTAAACCAGGAATAAACCAGGGCTAAACCAGGGCTAAACCAGGGCTAAACCAGGGCTAAACCAGGGCTAAACCAGGACTAAACCACAACTAATCCAGGAATAAACCAGGAATAAACCAGGAATAAACTGGGATCAAATCAGGACTAAACCAGATCTAAACCAGATCTAAACCAGATCTAAACCAGGACTAAACCAGGACTAAACCAGAACTAACCCAGGACTAAACCAGGACTAACCCAGAACTAACGCAGAACTAACTCAGGACTAAACCAGGACTAAGCCAGGACTAAACCAGGACTAAACCAGGACTAACTCAGAGCTAACACAGAACTAACTCAGGACTAAACCAGGACTAAGCCAGGACTAAGCCAGGACTAAACCAGGACTAACTCAGAGCTAACCCAGGACTAACCCAGGACTAAACCAGGACTAAACCAGGACTAAACTAGGACTAAACCAGGACTACCTAGTTTAGTTCTGGTAGATTAATTTAATGCTCTACTGTGAAACTTTCCAGGCAAAGCACCCCTCCACCAGAAATGTTGTGTGTATTTCACCATTAAAGTCTCTGTGCCTGATATTTACTGTCGTAAAAACATGAAAAACAGAACTCGTTAATTTTAAACCCTTTCAGAAGATCCTAATTATTCACTGAGATGAGTTTATAAGCTCTTTCCACCACTCTCACAGACCAGAGCAGGGTTTTGATGCATCTGGCATGCTATCAGTGTACTTCCTGGTTTACAGACAATAATATTTAGTTTTGTAATTAGATGCAGACAGTACACAGCACTATTTTGACTTCCCGAGCTTCTTATACAATATTTGTGTCATGGAAAATGAAAATGATCCAAGGTCTGAAGAGAGATAAACAAACAGGATTTGAAACTGTGCTTGAGCTGCAGGGTTTGAAAACACTGCTTCTGTTTTCAGGTTTGCAGCAGAGACCAGGCCACGCTGAGATGCCACAGTGGTCAAACCAGAGAGAGACGGGCTCTGATTGGACGGAGCTCTAGGAGGAGGCGGAGCTTTAGGTCTTCCTTGAAAACTACACAAAACCAAAAGAATGAAGATCAGGCAATTATAACTCCTCAGGTAAGATAGTGTTTACAAGTATCGTCAAGTCTCATGGACACATGGAAAATAAGTATTTATTGAGAGATGCCTTAAAAATAAATAGATAAAATAATAACAACAACAATAATAATAAATGGCCTAATATAATTAAATATGATCAAGTTTATTTGTGTAATTTAGGTACAAGAAGAAAAACAAGAGGAGTTGACCTTACAGCTCAGTCGGACCAGTTCTCATCTTGACTATGGTAAAGCTACTACTACTACTACCACTGCTGTTACTACTACATGTGTTATTGAGTGGCTAGTACTTTTGCCTCACAGCAAGAAAGTTCTGGGTTTAACTGGGTCCGGCTTTTTCTGTGTGGAATTTGCATGTTCTCCTTATGTCCAGTTTCCCCCAACAACACAAAACATGCACAACAGGTCAAATCCTCCAGCTGAGGTCGTACTGACTAGGACCAGCTCAACATCTGTGGAGATGAGTCCCACTGCTCCTGACAGGTTTAACCCAGAGACACTGAAGAATGGGTCAAATGCAGGCTTATCCCAGAGACACTGAAGAATGGGTTAAATGCGGGTTTAATCTAGAGACAGTGATGGATGGGTCAACTGCAGGTTTAATCCAGAGAGAGTGAAGGATGGGTCGGATGCAGGTTTAACTGTTGTTGTGTCCTTGGCCTTGTATGAAATTAAATGGCTTATTATTATGATGATGATTATGATGATTATAACCCAGAGACATTGTGTGATGGGTTCAATGCAGAGAATGAATTTCCCTACGGTGACAATAAAGTGTACCTTAAACTTAATAACTGATTTTGACTACTACTATTACGACTACTACTATTAGTACGACTAATACTAGTACTACTACTACTACTACTACTACTACTACTGCAACTATTTCATCTGATTATGCCAGTAGTGAGATTGATACTACTAATACTTGTACTTGCATATTGTCAAACCACTGCTATGACCCATCACTAAATGTTACTAACATCCTTCTTTGTTTGTGCTATTGCAGGCTTCGCTGTGATTGGACAGGTCGATGCGGAGGGACGGAGCCACATCTACATCAGTCAAATGGATCCAAATGGACTTTCAGCCAATCAAGGTCTGAAAACCAGGTCTAAACCAGGTCTAAACCAGGTCTAAACCAGGTCTAAACTAGCACTAAACCAAGGACTGAATCAGGGCAATAACAAGACTAAACTCAATCTAAACCTGGTCTAAACCCGGTCTAACTCTCCCCTCCTCAGGCTTGTGTGTAAGAGACCAAGCGCTCTCTGTGAACGAAGCAAATGTCTCGCACCTGGCCTTGGACTAAACCAGGACTGAACTAGGACTAAACTAGATCTAAACCAGGACTAAACCCGGTCTAAACCCAGTCTAAACCTGGTCTAACCATGGTCTAACCCTGTCCTCCTCAGGCCTGTGTGTAGGAGACCAGGTGCTCTCTGTGAATGGGGCGTGTGTCTCTCGTTTGGACTTGGACCTGATCCCGAGTGTCTTCAGCCACAGGACTCTGCTGCTGTCGCTACAGAGACATCACACATCACCTGACCTCCTGCCAGACAATCAGGAGGGGGCTAGCCAGTCACATGACTTTAGGGACACAAGTAAGACTGCTTCTGTTTTACTTTTACTACTCAGGTTCTGTTCAAGTTAAAACACACACACAAACAAAATGAAACAATTATGTAAAATGGACTTTTGAGAGCTTTGAAATGCTCCACAATATGACTTTAAACCAGTGGTTCTTAACCTGGGTTCGATCGAACCCTAGGGGTTCGGTGAGTCAGTCCCAGGGGTTCGGCGGAGGTCAAGACACGCACCAGACTCATATGATTCGCGGACTGCGAGCGTCTCCAGACGCTGGCCTTGTCCTAATTCGACAAATGCACCATTTGCTGTGCCTATCAAACACTGCTGACACGGTCTCCGCGCACAGAAAATCTGTGCTGCGCACAAAAAAATCGAACCGGAGTTGAAAATAAAATAAACACACAACAATTGATTCTGCACTATTTTTCAGTGTGAGTCAGTGAGTGTGACCGGGGACGAGCTGCTCCAGACAATTATGTGATTCACATACGTATTTGCGCAGCTTATCAACGCCATTGACAGGCTCCTCATGGGCCGCTACCAGAGTTTTAGCCGATGTGGCCGATGTGGAGTGAAAATTCGCTGATGATTCTAAGTGTTTAACCCCTTAATGTTCCGACGGCCCGCCCTCGGGCAAAGATCCGCGCGTAAAATTACGCGCGCGTAATTGCGTTTTACGCACTGTTTTGCAACAGTTTTGCGTTTTAAACATGACGAAACGGACAAAAGAAAGGAAGTACGCGACCAAGGACACTGTGGATGTTTGTACAAGTTAAACTAGAGGCATCTCGGACCCGGAGCGGTTCGTGGAACCGAGTGAAGATCTCATGGTGGAGTCAGGAGCAGAGGACCTTATGTTTTGATGGACTGGATGCTGTTCCTGATCGGTAAGCGTGGTTTATTCTGCTATTGACTTAATTGTGGGTCAAATGTGTGTTATGTGTAATCATTAGCATTAGCTAATGCCAATCTGGGCCCCCCTCCGACGACCAATCATTAACTCACACACCACTTTGGTGAAGTGTCTTGCCTAAGGACACAATTACAGAAGTTGGTCCGAGCGGGACTCGATTCTCCAACCTCTGTCACAGAATGACTGTCACACTGTCACATGTGCAGTGTGTTTTTAGTTTCCAGTGTGTGTTTATTCACACAATAGCAGTGTGTGGTTTGTAAATATATATTTATTTTGACCTATACCACTTGTTTTGAATATATTTTATGTACAAAAACACATTATATATTGTGTTTTGATGTGTTATGTAAATGTACAGTAATAGAGCAGCTGGGTGAGCAGATACAGATTCCTCTCTGTGTATTGGTCATTGAATACTGTCACTTCGAACGGCATAAAAACATAAAACGACATAAAAACGAAGAAAAGGAACAGACTTTGCTGTGAAAATGACATGAGAGTGGCCAAGGTGAAGCCATGCGTTTCTGAACTGTTCTCTCAAAGGCAACAGCAGAAGTCATACTGATTTGCAGTAAATATTCATTATTATTGTAGCCTGGTGGAAATTAGGTGATGGGTGTGTGTTAAAATGTTAAAAATAATAAAAAGCATAAATACAGTAAATTCATTATTGGAATACATAATACAATAGAAAATTAAAATTATTTCAGTGTGGTAGTGTTAAAAAAGGTCATGTCTTTGTGAAAAGGTATGTATGTAATTTGTTGTGAGTTTATACATTGTATTGGTTTTATTCTTTGAACACAGTGTTGTTAATGCACGATTTATTTTGTGCACCAGTAAAACAAACATATGTCTTGAATTTGAAAAAAAAAATATTTTATTTTTCAATAAAGAAGGGTTCGGTGAATGTGCATATGGAACCGGTGGGGTTCAGTACCTCCAACAAGGTTAAGAACCACTGCTTTAAACATATCTATCTTGTGGTTTTACAGATTCTTGTGCTCCACATTCAGACGATCCTCTGACAGTGAGCTCTGAGCAGGTAACTTAATTTACATCCTAAGAAAAGTATTTGTTGTCTAATCCTGGTTTAGTCCTGGCCTAGACCTGGTTTAGACCTGGTTTAATCCTAGTTTAGACTTGGTTTAGCTCAGTTTAGTCCTAGTTTAGAATTGATTTAGTCCTAGTTTAGAATAGGTTTAGACCTGGTTTAGTTCTGGTCTATGCTTGGTTTTGGTTTGTTCTTGATTTTGTCCTAATATAGTTCTGTCTTAATTCTGGTTTGGTCCAGTTTTAGTGCTGATTTATTCTTTGCTTAGTCTTAGTGCTAACAGAATGCTAGTTAGGCTCTGGTTTGGTTCTGATCTAGTCTTGCCCTAATCCTGTTTTAGTTCTGGTCTAGTCTTAGTTTGGTCCTGGTTTGGTTCTGGTTTGTTTAGTCTTGGTTTTGTCCTGGTCTATAGTCCTGATTTATTCCTTGCTTAATCTTGGTTTAGTTCTGCTACAGTTCTATAATAGTACGTTTTAATCCTGGTGTAATGCATGTCAGGCTCTGGTTTCGTGCTGATCTAGCCCTGGCCTAGTTCTGGTTTAGGTCTGGTCTAGTCTCAGTTGAGTCCTGGCTTAGTTCTGGTTTGTTTGGAGTTGGTTTTGTTCTGAAATTGTAATCAAATATATTCCTGGTTTAATCCTGGTCTTGTCCTTCTGGTTTGGTCCTGTTCTAGTCCTGATTTAGTACCCGTCTAGTCCTAGTTTAGTCCTGGTTTCATTCTGGTTTGTTTTGTCCTGGTTTGGTTCTGGTCTATAGTCCTGATTTATTAGTCTTGGTGTAGTTCTGGCCCACGTATGACCTATAGGCTTGGTTCTGGTTTGTTTAGCCTTGTTTTTTCCATATAGTTGAAATATTCCTGTTAATCCTCATTTAATCCTGGTTTGGTTCTTTTGGTTTGATTAGACTGATTAGAGCTGCTCAAGTCCTAGTTTAGTCTTGGTCTAGTCCTGGTTTGGTCCTATCCGTCCTTAAGTCTCTATTCACTTTAATGTCTCTCAAGAAAATACGGTAATCCAGGTTTGGTCCTGGTTTAGACCTGGTTTAGTTCTGACCTAGTCCTTGTTTACTTGTTTACTACTTTGTTCTGTTTTCTTTAGTCTTGGTTTTGTCCTGGTTAAATCCTGGTTTAGTCCTTCTGGTTTGGCCTTGATTTATTCTTTGATTGGTCCTGGTCAAGTCCTGGTTTAGTCTTGGCCTAGTCTTGGCCTAGTCCTGGTTTAGTCCTGGTTTAGTCCTGGTTTAGTCCTGGTTCACTCCTATCCTTCATTCTACATTGACTTACATTACACTCACACCTTGAAGCTAATTGCTAATAGTAACTTGGTGATTAACCTCTTAACCCCTGACCTCCTATAATTCCACTGGGCACCTCCCTAAATCCTCCCCTACCCACAATCCTCTCTGTCTGCGTGGGTCACATGATCATGGCTAATCCAGGTTTAGTCCAAACAAACAAGTCTGGGACCATCGATGGAGATGTCTAACAGGAACTAAACAACCAAATTATACTGGAATTTAAACAAAGACAAAAGAAAATCTGCCAGAATACAAGAGGAAAGAGAAGATTTAATGTTTTGGGATTACATTCACAAAAGGAATAACGTGGAATACTCAAAATGCCAGGCAAATTTGTACATTTTTGGAGTTTAAAATGGTAAAATCGACTTTCCACAATCTACATAATGACAAGACAGAGGAAGAATCTATTGAAATCAATGTAATTTATGACCACATTTCACCTTTTTAAGTTTTACAATTTGAGAAAAGACTGAAATCTGCTTAACTACTGAAGAAATTCCAGAGGAACATATATGCAGAAACCTAAACTACAGAGCTAGCAGCTTTTACACAGAAGAAGAGCCTATGGAGACACAGGGAGGGCATCTGACACACACTAACAACATGTTTATCCACATTTGTGTCTCAAAATGGTACTCCATTCTAATTTTACCATGATTTTACCTTGGTTAAATAATTCACCTGTAAAACTAAATTTGGGAGATTCATGTGAATAGAATTTGGACACGGCCAAAATGTTTGTCCAGACTTCCTTTTCGGTGCCGTTGTCCAGGAAACGACCGTTGACCCTGGGTGCCCTGTGCTGGGTGTTGCCTCATGAGGAAGAGGAGAGAGGAGATGAGAAGGAGAGAGGAGAGAGGAAAGGAGAAAGGGAGAGGAGAGAAGAGAGAAGAGGAAGGAAAAGAGGTGAAGGGGAGAAGGAGTGGAGAAGAGAGAGGAAGGAGGAAGGGGAGAAGGAGGAAGAGGTGAAGATGGTTCCCGGATTGAGAGAGATCTTGGAGGAGACTCACTGCTGTCTGCACTTTGGCACTCCCTCTGTACTAATGGTAATGTATAAGAGAGAAACGGGACTGAACCAGGACTAAACTAGAACTAAACTAGGACTAAACCAGGACTGGACCAGGACTAAACCAGGACTAAACCAGGACTGAACCAGGACTAAACCAGGACTGAACCAGGACTAAACTAGGACCAAACTAGGACCAAACCAGGACCAAACCAGGACTGAACCAGGACTAAACCAGGGTTGAACCAGGACTAAACCAGGACTAAACTATTCTAGGACAGTACGTCACCATGTAGGACTAAACAAGGACTAAACCAGGACAGGACTAAATGAGGTTTAAACAAGGGCTGAACCAAAATTGAACCATGTCTAATCCAGGACTAAACCCAGACCAGACCCAGTCTAAACAAGGACTAAACAGAGACACAGGACTGAATTAATGTGTCTTAAATTACACAGTAGGTGAGTCCCGAAATGCAGAAATGCTGTGTGTTAAGACAGTGACTCCCAAATGCAAAGCCCTGAAATGACGCTATAAACCTTAATTATCCAGTTCCTGCTCGTTCAGACAAACCTTGTGAGTGTGGAATGTTCTAAACAACTTTATGCCTTTTTCCAGCTACAGCTTGTTTTTAATTTCAAAAATATGTTGGAAATCAAACAGCCTTAAGGTCTGTGTTTCAACTTTCTAGTCTTCTTCCGCATTGATTTTGTGTTTACGTCTATTTTCTAATATTTATTTATCTTGATTTTGCTTTTTATTCTAGTGTTTTTCTATATTCTTGCTGTTCTTATACTGTGTGTTGCAACATTGGAATTTCCCCATTGTGAGACAAATACAGGTCCTCTAAGTCTTTTATAATGCTTTTAAAGACACAGTTTTGTCCATTATACATCTGCTCCGCACTCCGTGATGGAAGATACTATTGTAGCCATAGCTGCCCTGTGACAGACTGACAGAAGTGAGGCTACTACAGTGTGTCATTGGCCCCTCCCACCACCACCGACACTCACACACTACATTCATACTCAGGCAATGTGGGTGAAGTGTCTTTCCTAAGGACGCAAAAACAGTTTTAGCATCTGCTGCTCCACTGTGGCACCTGGTGTTCCCTGAGGTCTCCCGTCCAAGCACTAACCAGACCCAGCCCTGCTTAGCTTCTGATTGATGGTCAGAGAGTTTGATGGTGCAGGTTGGAAGCCCCACTTTTGTCAGTCTGCCCTTGGCAGCTGTGGCTACAATAATATCCTACCACCACTGAGTGTGTTGTGAATAAATAATGCACAAAACTGTAAAGTGATTTTGAGTGTCTGGAGAAGTGCTGTGCAAGCCTAGTGCATTACTATTATTAAACATCCCATAGACTGTATAAGAGAAGTGGACTGAGGGAGTGTGGCATCACCTATAGTGTTCGGCTGCAACCAAATGACGCTCAGGGAGGCTAGCAGTTAAAAGGGCTAATCTGCAACCAGGGACCATATTTGTAAATCCGACCATGAAACCAAGGAGCCAATCAGGAGTGAGGGTGTTGAAGGTACACACCCCCTCCCGCCCACACCGTTCTTTTGGCAGAGGGTAGATGCTACGCAACATGGCTGTGAATCACCCTGTTGCTATCACCAGCGGGAGAGACCTTGGGGAAAATAGGCAATTTAGGGACAAAACAGAGAGATAAAAACCCAGCAGGTTAATACGAACATTTCAGACCAAAATGACCATTCTGACAGCAGCAGTTACAGAGAGAGGGGACAGTTTTTCAATAGAATTCAGTTGAAACCAGAGCTTGAAGGAACCACTTTGTGCCCACACTCTCTTCCTATTTGGAACGCCGTGGCTAGCGCATTAGCGATATCCATTTATATATACAGTGTATGTGACATCCATAGGTTTAATAATGACAAAACCAGACTAAACCCAGGGCTGAAACAGTATATTTGTGATATTTGTGGTAAAATTAAACCAAAATGAAACTACCACCTCATATTAACCACGTCACAACTCTTTACCTTTCAGAGCTCGGACAGAATCAGCTCCTCGTACCAGATTTTCCCAGAATGCCGAACAGCGGACCCAAACATCCCCAAAAACCCATATGACACTAAAGAGGCGGAGCTTCACACACCTAGCCCCTCCCACACAAGTTACAGCTCCTCCTACGCCAACTTTAGTTCCTCCCACCTGAGCGTGTGTCAGCGAATCAGGAAAGTTGTAGAGGAGCTGCTGGAGACCGAGAAATCTTATGTCAAGGTGAGAGTTTAAAGCAATTTGAGGTTTTTGGATAAATAGTATTTTTAAAGGAGCACTCTGTAACTTTTGGTGAAGGTTTGCTGCTTGTCTCTATGGAGAGGTACAGTTATCTGTCTCACAGGCTTGCTTGCACTCTCACCTCACAGCAAGAAGGTTCCTGGTTTGACTCCCAGGCCTTTCTGTGTGGAGTTTGCATGTTCTTCCTGTGTCTGGGTGGGTTTCCTCTGAGCACTCTGGTTTCTCCCATCAACACAAAACATGCACAACAGGTCAGATCCTCCAACTGAGGAAGTCCTGACCAAGACTAACTAAGGATCTGGAGATGGGTTCTGCTCCTCCTGACAGGTGTAACCCACACTGAAGCATGGGTGAAATGCAGAGGACACATTTCCCCACTGTGATAAAAAAAAGTGTACCTTAACCTTAAAAAATAAATGAGTGCCCTGAAACCATGTTCTAGTTGTTTCACTCTGGTGTAACTGTAGTTTGTCCCTCCTCAGGATCTGTCTCTGTTGTTTGAGTTGTACCTGACGCCGCTGCAGCACCAGAGCTTCCTCTCCAAACACGAGGTCAGACACTCCACAGATCTGTAACCACTTCCAGTCCCTCACACAGCACATTCTTACATTCTTACATAGGGCATGGGTTATGATACTGTCTTAAAAGCATCCTAATCATTCACTGCGATGAGTTTATAAGGGCTTTTCACAACTTTCAGAGACCAGAGTGAAGTTTTGCCATCACAGTAAAGTTAACAACACAGTGCTGTGTGTCTTCCAGATGGAGGCGCTGTTCGGCAGTTTACCAGCCATGTTGGACTTTCAGAGAGTCTTCCTCCAAACACTCGAAGAAAAGATCCAAAGTCCAGAATTGAATCGACTAGAGACCCCAGAAGAGGTCAAGGTAAGACCAGGACTAGACCAGGTCTTGACCAGAACTAAACTGGGACTAAACTGGGACTAAACCAGGACTAAACCAGGACTGAACCAGGACTGAACCAGGTCTTTATTTCCCTGCAGACGTTGCTGTTCTCGTTGGGGGGTTCGTTCCTGTATTACGCTGATCACTTTAAACTCTATAGTGGCTTCTGCTCCAACCACCTCAAAGTCCAGAAGGTCTTGCACAGAGGTACGGCCATATACTACATTTGTTTTGTTTGAAACTTAAAGGGAATGTAATGTGTCAAAATTGTGTCTAAACACCAAATCTGCTTTTTTTCACTACTAAATTGTGTATGTGATGTGGTCTTATCTACTGTCTAGTAATTTTCGGCAACTTTAGTGCAAACTACTGCCTTCAGTGGCCTTTGCAGGGGCAGAGTTTTAAGTGTGGACACTTATTCGCCCAGTCACAGTTCCTCATATGTCCAGACCATAGACTGTATATATAAATGGGCATAGATAACCCACTAGCCACGGTGTTTCAAATAGGAAGAGAGCATGGGCCTACTTCTGGCTTCATCGACTCTGGCTTCTGGCTCTCACTTTCTGCTAAAAAACGCCACCCATCTCTCTGTAACTCCTGCTGTCAGGCTCATCATTTTGTCCACATTACCCCACTCTACATAATCCTGTGTTTTTTATTTTCCTGCTTTGTTCCTAAATCAAGATATGAACATTAATTACAGACAAATGACATGCCTTCTTTTCCCCCGAGGTCACGGGTTGGATTGAACCCCTCCCCTCCCACTCTCCTCTTTAGTCCTCCAGGTACTGCATGTAACAAAACAAGTAACAAAAAGGACCAGGTATAAAAAGTAAATGCAGAACATTATTCCGTTGTTATTATTATCTCACTCAATTGTTTTTAGTTGATTGCTGCATATTTGAGCAATATGGTAGTGTTCTGCATTTGAGTGCATTTGTTTGTCACCTACCTCCTTTTACCGTTACCTCAGTTGAGACTGGCAAACCCAAGGCTGAAATCATCCAAAAGATTTTAATGATAAATATGTATGTGTATGAATCTAGAGTATAATAATAAATGTAATGTTGAAATGTTGTTTTAGCAAAGACAGATGCAGACTTTAAGCACTTCCTGGATACAAGGAATCCGACCAATCAGCACTCAGCGTCTTTGGAGTCCTTCTTGATTAAACCGGTGCAGAGGGTCCTGAAGTATCCTCTGCTTCTGAGAGAGCTGGTTTCACTGACAGAAGAGAAGACGCCCGAACGCATACACCTCACAGGTACTGCAGGTCGAGTTTAGTCCTGGTTCAGTCCTGGTTCAGTCCTGGTTCAGTCCTGGTTCAGTCCTGGTTCAGTCCTGGTTCAGTCCTGGTTCAGTCCTGGTTCAGTCCTGGTTACGTCCTGGTTATGTCCTGATTACGTCCTGGTTTAGTCCTGGTACAGTCCTGGTTTAGTCCTGGTTTAGTTTAGTTTTACTTTATTACAAAATGACAAAATATACAGTAAAGACATTAATCACAATTTAGCAGTGATGGAATGTAAACAATAAAAGTACTGTAACTGTACTGTACTGTACTTGCATACACATTTTAGTAATCTGAACTTTACGTAAGTGTATACTTTTTACTATTACTTGATTACATTTGAGAGCAATAGCTGTACTTTCTACTCTACTACATTTTTTAACAGGACTGAAAGTAAAAGTTGTTTTTTTTTATTATTGAGACCTGCTAAAAAGGCTGAAACAAAAATATACAAATAAAAACAAAAAACGACTGATTCAGTTGTCTCTGTTGAACAAAATTTGTCACAGATCTTTATCAAAATCTCTGCATTTATAAGCTTTATAAGACCTCAAAATATAATATAATATATACTTTTAAAAAAAAACTTTTTACTCTCTAAGTACATTTTTAAATGGGTCCTTTTATACATGAAAACATATTAAGTAAAAGTATTATTTTTACTTTTACTTGAGTTTTTTTCTTTTTCTTTTTTTTTTGCTAACCAGTGTCTGTATTTTTTACTTAAGTAACAAAGCTGAGTACTTCTTCCGCCACTGCAATTTAGCAAATACAAATACTTTTGGTTTGGTCTGATTGATACTACTGTTTGGGACCAGTTCTAACCCTGGTCTAACCCTGGTCTAACCCTGGCCTAACCCTGGCCTAACCGTGGACTAACCCTGGCCTAACCCTGGCCTACCTCTGGTCTAATCCTGGTCTAATCCTGTTTTAATCCTGTCTTAATCCTGGCCTAATCCTGGTCTAACCCTGGCCTAACCCTGGCCTAACCCTGGCCTAACCCTGGCCTAATCCTGGTCTACCCCTGGTCTACCCCTGGTCTACCCCTGGTCTACTCCTGGCCTAATCCTGGCCTAATCCTGGCCTAATCCTGGTCTAACCTTGGTCTAACTTTGGTCTAATCCTGGCCTAACTCTGGTCTAACCCTGGTCTAACCCTGGTTTAACCCTGGTCTAACCCTGGTCTAACCCTGGTCTAATCCTGGTCTAACCCTGGTCTAATCATCTTCTGTCCCACAGCGGCTCTGAGGTCGATGGAGACCGTGGCCTCTCACATAAATGAGATGCAGAAGATTTATGAAGAGTTTGGATCTGTGTTTGAGAGGCTGAGTTCAGAGGACAGCGCCCCCTCTGGACAGGTCAGACACAGATCACTACTAAGAAAACCACATTATCTTTCATCAGTAACTGTTTGTATCAGGTGTTGGAGTAATTTAACCTGAGCTGAGACAAGTTAGAACTCTCAGGTGGAGTTCTGTGTGTAAGTGTCAGGTGCAGATGTGTTGACCTTTGACCTGGTTTATGGTTTATATTCTTTAATTACTGGACGTGTCCACATGAAACAAAAAACTGTCACAAAGTCAATGTAAATACAGAAAAGTGAAATGATTTTTTCACAATAGCTTCAGAAAGTGGAGCCATTATTCAACCCCAAAAACATGATTTTTGTCAGCTGAAAGGACTTTAAACGAAAAGATTAATATGACGCGTTTGTGGAGCTGATCCCAAACTAATAATGAGAAGGTTCAACATTTGTGGGTCAGAAGTTTGGAGAATTCTTTCAAAAGCAGTGAATCTCTCATATCTAAACCCTTGCCCTCTATCACTTCATAACATCTAGAGCTTGAATACGTGATAATGGTTGAATGGCGCCTTCTGCTGGTTGATCATAATAATTATAATACATCTCATCCATCTGTATCTACAGACTCTGGCCTGTGGATGGCAGTAGAGTACTGGTTTTTTTCCTTGTAATTTGGCTAAATACATTCTCTCATTCTCATTCCTAAGTATTCCTAACGCTCTTTGTTGGTTACATATATTTTTTCAGATAGTAGTAGTAGTAGTGGTATTACTAGTAGTAGATGTAGTTACAGTTGCAGTAGTAGTTTTTGAATCATCTTGGAAATGTATATGTAGTAGTAGTACTAGTGGTAGTTGTATAGTTATCTGCTGTAGTAGTAGTAGTAAAAATATCTGCAGTAGAAGTAAATTTAGTAGTATTAGTTGGAGCAACGATGTACGGAATGCCGGCTTAGTTTTCATATTATAAGCAGTGGTAGTATGTGCAGTAGTAGTGTAAGCAGTAGTAGTATGTGCAGTTGTAGTGTAAGCAGTAGTAGTATGTGCAGTTGTAGTGTAAGCAGTAGTAGTATTTGCAGTTGTAGTATAAGCAGTAGTAGTATGTGCAATAGTGGTATAAGCAGTAGTAGTATGTGCAGTTGTAGTATAAGCAGTAGTAGTATGTGCAGTAGTGGTATAAGCAGTAGTAGTATGTGCAGTAGTAGTATAAGCAGTAGTAGTATGTGCAGTTGTAGCATAAGCAGTAGTGGTATGTGCAGTAGTAGTATAAACAGAAGTATATGCGGCGGCGGTAGTGTATTTAGTTATATTCTCCTGTATGCCACAGGTGACAGAGCTGTCCATGGGAGACTTCCTGCTTCACTCCTCAGCGCTCTGGATAAATTCTTTTCCGACTTTAGGAAGAATGAGGAAAGAGCCACAGCTCACTCTGTTGTGTAAGAGATCAGCTTTACAAAATAATCTACAAATTTAATTCACTGGAACTTCAAATCATTCAGTGCAATTGTTTTATCATGACAGTTTATTCACATTTCCTTGATGCTCCGTTTACAGTTTTCAAACAGGCCGTGATCCTGGTTTACAAAGAACCCAAAGTCAAGAAGCGACTGGTATGTTTTTTAAACTGACCTTTTAGGGTTTAGTCTTAGTTCAGTCCTAGTTTAGTCCTGGTTTAGTTCTGATTCTGTCCTGGTTCAGTCCTAGTTTAGTCCTGGTTCAGTCCTAGTTTAGTCTTGGTTTGGTCCTGGTTTAGTCCTGGTTCTGTGCTGGTTCTGTCCTGGTTTAGTCCTGGTTTAGTCCTGGTTTAGTCCTGGTTCAGTCCTAGTTTAGTCCTGGTTTCTGTCCTGATTCTGTCCTGGTTTAGTCCTAGTATAGTCCTTGTTTAGTTCTGGTTCAGTCCTAGTTTAGTCCTGGTTTAGTCCTGGTTTAGTCCTAATATAGTCCTTGTTTAGTTTGGGTTCAGTCCTAGTTTAGTCGTGGTTTAATCCTGGTTTAGTCCTGGTTCAGTCCTAGTTTAGTCCTGGTTTAGTCCTGCTTCAGTCCAAGTTTAGTTCTGGTTCAGTCCTGGTTTAGTCCTAGTTCAGTCCTGGTTTAGTCCTGGTTTAGTCCTGCTTCAGTCCTGGTTTAGTCCAGGTTCAGTCCTGGTTTAGTCCTGGTTTAGGCCTGGTTTATTCCTAGTTTAGTCCTGGTTTAGTCCTGCTTCAGTCCAAGTTTAGTCCTGGTTTAGTTCTGGTTCAGTCCTGGTTTAGTCCTAGTTCAGTCCTAGTTTAGTCCTAGTTTAGTTCTGGTTCAGTCCTGGTTCAGTCCTGGTTTAGTCCTGGTTCAGTCCTGGTTCAGTCCTGGTTTAGTCCAGGTTCAATCCTGGTTTAGTCCTGGTTTAGGCCTGGTTTATTCCTAGTTTAGTCCTGGTTTAGTCCTGGTTTAGTCCAGGTTCAGGCCTAGTTTAGTCCTGGTTCTGTCCTGGTTTACTCCTGCTTCAGTTTTACTTTGGTCTAGATTTACAATAAATAAATTTGATGTTATTAAGATGTTTTAATACAACATGGCTGTGTCATATTTGGTTGCGTTCAGGTGTCTCGCTCAGACGTCGACCCCTTCAGGTTCAGATGGTTAATCCCAGCGTCGGCCGCTCACATCAGAAACCATGACATCACCGGTGGGTAAACTCAGCCTGGTTTAGTCCGGGTTTTGGGTCTTGTTTAGCTCTGCTTTAGTTGTGCTTTAGTTCTGGTTTAGTTCCATATGTTTTCATATGTGTCTCTGTCTGTTTCAGATACAGAGTTTGAGTTGGTTCACTTGCGCTCAGAGTCTGAGGGGCGTCCAGAGACAGTGTTCCAGCTCAGCTCCAGGTCTGACACTCTCTGTTACATTTGTTTCTAACATGCTCACAGTAAAGGATATGCAGTTTTGAACTAACTGAATGCGTGTAACAAAAATACATATTCTGAATACTAATTTTAAGTAACTGTATTGTAGTACAGTTAGTATTGCGGTGCTGTCAAGACCGTCAGCCCCATCTAAATAATACAACTGAAATGAATATACCAGTCTCACTGCAACTTCTGTCTATGGTGGAATGTTCAGCAGTTACCATAGTGACACAATCCACACATTCAATTCAATTTTTCAATTCATTTATTTTTGTAACGCCCAAAATCACAACAACAGTCGTCTCGAAGGGCGTTCATGTTTTGGTTGATGGGGGAAATCGGAGTACCCGGAGGAAACCCATCCAGACACGGGGAGAAACATGCAAAACTCCACACAGAAAGGCCTGGGCGACCCGGGGATCGAACCAAACCCTCTTGCTGTGAGGCATGAGTGTTGCCACTCAGCCACCGTGCTGCCTACACACAAAAACAAAACAACAGGAAAAATCAGACAAAACAAGAGAAATCGGCCAGGCGAGGAGGACGGAGGGGGGCGGAGGAGGGCCAGGCGAGGAGGAGGAAGACCAGGCGAGGAGGAGGAGAGCCGGGCGAGGAGAATGAGAGCCAGGCGACTGACCGCTCCGAGTATCATTACCCCCCGCGTGTATAACGATCCGGCGGTACCTATTCTTACTTTTCTTTAAAAGCCTAAGATTCCCCTCGATGTCACCCAGTCTGGCTCCAGGATAATGCCACGTGGAAGCTGCAGGCAGTTCCACGTCCCTGACTATGGAGCTCCCTATGACCAAAGTGTCCCGGGTCCAGCTCAGGAAAGCAAGTCTGTTCTGGACGGGGAACTCTCTACTCTCAACCCTATGTCCCTGGTCTGCTACAGTCCTATTCTCAGCCCTGTGTCCCTGGCCTGTCCTACGCTTTCTTTTAACTGTCACAAACCTGTCCTGGTCTGATCCCGGCTGCACGGGTTGAGCTGGGGGGCTAGTCTCGCTAGGTACGCTAAAGCTACTGAGGTCCGCGGTCCCTACTGCTGCTACCTGACTGTAACTCGGGGTCAGAGCTTCCAATGAGCGGATCCACGTTTCTAACTCTAAAACCCTGGCCTGCAGGACTGCCACTACACTACACTTAACGCAGCTGTCCCTATCATCGTCAAATAAGCCAGGGTCATCACAGCACATATGGCAACCAGGGCAGGGAAGAGCGAGAGAAGAGGAGGAAGGTTCAGCCATGATGCTAGTCGGCTAGGCTAGTTCAGGCTGAACCGAGAGATAGAGGGACTTAATCCACGAAGTGCGGAGCAATAGGTGCTGAATGAAACTTCAGTGGTTTAGCGAAGTATTCAGGCACTAGTGTAGATGTTAGAAACTGCTTTTAAAATTGTAAGGATTCGTGGATTAACAATTTCAGGAGAGAGACGCTAGATATACAACTCACAAAACAGAATGCACTCACCCGGAAATGACGTCAGCAATCACCAATCCAGTCACATGGACTGTGCGTAACATGTCTAAACATGGTTTAGACATCAGCGAACACTGCCAAAAAAGTGTTAAGATAGTCTGAAAACTCAAGAAAAAATATAAAATGGACACGAGTGTTCTGTGGTGATCAGCTCTTTATGGTCAGACTGTCACCCAATCTCCCACATGACCATTCTCCATAAATATACAAAAAGTTGATACAAAACTGTACAGAGTGACATAACGAAACTAGCGCACATCACATCAGGTTTATTAGTGGGATGCCACTGATTTTGTTGCAATAGCACTCTGAAGGGGGAGTGACTTAACGCAGAGAGCAAAGGAATGGGAGACTCAGAGCGTCCACCACTAAACTTAAAATTATTAAAAATGTTAATGCTTTGTTTTTGGCAAACATAGCATTTTCAAAACAATTAAAGGAGACATGGTGATCTAAATATGTTATGTGTTAGTCCTGGTTTAGTCCTGGTTTAGTCCTGGTTTAGTCCTGGTTCAGTCCTGGTTTAGTCCTGGTTTAGTCTTGGTTCAGTCCTGGTTCAGTTCTGGTTCAGTCCCAGTTTAGTTCTGGTTTAGTCCTGGTTTAGTCCTGGTTCAGTCCAGGTTCAGTCCAGGTTTAGTCCTGTTTTTTTCTTTTTGGTATTTTTGACAAATATAGCATTTTCAAAACAATAAAAGGAAATGCAGTGATCTAAATCTGCCACATCACAGAAGTGAAAGACCCATCTGTACATGTCCTAACTCTGCTTTGTGTTTTATAGTGATGTTGAGTCTAAGTCGTTGATTCTGGAGACTCTTTGCTCCGTCCTCAAAGACCCTCCTCCACCTCAGAGCTCAGCCCGGCCATCTTTAAACAACCACATCATCTTCACTCACAACAACCATCTCCATGACAACCACGTCTGCCAACACCGCGACAGAGACGAGGACAAAACCGACCAATTAGAGGCCCAGCTGCAGAGGCTTCACTTCAGCGATCAATCAGAATGCAAGGAGGAGGTGATCGGGCGGGGCTTAAAGCAGTGGAGGCGGAGTTTAGTGGAGCTGGGTGGTTTATTGGACAGAGACTACAGCGTCCAGAGTCTAACATCGATCATCAATGAAGACTGTTTTTATAACTCTATAAGAAGAAGAAAGGCTAGACCGGGCTTAGACCTGGTTTAGTTCTGGATTAGACCTGGTTTAGTCCTGGTTTATTGTACAGAGCATCTAGAGTCTAACATTGATCATCAACGTCCTGGTTAAATCATGATAAAGCTCTAATTTAGAATTTATATGGGCCTGGTTTAGTATTGGGATAGACCTTTTTAAATACTGGGTCATCCTGCTTTGGTTCTCAATTGGTTCTCACGGTTTTCCCTTAGAATGACCTGGTCTAGTGCTGATTCAGATCTGGTTTAGACCTGGATTAGACCTGGCCTTGGTTTAGTCTTGAATTCTGGTCCTTTTAAGACTTGCTTTCAATTCCATTTATTTAGGTCTAATTTGACCTGGATTAGACCTGGTTTAGACCTGGTTTAGTCCTGGTTTAGTCCTGGTGTAGTCCTGGTTTAGATCTGGTTTAGACCTTGTTTATTCCTGGTTTAGATCTGGTTTAGTCCTGGTTTAGATCTGGTTTAGACCTTGTTTAGACTTGTTTTAGTCCTAGTTTAGAACTGGTTTAGACCTGGTTTAGTCCTGTCTTAGAACTGGTTTAGACCTGCTTTAGGCCTGGATTAGGCGTGGTTTAGACCTGGTTTATACCTGGTTTAGGCTTGGTGTAGACCTGGTTTAGGCCTGGTTTAGGCCTGGTTTAGGCCTGGTTTAGGCCTGGTTTAGGCCTGGATTAGACCTGGTTTAGACCTGGTTTAGGCCTGGTTTAGGACTGGTTTAGGCATGGTTTAGGCCTGGTTTAGGACTGGTTTAGACCTGGTTTAGCCTCGGTCCATTCTGATGTTAGACCTGGCTCAGTTCTGATATAGTCCTAATCTTGTAAGTGGACTTTAAAGTAGCACTATGTAGCTTAAATCCTGGTTTGGGTCCGGTTTGGTCCTAATCCAGAAATGATTTAAAAGATCCAGTTTCAAGCTCAAAACGTGAAAACGACAGAAAGATGTCTTCTTTCTGGATATGATTTTCTTACAAAATATTTAAATCTATTTATAAATTCCATTCCAAAAGTATTTATCAGTATTTACACACGTTTTATACCAGTCTGTAGTTTTTTAGTTTGAATATTTTGTACAGATTTGGACAAAGTGTCGATGAATGCTGCCTTTACTGTATTTATGTTTTCTATTTAAATGTTTCTTACGTTTTGAGATATTTATTTTTCCTATAGCACCATACTGTATTTGCATATTTAAATTATGTTAATGATAATACATTGCTTGTTTTTGTATAAATGTGTGTGTTTCTTTCTTTCTCAAACTGCAAAAACTGCAAGACACTGTCACTGGCATTATCTCATTTGTTTCCTTTTTGACTGAGCTCTGAACATGTTAAAGATGGGGTATTATGCAAAACCAAGGTGTGCGGGCAGAAAGGGGCATTACCTTCAAATCCTGGCTTCACATTGGCCGCTATAACTGCTAGCCTCGATAAGCTTCATTTGATTGGAGCTGAATGCTGTCGGTGAAGTCACACTCACTGAGTCCACTTCTTTACACAGTCCATGATGCTCCCACATCAACGATCTCCCCTCAGTGTGCAGTATAAATGTCATCATGTATGCGGACGATACAGTCCTATTCACTCATGGGAAAAATAATGCAGAAGTGGCCATGAGTTTGACAAGGGAATTGCAAAAGATTGCTGCCTGGCTGCAGAATTCTTGTCTTACATTAAATCTAGAAAAGACAGTTGCAATGTATTTTACAAACAGGCATAAATACTCAGATTACCCAGATATCTATATTAATGACAAAAAAATAAAAAATGTCAACTATTTTACTTACTTAGGTGTTACTCTCGATCCAAACTTAAACTTTAAGAATCATGTAAAAAAACTGTGTAGCTCCTTAAAATTTAATCTGGCAAATTTTAGATACATACGAGGGTCTCTTACAATTGAGGCATCAAATATGTATTTAAATTCTATGATCTTGTCACGTTTTCTGTACTGCATAACAAGCTGGTCGCAGGCTTGCAAAACAGCTTTAAAGCCTCTTGAATCAATGTATAAATGTGCGCTAAAGATTCATGACAAAAAATCCAGACAGTATCACCACTGTCAGATCCTCTCCAAATATGGTTTTCTAAACTTTAATAATCTGTTAATACATGCGAACATCTGTCTACTATTTAAAATTATTCATGGTATTGCTTGTCCTCCTCTAAGAAGGTTTGTCTCACTGAGCTCAGAAAAAACAACTCGAGTCACTAGGGCGACCTCTAGAGGAGAGTGCAGCGTTCCAAAACGTAGGACTTCTTTTGCTAAATCGGCTTTCTCGATCGTTGCTGTGAGTCAGTGGAATAGTTTGCCAAATGAGATTATAACATGCACAAGTTTTCAAAAGTTTGCACAGGTGACAAAGGAATGGCTAATATCAAAGCAAATTTGCACTCATTAGTGAATGTGTATGAAAGAAGAGTATTTGCATATTTGAAACTGAATGTTTGTGTGTGAATAATTTGGTATGGAAGTGTGTGTGTGAGCTGAATGTTTTTAGAAATGTCGTATTTGAATGTGAGATGTGCTGTATTTGATGTATGTATCATAGATGTACAGGTTTCTCATCCATCTACACCAAAATTATTTACTAAACATCAGCCTGTCCAGGGACTACAGGTGGAAATTAGCATTTATGCTACAACCTGGCACCAAACATCTCTCCTTCTTTTTCTAAGGTCAATGTAATGTTGTGCACTGTCCCTGTTTCAAATAAAAGCATACCATACCATACCATACCATACATGGCCATTCCTCATAAATATACAAAATTAATAAGCCCAATGGGCCGTAGTTTGCCCCACCTCTGGTTTAAATGGTTTATATTCCAAAAGTAAATTTGATCAAATAAATCTCCTCTAAGTACAGTTACTATAGTATTTGTGACATGCACAGTGGAGATGGTACGAGACACAATTCCAACAAGACGAGACGCGAAGTTAGGTCCACGAGACAGAGAGAAGATGAGATTTTGACATAATTTGTATTAAATAAATTGTGCAATACAGTTCACAGTTTTGGCATTTGATTGCACATTTTTTGCAACATTTTTAAAAATGTGTTCTATTGAAGTTTTAATTATACTAGAGGAGCTACAGCTTAACAAAAGCTGGAACGCTCGAGCGCTTGACCCATTTTTGTCCAATCCAAATGTAAACCCATACAAAAGAAACCTCATGAGTTCTACACGTCCAGTGTCGGAGCAGGCTCTACACGTCCAGTGTCAGAGCTGAGTCTACATGTCCAGTCTCCAAGCTGCTGTCACACAAAGGAGGTTAGTGTGGATATGGCCCCTGGACCCTACTGCAGTGGGAGGGGCCAAGGGTCAAATACCAAAGAATAAATATTAGATTTGTTAACATTATAATTTATCTTTTGTCACATCACATCTTTTTTATTTTACAGATATATAAATATGTGAGTATCAACACCTGGAATGTTCCTCAGTAGAGTTAAATGCATCTATCTCTATGGAGATTTCTTCACAAAAAAGCATCAAAACAGCAGTAATAGACAAAATAATTTATATAGAGCACATTCAAATCAAACCCCCCCAAACCCCGCTAGTGGAATTTTTTTGAGTCACTTGCTTCATTGAAAGACGCTAGAGTTTGGGAATTTAGAGAAGAAGAGTAAATTCACCCTGTATGCTCATGGATCTACTCAAATAACACGATAGAGTCCTGCTGCTTTGAGAGCTCTCAAATTGGACAAGTGGCCACTCATTAGCACTACAATGAAAAAACCCATCCTGCCCAGAAAGGATTTTTCTCATAAAGCGAAATGAAATCACAAAACTGCTCATGTTCAACTGACAGGGACTGACAGGGAATTTGGTTGTATATATTTTGGTTGGATATATGGTTGCATATATGGTTCTATATTTGGTTGTATATATGGTTGTATAAATGGTTCTATATTTGGTTGTATATATATGGTTGTATATATATCGTTGTGTATTTGGTTGTATATTTGGTTGTATATTTGGTTGTATATATGATTGCATATTTGGTTGTATATATGGGTGTATATATGGTTGCATATTTGGTTGTATATATGGTTGTATATTTGGATGTATATATGGGTGTATATATGGTTGTATATTTGGTTGTGTATATATGGGTGTATATATGGTTGTATATTTGGTTGTATATATGGTTGTGTATTTGGTTGTATATATGGTTGTGTATTTGGTTGTATATGTGCTTGATTGTTTATATATTGAGTCATATATTGTTTATATATTGAGTCATATATTGTTTATATGTTGGTTATATATTGAGTCATATATTGTTTATATGTTGGTAACATATTGAGTCATATATTGTTTATATATTAGTGATATATTGAGTCATACATTGTTTATATGTTGGTTATATATTGAGTCATATATTGTTTATATGTTGGTTATATATTGAGTCATATATTGTTTATATGTTGGTTATATATTGAGTCATATATTGTTTATGTATTGACTATATTGTTTATATATTGTTTATATATTGAGTTATATATTGTTTATATATTGGTGCTTCTGTCCTGTAGTAGGCTGAGGTCTGTGGGGCAGAGGCAGTGGGAGCAGGAATGTGCTGAAACGTGCTGTGCAGATTCACTTCAGTCTGAAGCAGTCAGGACCAAACAGCTGCTGGAAACACGGTGAGTTTAACATTTATTTCATTTAAAGCTACACTGTGTAACATTTTTCTACCGGAAGGTTTGACACCTGCTTGTCTCCATGGAGGTGTTATTGCTTTGTCTGCATATTCTACAGTATGACATTAAACAAATCTATCTCCATGGAAACAAGCAGTAATGCCATTAGGCCATGTTACAGGTCAGATCTGTGGAGAGGCCTTTTCAAGGTATTATTCCACCACTAACTGAGTAAATGTTTGATGATACATTCAATGCAATATTGTGAAACATTCCTGACAAAGTGATAATGTTTCCATGGAGACAGGCTGGTTAATGGACCCCAAATGTAAAAGTTACAGATAATGCCTTTAATTGTCAATGATGATAGTCATATATTGACAGATAATATTACAAAAAAGAGACACTAAACAATAACTATATGCAGGGATAAAAAAAAACAACAATTCAAACTGTATCTATGTCTATGTTTTATTAGTGACAGAAAAGTATTATTATATTATCTACAAATCAGACTTTGATTTGTGCTTGGCTCTGGAAAAGATGAATCACTGAAATCTGAATGTTAAACACCTATATGTTCATTTAGTTGTTTTTATTTTTACACATAAAACAATGTTCAGCTCATTTTCTCCTCTATCTCTTTCTTTCTTCTATCCCTCTCTCCCACTCTTGTCCTCTTCCTTACCCCCTTTCTTACCCTCCTTCCTCTCTCCCCCAATCTCTGCCTCTTCTCCCCTCTCTCTTTCTCACCACCTCTCTTTCTTCCTCTTCCTATCTATCCCCCTATCACCCCCTTATAGCTTCCTCTCCTCTCTCCCCCTCTCTCTCTTCCTGTTTCCCTCTTTATCTCTCTCCCTCTCCTCTACCCCTGTCCCTCTCTCTCACTCCCTCTTTATCGCTCTATCTCTCTCCCTCCTTTTCTCGCTCCCTGTTTCCCTTTTTATCTCTCGCTCCCTCTCACTTCCTCTGTTTCCCTCGTTATCTCTGTCCCTCTCTTCCTCCCTCTCTCACTCCCTCTGTTTCCCTCTTTACCTCTCTTCCCCTCTCTCCCTCCCTCTGTTTCCCTCTTCATCTCCCTCTCCCTCCCTCTCTCTGTCTCACTCTTTATCTCCCTCCCTCTCTCTTTCTCTTTCTCTCAGATAATCGTCTCTCTCTAATTGAAAAGCACTGTGTGTTTTCTGTAGATAAAGCACTTCATTTGTCCTCCTGCGGGGCCCATTGAACAGAGGGGCCCCGTAGCGCCCCCCTGGGACTGAGCACAGACGCAGCCATTATCACAGCGAGGTCAGGGATCAGAGGTCAAACTGACGCGTGTAATGACAGGCTAATTCTGACCAGAGGAGGCACTGCAGGCACGCACGGGGAAGCCAATGAGACAAATACATGTGTGCGATTATAACGTCAGAATAAAGACTCAAGGGACAAAGAGCAAAGCGTGAGGATCGAGATGTGCATGTTTGCAGGTTTGTGGTCTATGAGAATTGTGAAAAGTGCTTATGAACTCATAGTGGTGAATAATTAGGATGCCCTGAACGCATAAGGTCAGTGAGGACTTTGGGCCACTGTAAACTGTTCAAAATGAGCTACTTCTGTTTTTCATGTTTTTTGATTTTTTTAAATAAATGTAAGATTTATACAAGGAGGGACTAAAAGGATGCAGTTCAACAAAGGCAAAAGAAAAATACTAGAAGAAATAATTTGCACCTTAATAATAGCAAATTATTAATATAAAAATATGTGGCAAATTTAACTTTTTTCAGAAATTAGCTGCATCTATGTCACTTACTAGATAGTCTTACACAAAAAACAAAAAAACAAAAAACAAAAAATGATATTGATACTGTAAATAAATACTAAAAATAGACACATTAATGGTTCAAATGGAATAGAGGTGTACGCGTCATAAAAACACTGTAATTCCAGTGAAATAGCCTCGGGTCCATGATAAAACAAACTGTGCCACTGTTGTTAAGTGTCACAGCAGGAGTCTGTCCAATCACCACCAGCGCCTGGGGGGTCAAACCTGCACCGCTTAGCCACACATGCAGCTCCTTGGCTGGGTCACGTACTTCTCTGCTCCAGCGCACTGCAAACAGGAAATATACATTATAATACACACCCATTTCTTTTAGACATATTTAATTATTGGACCAATTATTTTAGCTTGTATTTTTTCATCTGCTAGTAGATTTAATATTAAAAAACTTAAAATAAAAGATAAAAGAGGGAGTACAGTATTAGGCAAAATCCATTTTAGTTTTTTGCTTTCTCCCATGTTATACTGTTGTTCCCTCATCAGAAACATGCCTCAAGAGGTGTTAGATCATCCATGCATGTTTGAGTCATTTAGCGATCTTTCCTGGGCTGTATTCAAACCCTCCAAACAGTTAGCTGTGAGAATCTGTACAAGGCTCCAGCTACAAGCCTACATCACCCATGCTCCACACAATTATTCATAAATATATAAAAACATGATACAAAACTGTACACAGCAACTTGACAAACCTGATGTGATGTGCAGTAGTTTCATTAGTGGGATGCAGCTGATTGTGTTGTGATAGTGCTCTGAAGGGGGAGGAACTTAGAGCGGAGAGCAAAGAGAGGAGAGTTGCTAAAAAAGAAAAGTAAAACTTATAAAACATGTTAATATGTTGTTTTTGGTAAATATAGCATTTTCAAAACAATAAAAGGAGACATGGTGATGTTACAGTTAATACCCGGGAAAATAAATACTGGGAATAACCAGTTACTTATGACTTTTTTTTTTATTTTTATTTTTTTTTAACTCACTGAACTGAAATGACTCTTCTGTATTTAAAGATATTTATAAATATTTGAGGTTGAAGTGCATGTGACAGGTCAGATGAATCATTTCACTAAATCCAGTTAACATCATTATATTTAAGATTTTACAAAAAATTAACCAAATTTTTTCTAGTTTAAATTTTTTTTTTTTTTTTTTTTTTTTTTTTGGCGAAGTTTATAATTTGACTTCCTGGTTGGACATGGGCAGCAGATATGACATGTGTAGTGGTAAGTCCATAAGTGTTACCTAGCAACGATAATGTAAACAAGGGCCAAAACATGTCTAAATGACATAACAGTTATGATCTGATAAATTTAAATAAATGACAACACCATTATTTTGTTAAATGAAGGTTTAAATTGTCAGAAAAATGCCAGAAAAGTGTCAGTGCATTTTGGATGGAGTTGATGACAGCTGATGACACAGGCAGAGGGATTCAGTTTAAGAACTCAGCGCTACTGCCTGTATTTTACAACATTTTATTTTCTACTTTTCTTCACACACTGCCACTTTGCAAAAATATTTAGCACAGGTAGGTTGTGGAACTTCTAACAGTAAAAAAATCCTAAAAATATAGAATCAACAGAAAAAAGTCTGGTTTATTGAATCAATTGTGCACAAATGTCAAAGAGCTGTTGTCCCTAATAGTGTCGTCTCACCCTCAGCTGACAAATGAACATACATACAGTATTTATACCAACAAAACAAACATACCTGTTTAGTCTAAGTGGCTCGAGGCCCTGAACACATCGTCTCATAGCCTCACAGACAAGAGATACACTTGTGCATAATAACAGATAGTATCACAAAGGTTAGGTTAAAGAGATCCATAACAATACAAGTAAAGATTTAGGATAAATAATGACATAATGGGTGCTATCCCTCCAAACCAAGTCACAGTTGTATATGAATGTGTCAAATGCACTTTAAGAGTCTATGAATGTAATGTAAACTACAGTCTGAATACCTCATGTAGATGTCCATGTTTTTGCAGTGTAGCTGTGGTCCGCTGCCCCAGGGCCCAGCTCCGTCGTTACCCCAGACAAGGAGCTCGTCGGTCGGGCACAGTCAGCACGGCTCCCCTCTCTCTGCTCTGGCCTCCAGAGACATGTCCCAGGCCAGAGGACAAAAGAACAACAATGTACCCCTTTAAATATACCGGTAAATGTTTTATAGAAACAGGAAAGTACTGGGCCTTTTTGGGGCCTAGTCGGCTTCACAAAATCTGCCTCTTGGTTTAAAATATATGAATTAAAATCTGCATGTGTTTTATAATTGGGGAAAACATATATTTGAATTCTATTTAAATTGTGTTTAAAAAAGAAACAAAAAAGACTGAATTATCAGCCTAAAAGATGAAACATTAAGCCAGGACTAAACCAGGACTAAACCAGGACTAAACCAGGACTAAACCAGGACTAAACCAGGACTGAACCAGGACTGAACCAGGACTAAACCAGAACTAAAAGAGGAAAGAACCAGAACTGACCCAGGACTAAACCAGGACTGAACCAGGACTGAACCAGGACTAAACCAAAATTAAAAGAGGACAGAACCAGAGCTGATCCAGGACTAAACCAGGACTGAGCCAGGACTAAACCAAACAACAAAGAAATGAGTGAATAAATATGTTGGGTTTTTGTCCCATAAACACATATATGATCATTGTCCTTGTGCTGCATTTGAGGTCACATGTGATCATGGTAAATGGTGCATTTAGGGCCTGTTCGCTTTGATTGAGTTGAGGTAATGAAGTGTGAAATGAGCAGCTGAGAGGCCTGTCCATCACTGAGAAATCCTAGTGCCAGTGAACGCATCAGCTGCAGGACAATTATTATCATTATGGCTTTTATGTTACCTTTACATGTCCATAATTATTACTGTTCCAAGAAACATTGTGGGATAAAACATGAGTTTAAATTGTGATGCATATAAAAGGTTTATTCATATTTTAGTCCTGGTTTAGTTCTGATCCAGTCCTGGTTTAGTCCCGGTTCAGTCCTGGTTTAGTCCTGGTGTAGTCCTGGTTTAGTTCTGGTTCAGTCCTGGTTTAGTCCTGGTGTAGTCCTGGTTTAGTTCTGGTTCAGTCCTGGTTTAGTCTGGGTTTAGTTCTGATGGTATTTGGAGCTGTTCCCGTGGGTATTTCTCACAGTAAAATCTCCATTATTTGTTTATAGACACATTAATCCTAAAAACAGTCATTATAAGAGACTGGAGGATTTCACATGATCTGCGGGTTCAGTCACACATTTTCTGTCAAACACACCCACACCCACAACCCCCCTTACTTAAAATGACCTTTAATAATGTAAAATGCCCAGATAACTAAAAAATAAAAAATTATATGGTGCGTTCATATCTGCCCCTTTTCCCTCTGTATCTCTCTCTCTCTCCCTTCTCTCTTTGTTCCATATCTCCCCTTTTTCTCTCCCTGGCTCCCCCTTTCTCCTCTTATCCCTCTCCTCTCCCTCTCCTCTAGACCCCCTTCTCCCTCTCTCTCTCTCCCCCTCCCTCTCTCTCTTGCTCTCTGTGAATCAGAACAAATAGAAAAAGGGGGTGTTTCTTTTCGTTATCGGGGCGGACCAGAGCAGACGTCCATCCTCTCATTTAACATTCGATTTAAAAACACGTCTCTCCAACGAACCCCACGAAAGACCTTTACCAGGTTTGTGCAGGTTTTAAAAGGAAATGGGACTGAAAATTTGATATTTTTAATAATCTAATTGGACTTACTCAACGGGGAAAACCAGTGGATTTTTGTGTACTCTTTTCTTGCAATTCCAAAATGTAAGATGACATTGGGCTGTTCATTTCACCAGTTGTCCTGTTGTTCTGTTTGATACTGTTATAATGACTCAAATGTGCTAAATCATGTCTCTCTTCTCCATAGGAATTGAAGCCAGGACTTTGCCAAACTGGAATTACATTTTGAGTGTTGAGTTTTAACCTGTGTGATGGTCCAACGAAAAGCTCTGCAGCAAAGCCAAAATCTAAAAGAAAAAATATGATTCATTTATCAGAACAAAAATATTTTATTCATATCATTGGAAACTCAAGAACAGAACCAGGACTAAAGCAGGATTAAAGCAGGACTAAAGCAGGGCTAAAGCAGGACTAAACTAGGACTAAACCAGGGTTAAAGCAGGATTAAAGCAGGACTAAAGCAGGACTAAACTAGGACTAAACCAGGACTGAACCAGGACTAAAGCAGGACTGAACAAAGACTGAACTAGGACTACAGTGAGACTAGACCTGGACTGAACCAGGATTAAAGCAGTAGCTTGATATTAACAAATCCAAACCAAGGACTAAATCAAGACTATATCAGAATTACGCCAGGACTAAAGCAGGACAAAATCAAAACAAAATCAGGACAAAATCACAGGTATTTTAATTTAGGACTAAACCAGGACAAAAATCCAATCCAAACCAGAACAAAACCAAGATGAGAGACGGACTAAATCAGGACTAAAGCAGAACTACAGCCAGACTAAGCCAGGGTTAAAATCAAATCCAAACCAGGACAAAAGCAGGATTAAACCAGGACTATAATCACGGCTAAAGCAGGACTATAATCATGGCTAAACCAGGACTAAACCAGAACTAAAGTGTGTACATATTTCTTTCTCACGGTTGACTGCAAACATCTGCAGTGCTGCTCGAGACTCGATGAACGAGGACCCTCGTCTTCTCCCACTTTTTACCAAATCTAGACATTTTTACAGCAATAATCCTTAAATTTCACCTGGATTTTCTGTTCAAACCCATATTTTTTTGTAAATTACAATATTTTTCTGTCTTTTTGTTCATTTTTGGACCGTTTTGTGTTCACTGTCATCAGATAAGGCTGCGGCTCATTCACTGACCTTCAGCGGCTCGTCAAAATCACGCTTTCCTCAAACATAATGGACTAACAGGACGATACAAATGGGTCAAATCATGAAGGAATTTACTATGACGCAGACTGGATCCAAGAGAGGAGGAGGTGACGGGGCAATGGCAAAAGGAGGCTAACGTGAGAATTTCTCATTTTTCATTTTGAATGAATTTGATGAATGTTCTGCAGAATCAGTGCAATGTTCTACATTTTTGTGACATGCTGAAATTTCTATTGATGTCTATACTACAAAAATGAAAATAGGAAAATTAAAAATAGGACCAGAGTTTATTAAAAATACAAATCATGATTTGAGTAATTTGTGAAATGTTTGTTTAAATTTTGAGCCATCATATGCATATATTAAAGGGCCCATATTAGGCTATTTTTCATTTATGTTCTAATGCTGTTTGCACAGGAGTACACAGGGAGTACACAGGGAGTACATAGAGAGTACACAGAGAGTACACAGGGAGTACACAGGGAGTACCCTCATCACAAACAGACCTGGAGTTGTGTTTTGTTTCATCCACACGTTTAACACATAAACCTTCCATATTTACGCTGAGTTCTTCTCTCAAACGGAAAACACTTTGTTCCACCTTGTGATGTCATGTGGAAGTGCGCCACTGTGTTTTTAAACTCCATACAACTTCACTGGATAATTTCAGATCTGGAATTGACATTCTCTACTGAACAAAAGGTAAAAGGAGCTGTGAACTTAACTTAATGCTCAGTGACATCACAAGGTGGAACAGAGCATTTTATGCTTTGGAAATGTAGACAGACTAATAATAAAAAGTTACTCAAAGATGTGTGAATGAAATAAAACACAACTCCACTCCACAATACTTAAAATTAATAATACAGAATGATAAAGTTAGTCATTCATAACTTCAGTTCATTTAAAATGGTGTCTATGTCTGTTCAGCACATTGGGCTATACTAGAACTAAATCAAAGACTAAACCAGGACCAAACAACCAGTACTAAACCGGGACCAAACTGGGTCTACACTAGGACAAAGTAGAAAGAAAGGTTAGGCACGAGTAAGTAGAAGTACTGGAAGAAGTACTCAATTCTGTTACTTAAATAAAAATACACATACTCGTGCAAAAAAAAAAAAAAACTAACAAAAAAGAACCGCCGCCTTAACGTGGTGGAGGAGTTTGAGCGCCTAAATGATTCTGGGAGCTATGTTGTCGGAGGCTTCATGCCCCTGGTAGGGTCACCCATGGCAAACAGGTCCAGGCTTGTGCTGGAGGTTGAGTGGTAATGCACGTGTTGGAGCTCACTGTGGTCAATGACAGGGTCGCTTCCCTGCACCTTCAGGTTGGGGACTGAATATCGGCCTACGGGCCAAGAAGGCAGTGCAGAGTACCTGGCCTTCTTGGAATCCCTGGCAGGGGACTCCGTTCTTCTACTGAAGGACTTCAATACTCACGTGGGCAACGACAATGACACCTGGAGATGGGTGATCTGATCTTAACCCGAGCGGTGTTCTGTTATTGAACTTCTGTGCTCACCACAGTTTGTCCATAACAAACACCATGTTTGAGCACAAAGGTGTCCATCAGTACACGTGGCACCAGGACACCCTAGGCCGGAAGTGCATGATGGGCTTTGTTGTTGTGTCATCTGACCTCCAGCTGCGTGTCTTGGACACTTGGGTGAAGAGAGGGGCAGAGCTGATCACCGCCCCAGTGATGAGTTGGATCCCCTAGCAGAGGAGAAAGCTGGACAGACCTGGCAGACCTAAGTGCACTGTGAGAGTCTGTTGGGAATGTCTGGAGGAGCCCTCTGTTGGTAGAGTCTTCAACTCGCATCTCTAGGAGAGCTTCTCCCAGATCCCAGGAGAGGCTGGGAACATAAATTACAAGTGGGCCATGTTCTCCACCACTATTGTTGATGTGGCCGCTTGTAGCTGTGGTCGTAAGGTCTGTGGTGCATGTCACAGCGGCAACCCCCGAACCCAGGGCCTTGTTGGTTTGTGGGACTCCTGTGGCAGGGCCAAGTACCAGCGGGACAAGTGTGCCACGGCTTGTGCAGTCGCAGAGGCAAAAACCTGGGGTTGGGAGGAGTTTGAGGAGGCCATAGAGGAGAACTAATGCTTGGACTCATAGAGATTCTGGCAAACCTTTCAACGCCTCATGAGGGGGATGCAGTATTTCACCAACAGTGTTTACAGTATGGGTGGAGAGCTGCTGACTTTGACTGGGGATGTTGTCACTGAAGTGATTGGCAAGTTCCTCAGTGGCAAGACTCTGGGAGTGGATAAGATCTGTCCCATATATCTTAAGTTTCTGGATGTTGTGGGGCTGCCTTGGTTGACATGTCTCTGCAACATTGCATGGCAGTTGGGGACAGTGCCACTGGACTGGCAGGCCAGGATTAGACCAGTCCACATGTACTTTCCGAATCTGGAGAAGGCATTCAACCATGTCCCTCGTGGTGCCCTTTGGGGACTGCTCCGCCCTTTGCTAAGGGCTGTCCGGTCCCTGTATGACCGGAGCAGGAGCTGTGTTTGCATTGTCGACAGTAAGTCAGACCTGTTCCCAGTGCATGTTGACGCCGCCATGGCTGTCCTTTTTCACTGGTTCTGTTCATTGTTTCTATGGACAGAATTTCTAGACGCAGTCAGCCACCAGAGGGGGGCCGTTTGTCCTGATGGCTTCATTGAGACAGGGCCTGCAACATGCACTGGGGCGGTTTGCATTGGAGTATGAAATTAGTGGGATGAGAATCAGCTCCTCCAAATTCGAGGCCAATTCTTGTCCAGCAAAAAGGTGGCTTGCTGTCCCCGAGTGGGTGGAGAGTCCCTGCCTCAAGTGGAGGAGTTCAAGTGTCTCGGGGTCTCGTTCATGAGTGAATGACGGATGGAACATGAGATCGGTCGATCGGTGCAGCATTCACAGTGATGTGGTCGGTATATTGGACCTTTGTGTTAAAAAGGAGCTGAGTCGAAAGGCAAAGCTCTCAATTTACCGGTCAATCTACGTTCTTACCCTCACCTATGGTCATGAGCTCTGGGAAAGCACAAGATCGCACATAATACCGGTCCTCTACATCGAGAAGAGCAGCTGAGGTAGCTCGGGCATCTGTTCAGGATGCCTCCATAGGAAGGTGTTCCAGGCACGTCCCACCGGGAGGAGGCCCCGGGGAAGACATTATGTTATGATTTTGTCCTGGTTTGAGTCAAGTTTAGTCCTGATGTACTCTTGGTTTGATCCTGTTCTAGTCCTGGTTTAGTCCTGGTCTAGCCTTGGTTTAGTTGAGATTTGGTTTTAGGTTTAATTTCAGTCTTGAAGTAGTCTAATAAATATTCTTGTTTTTCTCTCTTCTCTGACTGACAGGTCTTAACCCCACCCTCTCCCCCATCTCTCCTCCCTGGATCATGCTCTCTACCGCAGTTCAGGTCCTTGCCTTCGTCCTGGCCTTGCTGGGCTTGGTGGGTGTCACCGTGGCAACTGTGTTACCAAACTGGAAGGTGTCAATGACGGGGTGGACGAGCCTCATGACCCCAATATCTCACATGCAAGGTCTGTGGATGGACTGCAACTTCTATAGCTCCGGTGTTTTTAGCTGTACCATGAAGACTAGCATGCTAAGCCTTCCTCCATATCTCCAAGTGACCCGGATCGCCATGGTTTTGTCCAGTCTCATCACCGGATTCGGGATTTGTTTAGCATCTTTGGGACTAAAATGTACACAGTGGGGTGGAAGCCGTCGTGCCAAAGCTCATACAGCAATTGCAGCGGGCAGTTGTTTTGTTTTGTCCTCCATTCTGTGTCTAGTACCTGCATCTTGGTACACGAAAGAAATAATAACAGCATTCTTAACCACAGATGTTCCCGAAAGTAGCAAGTATCAGCCAGGGGGTGCTCTCTGCTTAACCTTTGTGTCTGCAGGCTTCCTGTTAGCGTCGGGAGTGGTATTTTGCCTGTCATGTCCGAAGAATACGTCGAATCGTCCGAGTGGTGAAAGAAAAATTGAACACCGAAGTATTCGAGGAACACAGACAGACTGCCCGAACGTGGTAAGGATTCAGGAACATGTGGAAAATCAGGAAAATGCTAAGGAATTGGAGTCACATCCGGAGCAAAAGGAGGTTAAAGACAGTTACAGTCTGAAGGAGTACGTGTGACAAACAGTTATGAGACAAAATGCAAAAACAGCGAGGCAAAAATACATCGACATGCAATGTACACAAGCCAACCAAATGTGCTGAAACTCCTCAAAAGTTTCATATTGTTTAACTTAGAGCTGCACTGAGTAACTTTGGTGGTCTCATAAAAATAAACACAAGTTTTTAGATTGTCTGAAAATTCAAGAAAAAATACAAAATGTATTTAAACAACACATTTTCAGGAGCTTGTGATCAATCTGAGTGTTCATGGTCCTGTTTAGGAGTTTAATTTTCAACAAAAAGGCAAGAGTGACTAATTGAAAAACGGTTAGCTAATTCTAGCTAGGGATGGCACGATATTAAAATTTAGACTCACGATTATTGTGACCAAACTAATTGCAATTAACGATATTATCACGCCAGGTCCTAGGAGGCTACAGGTATTCAGACTAATGCAGATTGGTGGCTCATCTTGTTCGTCATGACAAGATAATTCCACACATCAGACAGATCTAGAGTGGTGGATATGTAATCGGGATCCAGATCCACTGCCCATGAGTCATGACGGTGACAGAGGTGAAAAACCTTCCCTGATTCAGACTATGCACAGAAGCTAGCAAGTTTCATTGGTATGACAGAGGGCCCCCTTGTGGACAAACACCATACTACATCTAAACATTGTATTGAAACCAGAAACATGAGGCAGTCTGGTGCCGTAAAGGCGATTATAATCGTGTGCGATGATCACGATTATTAAAAAATGCCATGAACGATTAATTGTGGACCTTTTTCATCTCAATTAATGATATCATCATATATTGTTCCATCACTAATACTAGCTAGCTTGTGACAAATTTTATGTGTGAGGGTCTTGTTCAACAGCACAAATCAGCTCACCTGTTGTGGTTTCAACTAAGTCAGTTCTTGTCAAGTTGTGTTAAAATAAAGCTCAGATTTATGTCTACCTTGAGTAACAAAGCTTCAGACAGAGCAGTGCTTGCAGTTAGCATCACTGACATCAGCTGCAAAGTATCAATTGCTTTACCTTGCCTTGACCTGTAGCGGAAGGTGGTTGTAAATAAGTCAAAAGCCATACTGTGGAACATAGCAAGCAAAGCAATAACATCTCTATGCAGACGAGGTGGCAGGCTCTCCACCACAAAAGTTACTTAGCATCTTTAAAATCATGCAAAGTTTTTTGAGGCCTTATGTTTGTAAATATAAAATGCCAGCTGCTTGTGCACTGAGGAGACCAGCAGTTTCATTCAGGTTAAAAATCATGAATACAATGACCGCTGAAATAATCAGCATGAGTTTGGTGAAAATGTGTGGACTTTAAAAACATAGAGGAGCAATTTCTGGACAACCACCTGATGATGTCACAAGGTGGAACAGAGTGTTTTGAGCTCTGGAGAGAGAGACTGACTAAATATGCAGGCTTACTGAAACCTGTGAATGGAACAAAACAATAATTGTGTCCCTTTAACATGTCATCATCTTTGCAATAACCAAATGTTTGAATTTTGACTAACTTTAAAAACTGACGAACGATCACCATCATCACACCATGTTACTGCTGGAGTTCGTAAAATGTACTTAAAGAGTAAAAAGTGAAAGTATTTCTTGCAGATTTTGAGATCTGTTAAAGCTTCAGATGTAAACATTTTGGTGCAAAAACAATGGAATCAATAGTTTATTTCTAGCTGGTTTTTTTTTAAGAACATTATTGTTTGCTCAAACTATGAATGTGTTAAAAATAAATCCTCAGCCTCTTCAGCAGGTCTCAAACTATAATCACCAATACTTTTGCTTTTCAGTCCTATTCAAAATATGGTAGAAAGTACAGATACTGCTCTCAAATGTAGTGAAGTAAAATAAAAAAGTATAGACTTTGAAATGTCCTAAGTAAAGTACAGATACCTGACATTTGCACTTAAGAACAGTACTTTACTACATGCACTTCATTATGTTCACCCCTGGCTGAAGTTTAGATAACACTATTATAGATTTATAGAGTTTATGTGACATGAAAGCATAAGAATAAGAAAATTATGAAATATAATAAAAATATAACATAATAAAAATATATATATGGTTTAGAGCTAATGTAAAAGAACTTCAAATAAATAAAGACATTGTTAAGAAAAGCTTCTTTTATAACTTAAATATGCCTTAATAACTTTTCTGGAGTAGTCCTGCTGGACTTCATAGAGACGTTGTTCCTCTACTTGAAATATTTCACAGTATGGCATTAAACTTATCTATTTATACATGGAGAAAAAGTTAAGGGTCAGATCTGTGGAGAGGCAACTCAGCTCACAGTAAGCATGCATGTTTTTGAGCTATAAAAACACCTGTAACTGAATAAATGCAAGATGGATAAGTTTAATGCCATACTGTGGAACATTCTGGGGAGGAACACAACCTTCATGAAGACACACCACTAGAAAAGTTACACAGTGCAGCATTAACCCCCTACAAGTCTTTCCATTATTTTTTTCATTTCGATTGGCTCTAATCCTCTTCCATACAGAGCAGATCTCCAAATCAGACCTACTTTGTTTTTCTTTTCAATCTAACCCAAAGCTCACACAATTGTGCCATTTTTTGCTGTAAATATGATTCACAAGCTAACTTTATTTATTTGTATTTTTCTATTAAAGGGCCTGTTTTACACTGTTTTCTAATCTCTGTTCTAATGTTGTTTCCTCATCACAAACAGACATGGAGACCTGTTTCATCCACACATGTTTAACACACAAACCCTGCAGATTTCTTCTCTCAAACAGGAAACATGCTGTTCCACCTTGTAATGTCATCATGTGGTAATACAGGAAGTGCTCCACTGTGTTTTTAAACCCCACACACCTTCACTAGAATAATTTCAGCCCTGAAATTACCAATCTCCGCTGAACTAAAGGTAAAAGTTGCTGCTAACTTAAACTACCAATTCATGACATCACAAGGTGGAACAGAGCGTTTTGAGCTTTGGAGATGTAGACAGACTAATAATTAAGTGTTACTCAAACATATGTGAATGAAACAAAACACAACTCCAGGTCTGTTTTTGAGGGGATAACAGCATTATAACATGACTTAAAGCTTGCAAGAGTCACTTTTGCGTAATCTTTAATGTCTCAGTAAAAATAGCGCTCTTCTTAAGCACTTATGTAAATGAATAATTAGTAAATATTAGTTGAACCATCTGAACCTCATTCTAAAGCTTTACACAGTCACTGCTGCAGCCTGGAAACAAGAGCTCTTACAGTGTCATTTTGCAATTTAAAAAATCATTACAACCCCAATTCCAATGAAGTTGGAAGTGTAAAAAAAAAAAAAAAAAAAAACAGAATACAATGATTTGCAAATCCTTTTCAACTACAAAGACATGATATTGAATGTTCAAACTTTATTGTTTTTATGCAAATATTTAGTCATTTTCAATTTGATGTCTGCAACATGTTCCAATAAAGCTGGGATAGGGGCATGTTTACCACTGTGTTACATCACCTTTCCTTTTAACATCAATAGGCATTTGGGAACTGAGGACACTAATTGTTGATGCTTTGCAGGAGGAATCCTTTCCCATTCTTGCTGAATGTGCAAATTCAGTTGCTCGGCAGTCCGGGGTCTCCATTGTCCTATTTTGTGCTTCATAATGCACCACAGATTTTCATTGGGGGACAGGTCTGGACTGAAGGCAGGCCAGTCTAGTACCCACACTCTTTTACTATGAAGCCACGCTGTTGTAACACGTGCAGAATGTGGCTTGGCATTGTCTTGCAGAAATAAGCAGGGACGTACCTGAAAAAATGTAGTTTGGATGGCAGCATATGTTGTTCCAAAACCTGTATGTACCTTTCAGCATTAATTCACAGATGCGCAAGTTCTCCATGGGCACTAACACACCCCCAGACCATCACAGACGCTTTTGAGCTTTGTGCTGAAAACAATCTGGATGGTCCTTTTCCTCTTTGGCCCGCAGAACACGACGTCCATGAGTTCCAAAAATAATTTGAAATATAGACTCATCAGACCACAGGACACTGTTCCAGTTTGTGTCAGTCCATCTCAGGTGAGCTTGGGCCCAGAAAAGCTGGCGGTGTTTCTAGGTATTGTTCATCTATGACTTTCATTTTGCATGGTACAGTTTTAACTTGCACTTGGAGATGGAGCGACAAACTGTCTAAACTGACAATGGTCTCCTGAAGTGTTCCTGAGCCCATCCTTTACACATTCATGTCTGTATTTAATACAGTACCGCCTGAGGGGTCGAAGGTCACGGACATTCAATGGTTTTCGTCGTTGCCACTTACGTGCAGAGATTTCTCCAGATTCTCTGAATCTTTTGATGATATTATGGAACGTAAATTCCTTGCAATTGCATATTGAGAAACGTTGTTCTTAGACTGTTGGACTATTTGCTCACATAGTTGTTCACAAAGTGGTGAAACTCACCTCATCCTTGCTTGTGAATGACTGAGCCCTTCAGGGATGCTCCTTTTATACCCAATCATGACTCTCACCTGTTTCCAATTAACCTGTTCACCTGTGGAATGTTCCCAACACGTGTACTTTAAGCATTCCTCAACTTTCACATTCTTTTGTTGCCCCTGTCCCAGCTTTATTAGAACGTGCTGCAGGCATCAAATGAGTGAATATTTGCATAAAAATAATGACGTTTATCAGTTTGAACATTAAATATCATGTCTTTGTAGTTTATTCAGTTCAATATAGGTTGAAAGTTTTACACAGCATCCCACCTTCATTGGAATTGAGGCTGTAGTTTATTGTGTTCTCTGAATGTTTTGAATCACCTCAAAGGAGCTGAATGTAAAGTCATGTCATTTCTGATCTATGCAGAATAAAATGAATGTGTAAAAAAAAAAAAAGAATTGTTTTTTTTTGGTCTGAAATGTGTTTGCAGCTCGTATGTCATCGGGTCCAGTTTTAGTTTCTATCTTTAGGCTTAGTCCTAGGCTAGTCCTGATTTAGTCTGGGTCTAGTCCTGGTGTAGTCCATCTTACGTTTAGGTGGGTTTAGTCCAGGTTTTCCAAAAGAGTGACTCAAAACTAAACTTGGAGTAGTCTAAGTTTAGCCTGTTTAGGCATTTTGTAGGTCTAAATCAGGTTTGACCCAGGTCTAAATCAGGTTTGACACAGGTCTAAATCAGATTTGACCCAGGTCTAAATCAGGTTTGACCCAGGTCTAAATCAGGTTTGACCCAGGTCTAAATCAGGTTTGACCCAGGTCTAAATCAGGTCTAAATATTCCAGGTTCAGTCCATCTTTAGTCCAGGTTCAAACCAAGTTCAGTGTCAGTCCAGTTTTAGTCTGGGTATGAGCTGTCTTTCATTATCAGGCCTTTGGGGGCGGCAGTAGCTCAGTTGATGGAGTGTTTGTGCTCTGACCTAAAAATTGATGGTTCAAATCCCTCTCCTGCATAAACACTGGTACAGGTCAGATCCTTGAGCAAGACACTTGTACACTGGCTTTAGGCATGGGGTAAAACAGGTCTAAACCAGGTTTTGGGCATTCTCTATTTTATGTTGTAGAGCTAAAGCCTGAATTATTATTTTGGTTTTGAATTCTGGACTTACATATAATTAATTCTGGTCTAGTCCAACTTTAATATAGGATCTAACCAGGTCTAGACCAGGTTTTGTCTTTCATGTTATGGATTTACAACCTAATTCATAATTCTGCTTTTCTATTTTTGATTTACACTGAATTCTGGTCTAGTCCTGCTTTAGTCCAGCTTTAGTACAGCTTTAGTCCCTCCAGTTTTAGTCCAGTTTTAGTCTTGCTTTAGTCCAGTTTTAGTCCAGCTTTAGTCCCTCCAGTTTTAGTCCACCTTTAGTCCCTCCAGTTTTAGCCCAGTTTTGGTCCAGTTTTAGTGTTGCTTTGGTCCAGTTTTAGTCCAGCTTTAGTCCCTCCAGTTTTAGTCCACCTTTAGTCCCTCCAGTTTTAGTCCAATTTTAGTCTTGCTTTAGTCCAGTTTTAGTCCAGCTTTAGTCCCTCCAGTTTTAGTCCACCTTTAGTTCCTCCAGTTTTAGTCCAGTTTTAGTCTTGCTTTAGTCCAGTTTTAGTCCTGCTTTAGACCCTCCAGTTTTAGTCCAGGTTTAGTCCTGCTTTAGTCCTGCTTTTGTCCAGTTTTAGTCCAGCTTTAGTCCCTCCAGTTTTAGTCCACCTTTAGTCCCTCCAGTTTTAGTCCAGTTTTAGTCTTGCTTTAGTCCAGTTTTAGTCCAGCTTTAGTCCCTCCAGTTTTAGTCCACCTTTAGTCCCTCCAGTTTTAGTCCAGTTTTAGTCTTGCTTTAGTCCAGTTTTAGTCCTGCTTTAGACCCTCCAGTTTTAGTCCAGTTTTAGTTTGTTGTAGAGCTAAAGCCTGAATTATTATTTTGGTTTTGAATTCTGGACTTACATATAATTAATTCTGGTCTAGTCCAACTTTAATATAGGATCTAACCAGGTCTAGACCAGGTTTTGTCTTTCATGTTATGGATTTACAAGCTAATTCATAATTCTGCTTTTCTATTTTTGATTTACACTGAATTCTGGTCTAGTCCTGCTTTAGTCCAGCTTTAGTACAGCTTTAGTCCCTCCAGTTTTAGTCCAGTTTTAGTCTTGCTTTAGTCCAGTTTTAGTCCAGCTTTAGTCCCTCCAGTTTTAGTCCACCTTTAGTCCCTCCAGTTTTAGCCCAGTTTTGGTCCAGTTTTAGTGTTGCTTTGGTCCAGTTTTAGTCCAGCTTTAGTCCCTCCAGTTTTAGTCCACCTTTAGTCCCTCCAGTTTTAGTCCAGTTTTAGTCTTGCTTTAGTCCAGTTTTAGTCCAGCTTTAGTCCCTCCAGTTTTAGTCCAGTTTTAGTCTTTCTTTAGTCCAGTTTTAGTCCTGCTTTAGACCCTCCAGTTTTAGTCCAGGTTTAGTCCCGCTTTAGTCCTGCTTTTGTCCAGTTTTAGTCCAGCTTTAGTCCCTCCAGTTTTAGTCCACCTTTAGTCCCTCCAGTTTTAGTCCAGTTTTAGTCTTGCTTTAGTCCAGTTTTAGTCCCAGTTTAGTCCCGCTTTAGTCCTGCTTTTGTCCAGTTTTAGTCCAGTTTTAGTCCAGCTTTAGTCCAGCTTTAGACCCTCTTTGCTCCAGCTTTAGTCTGGGCGTAAACCAGGTCTGGCCCAGGTTTTTGGCAGCCTTAGTGTTGTGTGGTGGGGGTGGGAGGTTAATAATGTCCCTGTTTCTCATTATCTTTGTGCTGCGCTCCACTGCTCCTCAGACTCTGATATAAATCTGATACAGCTCAGATGGAACAAGACAAGATGGCTGCACTGGGGACACGAGAAGGTCTTGGGTTCAAGTCCACAAATCAACCAAAAAACATGCAATGCTGACTTTTGTTTCATTTTCTGGTATTTTCAAATCCCCCGAAGTCAAATCCACAAATATTTCTCTGATCATTTCGATTAGTGACAAGGTCCTCAAATGTCATTTGACCTGCCCCGTCAAGACTTTTACAAAAATAAACAAACTGTAAACTGTAACTTTTTTTGCATTTTTACATTTTTTATTATAAATAAATTAAGAGTATAAATATTATAAGTCATCAAAATCATCACAAACAGACCTCGAGTTGTGTTTTGTTTCATTCACACATATTTAAAACACAAACCCTGCATATCTAGGCTGAGTTTTTCTCTCAAACTGAAAACACTCCACTCCATTCCACCTTGTGATGTCATCTTGTGGTAATGCAGGAAATGCTCCACTGTGTCTTTAAACTCCACACACCTTCACTAGAATCATCCATCCATTTTCTTCCATTTATCCGGGGCCGGGTTGTGGGGGCAGCAGTCTAAGCAGGGACTCCCAGACTTCCCTCACCCCGGACACGTCCTCCAGCTCCTCCGGTGGGACTCCAAAGCGTTCCCAGGCCAGCCAAGAGACATAGTCCCTCCAGCGTGTCCTGGGTCTTCCCTGGGGCCTCCTCCCTAGGGAGGTGTCCAGGAGGCCCTAGAATCATTGGGATCAATTCAGCCTTGGAATTGCCCATCTCTTTTTTAAAAAATGTAAAAGGAGATGTTGAAACGTGAAAACTCACTTCAAATCACTTCATGACATCACAAGGGGGAACAGAGCATTTTGAGCTGTGGAGATTTAGAGAATGAAACAAAACACAACTCCAGATATGTTTTTAAGGACGTAACAGCATTATAACATGGCTTAAAGCTCACAAGAGTCCATTTTATGTAATATAGCACCTTTAAGTAACAAGAAGAGCCAGCACAGAAAGGACGACAGCACCGGCTTTGTAGGAAACTATGAAGAGAGAAAAAAAAAGTTCCAATATTTGAATTATTACAAAACACAATATGTAAATGAGAGAATTACCTTGTGCCTTGTGAGTATTTGAAGATAGAACAAATGTAGGATCTGCCAGAAACCAAAACGAGATTTGTTTAAGTGTATTTGTAAGAATATTAATCTAGTATTTTAGTCTGACAGCAGCAGTTACAGAGAGAGTGGACACAGTTTAAAAAAAAAAAGAAAAGTGAATTGCAACAAGACCTTGAAAGAACCACTTTATGCTCACATTCACTACCTATTTAGAACTTAGCTTAGTTGGTCGAGACCATGAGTGATGATTTGAACAAAATGTCATTTGACTTACTACTTGGAATGTTCCACAGTTTACTGTTGAACTGATCTATCTCCATGTACATGTATTTGTTGGGACAACATATATATATATATATATATATATATATATATATATATATATATATATATATATATATATATATATATATATATATATATATATATATATATATATATATATATATAGAGAGAGAGAGAGAGAGAGAGAGAGAGAGAGAGAGAGAGATTAGAGATTAGATTAAAGGAGGTTTAGGACTTGCACGCAACACTGCTCAAACACACTCCATTCTTGCCCTATTGCATAGCAAAGAACATACTGTGAAAATAAATTGTGTAGCATGTTCTCTTAGATTAAGCTGTTACAGATAACGCTGAGATAAATCAACAGGTCATCAAATTAGGTCACGCCAGCGAGGCACCGGGAGGGTAGAGGACTGCTGGAAGGAAGAAGAAGATGTCCACATCCAGCTACTGAATATTCATGATTTATGTTTAAATGTGGCGCACAGGGTAAGGCACTCAGATCAACACGGGAGCGCCCCTGAGATCTCCGTGCATGTACTAGGGACAGCATCGCGCCTGGCTTGTATTAGATTGGATGTATAGGGAATAAACCTCGTGTGATTCTACTCTCTGGTCTCCAGTGATTCTTTTGATCGGATAAAAGTAACATGCTTACAATATATTTATTCCCCTCACCATGTACCCACTCAAAGTTGTTGTTATTTTAAAAGATGACATTTTACCAATCAACTTCAATTTTCTCTGCCACTGGTCCACACCCACTGCCCTGTACGTACTTCATTCTCCAATTTTATTTTCTTAATCAGTGATAGACATGGGATTCGACAGCGTCAAACAGCCATTTTTGCACAAATATGCAAAAAAAAACAAACAAACAAAAAAATCTAGTCACTAGCATTATCTGCAGCTGCCCATAGGAGGAGCTGGCAGAGCTTTGTTGTGATGATGTTTACACTAATGTCAGCTCCCACTGAGCTGACACCAGCAGACTTATTTCTGTTATTAAGTCGTTTACGTTATAACATGAGTGTCATAGATTATAACTATGGAGCACTAACAAGCACAACATGTCTGCTTTAAACTGGTGCAACAATGTAATGGCATGACAAATAAAATAAATAAGAAAAAAATGTAATCACATAATCACCTTTGCTGTTGAATTTGAAGGGCCAGAATTTCCTGCTGAATTTGTCGGTCACGTTGCACCACACAGAGGTTTTGGCTACCACCTCCCTCACTCTGCCCCGGGGCGACTGTGGCTTTGTTTGTTTGAGTTTTGACTTTTTCACTGTAAACCTGTGCGGGTCTGGAGCAGACAGAGAGCAGCGCACATCACTCAAAACATTATGACCAAAGGCTGCAAAGAAAATCAAAAAGAAGAGAGAATAAAAAGTGATAAATCAATGGACTCTTGAGCTTTTAGCCATGTTATGTCATCCCCTCGAGAAATAAACATACCAGGAGTGGTATTTTGTTTGAGTTGCGCTTGTTTCATTAGTTCAAAGTTCTCTTGTCTGAGCCTCTGTTTGCCCAAAGTGGAACTAAACACTACAAACACTTTCTCACTACCAAACTATGTATATGGTATTGCAGGGGGGGCCTGCAGAAGTTAATAATGCAGTGTGCTCTGGGTATTTTGAAAAGCACTATATAAATGCAATGCATTACTATTATCATGATGAAGGAGCACCCCTGAGGGTTACAAGTTCATAGAAATATGTGACATAATACATCCCCATTAATGTCCATGTTTATTCACCCTTGATGAGAGAGAGGGTGACAGATGGAATGCGTCTCTTTGGAGCAGAGAGAGAGTGAAAACAGGAATAAAACCCCACATCCTCCACAGACGCCCTGTGCACCCACAGAGCACAATCCTCAAGGAGATGTATCCGACCAGAAGTGTCCAAACACTGCAAAACACAACAAATATAACTACATATGTGAACAAATACAGATGAGACCTACGTCCAGAAGCACTGTAACCTCGACAACTGCAAAAACATAAACATCTTTATATGAAGCTAAAGAGAGCTGGATAAATGTGTCCTGACCAGACACTGCTGACCTACAAGAATAGATGGTAAATAAAGAAGTGACTGAGTGAGTGTGACATCACCCACAGCATTCGGCTCCAGTCAAATAAAGCTCATCGAGGCTAGAGCACTTACAGGGGCCAATATTTGGAATTCCGACTGCGAGTATCTGAGGAACAACCAAAGAGCCAATCCGGAGCGAACTAACATGACCAACCTTGGGGAAAGAAGGCATCTGAGTTGTCTGTTATTAATGTTCATATCTTGATTTAGGGACAAAATAATGAAATAAAAACCCCAGGATCATGTAGAACGGGTTAAATCGAACATTAAGAGCAAAATAAATGAGCCTGACAGCAGCATTTACAGAGAGAGGGGACACGTTTTGTTTTTTTTTCAAAGGAAAGTGAATTGGAGCCAGAGTCGATGGATGCTCCCATCCTATTTGGAACGCGGCAGCTAGCTAACTAAATAAAATACTAAAATACAAAAAAAAAAAAAAAAAAAAAAAAAAAAAAAGAACATCATGTACTCTCAAGACATTGTGATATTATCCATTCAAGGTTAGTCTCAGTCTAGTCCAGTCCACTCTGACTGATCCATTTTCAGTCATTGGATTATTATACCTTTGATAACCAAGGACTGAGCTGGCAGTGTGGGGCTGTCACTGACACAGCACAGAAAAGCACTTTCTCTATCATGGTTTTTAAGAAGAAGAATGTATGAATAACTTAATGTTTATAAAAAATGTCAGATACAACCTTATGATTCTAATGGATGCTATTTTTTTTTTTTTTTTGCAGTGTAACTACCTGACCATCCTGAACCAGTTCTCGATCCCGGTCTTGACCTGGATCTTTAGGGTCCAAGGTCCTTCTGAAGACCCAGGAGACCCTCCCACAGTCTGAGCCCTGCTTTAGACTGGGACAGGGAAGAACTACTCTGGAGCCAATCTGGGCCACTACAGCAGGAGCCAAACCGCCTGATCCTGAAACAGAAGAGACAGAATAAAGAACTGATAAACTAATACAAGAATTTCATGTATTTCAGAACATGTTTGTAGAGGTCTAAGAGGCAGCTTTTAAACAGAGTAAGATCCCATTGAGACACAGGGAGGGCATCTAATACACAGGGACATTTCAGAGCATGTTTGCAGAGGTCTAAACTACAGGGTTTGCAGATCTTACACAGAGTAAAACCTCATGGAGACACAGGGAGGGCATGTGACACACAGGGACATTTAGATTATGTGACATTAGATTACATAAATAAGCCCTACAGTGTTTTATGTTAATAAACTGTGCTGTTTAGATTCATGTGTTGTACTTAGTTGGTCAGATATTTTTCACTTGTTTTAGTACATGTCACTAGTCTTGTTTTTACCTATTGTTCATTGTGTTAATAGAGAAGGTATTATGCAAAATTGTTGTTGTTTTGTTGTTCCCTCATTAAAAACATGTCTGAAGAGGTCATTCATGCATGTTTGAGTAATCTAGCTATCTAAATATGTTACGGATTTGTAATTAAATATACATATTAAAACTATGGGGTATTAATAAATGATAATACCCCCTATATAAAATCATGATTTTGATTTTTTTTTTTTTAAATTACTTTTACAGTGTATTTAATTATAAATAACAAGATAGAAATAGTAATGGATCAAGTTCATTCATCTAGTTTTGTCATTGTCTAAACTCTAAAAAAGTGCAAAAAAGTAAATGAAAAACCAAAAAACAACAATAATAATAAAATAATAAATAAATAAATAAATTCAATAAGTCTTACCAGTGATTTGAAGCATGGTTGCCACAAACCAGAGTGTCTGCACCAGTCTAACCTCCCTCATGTTGCCTCTGTCTCTGTATTTTCCTGCCCTGGGCTGTGGTACTTAAACGCCTCACAAGGTTTTTATTTCCTGTGGTTCTGTGAGTACTTCCACTGCTGGTTTCACAGTTTTGAACGTTCTGACTCTAAAGAGGAACTGAGAGAAATGTGACCAAGGCGATTATGGCATGCCATTTACTGTAAAGTTTGTGAGCACTTTACCTGCTCAACAAATATGTTCTTTCTACAGTTTAGTAATAATAATAATGGCTTACACTTGTAATGCACTTTACAGGCTTGTCAAAGCCTCTCAAAGCACTACACTATAGTCATTATACATTCATTTCCACACTTGGTGATGGTAAGCTACTATTGTAGCCACAGCTGCCCTGGGCCAGACTGGCAGAAGCCATCGGCCCCTCCAACCACCACCTATCATTCACACACACACCACTTTCATACTAGGCAATGTGGGTGAAGTGTCTTGCCTAAGGACACAACGACAGAGCAGGACTCAGTCCTCTGACCTTCGGGATGGGGGATCAACACTCTAACCACTGAGCCACTGTCGCCCACTAGTGCTCAGGAAATTATCCATTTAGGAGAATAGGGTAGTCCTGGTTTAGATCTGGTTTGGTCCTGGTTTAGTTCTGATTTAGTCCTATTTCAGACCTGGTTTAGTTATAGTAGAATCACATTAGGGATTGGGGCTCAGTTTACTACTGGTTCAGACCTGGTTTAGTTCTGGTTCAGTCCTAGTTTAGATGTGGTTTAAAACTGGTTTAGTCTTGGTAGAATAATGTGTAGATCTTGGCTTGAACTTGATTTAATCCTGGTTTAGTTCTCATAAACATTTTAGGTATGAGCTTGGTTTAGACTTGGTAGACCTGATTTCGACATTTATTAGGTTTATTCCTGTTATAGTCCTGGTTTAGACTAGGTTTAGATTTTAGTCCTGGTTTAGACTAGGTTTAGATTTTAGTCCTGGTTTAGACTTGGTTTAGATCTCAGTCCTGGTTTAGACTTGGTTTAGATCTCAGTCCTGGTTTAGACTTGGTTTAGATTTTAGTCCTGGTTTAGACTTGGTTTAGATCTCAGTCCTGGTTTAGACTTGGTTTAGATCTCAGTCCTGGTTTAGACTTGGTTTAGATCTTAGTCCTGGTTTAGACTTGGTTTAGATCTTAGTCCTGGTTTACACTTGGTTTAGATCTCAGTCCTGGTTTACACTTGGTTTAGATCTCAGTCCTGGTTTACACTTGGTTTAGATCTCAGTCCTGGTTTACACTTGGTTTAGATCTCAGTCCTGGTTTACACTTGGTTTAGATCTTAGTCCTGGTTTACACTTGGTTTAGATCTTAGTCCTGGTTTAGACTTGGTTTAGATCTCAGTCTTGGTTTAGATCTTCGAGTGTATGGACTTTAAAAACACAGAGGAGCTGCACACATAAGCAGGAGCAGCACATTTGAGGCTAAATGTGCAGGATTTCTGAAACATGAGAGAATGAAACAGAAGACTTTGTCCAGGGATGTTTGTGAGAAGGACACTACATTAGAAGAAGGTGAAAAGAACAACAAATATAAAACTAGATAATGGGCTTTGGTGAGTGGAAATGATTACTCCTGTGGAATTATTAACACATTTTTTACTTCCCAAATCAAACCAGTTTATGATTCAAAACTAGAACAACTTGATCTCTGTGATTTCTATTGTATTTTCATGTCTATTTGCTTGTCTATTGCTGTAGTACCATCAAAGCAGACCTATTGTGCAAAACCCACCTTTTAGAGCTTCTGACCGTGTAATTGATGTTTCCTTCTCATTTACTGTTTGAAGATGTATTTGGAGTGATTCATGTTTCAGTAATCTTTATTCTCCTGTTTTTTCTACCTATGTTTTCACTGCCACTTTTCTAATGTGGAATTCAGCACTATTGCCATTTACAATGTGCAAACACAAACACAATAGGTCTTCTTTAATGGATTACAGCTCCCTGTCCAGTAAATCCTGTATTATTAGATCAACAACATGGTTTAAAGTTCAGATCTGAGTTAAAGTAGGTTACGGTTTGGGTTTAAGTTAAGGTTAAAGATATACAAATTACAGGAATACCTTATATAACAATATAATATAAAATGTATATATATATATATATATATATATATATATATATATATATATATATATATATATATATATATATATATATATATATATATATATATATACATATATATATATACATATATCAATATCTATTATATAAACATTACAATAATCCACTTTACTCCTATTATTATATAATATCAACTAACCTCACCAGTCTTCACCATTCTTGCAGTGAGTGATCAATTCACTGCAAGATCAGCTCTCTCATAACGCTACCATCTCCTAAACCAGTAACATCATCAATAGGGTGGACAAATATCCAAGTGTACACCACAGTCTTACACCATTAGATAACACCAGGACATCAAAAAAGAGAAAGAAGAAAGGTACCACCCAGAAGAGGCAAGGGGAGATGGAGAGGGGAGGGGAAGGAAGAGGAGCAACAGGGGAGCAGAAAGAGAGAGAGATGGGAGGGGAAAAGATAAGGGAGGAGAAGGGGGCAAGAGAGTTTGCAGGGGTGGGAAGAACACGGAGAAAGAGGAAGAGAAGGGACAGGGGTAGAGACAAGGAAGAAACAGAATCACCCCCCCCCCACACACACACACATAGACAAACAACTAACCACTAACACTAACCCCAATTTAATTGTGACCCAGTGACCCAAGCCTAAACTGCACCAGCACGCGCCTAAACCTTAATGACATAAATCACTGTACGTAGATCTTTTTCTATTTTCCTTTAAATACTCGTGTGCGCAAATGGGTCATCTAAACTTGGTTGTTACCCAGCAGGCCTGCGCCTAAACAGCTGCAAACACGCGTTTCCTTATATACTCGCGTGTACCATTATCTTGACTACTTCACTTGACTATTTTCACTTCTTCTTCTTCAACACACAGGCCTAGTTGCATGCACACAACATCAAAACCCCAACACAGCGCTATATTTCCCCAATTTAGCAATTTAGATTAATTTTAGGTAATTTCCAAACACTCCCACCAACTAATTTAAAATAATGCTACCGATCCTGCCGACAACGCCAATATTTAATGTAGTTTAATTTACACACAGAGCAGCTCACCTATAATAGTATGGGATGTATTCAGGAAATGACCCAAAAGACAAGCTCTGACAGTGTAATGATATTTATTACAAATACAGAGTATATGCCAATCACAGACAGAGTCTGGGTATTCTCTGAGCCAATGCGGGAAAGACCCTGAACAAAGAAACTCACCTATATTTATAGTCTACAGAACTATAGAACTGTAGGACAGCCCCTTAACATATGTTTTTTGTTCAGGCGTTAGGTCCCAAAACTCAGCATTTCCCGTATCTTGCACCCATACCTCCTAGGGTGAGTTTATGACCTTTGTCCCCTCTGTGTCTTAACCCTTAAAAAACAGACAGGAAGAAACACATGGACCTGATAACAGATGGCAGGCCAGATACCACAAAAGGTAAAAGGAGCTGTTAAGCTGAAAACTACATAACTACATAAACTGCGCTTGCATTATGTCCAAAGTATTACAATTTTACAGTCATTTTATCAAATCGTATTAAAGTGCACATGACTGCTGTTACTACTACTGCTACTGTGAGGCCAGACAGAGTTCAGCCTTGGATTCAGTGGAAAACAGAGCCATCCGCTGTTTCTTGGGAGTTCACAAGTTTGTCCCAGTTTTGGCAGCACAGAGTGATATGAGCTCGAACCTTGGCTTAATCTAAAAAACAGTGTGACATGGTCAGACTGTGGAATCAGATTATTAATCTGCTTGATAATAGAGTATCTAAAAAGGTCTTTGAGTGGAGTAATGCCAAGCCACCCTGGGAAGCAGAGCTTTGAGCTGTCTTTGCTGAAGCACAACTTCAGGATGTTTTCCATAACAGTTTCCCATCCAGTGTCAAGAGAATAAGAGGAAATCTGGTGTCCAGATCTGAAAAGCAGTAGCTGAATGGGATCTTGGCTAAACCCAAGTTATGGACATATATTCAATTAAAAAACACATTTAAATTGAGCAGAAATCAAAGATCATTGATCGACAGCTGCACACAGGAATCCTTCCCTTGGCCGTAGAACTTGGGAGATTTTCTCAAACCCCCAAAGAAGAAAGACTTTGTGGTTTGTGTAAGTTGGGAGAAGTTGAAAGTGAAGCTCATTTTGTGTTGTATTGTCCTTTTTATGATTAGTTTAGAAATCCTTTATTTGATGAAATGTTCACCCCATGCCCTGATATGTTCTGGTGTAATGACAACAAGATGAATTGATTGTTTCATTCTAATGTTTAGCTTGAAACTTCCACGGTATGGTATTAAACTCACATTTAGCATGTATTCAATTGGTGGGTATGGCAACAGTACTTGTAGGGCAGGGGCCACCAGCCTTTTTGAAACTGAGATCTACTTCATGGGTACTGAATCATACGAAGGGCTACCAGTTTGATACGCTCTTCTGAAATAACAAATTTGTTTAGTTTGTCTTTAGTTCTATATTATTAATAATAATAAACTATGATCATCTATGTTAAGACACTGATCATGTTAATGATTTATCACAATTATCAACAATGACAGGAATGTGGAAAACAGCTATCAATATTCAGCACTTTAACTTTATTAATGTCATTAACTGTTTAATTTTCAGGTGACACTTACATCACTACATCTCATAGGAAAAATGCCCCATTTTCACGAGCCACTAACAAACCTTTTTAACAAAACATAAACTACGTTGCAGCGTGTTTGAAAAAGTTATTACTATGTAATGTTAAATAAAAATCTATTTTTTTAATACATCTCAGTGGCTTTTTGTGACTTTTTCTCTGGTCTGATGTAAAAAGACTGTTGTTTACCCAAAGTTGCCTTTAGGTCAGGGCTTGTTCTGCCCATAGTGTGTGTCCCAGTGTCGTGTTTATGACACATAGTGAAGTGTCCCTTCATATTGTGCTTGTTTGCCGGCGTCACAGTCACTCGCAGATGAGACACATGCAGGTTTCTTTCACAGTTGTAAAATTGGTTGTGAAAGTGATAATTTTTTTGTGTCATGTTTTTGGGGTAAAAAACTACATTCAGTGCATCTTCACAGCGCACTGGTTTTGTCACGAGCACAATACTAACCTTTGAACTGAGTAGGTTTGAATTCACCTTAACTTATCTAAACTTCACGTATAATGAACATATTTTTAAGATATTGTTTTTTCAATCTATATAAATGCAAGGGTGATTGAAAAAGCAACAGAATAAAATTTAATTTTAGATGCAGCTCATTTGTGAGTTGTGCTATTTTTAGAACCAACCTGCCGGCGACTCATGTCCTTGAGGGCGACCTGGTGCCCGCGGGCACCATGTTGATGACCCCTTTTATAGAGTAACATCTGATTTATCATTTGAAGTGAATGTTCATTGAAAAAATAATGCACAAAATATGGTATTTTCAATGGAAAGACAAACAATTTAACAAACTAAATCATATCTGAAGGAACCAGAAACACAAATGTTTAAATCATTTCATATCACTGCATAAAGCTCCAGACTCACTCACAGAGTAAAGAGGAACACAACTTTTACTCGAGTCAGAGTACTGTTACACTTTACAATATATTACTCGAGTAAGAGTACTGTTACACTTTACAATATATTACTCGAGTAAGAGTACTGTTACACTTTACAATATATTACTCGAGTCAGAGTACTGTTACACTTTACAATATATTACTCGAGTAAGAGTACTGTTACACTGTACAAGATATTACTCGAGTAAGAGTACTGTTACACTATACAATATATTACTCGAGTAAGAGTACAAATGTGTTATGATTCCAGTCTGTCCTGCCTTCCTGCACTGTTTTCCTCCTTCCTTTCTGTATCTGAGCCTGGAGCTAGGTGGAGATTTGGGAGCCTCGCGTCCACACCTGCACCTCATCTGCAATCAAGCTGCACCTGGGGAGGACAAAGGGAGCCAGGACCTGACACTCAGTGCCAGATCGTCTGCGTATCCCACTCCCTGGACCTGCTCAGCTCCTCTGTCGCCGACCCTACTGTCCACGACCGGTATGGATCTCACAGTTAAGCCCTGGGTTAGTCCTGGGTTAGTCCTGGATTAGTCCTGGGTTAGTCCTGGGTTAGTCCTGGGTTAGTCCTGGCTTAATCCTGGTTTAGACCTGGCTTAGACCTGATTCTTGTTCAGTACTGCTTTAGCACTTTGGCAAAGCAATGTTTGAAAGTCTTTTGTGTATTATGTAATTTTTTTGTTCTATTATCATTGGACAAATTTGGCCTCAGTAAATTGAGTAGCCCTGCTGCGTACACTTTTGTAGGTTGTTTTCTCCTCTGACCTGGAACATCCTCTAAAGCTAAGCTCCGCCCCTCTCTGTTAAATGCCTGAGTCACCATAGGTCTGTATTGAACCACAACAACTGGTCCAATGGGGTTGTCTGAAGTGCTCGTCTCCAGTCCTGGTTCAGTTCTGGGGTTAGTCCTGGTCTTGCTCCTGGTCTACCTGATCTACAATAACCTGGATTCGGACCAGGGACCCCCAGGACCCCCAGGACCCAAACCGGTTCCAATCCTGGGGAACCTGCTGCAGATTGACCTGAAGAAGCCCTACGAGACCCTAATACAGGTGAACTTAATATGACTGATTTCTTTCCTTCATTCATACAGGGTTTGTGGGTTAAACATGTGAATGAAACGAAACACAACTCCAGGTCTGTTTGTGATCAGGAAACATAATTTTAACATGGATCAGAAAATAGTGTAAATATATTATATTTAAATATGGATTAGACAGTTCCTTGAATAGTTTCTTTTGTGAACAGCAGGTCATTTGACAATTGTGTTTAGTACTAACATCTATATGGATAGGCCCAGTGAGTACAGAGACATTAACCATGAACCAGGTTCAAACATGTACATTTTGATGGAGAAATTAAACCATAGAAATCTGAGCGGTCCTCCAGCTCAGTTTAAACTATAGGCAAAGCAAATAAACCAACCTAGATTAACACTGGGTTGGTTTGACATTTGAGCAAACTCTAAAGGTCAGATCAGGTCACTTATTCACCACAGTCTTTGAACTACGCTAAAGACAAACATTTGATTATGTATTAAAGAGGAGCCTGCTGCTTAATTGGGGTGAAAGTGGCTGTAGTGCAAACTGTTGTTTTCCTTGGACAAAACACTTGCCTCCACTTGTGTGTAAGAAATCCACCCATGATAGTGACTTGTGTTTACAGCACAAGTATCAGATGCTCACAAACATCTACACTCACCTATAGGATTATTAGGAACACCTGTTCAATTTCTCCTTAATGCAATTATCTAATCAACCAATCACATGGCAGTTGCTTCAATGCATTTAGGGGTGTGGTCCTGGTCAAGACAATCTCCTGAACTCCAAACTGAATGTCAGAATGGGAAAGAAAGGTGATTTAAGCAATTTTGAGCGTGGCATGGTTGTTGGTGCCAGACGGGCCGGTCTGAGTATTTCACAATCTGCTCAATTACTGGGATTTTCACGCACAATCATTTCTAGGGTTTACAAAGAATGGCGTGAAAAGGGAAAAACATCAAGTCTGCGGCAGTTCTGTGGGTGAAAATGCCTTGTTGATGCTAGAGGTCAGAGGAGAATGGGCCAAGTGATTCAAGCTGATAGAGCAACGTTGACTGAAATAGCCACTCGTTACAACCGAGGAATGCAGCAAAGCATTTGTGAAGCCACAAGCTTGAGGCGGATGGGCTACAACAGCAGAAGGCCCCACCGGGTACCTCTCATCTCCACTACAAATAGGAAAAAGAGGCTACAATTTGCACGAGCTCACCAAAATTGGACAGTTGAAGACTGGAAAAATGTTGCCTGGTCTGATGAGTCTCGATTTCTGTTGAGACATTCAAATGGTAGAGTCAGAATTTGGCGTAAACAGAATGAGAACATGGATCCATCATGCCTTGTTACCACTGTGCAGGCTGGTGGTGGTGGTGTAATGTGTGGGGGATGTTTTCTTGGCACACTTTAGGTCCCTTAGTGCCAATTGGGCATCATTTAAATGCCACGGGCTACCTGACATTGTTTCTGACCATGTCCATCCCTTCATGACCACCATGTACCCATCCTCTGATGGCTACTTCCAGCAGGATAATGCACCATGTCATAAAGCTCGAATAATTTCAAATTTGTTTCTTGAACATGACATTGAGTTCACTGTACTACAATGGCCCCCACAGTCACCAGATCTCAACCCGATAGAGCATCTTTGGGATGTGGTGGAACAGTAGCTTTGTGCCCTGGATGTGCATCCCACAAATCTCCATCAACTGATCAAGATGCTATCCTATCAATATGGGCCAACATTTCTAAAGAATGCTTTCAGCACCTTGTTGAATCAATGCCACGAATTGCCTAGAATTAAGGCAGTTCTGAAGGCAAAAGGGGGTCAAACACCGTATTAGTATGGTGTTCCTAATAATCCTTCAGGTGAGTGTATGTCCCTCTAAAAGAAAACGGAAACAAAAAAAAACAAAAATCCAGTCTGAGGATTTCCAAACAGAATACGAGCCAAACATGCATGACATGCAGAATTCCTGTCTCACATTAAATCTGTATTGTCTCTGTAAATGCATTTTACAAACAGGCATAAATATTGAGATTACCCAGATATCTATTAATGGCAAAAAAAATAATTAAAAAAATCTTAACCATTTTACCTAGGTGTTACTCTTGACTCAAGCTTGAACTTCATGAGAATCATGTAAAAAACTGTAACTTCCTACCTAACTTTAGGTCTCCAAATATGGTTTGGATAATCTGCTAATATATGCGAATATCTGTCTACTATTGAAAATTATTCATGGTATTGCTACTCCTTCACTGTGACACACTCAGCTCAGAAAAAAAACAAAACAAAAACAAAAAACACCAGTCACTGGTTTTCTCTATTGTTGCTATGAGTCAGTGGAATAGTTTACCAAATACGATTATAACATCAACAAGTTTTCAAATGTGGCTAATATCACAGCAAGTTTGCAACATGCACTGGGAACAGGTCTGACTTACTGCTGGCAATGCGAACACAGCTCCTGCTCCGGTCATACAGGGACCAGACAGCCCTTAGCAAAGAGACCCGGACCCCATACTCCCAGAGCACCCCCCCCAAAGGACACCACAAGGGATACAGTTGAATGCCTTCTCCAGATCCACAAAACCCATGTGGACTGGTTGGGCAAACTCCCATGAATCCTCAAAGACCCAATGGAGAGTATAGAGCTGGTCCAGTGTTCCGCGACTGGGACGAAAACCACACTGCTCCTCCTGGATCTGAGGTTCGACTATCAGTCGGATTCTCCTCTCCAGTACCCTGGAATAGACCTTACCGGGAAGGCTGAGGAGTGTGATTTCCCCTGTAATTGGAAGACCCTCCAGTCCCCCTTCTTGTACAGAGGGACCACCACCCCAGTCTGCCAATCCAGTGGTGCTCTCCCCGACCGCCACGCGATGTTGCAGAGATGTGTCAGCCAAGACACACAACATCCAGAGACTTGAGGTACTCAGGGCAGATCTTGTCCACCATGTGTCCACCAAAGTTTTTTTTAAGTGTAAACAAACTAAAGTTTAAAGAATAAATAAGAGTTAAGAAGTACATATGGCATTAAAAGCATCAGAGACACGTCTTCTGGTTATTTGTACATACATCAGAATAAGGGACCCAGTAGAGAGCTTTTCATACAATTGAAGGGCTTATTTTCATACACTTCAATGGTAAAATGTTCAGTTTAGTCATAATTATAAGTAATAGTTACTTACTTATTTTATGCTTTTATATATTTATATGTAAGTAAAATTTACAGCAATCAGCACCCTCAAAAGAGGTTGAACACTAATTTTACAGCAGTATCGTTTGAAAGTGCATGTTTTTTTGTGTTTTTGTTTTAGCTTTCTAAAGAGTATGGCCCTGTATTCATGGTGTGGATGGGCCCTCAGAAGGTGGTGGTCTTGGCCGGGTACAAGACGATAAAGGAGGCTCTGGTGAACCATGCTGAGGTCTTTGGAGACAGACATGTTGTGCCCATCATTAGGGACATTATGGTCAAGGACAATTACGGTAAAGCCAGGTTTATTTAATATGGAGCTTAACAATACACTGGTACCTTTGGAGCTAGTAAACATGAATATTCAAATTACTCAAACTTCCAAACTGAAATATAAAGAGTTTAAAGGCACAGCACAGCCTGAAGAGTTTCACTGGACTGAGGTGACTCAAGTGTTTAAGATAATTGAGATAAGAAGATTTAGCAGTTAATCTGCAACCAAGACCCATATTTGGAAGTCTGGATGTGCAGTTAAAGAGCCAATCATTAAAAAGAGCAATGCTGTTGAAGGTACTCACCCCTTCCTGGGCAGGTGCTTAGAAACGCTATTACTAGAAAAGTCATACAATATAAATATTGTGCACTTCATTGATACTTTGCTTAGTAAGAAGACCTTTGAAACAAACGCTGTCAGTCAAACCTGTTGCTGACACTAGCAGGTCTAGCGACCTTAGGGAAATAAGGCAGCCCATTAGTCTTTATTATTAATGTTTATAACTTGATTTAGGGACAAAATAGTGAAATAACCCCAGGACCATGTAGAGTGGATTACAAAGAACATTTTAAGACCAAAATGACAAGTCTGACAAGAACAGTTAGAGAGATGGACGAAGATTTTTCAATAAAAGTTAATTGTAACCAGAGCTTGAAGGAACCACTTCACACCCATGCTCACTTCCTATTTGGAACACAACCAGCGTGTTAGCAATATCCATTTATATATTCAGTGGCTAAACCCTCAGAGAAACATTCTCAGTGTCCACATGGAGTGTCCAGAGCCCAAATTACTAAGGTTCCAGTTTTTCTCATATCAGGCTTTGGCTGTGTTCCAGGAGTGACATGGTCCAATGGAGAGAAGTGGAGGGAGCTGCGGCGCTTTGCTCTGACAAACCTCAGGGACTTTGGGATGGGCAAAAGAGTATGTGAGGAGAAGATCATAGAGGAAGCCCAGTGTCTCTGCCAGGTCTTCAACAACTTCAGAAGTGAGACTAAACAAAGAGTAAACAAAGAGTAAACAAAGACTAACCCAGCACTAACCCAGGTCTAAAACAAGACTGAAACAGGACTGAAACTGGTATAAACATGACTCAAAGAGGCCTAAAGTAGGTCTAAACCTGGACTCAACTCTACACACTACATTCTTTGAAAAATCTCCCATTCAAACTACCCAATATGCATTTGAAAGCAACATAGGTTTCGTTGAAACCTCTTTTTTAGCATAACACTTTCAACATCAATGCTCTCACCTTAAGCCTATATTCCATCTGTGAAAAGACTGAAAAAGTTGTTAAAGATGGGTTATATGCAAAATTGACTTTTTGACCTTTCTACCATTTATACTATTGTTCGTTCATCAAAACATGCCTGAAGAGGTGTTAGATGTCATCCATGCACGTTTGAGTAATCTAGTGATCTCTCCTGACGTCCAAGATGCGCGTCAACCATAAACTAGAAATATGTGGTATTTAAACAAATTTCCAGCAGTTTGCAGATTTGGTCAGGTGACAGTTTAAACCCTTTTTTTTCTCAGTTTAGATACTTTTAGCTTAGTATCCTGCAGTAACTTCCTCTTTGCTGCCTCCTCCACCGCTGATGTGGGGTGTAACAAACAGCCAAGTTTGTTACTAGATTAATAGCACCTTTCACTACATACACTTTAATAGCACACAGCACTTTAAGCATTATTTGCACTGGAAAAAAAAGAATTGCACAAAAGGATTTAAAAATGTTTATTTAATTTGTCTGATTTTACCCAGTTTTAGATCTGGGCACAGAGGCATTTTAATTGAAGCTGCGTGTCCTGGAGGGGAAAGAGGACAAAATTAACAGCTAATTAATACATTGGATATGTGCAATATTAGTGCAATGTTTGTTGAATGTTTTGAAGTGTTGGTGTGTTCTGTAATTTGTAGTGTTTTTAGTGAAAGTGTTTTAAAATGTTTTAACTTACCACCTCCTTGTCCTTGTGTCCAGGTGTCAAAGAGATCCCCAGGGAAACAAGCTCCCTTAAAAAGGGGCAGGACCAAGGCGGGGGAGGGGTAGGGGAGACATGTTGGGCATTTTTAAATGGTTTATGGGTTTTAAGTACATTTGGTGTTTGGTTTTAGGGTTTATGTATTTTAATATGTATAATGTTGATTTGGGTTATGAGTTTATTGGGTTTTATGGAGGTTTGAGTTTTAAAGAGCTAAGGCTAGTTTTTAAATACCCCTAGTAATTAATAGTAGTATAGTCCAGTTAGAGGAACAGGATAAAAGGCGCCTGCAACCATCAAACCATGTTCTGCTGCTGGAGATGATGCTGCTCCTCTGACCTCCATTCGCACAATGCACCTGGCACTTTAATAATTGATGGGAGAAAGAAATAAAAAAATTGTGGACCACACCCGTGCTGCTGTCTTCTGTCACACCTCCTACCGCTAACGGCCAGCCTACGTTACATGGGGATACAAGTGAAAAGGGAGGTGACATCAAATGAAACCATGGTCTCATCTGAATCAAATTGGAGATGCTTGACTTGAACAAATTCTGCTATCTTCGCAATCTGATGCTCCGTGTTGCCCACCAGAGAACCCAAGATGGTCTTCAGATGTTTGGCCACATTGTATGTGATGGAGTCTTTGCTATATCTGTCTGAGGTCTAAGGGGTACCCCTTCTTTGTGGATTTTTGGTAGGCCATAGCTGTATTACAGGCTCTATCCTGGTGACTCCATTTCTTTCTGATCCCTGTGGTTAGGTTGTTTTTGGGGTTGCATAAACTTCCTTATGTGATGTTCTTTGGTTTCCTTATGTCATTTCAACTATGCTATCAGCTATGAAATTGTTAGCCCTCTGAGCTATTTCTTCTGGGACTAAAGTGGCCATCCTGCTTTTTAAGCTTTCTATTTTAAACTTCAAGTTATCAATAAGAAAATTAAGAAGTCTGATTCTAAGGTGGAGGATTTTTTTAAGGTAACACTCAGTTCAGCTGGCTGGCCTGTGCCCTGGTTCAGGTGCCTTCCTGTGTAATACCTTGGGTATTAACTGAAGTGTAATCCTTCAGTTGTCCAGGTCTGATCCATAGTAAATGTTAAATCTGTCAACTACACAAAAAGTTTTAGAAGTGAAGACAACCAAATCTGAAAAATGCTGGAAATTTGTTTAAATATCACATTTGTTTAAATACCACATATTTCCAGTTTGGAGGAAACTTCTACAGACAAATCCACGACTGTGCCATAGGTTCACCGGTCTCTCCTATTATGGCTATATAAGGAACAATTTGAACAGAATGCATTGGTGTCATTTCCAACCCACGTATTGGTATCAATACTTAGATGACAACTGGACTAAAATCCAACTTCATTTGGATTCAAATTTAAACCTTTATGGCACACATTAATGCCGTGGGTCCAAATGTCAAGTTCACACAGGAAGAGGCCAAGGGAAACAAACTGGCCTTCTTAGATTGTGCAGTAACAATAGGAGAGGACCGGCAACTCCAGGTAGAAGTCTACAGGAAGCCTACACATACGGACCAATACCTGCTGTTTGAGTTTCTGCTGTAGTGGATGGTGTGAATCAGAGTTGTCCGTACACTACAACACAGAGCTCAAGTGGTGACTACAAACACAGAGGAAAAAGTGAAGGACGAACAACACTCGGAGAAAGCCCTCTAGGCTTGTGGATATCCAAAATGGGCCTTCAATAGATCTAAGAGAGCTAAAAAACAGGACAACAGGAAATCTGAACCTAGAAAAGGTGTAACTATTCCTTACACAGTGGGTGTGTCAAAACATCAGAGAATTTTCAATTTGAAATTCCAGAATGCCCCATTCCTGTTCAAGGAATGGGGCATTCTGGTGCATTCACACTGGGACGTCAAGAACGCGTTGAACGCCTCTAGTTGGACATCTTTGCATTTGAGGGCAGACACCTCTGACGCACGTCTTGGACGCTCTGGACACCAGAGCCGTTGCAATCTGCGAGTGCCTTTGGATGATTTGTTTTCAGTGTGTAATGAGTCCACTACACGGGGCTATCTTTGAAGCTAGCAGAAAGGACAACACACAAAAAACTTTAAAATGTTTTATTGATAAAAATGTATCAGCTAATTCATTATAAGTGAATTGTTGGAAATTTCAACTTACCCATGTTGTCTACCTTAGGCGTTTCGGGCAAATGAGTCCCCGGGGAGCCGGAGCACCTTAAGAATGTTCCAGGGCAAACAACTGGGTGCTAACAAAGAGGGCTGTCAAATATTTTAAATTTTTGTGTTCACTGTTAAAACTTCCTCATGCTAAACAGTTCCAAAACAGAAGTCCTCCTAGTACGCACCCCATCCATTCTCTCCAAATCTAACAGCTTCTCAATCAACATCAACAACTCAACTGTCCATCCTTCCCCTCAGGTCAAGAGTCTGGGTGTCATCCTCGACAGTGGACTTTCCTTTCACTCACACATCAATAATGTCACCCGGTCTGCATATTTCCACTTACGTAATATCTCTCGATTTCGCCCCTCCCTCACTCCTCACACCACTGCCATTCTAGTCCACAGCCTTGTAACTTCCCGCATTGATTACTGTAACTCTCTTCTCTTTGGTCTCCCCAATAAATCCCTCCAGACACTGCAGCTCCTTCAGAACTCTGCAGCCCGGGTCATAACACGGACCCCCACTATCCATCACATCACCCCCGTCCTACAACTCCACTGGCTCCCCATAAAATAGAGAATTAACTTCAAAATACTAATTACCACCTTCAAAGCAATACACAACCTAGCCCGTTCATGTCTGACCTCCTGCCCACACTCTCTGCTCCTCCTCCTTTCTCCAGCTCACTGTGCCCTCTGCCCGACTTGTGACCATGGGGAACAGGGCTTTCAGCCGCTCTGCCCCCCAGCTCTGGAACTCTCTCCCTCCTGATCTCCACACCTTAGACTCTCTTCCACTTTTCAAATTCAGACTCAAAACTCACCTGTTCAGACTGTCCTACCTCTTAACCAATCACACATCTTTTATCAATCACTTTTTTCATCATATTTTTATCTAATTTTTATGTTGTTCCCCCTCCCCGAACCGCCACCTTAACGTGGTGGAGGGGTTTGAGCACCCGAATGATCCTCGGAGCTATGTTGTCGGGGGCTTCATGCCCCTGGTAGGGTAACCCATGCCAAACAGGTCCTCGGAGACAGGTCTGACTAAGAGCGGTCCAGAAGCCCCCATGAATAGAGAAACAACGAGGCCAGTTACGTCGCCCGGACTGGCGTTACCGGGGCCCCACCCTGGAGCCAGGCCTGGGGTGGGTGCTCGGCAGCGAGCGCCTGGTGGTCGGGCCTTTCCCCACGGGGCCCGGTTGGGCCCAGCCCGAAGGAACGACGTGGGGCCGTCCTCCCGTGGACCCACCACCTGCGGGAGGAGCCATGAGGGGCGGGTGCGGAGAGATCCGGGCGGCAGTCGAAGGCGGGGACCTCGACGACCGGATCTCCGGACATGGAGACTAGCTCTGGGGACGTGGAACGTCACCTCGCCGGGGGGTAAGGAGCCTGAGCTTGTGCGGGAGGTTGAGCGTTACCGGCTAGATATAGTCGGCCTCACCTCCACGCACAGCTTGGGCTCTGGAACCCAACTCCTTGAGAGGGGTTGGACTCTCCATTTCTCTGGCGTTGCCCGCGGGGAGCGGCGGCGAGCTGGTGTGGGCTTGCTCATTGCCCCACAGCTCAGCCGCTGCGTGTTGGGGTTCACTCCGGTGAACGAGAGGGTCGCGTCCCTGCGCCTTCGGGTCGGGGACAGGTCTCTCACTGTTGTGTCGGCCTACGGGCCAAACAGCAGTGCAGAGTACCCAGCCTTCTTGGAGTCCCTGGGAGGGGTACTAGACAGTGCACCAACCGGGGACTCCGTTGTTCTCCTGGGGGACTTCAACGCCCATGTGGGTAACGACAGTGACATTTGGAGGGGCGTGATTGGGAGGAACAGCCTCCCTGATCTGAACCCCAGCGGTGTTTTGTTATTGGACTTCTGTGCTAGTCACAGCTTGTCTATAACAAACACCATGTTCGAGCACAAGGGTGTCCATCGGTGCACATGGCACCAGGACACTCTAGGTCGGAGGTCGATGATCGACTTTGTTGTCGTGTCATCTGACCTCCGACCGCGTATCTTGGACACTCGGGTGAAGAGAGGGGCTGAGCTGTCAACTGATCACCACCTGGTGGTGAGTTGGATCCGCTGGCGGAGGAGGAAGCCGGACAGACCTGGCAGGCCCAAGCGCGTTGTGAGGGTCTGCTGGGAACGTCTGGCGGAGCCCTCTGTCAGGGGAGTCTTCAACTCCCACCTCCGGGAGAGCTTCTCCCTGATCCCGGGGGAGGTTGGAGACATGGACTCCGAGTGGGCCATGTTCTCCACCTCTATTGTCGATGCGGCTGCTCGTAGCTGTGGTCGTAAGGTCTGTGGTGCTTGTCGCGGCGGCAATCCCCGAACCCGGTGGTGGACACCGGAAGTAAGGGATGCCGTCAAGCTGAAGAAGGAGTCCTATCGAGCCTTGTTGGCTCGTGGGACTCCTGAGGCAGCTGATGAGTACCGGCGGGCCAAGCGTGCCGCGGCTCGGGCAGTCACAGAGGCAAAAACTCGGGGTTGGGAGGAGTTCGGGGAGGCCATGGAGGAGGACTATCGGACGGCCTCAAAGAGATTCTGGCAAACCGTCCGACGCCTCAGGAAGGGGAAGCAGTGCTTCACCAACACTGTTTACAGTGCGGGTGGAGAGTTGCTGACTTCGACTGGGGATGTTGTCGGGCGGTGGAAGGAATACTTTGAGGATCTCCTCAATCCCACTGTCACGTCTTCCGAGGAGGAAGCAGAAACTGGGGACCCAGAGGCGGACTCGTCCATCACCCTGGCTGAAGTCACTGAGGTGGTTGGCAAGCTCCTCGGTGGCAAGGCTCCGGGGGTGGACGAGATCCGTCCTGAGTACCTCAAGTCTCTGGATGTTGTGGGGCTGTCTTGGCTGACACGTCTCTGCAACATCGCGTGGCGGTCGGGGACAGTACCTGTGGAATGGCAGACCGGGGTGGTGGTCCCTCTGTATAAGAAGGGGGACCGGAGGGTGTGTTCCAATTACAGGGGAATCACACTCCTCAGCCTTCCCGGTAAGGTCTATTCCAGGGTACTGGAGAGGAGAATCCGACCGATAGTCGAACCTCGGATTCAGGAGGAGCAGTGTGGTTTTCGTCCTGGTCGTGGAACACTGGACCAGCTCTATACTCTCCATCGGGTCCTCATGGGAGTATGCCCAACCAGTCCACATGTGTTTTGTGGATCTGGAGAAGGCATTCGACCGTGTCCCTCGTGGTGTCCTTTGGGGGGTGCTCTGGGAGTATGGGGTCCGGGGCTCTTTGCTAAGGGCTGTCCGGTCCCTGTATGACCGGAGCAGGAGCTGTGTTTGCATTGCCGGCAGTAAGTCAGACCTGTTCCCGGTGCATGTTGGACTCCGCCAGGGCTGCCCTTTGTCACCGGTTCTGTTCATTATATTTATGGACAGAATTTCTAGGCGCAGCCAGGGGCCGGAGGGGGCCTGGTTTGGGAACCACAGGATTTCATCTCTGCTGTTTGCAGATGATGTTGTCCTGATGGCTTCTTCGAGCCAGGACCTGCAGCAGGCACTGGGGCGGTTTGCAGCCAAGTGTGAAGCGGCTGGGATGAGAATCAGCTCCTCCAAATCCGAGGCCATGGTTCTCGACCGGAAAAAGGTGGTTTGCTCTCTCCGGGTGGGTGGTGAGTCTCTGCCCCAAGGAGGAGTTCAAGTATCTCGGGGTCTTGTTCACGAGTGAGGGAAGGATGGAGCGGGAGATTGACAGGCGGATCGGTGCAGCGTCTGCAGTGATGCGGTCGCTGTATCGGTCCGTTGTGGTAAAGAAGGAGCTGAGCCGGAAGGCGAAGCTCTCGATTTACCGGTCAATCTACGTTCCTATCCTCACCTATGGTCATGAGCTCTGGGTAATGACCGAAAGGACAAGATCGCGGATACAAGCGGCTGAAATGGGCTTCCTCCGCAGAGTGGCCGGGCGCACCCTTAGGGATAGGGTGAGGAGCTCGGTCACACGGGAGGAGCTCGGAGTAGAGCCGCTGCTCCTACACGTTGAGAGGAACCAGCTGAGGTGGTTTGGGCATCTGCTCAGGATGCCTCCTGGACGCCTCCCTAGGGAGGTGTTCTGGGCATGTCCCACCGGGAGGAGGCCCCGGGGAAGACCCAGGACATGCTGGAGGGACTATGTCTCTCGGCTGGCCTGGGAACGCCTTGGGGTCCCACCGGAGGAGCTGGAGGACGTGTCCGGGGTGAGGGAAGTCTGGGAGTCCCTGCTTAGACTGCTGCCCCCGTGACCCAGCCCCGGATAAGCGAAAGAAAATGGATGGATGGATTTATGTTGTTCAGTGTCCTTGGGTGTTTTGAAAGGCGCTTATAAATAAAATGTATTATTATTTTTAAAATGGATAAATTAAACGCAGCGCTCTATTTTAACAAAGTATTTAATTGAATAAATATTTACACTGTTTGGTTAGAGCTAACTTTTAAGAATATTGATGAGGGAAAACTTACCTGTACTACAGAGTGGGCTCAGCCAATTAGGGAGGTGCTCTATAAAAAAAACCTCAGTCTGCTAAAGAGGAGAGTGCTGTGTGTATGAAGGTACTGCCGTGATGATTCTTTTAAAATTTTCCTTGTTTTTGTAAATATTTTTGGTGTTTGAATTAATGCACCTGGGTCTACACTGGACAAACTTGTGTCAGCTCTGCTCTGTTCCTCATTGAAGAGCTAAGGTTGCTATCTGGCCGATTACACTGTCTTTGTGAACGATGCAGCCCAGGTTGAGAGAGTGGCTTTAGTGTATTTATTACATTAAGCGCATCAGCAGAGGCTATCAGATCTGTGGTGTGTCTGGGTCCGTGAGTCGCCTTTAAGCTAAGCTAATCTAAGTATAACTAAATTGCCATTAGTTTGTGGCTGATGTCTTTCTACTTGTTCTGGATAAGGATTTGTCACTGGAGCATACTCTTTGATTGGTTGACGCTGCGTGTCAAATGCCAAAAAGTTCAGCTTTTTCAACTATTGGATGCGTGAACACATGTCCGACGCCTGGACGCTCAAGACACACTGCGTCAACGCCAGTTTCGCAGCGCTCTGACTCTTAAAGATGTGCTGTAAAAACGCAGGACGGCCAAGACGCACGTCCACCATAGACTTTACATGTGAACTCGACGCCCCTGACGCCCTGGTTTGAACGCACCATTAGACAGCACCTGTCTATATATACCTATATAATTTCCCCCTCAGACCCAAAGCAAACAAAGAGAACAATAGATCGAGCCATTAGGTCCTTTAAGACGCAGGCTCATTTGGGAAGAAACTAAACAATATCTGTTTCCAGTTTCATTGTAGTTAGCTTCTCCCTTCAGATAGATGCAAAGCACTGTCCACCAGCAATCTGACCAGAACTGAAGAAGCAGTTTGGATGAGCAGCAAAACATCTTCACTCCTATAAGCTTTTGTCCAGTTGACAGATTTAGCTTTGGCTTTTACTATGAAACATGGTGGTCTAAATATGTGATGTGTTAGCAGAGAATACCTCACAGACGTGTAATGCCCCCTCTTTAAATCTTCATTTCAGAAAAAGCGTTTGACATGACAGAACCGGTGAACTGTGCTGTGTCCAATATCACCTCATCTCTGGTCTACGGCAGTCGCTTTGAGTACAGCGACCCAGAGTTCACCACTATAGTCAAGTACACCACCACCAACACACAACTCCTGGGCTCCCCATCGGTGCAGGTAACATTTAAAGTGTATTTGACAGATTCATGTATTTATATATATTTATTCATTATATGTAACTATGTGTAACTCATGTGACCTAAATTGTCCCACCTATTATGGCATTCTGATCTCATGGGTAGAGGTAAGATCTTAAGCCCGAGCCCAAGCCCGAGCCCGACCCGACCCGAATTTCGGGCCGGGTCGGGCCTAAAATGTCAATCATTACGTTTGGGTCGGGTCAGGCTCGGGCTTCTCTCTACCTGACTTTTTAAAAATAAATATATGTTTATAAAAATGTATACTAAAACAATGTGTGGATACTAAACTTTGGATAAAACAGAGAAGGCGCTGTAAGGTAATTGCTATTTAACTACTAAACAGGAGCCGCAGAGCCAGAGCATACTCTGCGCACGTGAACGCCCCCTCTTCCCCTCCGCAAGTCCGCATCTATTTTGACCTGGTATCGCTGATATGGAGCAGCAAGAAGTAAAGGATAAACTAAAGACAGGGGAACTGAAAAGGCAAACACGCACCGGCAAGAGTGAGGTGCGGAAATGCTTCAAATTGATTGTTGAAGGTTGGCTTCGCTGAATGTAGTCAATGTGGCGCTTTGCTTTCATACGAGAGCAAAAAGACTGGCACCTCGACGCTGAGCAGGCATTTAAACAGCTGTACTGGCAAAAGTGATGATCGTCAAACATCTATATTATCATTTGTCCCAAAGACCGCACCTCTTCGCGCTAAGCAGGCCATCACAGACAAGTGCGTGCACTTTTGCTGTCAGGACCTTAGACCATTTTCAGTAGTTAGTGGCGAAGGTTTTTTATACTAATAAAAAACCTTCGCCACTAACTACTGAAAATGGTCTAAGGTCCTGACAGCAAAAGTGCACGCACTTGTCTAAGTAGGCTTATTTTTACGCATGTTTAACTTTGTTTGGTTCTTTATTTTTTTTATTTATCCTCACAAATAAAATATGAAATTTCGGGTTTGTTTTGGGCTCGGGTCTGCAAATCAAGTTAATTGGTCGGGCTCGGGCCGGGTCGGGCTTTAATACCCGCGGGCCTGGGTTGGGTCGGGCTGGATTTTTTAGGCCCGATCTTACCTCTACTCATGGGACTGATTTCACTTTGAACTGAAGTTGTCACATTTATTTTTTGACAACTGCCATTGTAAATGAGATGCTCGGATCTGACAACTGCAGATCCGAGCATCTCATTTACAATGGCTTTGCAGTCAGGAAGCTAAGTCAAAAAAGTTTTGATTGGCATCAACACATTGGACATTGCATATCAAAAGCATTCCGAATCCAGTCCAGTTGATTGCCAACCTGCCACGTTTGGATACCAAGCAGTTATAAAAATCCTACAACACAGACATGCACATATTTCAAACAACCAGCTAGACTTTGTAACACTGCACTCCAACCAGCCAGAAACCATCTTACCTGGCCACACGTCAGTCCTACCATTACTGAGCATCCATCTTCTATAGCCCTCCCTGGTGGTCTATTGGTCAAAAGCTGTCTCATTGAATTAACACCACACAGGCCTTGTCACCTGCCAGTTGTGGTTACCATTGAGTCAGGCCACACAATCATCCTTCCAGCACAAGCAGTCACACCAGAGATCAGCGCATTTCAAACAATCATCAGCAAATGGCACAATCTCAAATATCCACATTAACCATCAGAGACGCCTATATCACAACTGCAATACAACTTCGGAGACTCCCCTTTGACACCACAATGGAAAGAGCATTAATATCAAAGCTGAACAGCATACCTGAGGTGTTTGCCAAGCATGACCTCAACTTTGGCTGAACCAACAAGGTGAAACATCAGATTAAGTTGTCTGATCCAACACCTTTCAATCAATGACCACATCCAATCCATCCTAAAAATGTAGATGCTGTGAGAAAACATTTACAAGAACTGTTAGAAGATGCACATGGTGAGTCTCTTATGACTCTAGATTCTATCGTGGTTGTTCGCAAAAAAATGGCAGTGTACACCTTTGGAAACTGAATATGCAAACTATCAAGGATGCGTATGCCCTTCCAAAGTTGGAGGATGCCTTCACTGCTCTTTCAGGTTCAAAATGGTTCACAGTGCTTGATCTCAAGTGTGGATATTATCAAATTGAGATGGATAAAGATGATAAATCTAAAACTGCATTTGTTCGTCCACTCAGATTTTATGAATTAATTCGCATGCCGCAGGCAAAGACCAAGCGGTTTATGGAAAAATCTATGGGTGAGCTCAATGTCTCAGTTTTGGTTTTCATTGATGATTTGATTTACCCACACTGGAAGAATGTGAAAACAGACTGATGAAAGTCTTGAACTGGCTCAAAGATTTTGGTTTGAAACTATCTGTCAAGAAATGCATGTTTTGTCAGACCCCAGTGAAGCATTCGTCCACATCGTGTCCCAGGATGGAGTGGAAACAGATCCTGATAAAATCGCTGCCCTGAAATCTTGGCCAGTCCCAACAAACCTAAAAGAGGTAATTTTTAGGATTTGCGGGATACTGTTGACGGTTTGTGCAAGACTACTCCACTGTTAAACTGTTGCATGATCTCACTGCTGAATATCCACCCAGTCAAAAGAAGCTCAGACCAACTATGAAGCCAGGAAATTATTTAAACCCAAAAGAACCTTTTGGTGGCCGTTGTCAGCAAGCCTTTGACAACATAATTATAAGATTCACCTCTGCTCCTGTTCTTGCATTTGCAGATCCCCACAAGCCATATGTTCTTCACACAGATGACTCTTGATCTCTGAGTGGAGTGTGCATGTTCTCCCTCTGTTACTGTGGCAGAGTAGTTATCCTTTCTCCTCTTCTCAGTGAGAAGGCTGTGAGCTTTGAGTAGTTTTGACAAAATGTATTTTGTCAGCTACTTTTTAAAGGAGGAAAACAAATCATTAAAGGGAAATTTATAAAGGCAACCACCAGATGTCACTAAATGACTTGACATTGCATTGGATGTACAGTTTGCACATCCTCTCACTCAATAATTTATTGTTTTTACAGATAAATGTAGTGGAATATGTATATACATACATGCATACACACACACCTGTTTGAACTTGACTATGTATATATATATATATATATATATATATATATATATATATATATATATATATATATATATATATATATATATATATATATATATATATATACACACACACACACACTACAGACGTATAGTGCAATGTCCACTCATATGCAGTGCAGAATAGGTAAAGTGAATGTCATGCTTGATTGACAGGAGAGTGGGGTACCTAACAGTCCATACCAGGAGGAGAACATGGCTAGTTCCATTCCTTGGGGCAGTCTTGTATCAAGAGCAAGATGGAAAGAAACATGTTGTTGCATATGCCAGCATAAGCTTGTCTAGGAGTGAATCAAACTATCCAAGCTGGAATTCCTTGCACTCAAATGGGCAGTTACTGAAAAGTTTAGTGACTACCTTTATTTTCATGTCAATTGTCTGTAATAACGGTGAACTATTTGTTAACCTCAGCAAAAGTTGATGCTAAATCCTAGAGATGGCTCTCCGTTCTGTCTACCTTTACCTTCAAAATTGTTTACAGAGCCGGTAAACAGAATGCTGATGCTGATGGTCTGTCCCGTCGACCTCATCCTGAGCTGCCTGATGATCAAAGGTTTAAAAAAGAACATGAAAGAGTTCTCAAATTTGTTCGACACCATCTTGAAGTACCAATCCACAATGTCATCGATGAACAGTTTGCTTCCCTGGTCCTTCCTCAGTACTCGCCTATTGATCTTGCTGCAAAACAGCATTCTGATCCCATCATTTGGCATGTGATATCACAGATTGAGCGAGGAGAATCTCCACTACCAATGCTCCGAGATGAACTTTCTGAGCTGCCCCTTCTTCTGAGGGAAGTAAACAAGGTCAAGACTTGTGAATGCTGTGTGAAAGACATTACCAGAGAGAGCTGCACCTCTTGTTTATATTAAAACATCACGCCTATTTGAACTGGTGTGTATAGATCGCTGGAACCAGACCGCAGGACCAAAGAAAAAAACCATGTAGTGACTTACCTGATCCTGATGTTGACAAAGAGAATCTATCAGATGACGAGTTCATTGTATCTGCTCTCAATCCACTTACTGTTGACTTTTCAACAATCTTGGTGAATCTAACAGGTTCAACTGTCTTCACATCCATGCCAGCCAACAACCACCAGAATTACTGTCTTAGAAGCGGATCCGTCATCTGTGCCAAAGGAACAGGACTCTTCAAGTGTAGCCACGTGTTGCAGTACTTCAACTATAACTGAACTTCCTGAACAAGAAGTCAGTCTTTTTGGTGCCTCTGAAGACAAAGACAACTCTCCTGAATTGTCACTATTTCATGGGTTGAGCATATCGTTTTCTTATGTTCTAGTGGACGGTGAAGATGCGTCAAGTTTTCTGTCCACCAGTCCACCAGCTATCCACAGTCAGCCTGGTCCGAGGATGTTCATGGATTCGCACCTATTACCGCACAAGTGAGCCCTATATTACCTAGTGCGCCCCTGTCACGCTTCTGGTGCTCTCCGCTGCTGCTCACTGTGGCTTGTGCTGGTCGTGCTCTGGAGTTTCATGCCTAAATCCGATTCTGCTCCACTTTCATATGAAGCATTCAACCTTCCACTCAGTGTTCTTTTTTTTCCCCTCTGGTTTTGATGGCAATTTCAACTTCAACTGTGATGGCGAGCTAAGCATTCACCAACTTGTGGTAGGAGATCAAGCTCTATTCTGTCTTGCTAGATTTAACATGAACTTTGAAATTCAGTCTGAAAGACTTTGCCTCTACACATGTGTGGACTAAACATTCAAATGGACATTCTGATCTCATGGGACTAGGTTTGGAGGGATTGCACCTGGGCTAAATATTAAAGTTTTACATCAGTTAAATGGCAGTGTGTGAAGAAAAGTAGAAAACAAAATGTTGAAAAATACAGGAGGTAGCGCTGAGTTCTTAAACTGTCTGTCTCATCAGCTGTCATCAACTCCACATCAGCTGTCACTTTGACCACATGGAAGACATTTTGAACAGTTTGGACAATGATTTAATAAAATAAAGGGGTTATTTTGCTATTGTGTAATGTAGACAAGTTTTGGCCCTTATGGTTGCTAAGTAATAATTCTGGAAATTCCCCAACGTATGTCATATCTGCTGCCCGTATCCAACCAGGAAGTCAAATTATAAACATCACCAAAATTACAAAACCAGAAAGATTTTTTTTATGAAAACTTAAATATAATTATCTTAACTATGTTTTACTCTAATCTGACATATGCACTTTAACAGGACTTATGTATGCTATGTTTATGTGAAATCTGTATTCAAATGTATACTTGGAATTACTTTGCCTATCCACAAGAAACAAAAATTGGCAACGTTGAAAAAGTGCATGTGGCATGTGTTTTTTCATGTTTTTCTAATGCTGACTTTGGTTTGGTGGGATAAGACCTGTGGAAAATATTTATTTTATTATTTATTTACGTCAGTCGTCAAGTGGAAGTTTGGAAAATGAAGATGAAAAAATGATTGCTGAAAATGAAGGAATGTAGCATTGACTTCTATAAAGGAATACCTCCAGCCATGTTATAAATACACAAAATCACTCAAATTGCATGAATGCAATTTACCAAATTCAACTGCAGACTTTTTTTCATGTTTTCTTATTGCCATTTCTATACTACATTACATGTGCTAAATGTGTGTTTTGTGCAGATCTATAACTTGTTCCCGTGGCTCGGGCATCTGGTGCCAAACAGGAATAAAATGTTCAAACAAAGGAAGAAGTCTGATGAACAAAATCAAAGGTTTTTTAAGAAACTGAGAGACACTCTGAACCCACATATGCCCCGAGGCTTTGTGGACGCGTTTATGCTGCGACAGAAAAAGGTGAGCAATTTAAAGCAGATGTCCCTGTGTTACTGCAGCAGAGTGCTTGTCATGTCCCCTCCACTCAGTGAGGAGGTTGTGGGTTAGACTCTTGATCTCTCAGAGTGGAGTGTGCATGTTCTCCCTCTGTTACTGTGGCAGAGTAGTTATCCTGTCTCCTCTTCTCAGTGAGAAGGCTGTGAGCTTTGAGTAGTTTTGACAAAATGTGTTTTGTCAGCTACTTTTTAAAGGAGGAAAACAAATCTATAAAGGCAACCACCAGATGTCACTAAATGACTTGACATTGCATTGGATGTACAGTTTGCACATCCTCTCACTCAATAATTTATTTTGTTTTTACAGATAAATGTAGTGGAATATGTGTGTATATATATATATATATATATATATATATATATATATATATATATATATATATATATATATATACACACACTACAGGTGTATGATGCAATGTCCACTCATATGCAGTGCAGAATAGGTAAAGTGGATGTCATGCTTGATTGACAGGAGAGTGGGGTACCTAACAGTCCATACCAGGAGGAAAACATGGCTAGTTCCATTCTACAATTGTTTGCAGCAGGAACCGAAACCACGTCAACCACTTTGAGATGGGCCCTGCTCCTCATGGTCAAGTACCCACACATCCAGGGTAAGAAGAGTCCCAAGATACTCCAAAAGTAATCGCACATTCAGGATACATAAAAATAAATAAGGTCACATTTCTATAGCACTTTTCTACCTTTAAGGCAGAAAAATGCTTTACATCATGGAACCAGTCACCCATTCAAACACACCAGTGTACACAGAAACTAAAGACAAGAGGTTAAGTGCATTTGTCTGTGGGAGCTGGAATAGCACTGCTAACTTGTGGATCAGTGGGTCTGATCACTCTACCAGTGGTGTTTATGTAGAAAGTGGGATTTGAACCTCCAACCTTCGGATCAGAGGACGAGCACTCTAGCAACTGAACTACTGCCACCCAGAAACGGGGTACCCCCACATCCAGGGTAAGAACCAGGTCACCCCCACATCCAGGGTAAGAACCAGGGCACCCCCACATACAAGGTAAGAACCAAGGTCACTACCCCACAAAGCCCACAGATTTAATTACAAGTTGTGGTCTAGGCAACTTGTAATTGGGATATTTCCCACCTCTGACTTGAAAAAATGCCCCGGAACACCTCTGAAACTGGTAATTACTGGGAGAACTCCGACTTCATATACAAGTTAAACTATGATCTATTTTGACAATGTAATCCCCACAAGCAAATGAGGTTCCCCCCAGCATCGGATTATCCACCACAATTACATGTATATATTCTCTGGTTTAGTCCTGCTTTAGTCCCACTTTAGTCCTGTTTGTAGTTCTACTTTAGTCCCCCTGTAGACCTGCTTAAGTCTTGTTTCTAGTCCTGTTTGTAATCCTGTTTGTAGTTCTGCTTTTGTCCGGCTTTAGTCCTGTTTGTAGTCCTGGTTTAGTCCTTTAAGTCTGTTTCTCTCCCTCTCTCAGACCAGGTCCGTGAGGAGATCTTCAGGGTGATTGGAGCTCGTGAAGTCCAGACTGAGGACAGAAAAGACCTGCCGTTCACTGACTCAGTGATCCACGAGACTCAGAGAATCGCCAACGTTGTCCCACTGTCGCTCCCCCATCAAACCAGCCAAGACATCACTTTCCAGAATTATTTCATCAAGAAGGTGAGGCAAAAAATATCTGTGTACATTTGATTAAAATGGATCACACTACTGGTGTAAACCTAAAATCTGCTTATATGGCAAAATACAATTGAGACTAAGCCATGTCAAAGCATCATGATAACGCCAGAACAACAGTTTCCTCCAGTGACAAGTAATTCTGTACTTTCAACTGTACAACTGTGGTATTTCAACTTTCAAGTTATGTTGGGTGTATAGTAAAAGCCAAAGTTAAATCTGTCAACTGGACAAAAAGCTATAGGAGTGAAGATGTTTTGCTGCTCATCCAAGCCGCTTCTTCAGTTCTGGTCAGATTGCTGGTGGACACTGAACTAGTTTCTGTCTTAAAGTGTTTGTAGGTTTGAAATAGACTGGAATTTCAAACAGTCTGAAAATTCACACCTGCTCTGCTCCGTAAGGAATAGTTACACCTTTCCTTCTAGGTTCAGATTCCCTGTTGTCCTGTTTTTTAGCTCTCTTAGATCTATTAAAAGCACATTTTGGATATCCACAAGCAGAGAGGGCTTTCTCCAAGTGTTCTTCCTCCTTCACTTTCCCTCTTTGCTTGTGGGCATCACTTGAGCTCTGTGTTGTAGAGTACGGATCACTGAATTTGTGGATGGTGTGAATCAAACAGCAGTGTGTGGGTTTGCTGAAGACTTCTACCTGGAGACATCCATGTGAACTTGATGTTTGGATCCACAGCAGTAACATGTGCAGAGTTCCAGATCTTAAATTTAGATTTTAGTCCAGTTGCCATCCACGTATCGATGCCTGGAAATGAGGTCAATGCATTCCGTTCAAATTGTTCCTTATGCAGCCATAATGGGAGAGACTGGTGAGCCCATGGCACAGCCGTGGATTTGTCTTTAGAAGTTCCCTCTGAACTGGAAGTATGTGGCATTTAAACAAATTTAAATGTAATTTAAATAATACATATTTCCAGTTTAGAGGAAACTTCTTCAGGCAAATCAGAAACTGAAAGGACCAAACGTAGAGACATAAACAAAATAATGTGGTCTACTCCATTCACTGTAGCGAAGAGTGCAGTGAGTGTTACATTGGAGAAACAAAACAGCCACTTCATTAGAGAATGTACCAACACCGTCTCAAGAGCTCTAGACCACAGTCTGCTGTAATTACCATCTCAAAGACACTAACTAAGTTAAAGAAGCTATTTTTGTTAGGAAAGACAATCCTTCCTTGAACAGGAATGAAGGCCTTAGACATCACCTGTCACAATATATAACTCCATCCTCAGACCCAAAGCAAACAAAGAAAACAAAGAACAGAGTGGGCCCCTACGCCCATTAACACTGAGTCTAGGCCCATTTAGGCTGAAACTGTAAACAATAGCTGTTTATAGTTTCAGTGTAGTTAACTCCTCCCTTCAGATAGTTATAAGGCAGTGTCCACCAGTAATCTGACCAGAACTGAAGGAGCGGCTTGGACAACCAGCTAAATATCCCTCTGGTGGCCTTGGGGCTCTAAACAGCTGCTTAGTCTGCTTATAGACTGGGCCGGCCCTGTGTAGGAAGGCTGTTGAAGGTAAAGCTTTTACCTGCCAGCATTGCTGGTTTGGCAGGAGGCGGACACTTAGTAATGCTGTCAATCAAACCTGTTGCTAACGTTGGCAGAAGCAACCTCAGGGTAAGAAGGCACATGATTTGTCTGTTATTAATGTTCATATCTTAAGTTAGTAACAGTCTATGGTCAGTGCAGATGAACATGTGTTGGTTAAAGGGGGGTATGTTTTGGAGCTTTCTCCCATCATATAATGGTGTTCCCTCATCAAAAACATGCCTGAAGTTGTTTTAGATGTCATCCATCCATAGTAAGTGTGGAGAGCAAAGAGAGGGAGGCCTTTAGGTCATAACTCTGTTTTGACACATTTCACTTACTGATTTCTTAGCTCAAGAGCTCTTCTGCTAAAGTGCATGAGTCAGTCTCTTCACTACTTGTGTAATGTGACCTTTAACCCTGTTGTGGCGCTTTCAGGGCACTACAGTGTGGCCGCTCCTCACCTCAGTGCTCTATGATGAGAGTGAATGGGAAAAGCCTCACAGTTTCTATCCAGCTCACTTTCTCCACAAAGACGGAACATTCAGGAAGAGAGACGCCTTCATGCCCTTCTCTGCAGGTACACTCACAGACTGCAAATATTATTACTGATTCTATAATATTGATGCAACATTCGTGAGAAAGTCAACTCTTTTGAACAGTTCCTTAAATTGAATGGTTGTAAACTGAATCTATCTTTTGAGCGTTAATGCACTTTTATGCCTATTACCACTGACAACCACTGACAAAAACACAAAAATAAACACAGAAGCAGAAGGCCAAGAGTGAGAGCCGTTTGCACAAAGAAACATATGGCATCGTAATAACCTTTTATTTACATTATGCATCATTTCAATGAGTGAACACCACTCTCAGTCTGAACCATTTTAAAGAAATCCGAGACTTGGTTATTTCTTTCAGTGATTAGTTTGTTGTTAAAATGAGCTCTCACATTGGCTTCTGTCATATAAAAAACATATAAAGAGCCAATCTTTTGAAAGGAACTGACCCAAAGATTCGGATCACATAAAGCAGCAGAAAGTCTCATCACAAATTTATAACATTCCAAATAATGCCATCTCTTTTCTGTCCCTCTCCACACACTTCCTCTACTTTTCTTCCCCTCACTGCTGTGCTCTCCTCCCTTCTGTCTCCCTCTCTCCTGTACCTCTCTCTTTTCCCCCTCTCTCTCCTTTTGTCTCTTTCCCTCTTCTGTCCCTCGCTTTCTTCTTCCCTAACTCCTGTTCTTGTCTCTGTCTCTCTCTCCTTCTCACTTTTTCTCTCTTACAGGTCGTAGGATTTGTTTGGGAGAAGGTCTGGCTCGGATGGAGCTGTTCATTTTCTTTGTGACCCTGATGCAGCGTTTCCGGTTCACTGCACCCCCTGGTGTTAACGTGGATGAACTGGAACTGATGTCATGCGTCGGCTTCACTCTGAACCCTGTGCCCCACAAACTTTGTGCCATCCCCTGTGCTTAGAGATCAGACACACACAACCATTTATAAAGATGTTTTTTTTTTTTTTTTTTAAATGAAACTACTGCACGTCACATCACTGTAAACCCGAGTAAGTTCAGTTAACTCAAAAATGTTGTCATAACCGTTTACCCAATAAAATCTAGTTAATCTTTTATCATTTTTAAGTTCATTTGAATAAAGTTCAACTCACCAGATTTTGATTTAATTATTTTGTTTATACTTTTAAATAAAATAATATGTATATTTACCTTATGTCATATTTTTTACCTTATGCAATGTACATCCTATAGTTTCATTAGACTTATATGTATTACTTTTATAATTATGGTGTGAGGAGGGCGAGTCAACGACTGTTTTATTTGTAAAATTTTGAGGAAAATGGCAAAAATCAAGCAGTAAACAATAATGTATAGACAAGTGAGTGGTATTGAAAATTAGAGTTCAGTGAACTTCAAACTTGGCCAAAAGACAAGATCCAATGGATTCCAAACTGAGGCAGCATCATCAGGACATATCTGAGATCAAAAGTTGTTGAAAGAATATCCGTAAGTCTCAGGGTGTGGTCATGATGGACGTTAACAAAACGGCCATTTTGAAAACTTAAAACTTCCTGTAACTCTTGCAAAAATTGCCAGATCTGGACAAACCCAATAGCATTTATGACCCAATAGTGTTTAGGTATTTTGATGAACTGGGCATAATGGTGTGCTTTAACTTCTTTAAATCTGTCTTTTATAATCTCTCTCTTTAAAAATTACTCTCCAGCGCCTGTGCAAAAAAGTGAATCTAATTATACAGACGTTCAAAATCTAGACCTTGTACTTTAGCAAACTTGTCCCACAGTTTTTATCCAATAGACTCCAAACTGAGGCAGCAACATCAGGACATATCTGGGATCAAAAGTTGTTAAAAGAATTCACATAAGTGTCAGGATGTGGTCATAATGAGCTCTTAATGAAGCTGACATTTTGAAAGCATAAAAATTCTTGTAACTTTTACAAAAACAGATTCAGACAAATCCAATGTGTGTCTGTGTATTATGATGAGCTGGACAAATGATGTTTGGATTAAAATTCTATCTTTAAAAATGTCTCTCCAGCGCCACCTGCAAAGTTACAATGGGCTATAAACATTTATCTTTAACATGATACTGTAAATATTGAATCATATGTCAAGCTAAGGTTGATACGCAGCTCCCCCACTGTGGCGTGCCCTTCCGTGGCCACAAGGGTTGCGAGGGCCTGCTTGCAGTTTTAATTTACATTTGATTTTGTTACTGATGAAAACACTTGATCCTGTAATGAAAATTATGACACTGATTTAAAATGACTGCTCTTCTGATTGTTAGCATGTGCACACATGTCCAAAAATGGCTGGAGTTGAAGACAGAAGATCAAGTGGGCAGCTAAACACATCCAGTTCACCATCTTGCTGCAAAATACCAAATGGTTTAATTAGTATTAGCGTGACAGATTTCTTAATTAGAAAGATGACAGAAAGAAGAGACAAAATATTGAAACTAATAATGCTACTTACATTACAGCTTTTTTTTAAGTTTGTCATCCTTCTTCAATTGCACTGAAAGTGCACCAATGACAGTATGCACCCAGGCCCTAAGCTGAATTTTCCCTCAAGGACCCTCGCCACTTCAGTGCCACATATTTAACAACATAAAGACATCATCACAACCAGTTATAAAAAGACTGAAAATTCTAGCAGCTCAAAACAGCAATAATCACACATGTAACATCCTTTCCTTACAAACATGTAAGGAAAGGGAATCTGCCAAAGACCTTAAAATTCTGGACATTTTTTTTTCTTGGTTTCTGGTGCATTTTAAAGTGTTCCAGTTGACTAAAGTGAGCTTATATTTATCATTTATTGGGGCACCAGCCATTTTCATGTGTACCTGCATTTTTCTCCAAAGTCTGATGTAGTGCACCTATTTCAGGGGGGGCTGGGGTCCCCATTAGGACATTGTGCACAAAACAGCGGTACTTTTCTGTAATCTGGTGGATTTAGATCAGGGGTGTTCATTACGTCAATCGCGATCTACCAGTCAATCGCAAAGGCATTTTGGGTAGATCACGTTGCGTCATCCATCCAGTCACATGACTAATATACAGGACAACACCTGACCCTAGGTCACATCATGGGCGCTGCATAAACAAGCGCGTGTTAGCTTAACCCTATAGCTTCGGATCCTATCGTCACCGATAGAGCGCGGTTGCGGACTTTCAGCAGCGTAACTCTGCAACTAGTCGTGCTCTCATGTAAATTCAAACGGCGTCTCAAAGCGGAGACATGGGGCTATCTAAATATTTTACCATCATTACGGTAATCTGTCTCTGTTGTCCCTCGAAGGTGATGAATGAGAGCGCGGGGCTGCGGGGATTTTCCCAGTCATTTATTCGATGCGTAAAACAAAAAATACGGATGGATGTGTAAAATAGAAGTAGTTGTGTGAAAAATGCAGTAAATTCTGATACTTCGTTTAACATGTTTTTTATGACTATAAAAAAAAAAGACAACATGATTAGCTCTGTTATCGCTTTCAAACGAAAAATGCAATTTTACTCCTGGCTGGCTGTCAGAAGCTACTGCCCGAATTATGCATCCCTCACTGATTCCATTCAGTGCAAGTCATCAGAGCAGTAATTATCATTCAAGTAACTATGAACATGTAAGAAGTTCAATTGTGTTGTGTTGTGCTGTTTTTTCTCATGACGTTGTGCAAGGTACATCAAAATGCACTGTACATGTAAGAATTCATAATACATTTACAAATAAATATATGTTTAACATTTTTGTATTAGGTGGTAGATCTTTCAAACACGATCATTTTAAAAGTAGCTCACACACTGAAAAAGTCTGAGCACCCCTGATTTAGATTAATAAATGGATGTAGCAGCCTAATTATCTCCCAAGAGGCTTTTACCTATTTTTTTTACTAGTACAACTGTATCTACTCTTACTAAATTTCACATGTGTTTTACACAAGCTGCCCAGCTCCTGTGCCTGTGGTAGTGGAGCCTCAGCCCTCTGCTGCCTCCCTGTGCTCCGCCCCTGCTCTCCAGCAAACTCAGCACACTGAGCACCCCCTGAGTCACTTCAGAGTCTTGACAAAACTAAAACCTTAAACATCTGTTAAAACTTGAAGGCAGGTGTCATGTGTTGCTTTTAATGCAAGTGAAATATTGTAAGAAACTTTGCAGTGGTTCTTGGCGCTATCGAATCCACACACCTATTCTGTCTTAATTGTTTATGCATCAAACTATGCCAATATGAGGTGGAAAAAAAAGTGACTAAAAGCTTTGTAGAACATTTTCAAGAGCCCTGCACACACCACCTGAAGTGCATATGGAAGAGGCTTCGGAGGAAGTGTCTGCACTATGAGCTCAAAAGTGATAGAAGTCATAGTGTCAACAGTCATTTAAACATGTTCATATATTCGTGCGTTTAGACTACCTCATTGAAATCCAAACTATTTGACTTTCCCTGGCGCTGTCTCTACTGTCGTCTTGACGGGAGGGCGCCCCATGATTGATACAGACCATCTGCAGCAGATATTATCTGCAGCAATGATGAACATTTTTGTTTTTATGGTGTGGTGACTTTCATTTTCAGGAGATGTTTATTGTGCTGACTTTCCCCAATAAAGCAGAGTATAGTTCGGACCCAACCCATCAGCACCTGATGTGTCTGACCCATTGATTATGGTTGACCCGCATCACACAACTGTGACCTATGACCTGTACCTCTGTACAGTAGAGCTTATATTGTGAGCTGGACACAGGGGCAGGGCTCCTCACTCATTATGTGCTCTTGGCATTTGCCTCCTGCACAGTGCATGGACTGGGTTGTTCTATAGAGGTACAGCTGACTTAATACTGGGGCACGTGTCCCAGTAAAAAGGGTCTAGTTTTCACCACTACAAGTGACCATCTAGACTTTTACGACTCTGTGCATCAAGCAGATAGAAAGCCTGATGACATCATAACATAAATCCTAGTTCCCCCAAGTTTTAACACAATCTTAGTCCAATTATGGATAAGATTTTCAGAACTAACTTTGAAATTATAATGTTTAAAACTCAACACATTTAAAAAACGTTTTGAGTTAGTACATTGTTTCGGTTTACAGTGATCAGGCTTGTCAAGTTGTAGTGTGTTGTTTTATATCACGATTTTGTATATTTATGAATTTATGAGAATTGTTGAGTGGGAGCATGGGTGATGTAGGCTTGTGGGCAGAGCATTGGACAGAATCTTATTCTTCCTGGCCTTTGAGGGCCAGGAACAGACCACTAGAAATTTAAAGTAGTAAAACAAAAAGTTGTAGGAGTGAAGACGTTTTGCTGCTTATCCAAGCCACTTCTTCAGATCTACCGTTCAATCCTGTTCATAAATGTAGTGGAGTAGAAAGTACAGATATCTTCTCCCAAATTTTGTGAAACAAAAACAACAGAAACCTAAAATGTGTATTTAAGTATAGTACTTTACTACTCGCTTACATTCCACCACTGGTTATTATAAAGTGTTACCATAACTCTCTAGTCAACATATTGTTGAATGTGTTAAAATGTGTTAAAGGCTTCTGTGCAGGTTAAACTTCTGCAGCAGTCACTGAAGTACTCAGCCAGGAGTGCCCTTTGCACAGACATCACCTCTCCAGAGAAAGGCAGTAAAGCTCCTGTTAGTGTTCTAACGTCAACGTCATCTTACAACGCCAATAAAGATAAGTGAGTCCACTATAAAGATTTAAGAGATGTCATAACAAACTCTGTTATTATGAAGAATGCAGCTTAAGGTCAGGATAGACTACAGATAAAGTGACTTGAGTGTTTTACAAAGGAGATGACTGACAGTATGTTAAGGTGAGGTGAGGGTGGGTCAGTCTGTCACACAATTTATTTTTGTAAAGCCCAAAATCACAACAGCAGTCTCTTGGCCTGAACATGAGAATTGATTTAACCAACAGAAAGTTAGAAAATCAACAATGAAACAGAAATGTGGACAATCTGGCACTGAGTGTAAGATCTCGGCTCCTCTTATCCTCCCCAGGTGCAGCTGATTGTAGATTAGCTCCAGGTATGCATGGGAGGAGCCAAAATCTCCGCTCCAGCTCCAGGCTCAGACACAGAAGGGAGGGGACAAAGAACAAAAAGGGTCAGGACAGACAGAGATTGTGACAGTACCCCCCCCAAGGGACACCTTCAGGTGGTCCCACAGGCTTATCATGGGAATGGGCACGGGGAAAGTCTCTGACAAATTCGGGGTCAAGGATGCGTGCCCTAGGCACCCAGGAGCACTCTTCAGGTCCATATCATACCCCAATCCACCAGGTATCGAAGTTCCCTGCCCCACCGGCGGACATCGATAAGCTGCCGGACAGTAAAAGCCCGGTGACCATCCATGACCCGGGCAGGAAGGGGGGTAATGGCCGGAAGGTATGGTATGGACAGGCTTAACTTGCGACACGTGGAATATACGGTGGATGTGGAGGGAAGGAGGAAACTGCAGCTGTATGGCAGACGGGTTAATGATCTTCATGATTTTGAATTGGCCCAGGAAGCGAGGAGAGAGTTTCCAGGAGTCAATGTTAAGTGGAATATTTTTGGAAGAAAGCCAGACTGACTGACCTGGTTGATATTTAGGAGCGGGGGTGCGGATCCGGTCTGCAGCTGCCTTGGTCCTGGCCCCAGATTGGAGGAGGGCGGCTCTGGACCTTCCCCAGACTGTGCGGCAGTGTTGGAGGTGGTGATGTATGGATGGTACAACCAGGTCCCTTTCCTCCGATGGGAAGAGCAGGGGCTGGTACCCTAGGGAGGCTTGGAACGGGGATATACCAGTAGCAGAACTTAGCAGGGAATTGTGTATGTACTCGATCCATGGTAGGAATGTGCTCCAGGCACAAGGGTTCACAGATACCACACAGCGTAGCACCGTCTCCATGTCTTGATTGGCCCGCTCAGTCTGTCCGTTGGTCTGGGGGTGAAAACCGCACTTGAAGCTGACAGATGCGCCCAGACCCTTGCAGAAGAAGCGCCAAACCTGAGACATAAACTGGGTCCCCCAGTCCGAGACTATATCCGGGGGAATCCTATGGAGCCAGAATACATAGTTGGTTATTTGGCCGTCTCCTTGATGGTCGAAAGCTTCGGTAGGGCAACAAAATGGGCTGCCTTGGAGAAACAATAGTGAGGATGACTGTGTTACCTTGGGACGGCGGGAGGCCCTTCATGAAGTCCACTGCCACATGGGACCACGGTCGCTTCAGTACAAGCCGAAAAGTGGCGAGTGGGAGGCCTTGCCCCTGGAACACACCTGGTATGCTGAGACGTAGGCCCGGGTGTCCTTGTCAACAGTGGGCCACCAGAAATAACATCTCAAAAGGGAGAGTGTGAGATTGACCCCTGGATGGCAGGCAAACTGAGAGCAATGAACCCATTCCAGTACCTTGGAGTGGACAGGATCTGGAACAAAGAGAGTACCAGGTGGGCCATTACCTGGATCAGGATGGTTGCGTTGGGCCTCCCGGACCAGGTCTTCAATTTCCCAGTGCAGTGGACAGCTGCGACAACACATGTAGGGGGAATGATGAGCTCTGGAGCAGTGGTGGTCTCCTCCTGAGAGAACTGGCATGAGGGAGCGTCTGGTTTGACCTTACGGGATCCCTGGAATAGGTGAGTATGAAGTTGAATCTGCTAAAGAATAGGGACCAACGGGCTTGACAGGAATTAAGGCGTTTGGTGGATTGAATGTAAGAAAGGTTTTTGTGGTCTGTCCAAACCAGAAAAAAAATGTTCCGCCCCCTCTAACCAGTGATGTTATTTCTCCAGAGCGAGCTTGACTGCCAGCAGCTCTCGATCCCCCACATCATAGTTGCTTTCCGCTGGTGACAGACAACGAGAGAAAACGGCACAGGGATACAGATGACTGTGGGGTTCAAACCTTTGGGAGAGGACAGCTCCAACAACGGTGTCTGAGAAGCCTACCTCCACGGCAAACTGGCGAGAGGGGTCGGGCTGACGTAGGATCCGGGCCAAGGTGAACAGGTCCTGGAGGTCTGGAGAGAGTTTGGTGAAGGGTGGGACGACGTGGCTACAGTTCTGAATGAACAGCCTGTAGAAATTGGCAAAAAGTTGTTTTCTGTTATTTGGTGTAGGCCTATTAGTAACGGCTTTGCTTTTTTTGGGATCAGCTTTCACCTGTCCATGCCCCACAATGAATCCCAGGAAACTGACCTTATCTGCGTGGAACTCACACTTTTTGGCCTTGATGTAAGTTTGTTTTCTAAAAGATGCTGGAGGACCTGCCGTACATGGTGCTGGTGTTTCTGCGGGGAGTGAGGAAAGATCAGAATACTGTCAAGGTACACAAAAACAAAATGATTCAGGAAGTCTCGAAGCACATCGTTGATAAGGGCCTGGAAGACTGCTGGGGCATTGCTCAGTCCAAATGGCATGACTAGATTTTTGAAATGTCCTAATGGAGTCTTGAAGGCAGTCTTCCATTCGTCCACCTCCTGTATGCACACCAGGTGATACGCGTTCCGAAGATCAAGCTTGGTGAAGATGGTGGCTCTGTGGAGTGGCATAAAGGAGTCGATGGGTGGTAGAGGGTATTTATTTTTCGTGGTGATGTTGTTGAATTCCCTATAGTCAATGCATGGTCGTAGTGTTTTATCTTTCTTAGCGACAAAGGAAAACCCTGTGCCCACGGGAGAGGAGGACGGATGGATAATACCAGCGGCTATGGAATCCTGAGTATACTGCTCCATAGTCTCCCGTTCTGGTTTGGAGAGATTATAGAGATGGCTGGAAGGCAAAGGGGCACCAGGCGAGAGATCTATGGTGCAGTCATATGGGCGCTCCCGAGTCGATGAGGGCTAAGAGGGGTAGGGCAATAAAGTGTTCCTCGGCAGTCAGGCGTGCTCAACTCAGCAGTCCTCAGGGGGCGGTATAGCGGAGTGGATCAGAGTGGTGTGGACAGGCGAATGGCGCCTCTCTCTCTGGCGACTCTGCAAGCAATTGTCGATTCGGTTCACTAGAGAAATCAAAGATCTCAGGTCAGGCGGGTCATCACGAGAAACCAGTTTGTCTTTTAACTGACTTAGTCCGTTCGTGAAGATGGCTTTTAATGCGCTGTCAGTCCAGTCCATCTCCGCAGCCAATGTCCTGAACTCTATGGTGTAATCCGCCATGGATCTGGATCCCTGGGCAAGATTTAACAGGCGGAAAGCGGTGTTAATCTGATAATGCGGGTGATCGAAGACCAGTCTGAACTCACTCACAAAATTGTCAAATGTCATCAGGTCTAATACAGAGAATTTAGCCTCTGCCCATTGTAGTGCTCTCCCCCTCAATAATCTACAAACGTGGCGTATTTTAGCCGCATCAGATGTAAAGCTGGCTGGATGTTGTTGGAACATGGAAGTGCATTGAAAAAGGAAACCCCAACAGAGGTTAGGCTGACCTGAATACGGGTCTGGATCGGTGCCCCTCAATCCCAGGGGACACGGTGCCGTAGGGGTCCCGGTGGCAGTGACGGCAGGAAACGAGGGTAGAAGAGCGAGCAGAGTGCAGACCTGGTTGGAGAGCTGAGATACTTGCTGGGTCAGGGTTTGGTTACAGTCGAGCAGAATCCGGATAGTTTGTTCGTGTTGTCCAATAATTACTCCGTGATGCATAAACGCCTGGTTAAGTGTTTGATCCGGCCAAATTGTTCTGTCGTGACGTGTGACAGGAGGGACCAAAAAGACAGAACTTAGGGAAAGGTTTAACAGTGTTTATTTACAGGAGGGCAAGTGCAAAAATTATGGTAGATCAATCGGCGAGTCGGGAGTGGGGTGTTTGCCATGGTTCAGGGATAGAGCGTGAGTAGGAGAGGTTGAGATGGGACAAACAGTACCGGTAGAGAGGGTTGGAGGTGGGAGAGCTGAGCGGGTCCAGGGAGTGGGATCTGGTGAGGAGCAAAAGTATCCAGTTTAGCAAAGTCAAAAAGCGAGAAAACATGAACTGAGCCAAGCAGGGAGTATCACAGAGATACGCAGATCTGGCGCTGAGTGTCAGGTCCTGGCTGCTCTTATCCCCCTCAGGTGCAGCTGATTGCAGATTAGCTCCTGGTGTGCAGGGGAGATCTCCACCCCAGCTCCAGACTCAGACACAGAAGGGAGGGGACAAAGAACAAAAAGGGGCAGGACCGACAGGGACTGTGACACAAATACACCCCCCCCTCCCCCCACACACACACACACACATATATATAGACACACAGACACCTACTCCTTTACTATATATCACCCTTTTTAGCCGTTGCCCCGCTCCCTCTAGCCCCTGCCCCTGCTGAATATCTCAAAACTTGTGAGAGCATCATTTTCAGATTTGTACATTTAAAATTACAAAGTTGTAAGCATAAAACTATATTTGTAAAACAAAATTTATAAGTGTGAAAAAAAAAAGTATTTGCCAGTGTACAAATCAACATTTATGCATTCAAACTTTTTTTTAAACAATTTTACTTCCATACCAGAGCCAACTCAACTAAGGACAGAGAGAGGCTTATCCACCGCAGGGTAGGGGCCATCCAGCCAGGTGAGGGAAGGGAAGGTCCACGGAACAGGACAAGGGCACAGGATGGGAACTAGGGTCCGGGCAGCACCGTGTCAGCGGTCAGGCATCTGAAACAGTTGCACTCCCCAGAGGGGAGGTGGTCAGGGAGCAACAATTCAATTCAATTCATTTTATTTTTGTTACGCCCAAAATCACAACAACAGTTGTCTCGAAGGGCGTTCATGTTTTGGTTGATGGGGGAAACTGGAGTACCCGGAGGAAACCCACCCAGACACGGGGAGAAACATGCAAAACTCCACACAGAAAGGCCTGGGCGACCCGGGTATCAAACCAAACCTTCTTGCTGTGAGGCATGAGTGTTGCCACTCAGCCACCGTGCTGCCTACACACAAAAACAAACAGGAAAATCAAACAACAGGAAAAATCAGACAAAACAAGAAAAAGGAGGAGGGAGGGGGGCGGAGGAGGGCCAGGCGAGGAGGAGGAAGACCAGGCGAGGAGAAGGAGAGCCGGGAGACGAGACTTAAAACACTCCACAGTGTGAGCTGTTTTGATGTGACGAGGCAGAGCATTCCAGAGCTTTGGACCAGCCAGAGAAAAGGCTCTGTCTCCTCTGGTTTTAAGTCTCGTCTTAGGCACCACGAGTTGGAGCTGGCCCTCGGACCTCAGTGCACACGCCGGAGTATAAATTTGGATGAGGTCCGAGATGTAATCTGGGGCCAGTCCTTGCAAAGCTTTAAAAACAAACAATAAAATCTTAAAATCAATTCTAAAATGAACAGGGAGCCAGAGCAAAGATGCAAGAATTGGAGTGATGTGTTCATGTTTTTTATTTCCTGTTAAAAGTCAGGCAGCAGCGTTTTGGACTAACTGCAAGTGATAAAGTGCATTTTGGTTAATTCCTACATAAAGTGCATTGCAGTAGTCCAAACGAAAGGAAATAAAAGCATGCATCACCTGCTCAAAATCTGAAAAAGATAAAATAGACTTTTTTTTAGCTGAAAGACGAAGATGATAAAAACTGGATTTCACAACCACGTTGACCTGTTTATCAAGTTTAAAATCAGAGTCCATAATGACGCCAAGGTTGGTGGCTGTGGGCTTAGTGTACTGACTCAGTCAACGCGATTTCACAACCACGTTGACCTGTTTATCAAGTTTAAAATTAGAGTCCATAATAACGTCAAGGTTGGTGGCTGTGGGCTTAGTGTACTGACTCAGGGGTCCCAAGTCTAAAGAGGAGCTTGCACCGACACTGGGCCCAAACACTATCACCTCAGTTTTATTTTCATTGAAATTTAAGAAATTTTTAGCCAACCAAACCGTGTCAGGGGGCTACTGCTGTTCCTTTTTATTGGCATGTAAACTTGGGTGTCATCTGCGTACAGGTGGTAAGACATGTGTCAAAAGCAGCAGTCAAGTCTAAAAGCACTAAAATGACTGAATCACCAGAATCATTCATTAAAAGCATGTCATTAAAAAACTTTAAAAGTGCAGACTCTGTGCTATGAAAAGATTTATATCCTGACTGCAAGCTGTCTAAAATGCTGTTTATATCCAAATATGTTTGTAGCTGAGTCAAGACCATTTTCTTAAGATTTAACATGTGAACACGGCTGCTGTAATCCCTCTATTGCCATCTGGCGATAGACAGAGAAGAGGCCTGCGGCTGTAGATCCCCTGCCCACCCTCCCAATCACTATCCAGGCACTTCAGAATACTTCAGAACACAACACTCTCTCAATAATAGGCTTCATCTGCTGGCTCCGACCTCACATGTAGACACATCTAGTGCACACACCACTTTACTTAAAAAAAAATCTGTACTGAGCTGTGAATTATGAATTTAAAGAGCTGTAATGATTCTGTGAATAACTGCAGTGTATTACTTTCTATTTTTATTCTGTTATCTGTACTGTATCTGTCTATTTGATGTCCATCCTCCTAATCTTATCTCATCTGAAACCCAGCGATACAAGCTAATTATCACATCTCTTAGATATGGTTTCCCTGTCCTGTTTAAGACCAGGTTCGTGAGGAGATCTTTAGAGTGATTGGGTGTCGCCAGGTCCAGACTGAAGACAGAAAAGACCTGCCTTTTACAGACGCAGTGATCCACGAGACTCAGAGATTTGGAAACATCGCTCCAATGGCCTTAAGCCACCAAACCACACAAGACATCACCTTCCAGGGACACTTCATCAAAAAGGTGAGAGCAAAAAGAGGTAACATAAGGCCTTCTTTTTTTGCAATCAAATCTGTATTCAAGTATCGGTAGTTTCAACTGATACTTTGAAGTGACATCATACTGGGGGTGTTCTGCCTATAAGGCTATGGCGAAATGTTCAGCAGTTACCATGGTAACACAATGTACACATTAGCAAGAACTACCAAAAAGTTTAAAGAAACTGAAGAAAAAATACAAAATGGTTTTAAACAGCACATTTTGAGGAGCCTGTGATCAATATACGTGTTCATGGTCCTGTGTAGATGTTTTCAACAAAAAGGTGACAGTCAAACTAAAAATTGTTGGCTAACTTGTAACTGTAATTTAATGCATGAGGGACTTGTTTAAGAGTACAAATAATCTCTATCTCAACTCTTTCTGGTCAGATTGTGTTAAAATAAGGCTCAGATTAAAGTCTAACATGAATAAAAGAACTTCAGATAGAGCAGTGCCTAGAGCTAGCATCATATGCCCAGGAAATGTTGATGATCAGCTGCAATGTACCAATTACAGTATACAATTTGCAGGTAGACTTTATACCCATTTTGGCTCCATACCCCTGAAAACTCTTTTAATGGGCATAACGTAAGCAAACAAAAATACACAGAATCGTATGTCTAATTATTGAGAGAAGATAAGTAATAATAATAACATAAAAGTGAACCGCTTATGTGCAATCATAATAATAATAATAATAATAATAATTGTTTGCATTCTCATTGATCATCTATTCAATTTCAATTCTTCAATTCATTTAGTTTTGTAACGCCCAAAATCACAACAACAGTTGTCTCGAAGGGCGTTCATGTTTTGGTTGATGGGGGAAACCGGAGTACCCACCGGAGGAAATCCATCCAGGCACGGGGAGAAACACGAAAAACTCCACACAGAAAGGCCTGGCGACCCGGGGATCGAACCAAACCCTCTTGCTGTGAGGCATGAGTGTTGCCACTCAGCCACCGTGCCGCCAACACACAAAAACAAAACAACAGGAAAAATCAGACAAAACAAGAAAAATCGGCCAGGCGAGGAGGAGGAAGACCAGACGAGGAGGAGGAGAGCCGGGCGAGGAGGAGGGCCAGGCAGGGAGGAGGAGAGGGTCCAGCTGTCATCGGGGCTTCTGAAAGAGATACACTCCACAGGGGGAGTGGGACAGGGGACAACATGTGAATAACATTGCTGATGAGAAAATAGGACAAAGCAGAGGATAGTGCTCAGGTTGCCATACTTCCCCCAGCTAGTTATCTCCTACTGCAGCCTATCTTATCCCGGGTTTTAATGTCTGAAGTTGCATTTTCAGTGATTCGTGCATGTTTCAGTAATCTTTATTCTCCTGTATTCAAGACGTCATTACTTGGGAAGCCGTGAAAATTAAGCGGGCAAGAGAGAGTCAAAAAAGAAAATGAACCTTATAAAACACAATATGTCGATTTCTAGCAGTTGTAGGCCAAGTATGCGCCTTTTGTGAAAGAAAGATACAATAGCAAATGAAAATTTATTTCTGTCACCTGGACAAGAATTTAATTCTAAATAACTTCTATTTTTTATTTCTTTGGCTATGGAACCTACTTGGATGACTGAGGGAGTACACAGACAAGCTAGGAACAAGTTAGATTTAAATACCTATTTCCTCTTTTCAAGGTTTGAAAATTAGATAAACCAACAACAAGCACTTTTATTAGGACTAAAAACATCAAGGAACCATTATCAAATATTACACTGACTATCTTTCTATTTACGAGTAATCCAGTGCAGTGTGTAGTAAACGTGGGGATGTAGTGAGTTTGAGACTCATTGATATTTGACTCAGTGTCTATGTTTCATCTAGTGGTTCAAACAGAAATAATCCTATGACACTGTTGGTTTTAACAGGGCACTACAGTGTGGCCGCTCCTCACCTCAGTGCTCTATGATGAGAGTGAATGGGAAAAGCCTCACACTTTCTATCCAGCTCACTTTCTCCACAAAGATGGAACATTCAGGAAGAGAGACGCCTTCATGCCCTTCTCTGCAGGTACACACTCACAGCTACAAACTTCTACTCAGGGGTGGAAAGGGTACTGCACATTGGTACTCAGGTAAAAGTACACTTACATGGCTAAAATGTACTCACATATAAGTACTACTGTATTTCCAAAATTGTACTTAAGTAAAAGTAAAAAGTACACATGAAAAATACTACTCAGATTACTAGTTACTAGTTTTAACAGATTTTAGTGGCATTTTAGAATACAGTGTTTTCTCACATTTCTCTCTTCTTTAATTACGTGCCTCTTTGTCCTGGCGCCACTCCGCTGTAGCATCGATCAAACATTTATGTAAACTTGGCTGACACATTCTGTACTGTACAGGAGACATGGCACAGAGGAAATTGTTTGACAATGGTTTACAGTCCCTTAGCCAATCAGGACGCAGAACACAATGCATGTTCATACACTGTAAAAAAACCATGTAAAATTGCACCACAAAAATCCACAAAACAGAGAGACCGCAATATAGTGAGGGACAAATGTACAATATTTCACAGTACAGTACTATCCACATATTCTTTGAGCTGTGCCCAACCAGAGCAGAAGATGATGTGTTGTTATGTGTCTTTGTGGGACTAGAAAGAAGCAGAGACAGAGGTGACCACTGGAACTTGTGCTGAACTGATTTTAACAGTAGCTAATTACAATTATCTTCATAGAATTACACTTAATTATAAGCGCCAGTTTAAAAATCTACTCTAACAAATACAATTACCCCCAAAATATCAACTCAGTTAATATAATGTGAGTATTTGTAATTAGTTGCTTTCCAGCTCTGCTTTTATTCTCCATCTTTCAAGAGGTTACACTACAATATGAAAAAATCAAAATCATGGGTCACTCGACAATCGCAACTACAACCAAAGAATATAAGGGGGCTAATGCTAAAAGCTAGCTGATTTTGCACTTGTAAAATGAAATGTAATCTTGTTCTACTGTCCTCTTACTTTGTCTATGATCAATCTCACAAAGCTGGTCAGAGGAAGGCCTGTGACTCTACAATATTAGCCAGTACCAAAATTGCATTAAAATTCAAAATGTGTATTCCCAAAAACTTCTGCACGAACGTTGGTCACACATTTCTAAAATGGGGCGTTTTTAAAAACATGTGCCTCAGACGCATGACAAGGCTACACGCTCCAAGTTAACCACTCCCTGGGCTTGAAGAGTTGTGTTTTGCTTTTGTGCATGTGTTACTGATTGCACGCTGAAGGTGGCGACATTCTTCTTTGAAAAATGTCAACACATACACAGACTACATCAACAATAATATATCATTATAATAACACTTTCCCCCCTTTTGACATGTAAAACATAGCATTTAAAAACGTTAGGGCTAGGTGACATTGTAAAGCAGACCTACTGTGCAAAATCAACTTTTTTGAGCTTTTTACAATGTTAGTTGTTTACACACTATCCCATCACAACACATCAGCTGATTGATCCGACCACATGATAAACTGAGGTCCTCTCATTAGGCTACAATCAAGTTACTACACATTCCATGCAGTGTCAGTAAATCCTTCATTAGTATCCCAGTTGTCTGTGTAATCCTTCAGTTGTCCAGGTCTGATCCATAGTAAAAGCCAACGTAAAATCTGTCACTGGACAAAAAGTTGTAGGAGTGAAGATGTTTAGCTGGTTGTCCAAAGCCGCTTCTTCAGTTCTGGTCAGATTGCTGGTGGACACTGCCTTATATCTGTCTGAAGGGAGGGGCCAACTACACTGAAACTGTAAACACCTGTTGTTTACAGTTTCAGTATGTTGGCTAGGTTTATTGACCTACACAAGTGTGTACAAGTGTACAAGTGTGAACCTATCATTGGTTCCTGTCACTTTTTGCAAGAACTGTCCCCAATTGATCTGTAGAATTCAGTTCAGAGTTGTACAATGTACAGTTTCTAGGCACTCACTCTCTTTTTTCTCTCCTCTCTCACCCTTCTCTTCCATTCTTTATCTTTTCTCAATTTATCTTCTCCATCTTTGTCTATCCCCCTCCCTCTTTCAGGTCGTAGGATTTGTCTGGGACAAGGTCTGGCTCGGATGGAGTTGATCATTTTCTTTGTAACTCTGGTGCAGCGTTTCTGGTTCACTCCACCCCCTGGTGTTACCGAGGAGGAACTGGACCTGACTCCAGTAAATGGGTTCACTCTGAACCCTCGTCCGCATCACCTCTGTGCTGTGTCTCTGACCTAAACTTCTTTTAATTGCAACATCTTAAAATAAATGATAATAATAATAATTTGTTTAATTTTAAAATATTATTCTTCAATGCAGAATTTCTAATATTTAAAGAAAATGTAGAATTGATATAGGGAGCAAAGGGAGGGGGTAATCAAAATGTCAAAAAAATGAAAATAATTGATTTTACATATAACTTATATTCTGTTCAATAACATTCAAAAACAAATATGTAGCTTAGTTCAGAACGTTGACCTGATTGAGCAAAACCAATGTGATTTTTGGATTCAGCACATCAAAATTATCCTAAATCAGTTAAAAAATCTTAGACAATAAATTTAGTGTTGACCAGTGTTATTATGGTTGTATGGTAACTCTGTTGCCTGAGCAGCCAGTCCCTTCTACATCCTTTGAGTCCAGAAGGATCTGAAACTAGACCTTTGTGAATGAAATGATGCTTTTATTTTTATCATTAATGAATTGTGTGTTTATATTGTGTTACAGACTAACCAGGTGTGATTGAGAAACTATAAGTCTATTTAAACAAGTTGTAAAGTAATCAAGTCCTAAAGTGATTGAACTGAGTGAATAATTCAGAAAGGTCAACAGATGAGTAACCTAAGATAACAGAAAGGCTGCGTGAATGTGGGGAGGGGTCTGGGATGTTGTTCTACTGACAGATAAGGAAATTGTTGGAATGTCAAACTGTTAATAAAAAGGCTGGTCTGAGAAGGAACGATGGAGAAGGCAGAGCAGACATCATGGAAGCAAGTCCTTGCAGTTTTTTCTGTGCTCCTTCCCTCTGATCCTCTCTGATCAGAGTAAATTAGTCTAAACCTGTTTTGAGTCTTTATTGGTAAAACAGAGCATCGAGAAGAGAGTTTTCTTGACAACCTTAGAGCATGAAAAACCTCCATCCTCACTTGGGACGGTCCAACCACTGTCACTAATTTGTATCTTGTATCTCCCAAAGCAGAAGACGTCTCCTCTTGAAAATTCTCATAACCTTCAGAACAAAATATATAACTTTTACCTGAGATAATTAAGTTTGATGTGTCAACTGTTGATTCTATAGAAGTCCTTGCCATTTCTCAGTCTTGTGTTGTTTTTTCCCCCTTTTTTATGTGTGAGCAGTCAGGTTGGTAAAGACACAAACGGACCATACATCTGTCTAACACCCTGTGAAACTGAGGAGACAAGTCCAGATCCACGTGTCTTTGTTAAAGTGTGTGGTTCTGGCTGGCCAGGTAAGCTACTCTAATGGAAACACTGTTGAATAATAGCCATGTGGAAACAAAGTGGTACAAAGTCAGATACAGAGCCTCAAAGTTAAACTTTAGTCAGACAAATTATTCTGTGGGAAGAATAACAGATTTTGACCTTTCATACTGCAGTCTATTCCAGAGCTGAAACAAACACTTTGCCCTGTGAGGCATTGAAACATCTAGGCCTTCCTGCTCTGATGTGCACTGGATTAACTTGAAAGCAAGTCACTGGTCATCTCCATGGTCCCTGAAGGTCACATTATGATCCAAGACCCCAGAACCCAGGAGGCTCTCTCTCTCTGCACAAGACTCTGCAGTCTTCATATGTGGTCTGATGGAGGGAGTTAAAAATTTACACTACCTGAATGTCCTCACTAATGAGTTACCTTTAAAGAACTCATATTATGCAAAACATTTTTTGAGCGTTTAACTATGTTATAACAGTATTCCCTCATCAAAAATATACCTGCAGTTGTATTTTCCTTTATTCAGGCATGTTTGATGAATCCTTGTTTAATAAGTTGTCAGCTTCTCCTGGAGGCGAACCGAAAGCAGGAGTCGAGAAGGCCGGGCAGTTTCACAATTCAGTCTCTTTATTCAGCAGATACAGGCATCAATTGAGTAGAACACCAACTGTCTCCTGTTTTTACATTTCTACCATGGGTCCTTATATACTAGTGACACACGTCATAACTTTCTTAATAATTAGCTTGAAATGTACAGACTTTGCAGAATTTTATCTGGGTTAGCTTGAAATGTGCAGTTGTACAAAATGTTATCTGGGTTGAAGACAAAGTGTACAAAGTGTACAAAAACAGGTATTTTTATCTGATCTTAAGACAAGAATCATATATGGAAGTTCAGGGTACACATGCCAACTCATGCCATGTTGGCACACACGAAAACAGAAGTTCAAAGTATGATCCATCATGTTACATGAAATAATTATTCTCACAATCCCCTCTTTTGATCATATCTCACATGTGATCACAAAAACAAAATAAAAAAAACAAAACACTACTTTCACATAATAATGCATTCAACTTAAAGTTCCCATATATGAGTAAAATATTAGCTTTAGCTTTAACCACCCCGATTATAACACATCCCAGTCCTTAGGCTAACATAACACATATGAACCAATACATGACTCTCGGACAGCAAATAAGAAACAAGGAGCACTTAATAGGATTCAGAATTTGTTTTTTAACATACAATTCTTTTTTAAAATAAAAAGATCAATCTACATAATTTTGACCAAACTTAGTCATTTGATTCGGGATCTGAGAGTTGAGACCCTACAGACAGTAATAGAATTTGTGACAAGGGGTCTTTTTGCAGTTGCAATCAATCGTTCTACTAGAGATTGGAGACATGGGATAACACAACATCCAATTATGAGTAAGATAGCAATTACAGTCAATATTGTAGTGATGACAGATATTATTGTACTAGTCCAAGGACCAAACATCCCATATAGCCAATTTGACCAAGTGTTTTCAGATACGCCAGAATTTTTAGCAAATTCCATGGACAAGGACTTAAGTTGGTTTAGAGCTTTAGAAATACTCCCATCGGAGGAGGTATTATTTGGTATATAAGTACAGCATTCTACTCCAAACATGCTTCATACTGATGATTCTTTGGCAAGTAACATGTCTAGAGCGATCCGAATTTGCCAGGCCATGAGTGATGTAAGGCCTAATTGCTCTACGATGCCTTCTATTGCCTCAATTGTGTAATTTATAAATCTCTGTTTAATTGTAATAGAGATAATTTATCCAAACCACATTTTTAGTAGCCGTTACTCCGGCAAATAAAACTGAAGTAAATCCATCCGCAACTTCATCTTGTGCTTTGAACTCATTTGGAACCCCTACAGGTATACCGATAGTACTGAGGTAGATATCTTCATTAAATGATCCTTGGGGTTTGGGTTTAGATTGATGAGACAACAACCTCTTGAATACATGATTATTTCTTGAGTTAACTCTGTGTGGCAATTGAGTTTGTTTTAAATTTAGTAAATTTGCTGAGCCTATGGTAAATGGAATAATTAACATAATTGGTGCACAAACACCTGACCATGTTTTTGATAGAATGGCAAACGTAAATTTGCACATAACCACCAAATATCTGCACGAGCAGTAGTATGATCAGTCAGAAGAGCAAATTCTCTATAATTATCAGAAGATAAAATCTGATTACAAAAATGTTTAGTGAAACTTTCTATTTCATTTTTATCATTACTTCTTGTATCTGTATGCATGATGGTATCCTTGAGGAAACAGGTATATTTAGCTATCCCCATAGTCCAGGATGTTGACACATCTTTTGAAGCTACTACTGGTACTTTATTATGAAGTTGATAGCATTCATCAGTTTTATCAAATTATTTTTTAGTAAAGAGTTTAAGTATACAGGTCAGGTCTTTTTCATTAGAATATGGTATTGATGTAGTGGTTAATCGTGGTCTAGCTGCAAAACATGCAATGCAATCTTCCGTAGTTAAGGTATGAGCAGTATACTGTACCCATTTTGGCCAAGTATTTTCATTCATTTCATGCCCTGTTTCAATTTCAATTGCTTCAGTTAGGGAAATTAAATCATTTTCTGGAGCAGGTGTATTAGGTTTCAAAATTGTTGTTTGGATGTAGCCTTCAAAATTTAACTTTAGTTTTCTATTGCAGGGTACAGTATCAATTTTTGAACACTGGAATCCTATGGAATATATTCCAGAGTCATTAAACGTTGGATTTTTAATAGATAATATTAAAGGATAACATCGTTGAGTAATTGATTTGTGCCCTCTACAATGTTTTAGGTCCTCTTGATAAGAAGCATGATTTTTCCTAATTTTTGTTAAAGTAATTCTCTGTTGTAAGTCAATTTCAAAAGTATCTTTCTCTTTATTGTATTGTCCATTGGTGCTTGTTATATCTCTGGCGATATCTATAACCTTATCATTGTGAGCATTTACCTTGGTCAGACATGTGTCCTTACAGACAATTTGTACATTTAAGGCATGATCTATAGCAGGTACATCTTGCATAGTCTAGCACTTCGCATACATCAAATAGTATGTTGCAAGTTTGTCCCTCATAACAATATCTTAGAAGTTTTGGTGTCCCTCTCTTTACTCTTTTCAGTGCCCATTGTTTCTTACCTGTATTGTTGGTTGTCAGCTCAGTTGTATTGTAGCTTGTTGTTTTGATTGTCGGCTGTCCGAGGCCATTCTCAATACTTCCATGGATAGGGGGAATGTACCAATACACTAAAACAATAAAAATTAGCATAATTAGCGTCATCCAGAATAGACATTGAAAAATTTTCCAAAAATTTTCAAAAAATATGGCCTAAAAAATGGCCTATACTCTCCTTCTCCTGCTTCTTCTTCTCCTCCTTTCCTCCTCCTCTTCTGGAGGCCCAGTGGCAGAAGGTGGTCGGCGTGCTCATCAGGGTCGCTGTTTCCAGCGATGTCTGGATTTGGTTGGATTTCCTCATTCTATATGGTAGATGTGGTGGCAATGTCAGTTCGGATTTGGGTTAGACTTTGTTCACTTGGGTCTACTGGCGACTTAAAGCAATGTGATAAATGGTACCACACTTTAGATGTTTCTTTTTGGACTTGTACTGATCAACCAGTGGACTGTAGAACTTGATATGGACCAGTTTGATATGGTTGAGTCCAGTTGTGTCGTTTGTGTACCTTCACATACACCCAAGATCCCGGGGATATGTTCATCTCCGGATCAACTACATCTTCAAGATCATGTGTTCTTTATCTACATTTGTGTAGTTGCATCACTATTTCTTGAAGCTGCTGAACATATGAGTGATGTTGTTTGTCCCATTCTATGAACGGTGTATCTTCAGTGAATGAGCCTTCTGGTTTATGCCTGTTAATAGGATATGAGGAGAATATGACATGGTTTTATTCACACTGTTTCTGATGTCCATCAAAACAAAAGGTAAGGCAGTGACCCAATCAAGTTTGGTGGTTTTCCAAACCTTTGCAAGTTTTCTCTTGACAGTGGCATTCATTCTTTCACAAACTCCTTGACTGGCAGCATGATAGACAGTTCCAAAACACTGGGTGATATTAAGAGCCTTTAACACATCACAGACTATTTTAGCAGTAAAATGTGTCCTGTTATCTGACCTTATGACTTGCGGAATGCCAAATCGTGGGAAGACATCAGTAGTTAAGTGTTTAACTACTTCCTTGGCAGTTTCCGTTTTGCAGGGGAACGCTTCAACCCATCTTGTATATTCACAGACTATGACCAGTAGATAACGATATCCTCGAACTCTCATTTCTGGACCCATGTCGGTAAAGTCCATGACAATTCTTTCAAAAGGCTTATTGGGAAGAGTGTAAGTTCCTGGCAGTGGTTTGCAAGCTTTCTTTGGATTCATGGTATGATAGACTTCATGTTTGGATGCCACCACAAATCAATATGTTTTAGGATAGCGTCAGAACTACGATGAGTAGGAGTATGGTATTCATCATAGAGCATTTGTAGCAATGAGATGGGAGCCACAATTTTTCCTTCATGCTGTCTCCAGATTCCTGTAGCATCTTTCGTAGCACCTCGTTGTTTCCAAGCACCATGTTCGCATACTCCAGCTGCTTCTTGAATCTCTCTTATGTATGTTGCATCAATCAGGTTTGCATCAGGTAGCTTCTCGATCTTTTCTTCGATGCAAACAAGCATGTTTCTTGGATTATAATTTGCAGCTTGATCTGCGGCTGGATTGCCTAGGGAAATGGAGTCTGTTCCCTTGGTGTGAGCTTTGCATTTCATGATAGCAAGTCTTGATGGCAATTGGACAGCATCTATCAGTTGCTTGATCAGTTGTTCATGCTTAATTGGAAGGCTGGTCCCAAAGTTGAAACCATTTCTGATCCAACCAGCTAGTCACAACGTGACAGTCTTGTAAGCATAGACTGAGTCTGTATAGATGTTTACTGCTTTGCCTTCTGAAAGTTGTAGTGCTCATAACATTGCTGTTATCTCAGCTACTTGTGCAGAACCTTTGGCTATCTGCTGGGCTTCCATCAAACAATATTGGTTAGAGGGCACTTGTTCCACCACTGCACATGAGGATGCAATATGACCTTATTTTGCTCTGTATGCACAGCCGTCAGAGAAAATGGTCATCTCTGGGTCTGAAAGTGGTGTAGTATGCAGATCTGCTCTCACATACAGTTCACTTCTGACGTTTTCTTCACACACATGTGGAGTTCCTTCAGTCTCCATATTAATGTTTCCTCCTTCATAAGTAATATGGGACTGTTTCAAAGTCTTTGAAATATGGTTGGACCTTCGTGCAGAAATAATGAACAAGCGAGAGTTGAGATAAGCGAGTATCCCATGTTGGGTGTGCACCACCAGTAGATGATTTTGTACAATATGTGAAGTCTTCTCAATTGTCTTTGCCAGAGCAGCCAGGTAACGAGCACCACCAGGATGAGTTTGTTCATAGAGATCCAACTTACAAGAGTAGTGTTTCAGCACTCTTCTGCTCTGATGATGCTTTTGATAGAGAACAGCTTGGACGAATGATTGTTTCTCAGTCACATCCAGATGGAAAGGAATGTCATAATTTGGAGCACATAGGCTGCATGCTGTACAAATAGCTTGTTTTGTCTTGATGAATGCCTCTTCGGACTCTGTTGTCCACTGTAGATCGGCTGAGAGGTTATGCATACCATGGGGCTTAATGAGTTCTCGGAGGGGCGTTGTGAGTTCGGTGTAGCCAGGGACATACTCCTGAGAGTAATTGCAGGGTCCAAAAAAACTGAGCATTTGACGTACCGTAGCTGGTTTGGAGTACTCAGGATAGCATCTTTGTTGTTGGCAGACACTCCTTGGGTACCGTTTGACACCTCTCGTCAATCAGTCAGGAAATGCACAGTTTGTCTTGCGACTTGTATCTTTTGCTTTTTACCCTTGTACCCCTTCTTTGACAGATGTGTAAGCAGTTGTACTGTGGCTTCTAGGACCTCTTTTGCCATCCTTCCAGCGATGAGGATGTCATCCACATAAGTGATCAGAGTGCATGTCTCTGGAAACTTCAGATCTGCCAGGTCTTGTCTTAGGAAGTGGCTGAAATATCCGGGACTGTGTTTCCATCCCATGGGCATTCTTCTGTATGAATAAACTTTGTTTCTGTGTCTGAAAGCGAAGTATCTCTGGGAGGAGGCCTCCAAGTTGATTGTGAAGAATGCATTGGCCAAGTCCAAGACAGTGTAATACTTATGCTCTAGCGACAGGTTATTCAAGGCGATGTAGGGGTCCGGCACTGGATATGATTCTCCAGCTGTAACCTCATTGATTGGATGAAAGTCTTGAACCATCCTCCAGTTCTGCAAGTCTGATTTCTTTACTGGAAAGAGAGGTGTGTTGTATTCTGATTCAGTTTCATATATCACTCCAGACTCCAGTAATCCATTGATAGTTTCTTGAATCCCTACTACTTGGTCTTCTTTGAGTGGATATTGGGGATGGTATATCGGCTTGCTTGTGGTGAGTTGCACTTTAACAGCATGTTTCGTCTGACCCACATCATTCGGGTGCATCATCCATATGTGTGATGGTACTTGGGCAAGATACCTCTCTGTATCCGGATGATTCTCAAAACTTTGTTGTCTGGATTGCTCAGATGCTCTTATGTTATCTTCAGAGTCCTGAGGTAGCACAATTCTGAATGTTTTGTGTTGTGCATTGTAAAACACACCTCCGATTTCGGTGGCTTCATACTGAAGACTTGAAGCCAGCTTGACCATTGGACCAAGTTGTCTTGGTGAATAATGTTTCGATATGGCCAACGATACATGTGGTGTGCTTTCTTCACTCCCCATGAAATACGGTTTCAGTTCTTCTGGGAGGGAGACTGTGAGTGCCATTCCTTGAGGGCCCAAGTAGAGATAAGAGTAGCTCACTCGAAAAGTTTGTCCATCCACCTTTTGCCATAATTTGTCATAGGTGTCATCATCAAGTGTGGAGTAGTATATAGTGACATGCAAGAGGTCAAAAGGTTCACTGAGTGGATATAGCAATCTTGCCCATGTTTTGTAATTTTTCCATAATGCTGATGCAGTATTACCTTTTTCTGGATCTGTGAGTATTTCTGTCCAATAGATCGTGACTTGTGACTTTGAGTCTTGAGCGGTATCTGGAGAAAGGTACAGGATCTCAGTGGTTTTTATACGTAGTCACATTTCTCAGTATTTTGAGGGTTTCACATCGGTCGAGTATTTTGTGACCTTTGGGGCAAAACACCACTGACAATGATAATTTGCACATCAAGTCTCTTCCACATATGGAGATACCTGCAGTCAGGCAAGTATAAAAATTCTTGTTTCACTGTCTGTTCATTCATAGTTACTGCCAATGGTTCAGTAAATTTCTTACTTCTGGTTCTCCCACACAGCCAGTTATGGACATAGTCTTTGGTGAGAGTGGAAATTTCTATCATATGCAGGATACTGTGGCTCCTGAATCCACCAAAAATGCAATCTTTTGTCCATTTATCTTCAAGACCACCATTGGTTCGCTCTTCCATGGTTTTAGCGAATGGTCTGGCTGTAGGCCCCTTCAGTAGTCATAGTGTTCATCCAAGGATCCATGAACATCTCTTCGTTCTTGATAGTAAGCTCCGACGTTCATGAGTGTTCCATTTGGAGCTGGGGGCATTGGAACGACTGTCTGCTGTGGCATCATTGGTGGCTGTTGTCGGTTGTATCTCTGTGTTGATTGCATGTATTGTTGGAAATTGTTGGACTCTTGTGTAACCCGCACTTCCTAAAATCTTTTATTGTGGATGCCACTTCCTGTGCTGCGGTCCCCTCTGCCTTTAAGTTGCGAGGTCACAGAGGTCACTTCCCTGTCTCCTCCTCCGCTCCTCACTGTGGCTGTGGCGTGCTCAGGTTGGCGTCTTGGACAAAACGCGATTTCCAAACTTTCCACTTCTCAACGGTGAGTTATTGTGCACATCGGCATTTTAACTTTGAGATTAGCGGTCGCATTTATGTTGTTTACATAACACTCATCGTTTTGTTTTGTTACTCTCGCTACCGCTCGCATTCCAAACTCCCTAGAGCCTCGTGTATACTAGCGACGTTTACTAGCGCTTGGAGTTTCTTAAAACATTGCTCATTTTGAATTAATTATAGAACTAACTTAAAGTTATGGTAAAGCCGAATTGTAAATAATAATAAATTTACCAGGAGCATTGTTTTATATTGCACTTCTAACTAAATTTTGTCCACTTTTTATAATGTTTTGTGTGAACGCTAACTCAGCTATACATTTCCGTTTTGTTTTGACTGTAGCTACAATTATTTTGATTGGTTGCGCAACTTTAATGTAATCTAAGAATCTGCTTAATTATTGAATTCTGATTTGATTAATTTCTGAATATATGGAAAAAGTGCACTTATTTGTTTAAAGAACTACATATTTTGATTGTCTTTATTTGTTTAAAGAACTACGTATTTTGATTGTCTTTAATAGCCTTAAAGGGTATATATTGATTAAATGTATTATCTCTACTGTGTTAATGTAGACGGTTTTGTTTATTATGTAAATGTTAATTTATTATTTTGACCTTTTTATAGGTCAGGTTTTTTTTCCGGGGACTATAACAAGAAATAACATCTTGATGGCGAGCTACCCAGATATGCGGTAGGACAAACCAATTAACTCATCCTACTGCTGATTTACCCTCCTGGAATCTATCATTTTATGTTTTGAACTCTGGACCAAAACTGGAACATTGAACTCTTGAACTTTGGGAACTCTTGAACTTTGACATAAAGTCATAAAACCACACATTGAACTATTGCACCTACCCACAATACACACTCACTGTATTACTCTTATTTTATACATTTCAATACAATTTTGCTTTAAAAATTTTATATTGGTGTTTGTGTTTTATTTACACCCCAGGCTCCAAAAAGAACCAACCTTCTGATACTGCCAGTAGTAATTGTACTTTACTCACCGAGGTCGCTGTCAAACTCCTAGCCTACAAGCGTTACACTTGTCTTTGTCCTTGAGATGCTAAGGGAAAATTTCTTCTCCAGTGTCCCACTCCGTGACATAGGTGACATTAATCACGTCTTGGATTGTTCATGTAGCCAGTTCCTTTGTTTCTTCTGGGGTTTCCAAAACCTCCCTGTTTCCTTGATTGAGGACCATTGTAAATCATCACTGGCACATTCGGTATTGACATAGGCTGACCTGATTGGGCGTTGGGTGTCGTTGCTGTTGCTTGTGGTTGAGTGTTCATCACCATCTTAATTGCAGTTGTTAATTGTTTTGTGACAGATACCATGTCTTCTTCAGCAGGGTCTGACTGTATACTCAACACCTTTGTGTTCTTTTCTTTCTTCTTCTCTTTAAGTTCAGCTTGGTATTTCTGCAACTGCAACTTTACAGTAGCAAGTTCCAACTCCTTTTTCTGCTCTTCAGACTCCTTCTTGTTTTTCTGCCACTTGTTTATTTCATGATTGCAATGTGCATCAAAGTCTTCTTCAGCTTTACGGTACAGTCCCATCCCATTTTGCAAGGCTTCTTTGATTAGGGCAGCTTGCATGTCTCCCCAACATAGTTTATCTCCAGCCGTTTGTTTCAGGAGAGCTCTCATCCATGGAACGCCTCCTTTGGTCAGCTTTGGTAGAGTGAGCATTAGGGCACTCCAGTCCTTTAATGTGAATGGCTGGTAAACAACTTGTCGGCCATCTGTCCTTATTGGAAAGCCAGATGTTGGTCCATCAACTGAAAAGGGTTCATCATTTTGTTTCATTGAGACTTCAGCCATAGCACCTCTAGCTTCATCCTCTTCAGTCCTTGAGAGCAAACTTCCGCTTGTCTCCGTTGTTAAAGAGATAACAACGTAGACAAGCATCAGGTCAAGCATCATTTCTTGTCTTTGCATGTGTCTCTCATCATCACTTCGCTTCAGTCTTTTCTCAGTTTCAACAATATGAGCCAATGCAGCTACTTGGTTTTGGACAGAGTCTATTTTTTCTTCTAATTCTCTCAAGCATGCCCCAACAGATGTTAATGCCAACTCTCCTCCAACTACCTTGTGAGTTATCTTCGGAGTCAAGCACGCAGCCAGGTCTGATGTCATCATGGAAGCAGAAGGTTTTCTCAGTTCTGGGTTTTTGCTGGTGGTACCTGAATATGGCGGGGGCAAAGCAGTTTTCCTGGACATCTCATAACAGTATTCTACATCATGTGGGGATGGGCTGATTGCATACCATAAAGTACTGTCAAGACGTGGAACATCATCATTCGTGTTGTCTTCATTCCAGCTTCATGATCTTTGCTTTTTCTTTGATACTTTACTGCCAGTCATTTCTTCTTCATCAGAATTTTCAGGTTCTTCCCAGGACTTTCTGTTCTTATAGCGTGTGGCATATTTATATGATGTTTTATTTTCTTCGAGAGTTCAATATATGCCTGCAGCAGGTTCGTTTGTTTTTTCTCTCAGCAGTTTTTCCTTCAGGGACACTTCCTTCTCCTTCGGCTTGAGAACTAGGATGGAAGACAATTCTCTCGTTTCTTTTATCACCTTCATCTCCTTTGCCCATGCAAGCATCTTCTTCGCCATTCTCATCTCATTCTCGTACTTTTGTATTTTTAATTGACTCCTCATCTCATTCTTGTGCTTTTGTATCTTCAATTGGTTCATCTTTCTTATTATAGCACTTTGGGTAGGGTCCAATTGACACTGTTTGAGGTGTTGCAGTTGGGGTTGCAGTTCATATAACATAGGGCTAAGCTGGACAAGGAGGTTGCAGTTAGTACAATATACAGCTAAACGTGACATTAACAAAGGACATTTATGGTTAAAGCAATTATGGCCTCTAATACATACTGATGCCTCTCAATAGGTACAGAAAGGATGTACTACCAGCACTGAAAGGGAAAAAAAAACAACCCAAAACTGAACATTCAATAGATGTGCTGGTAACCTCTGAGCAGATCTCTTGCCTAAGACCTCTCTTTCGACTGTGTGTAAGACACATGAGGTGAAGAGAGAAGACATTGCTCCAGAAATAAATAATTTAGGGCATGGACTCTGATATTTACTCACGTTCACTCACCTCATTTTAACTAGGACATTCGCTGTGATGTTTATGTATGTGGTTTTGATTGTGGTTCCTTTGATGTGAGCACACGTTGTATTCAACACATCATTATGGGTGTCTCATTCAAGAGATTTCAGTATGCTTTCGGTACTCTGCAGCGCGGGGTGCCGGCATGGTCTGCAGCAGCTTGCAGTCATTTGTGCTCGGTTATCATTCCATTACTCCTAATTCATTGTCGGCATTCATTTATATAGTGTACTTCTATTGGTGTGTAGTGTCGGGACCCCTCATGCAGCTGGGACGTTGGAACTATGGATGACATCTGGCAGTGACTGCTCAAAAATTGAGAGTCGTGGAGGAATTTTTCCCTGATTGACATTGGGTTTTTTCGCCTCCACTGCATGGAGGGTTTCTATGACAGTCAACGGTTTGATGTGTTCACTTTGATGATGTTGTGCACTGTGCACTGTTTGAAGGGTCTTTTAGGTCAGGCAGAGAATGCCTGAAAGGGGGGTTATGTGGGTGTTTTGAAATGTTTCATAGCTCTTGGAAGCTAACTTTATCCTGTTTCCCAGAAATGGACTTGGGACAAGGATGTCAGGAAATGTTTTGATAAACGAATGTCAAGGTGACCTTTGCGAGAGGAACCAGATGCTCGATTGGGCTCAGATCCCATCTCACTTCCTTCTATGGTTAGAATCAGGGCCGTAGTTAGAGTGTACCAAAGGGGTGGAACCTTGATTCGAGTAGATCTAACAAAAGGGACAGTCACACCCAAATCTGGGGCTTTCGGGGCGTTTGGGGCTTTGGGGATTCGGGGCTTTACTGGGGTTTCGGGGTATTTTGGGCATCTTTAGATTCAGAGCCACTTGTTTCTCACTGAACTGGTCTGGGTTCTCTCAATTGGGTCTAGTGAATGAGACACCTAATCTTTAAACTCAAGTAATTTCTGTTCATACTCAAAACTTCAATAAATCTGTGGAACCTTATTTCTGGACTCGGCTTCTTTCGGGAGAAAGCACCCACATCTTCTCCTTGTAGTAGTTTTTGATGTTCTTCCATTGCTCTTCTGTGGGGGCAATGGCATCTTTTCCACCATGGATCATTCCTTTTTGGACATATTTCTTGATTATGTCTTGAATGATGGACTGGGTTTCTTGAGCCTTCTTCGGGTCTGCCTCCTCCTGAAGTGCCTTACTTTTCCAGAACTCTATCAATTGGTCTAGTGTGATGAACCGGGACATTGTGATATGTATTGTATTATAGTATTTTGTTAAGTTACCCTCTCAGCTACTGTGTAACAATTTGGATATTATTCTAATTTGTATTCAAGGCATCAAGTTTATGCTTTTGGCAGAATGAGTCACTATTTAATGAACAGTTTGTCTTTCACTATCTACCTGTAGGTTCTAAAGGGGTTTTGATTTCGAAGGGGGCGCCTTCGTTCCCACTTCCTGTCTTTAATTTGGTTTCTAAAAAGAAAGAAAAAACTTAACTTAGAAAGAGTTCGAAATTTCACGTAGGAGCCAGCAGTATCTTATTATAGTACTTGATTGAGATTATTTATTTTATTTATCCATTATTTTATTTATGTATTTATTATTTTTTAATCTTTTTTTTAAGTTTAATTATTTTTTTTGTTACATTTTTTTAATTGTATTTATTTTCAAAATTATTTTTTATTATATATATTTTTTATTATTATAATTATTATTATTTTTTAATTCTGTTTATTTCTATTAGTATTATTTTTTTAATTCTTAAAACAGTTTTAGGTAACACTTTACAACAGCTACACTTCACCAACAAGGCCCCAACAAGGCACGAACAAAGACTCAATCAATAATGACCAGACCTGATCAATAGCATCCTAGGCCCAACAATCACTCAACCTCAACCTTAAATAAACATCTAATCTAACAACTAACTGACCCACACCTAGCCAATGATCAACCAACCACCCGCGCATGCACCTGCAAACGCGCACTCAAGCACCAAGCCAAACACCTGTCAATGATCAAGCCATGAGTGAATGATCCACCGATGCCACAACACAAGACAATCCAGCAGCTACTATCAGCCAAGCAAGTCCCCCGAGAGCCCCTCCAAAGCGGAAGACCAACCATGTCCCATCAAGCCTCCACCAAGACCGGCCAAACCCCAGAGAAACAACAACAGAATCCCCACATCATCCAAGCCCGGGACAACCAAGCCTAAACAATGCAAAAACTCCATCACTGCCCCTCCGGAATTCGGTCAACCCCAACAAATGCCCAACAAAGCACAACCAATCCCCACTCCAGAAAAGCCCCCAAAAAGACCCACCCAACCAGCAACAGCCGACCGAACCATCATTGCATCGCAGGACCAGAAAACCACCCCCCACAGCTCATCAACAAGTGCCCGAATCGACACTCAAACACGCATCCACAAATACACACACAAATGGCCAGCCAAGGACCAACCAAGTGCAAAACTAGCATGAGCAACTACACACAACACAAGCCAATCAATGACTAATCAAGTGCCCACTAAAGCCACAACTAAACAGTCACTAAGCCCGAATCAGCACTAATAAAGTACCTGCCCACACTTCACTAAGGCCAAATAGAGGCGCAGCCATTACAAAATGCCACACAGTTTTACTTCACATCCACCAAATAATCCAAAATGTTAACTACAACACGCCCAACAAATGTGCAACAACAGCTTCACTTCACATCCATTAAGCCCTGTGTGTTCCTCCCAGTAGAGTTACATTTGTTTCCTCAGGCCTAACTCCACCCCCAATTTGCCTTTCCCAGCTCACAAAATAAAATCTTAGTAACAATTTTTTTTTATTTTTTATTTGGGGCTTATTTTCGGTCTGACTTCACACTGATGAGTTAATTGCAGAATTAGTTAATTAATTAAATAGTACATTTTCTATTTTGGTTAGTATTTTAGTAGATAATGTACAATTTTTGGAACTCAAAATCTCCTTCAACTCTTAATTTCCACCACTGTGCTGAGTTATAAGAGAAACAACCTGGGGACAATTTTAACTTCAAAATAATTAATTATTTTATTTTTTTCTCTAAATGTATTATTATTATTATTATTATTATTATTATTATTATTATTATTAATAATTGTATTTTTTTATGAAATTAATCAAAATGAATAAGTGGTACAATTTTCAACCCATTTGATGGAGAAATGAATTCTACTGTGACAGAGTTGTTTTTGTAGTCATAAATTATCCCAGGACAACACAAGGCTTAAAAAGCTCACACTCCAAACCCCACATTGCTCAACAAATGTGAAGCAAAACTGCCATCCCACATCCATCAATTAACTAATAAATGCTAAACTTTAGCCTTATTCCACATACATCAAACAGTTATTCACAAATAACTACTAAATGCAAAACAATAGCTCCATTTCCACATAAATCAAACAATTATCAACAAATGACTACTAAATGCCCCCTCCCCGAACAGCCACCTTAACGTGGTGGAGGGGTTTGAGCACCCGAATGATCCTGGGAGCTATGTTGTCGGGAGCTTCATGCCCCTGGTAGGGTCACCCATGGCAAACAGGTCCTGGGAGATGGGTCTGACTAAGAGCGGTTCAGAAGCCCCCCATGAAGAGACAAACAACATGGCAAGCTACGTCAGCCCGACTGGCGTTACCGGGGCCCCACCCTGGAGCCAGGCCTGGGGTGGGTGCCTGGCAGCGAGCGCCTGGTGGCCGGGCCTTTCCCCATGGGGCCCGGCTGGGCCCAGTCCGAAGGAACGACGTGAGGCCGTCCTCCCGTGGACTCACCACCTGCGAGAGGAGCCATGAGGGGCGGGTGCGGAGAGATCTGGGCGGCAGTCGAAGGCGGGGACCTCGACGACCGGATCTCCGGACATGGAGACTAGATCTGGGGACATGGAATGTCACCTTGCTGGGGGGGAAGGAGCCTGAGCTTGTGCAGGAGGTTGAGTGTTACCAGCTAGATATAGTCGGCCTCACCTCCACGCACAGCTTGGGCTCTGGAACCCAACTTCTTGAGAGAGGTTGGACTCTCCATTTCTCTGGCGTTGCCCACGGGGAGCGGCGGCGAGCTGGTGTGGGCTTGCTCATTGCCCCACAGCTCAGCCGCTGCGTGTTGGGGTTCACTCCAGTGAACAAGAGGGTCGCGTCCCTGCGCCTTCGGGTCGGGGACAGGTCTCTCACTGTTGTGTCGGCCTACTGGCCAAGCAGCAGTGCAGAGTACCCGGCCTTCTTGGAGTCCCTGGGAGGGGTACTAGACAGTGCACCAACCGGGGACTCCGTTGTTCTCCTGGGGGACTTCAACGCCCATGTGGGTAACGACAGTGACACTTGGAGGGGCGTGATTGGGAGGAACGGCCTCCCTGATCTGAACCCGAGCAGTGTTTTGTTATTGGACTTCTGTGCTAGTCACAGTTTGTCCATAACAAACACCATGTTCGAGCACAGGGGTGTCCATCGGTGCACATGGCACCAGGACACTCTAGGTCGGAGGTCGATGATCGACTTTGTTGTCATGTCATCTGACCTCCGACCGCGTGTCTTGGACAATCGGGTGAAGAGAGGGGCTGAGCTGTCAACTGATCACCACCTGGTGGTGAGTTGGATCCGCTGAGGAGGAAGCCGGACAGACCTGGCAGGCCCAAGCACATTGTGAGGGTCTGCTGGGAATGTCTGGCAGAGCCCTCTGTCAGGGGGGTCTTCAACTCCCACCTCCGGGAGAGCTTCTCCCTGATCCCGGGGGAGGTTGGAGACATGGACTCCGAGTGGGCCATGTTCTCCACCTCTATTGTCGATGCGGCTGCTCGTAGCTGTGGTCGTAAGGTCTGTGGTGCTTGTCGCGGCGGCAATCCCCGAACCCGGTGGTGGACACCGGAAGTAAGGGATGCCGTCAAGCTGAAGAAGGAGTCCTATCGAGCCTTGTTGGCTCGTGGGACTCCTGAGGCAGCTGATGAGTACCGGCGGGCCAAGCGTGCCGTGGCTCGGGCAGTCACAGAGGCAAAAACTCGGGGTTGGGAGGAGTTCGGGGAGGCCATGGAGGAGGACTATCGGACGGCCTCAAAGAGATTCTGGCAAACCGTCCGACGCCTTAGGAGGGGGAAGCACTGCTTCACCAACACTGTTTACAGTGCGGGTGGAGAGCTGCTGACCTCGACTGGGGATGTTGTCGGGTGGTGGAAGGAATACTTTGAGGATCTCCTCAATCCCACTGTCACGTCTTCCGAGGAGCAAGCAGAAACTGGGGACCCAGAGGCGGACTCGTCCATCACCCTGGCTGAAGTCACTGAGGTGGTTGGCAAGCTCCTCGGTGGCAAGGCTCCGGGGGTGGACGAGATCCGTCCTGAGTACCTCAAGTCTCTGGATGTTGTGGGGCTGTCTTGGCTGACATGTCTCTGCAACATCGTGTGGCGGTTGGGGACAGTACCTGTGGAATGGCAGACCGGGGTGGTGGTCCCTCTGTATAAGAAGGGGGACCACCACCCCCGGTCTGCCATTCTGTCCGGCTCTCCTATGACCGGAGCAGGAGCTGTGTTCGCATCGCAGTAAGTCAGACCTGTTCCCGGTGCATGTTGGACTCCGCCAGGGCTGCCTTTTGTCACCGGTTCTGTTCATTATATTTATGGACAGAATTTCTAGGCGCAGCCAGGGGCCGGAGGGGGTCTGGTTTGGGAATTCAATTCAATTCATTTATTTTTGTAACGCCCAAAATCACAACAACAGTTGTCTCAAAGGGCGAATCACAGGATTTCATCTCTGCTGTTTGCAGATGATGTTGTCCTGATGGCTTCTTCGAGCCAGGACCTGCAACAGGCACTGGGGCGGTTTGCATCCGAGTGTGAAGCGGCTTGGATGAGAATCAGCTCCTCCAAATCCGAGGCCATGGTTCTCGACCGGAAAAAGGTGGTTTGCTCTCTCCGGGTGGGTGGTGAGTCTCTGCCCCAAGTGGAGGAGTTCAAGTATCTCGGGGTCTTGTTCACGAGTGAGGGAAGGATGGAGCGGGAGATTGACAGGCGGATCGGTGCAGCGTCTGCAGTGATGCGGTCCCTGTATCGGTCCGTTGTGGTGAAGAAGGAGCTGAGCCCAAAGGCGAAGCTCTCGATTTACCGGTCAATCTACGTTCCTACCCTCACCTATGGTCATGAGCTCTGGGTAATGACCGAAAGGACAAGGTCGCGGATACAAGCGGCTGAAATGGGCTTCCTCCGCAGAGTGGCCGGGCCCTTAGGGATAGGGTGAGGAGCTCGGTCACATGGGAGGAGATCGTAGTAGAGCCGCTGCTCCTACACGTTGAGAGGAACCAGTTGAGGTGGCTCGGGCATCTGCTTAGGATGCCTCCTGGACGCCTCCCTACGGAGGTGTTCTGGGCATGTTCCACTGGGAGGAGGCCCGGGGAAGACCCAGGGCACACTGGAGGGACTATGTCTCTCGGCTGGCCTGGGAACGCCTTGGGGTCCCACCGGAGGAGCTGGAGGACGTGTCCGGGGTGAGGGAAGTCTGGGAGTCCCTGCTTAGACTGCTGTCCCCACGACCCGGGCCCGGATAAGCGGAAGAAAATGGATGGATGGATGGATGACTACTAAATGCAAAATAATAACTCTATTTCGCTTACATTAAACAATTATCCACATACGATTGCCCAATAAATGCGAAAAAAAAACAATCCTACCCCACATCCATTAAACCATTATCTATATCTTCTATTGACTTCCAATAATATCAAAAGTTTTTTAATTCTTTCTATTTAGTCAATTTATTTATGTGAATAACATTTTAAAAGAACTATACCCCATCTGGCCACAACAAGATACAGCCACTAAAAAAAATGTCATCCAATAACATACCAGTTAATCATTTGAATTGTCTATTTTGTATCTCAATCATCCCAACTTAAGATAGAAGGTGAATCAGGAAGATTTAATGCCATAATTTTAGTGGATCGTGGCGAACACAAGCATAACAAAGCCATAATCAACACAATAGCCAGAGTTTGAAAAACAGCAACAAATGCAGCCACAACATAAATAACACTTCCTTTCAAGATATTTTTTTAATTAGATCTTTTAGCATTTTAGCGATATTTGCTGAATTTGACGGACACAGGTTTTTGGTTATATTCCTAGCCTTCTCAATGATTTCTTTCACCATCTCATTTTTCAATTTCTTAATCATAGTCTCTAATTTTGTTTCTTGTGTGGATTTTGATTTGGAAACTGCTCCAATTGTAAGCGTAACCTTTTTCATAAGGGTGCCAATTTTACTTTTTATCGTTTGGACGTCAAACAGACTATTTTCACTAATATTTTTGTATGTCATATTTGGGTGTTGGCTATTTGCGACCGTTGTATTTGCATCTCTTGTACTGTTTTCACAAATATTGTCAATATTATGTAGTTCTGTGCTACCAAAAGGATATGTGATGTAAAAACAGCCAATATTAGAACGAATGGGCCAATTATACCATGTGCACTCTAGTTTTGTCTCGGTTGCATTATCTTTTTGCTTGGGAATTTCGTTAATGGAATCACATACTTTTGACAATTTCTTGTTCTTTCTTAGTTAAGTCTACTAAGCTAATTCCATCTATTAATGCTTCTGCTTCACAAGTAATATAAATAATGACAGTCTGAATTATTGACCCTTGATCAATTTTGCAGTGACAAGTAATTTCATGTCCATTCTGAGTAAAATTCATTTGAACAGGTTTGTTTGCTTGAGCTCTTATCATGTTAATCAAAATTGTTGCTAGCATTACATATAGTTTTTTTGGGTACCACATTTTTATATAAACTTGATTAAAAACTTTTGTTTTCTTTTTTAGTGTAAAGTTTTAACCACTAAATATGTTTTTTTTATAAAACACGCTTTTTTTTCTCTCTTCGTGCTAAGTCATAAACACGGAAGTGATTAACTTAGTTTCTAATTACACTTTATCTGATCTAAATCTAAACATACTACTTAATTATTAATTATGTTGCTTTCTTTTGTGCTAAAAGCATAAACACCTCTAATTACTAATCTTATATAGTTTTAAAATTATAACAATTAATTGCACAGAATGTCCCAAGAGCACATCACATTAATTTAGCATAATTTAGCTTTCTGTAGTACCGTCTTTTCTGGAGCGCTCGTTTTGCGATGTCTTTCTCAGGCGTTCTGTGGAGGAGATGGTTCGCCCTTGCGTCCAGGACTCACAGCATCACGTCCGGAGTCACCAAAATTGTCAGCTTCTCCTGGAGGCGAACCGAAAGCAGGAGTCGAGAAGGCTGGGCAGTTTCACAATTCAGTCTCTTTATTCAGCAGATACAGGCATCAATCGAGTAGAACACCAACTGTCTCCTGTTTTTACATTTCTACCGTGGGTCCTTATATACTAGTGACACACGTCATAACTTTCTTAATAATTAGCTTGAAATGTACAGACTTTGCAGAATATTATAGTTTAGTTTAGTTTAGTCTTTATTTAAGGGACCATGTACAGAGACATTAAGCATAAAACAGAGATGTTCTGCACCAGATTATAGCTAAGTAGCTAATTTCCATCTGCAGTCCCTGGTTTATCTGGGTTAGCTTGAAATGTGCAGTTGTACAGAATGTTATCTGGGTTCAATGAAGACAAAGTGTACAAAAACAGGTATTTTTATCTGATCTTAAGACAAGAATCATATATGGAAGTTCAGGGTACACATGCCAACTCATGCCATGTTGGCACACATGAAAACAGAAGTTCAAAGTATGATCTATCATGTTACATGAAATAATTATTCTCACAACGTCCTCTCCCTCTAAACCAGTGGTTCTTAACCTTGTTGGAGGTACTGAACCCCACCAGTTTCATATGCACATTCACCGAACCCTTCTTTATTGAATTTTTTTTTTTTTTTCAAATTCAAGACATGTGTGTTTTACTGGTGCACAAAATGAACCGTGCATTAACATCACTGTGTTCAAAGAATAAAACCAATACAGACATGACCTTTTTTAATACTACCACACTGAAATTATTTTAATTTTTAACCTTACGTATTACAATAATGAACTTATTGTATTTATTCTATTTATTATTTTTAACATTTTAACACACACCCATCACCTAATTTCCATCAGGCTACAATAATAATTAATATTTACTGCAAATCAGTGTGACTTCTGCTGTTGCCTTTGAGAGACCAGTTCAGAAACGCATGGCTTCACCTTGGCAAGTGCCACTTTCATGTCATTTTCACAGCAAAGTCTGTTCCTTTTCTTTGTTTTTATGTCCAGCATCCTTGAAAAGGATTGCTCGCAAAGATATGTTGTAACAAACAGTATACAAATTTCCAGGGCTTTCCTCGCAATAACGGGATACCTTGTCATTTGTCAACACCAAAATGTTGAGAGCGTTGTTGTTCTGAAGAGTTGCTGTTGAACCTGGCACTGCTGAATTTCAATGATTTCAGCGAGGTATTCATCATTGACATCTGCTGTCTCAACACCAAACGTGAACGGCTGTCTCACCCTATGACTCTCCTGTAGGGAAGTATCCGTCAAGAGACTTTGCAAGCTCATCTAAGTGGGTGGCAATTGCTTGCTTTAGTTCCGTGGGTACAGAAATGCCTCAGATTCCAGACACAAATGCCTCAGATTCCAGACACATCTACTTACACAGTCGTCCAGCAGGGGAAATTTTGCGAAGTTGTTGTTCTCTGTTCTCGTTATCTTCCTTCTATTTTTATAGTAATAGTCATTTTTATTATTAAATGCAAATAATAATTTCTTCTGTCTCCAACTCCAGCAGACACCAAGGAAGCATTACGTTACTGTACGTAAAAGAATTCATGGACTTTGTAATTTTTCGGATGGGATCTTTTATTGGTTGAAGCAGAAAGAGGACCTTCTGTGTAGAGAAAAGGGCTTGTGCATGTCCAAACTGGCAGGGGAGCTCAAGAGTGTTCACCTGTCTGTACGAGGAGGGCCAAGTCCAGGTGGGTGCAGAATACAGCCTGATGGGGAACATCCAACCACCAAAAAGAAACCAAAAATAAACAATACTCATCAAAACTCAACTAATTATTTGGTAAATACATTCATCAGGAATCTAAGCAGAGATTCTCAGACTTCCCCCACCCCAGACACATCCCCCAGCTCTTCTAGGGGGATCAAGGTGTGTTCCCAGGCCACAGAGACATAGTCCCTTCAGCCTCCTCCCAGTGGGACATGCCTGGTAAACCTCCCCAGGGAAGCATCCTGAAGCCAGAAATAAACCAGCTCCAAACCAGGACTAAACCAAGACTAAACCAGCTCCAAACCAGAACTAAACCAGGACTAAACAAGCTCCAAACCAGGACTAAACCAGCTCCAAACCAGGACTAAACCAGCTCCAAACCAGGACTAAACCAGGACTAAACCAAGACTAAACCAGCTCCAAACCAGGACTAAACCAGCTCCAAACCAGGACTAAACCAGGACTAAACCAGCTCCAAACCAGGACTAAACCAGCTCCAAACCAGGACTAAACCAACTCCAAACAAGGACTAAACCAGGACTAAACCAGCTCCAAACCAGGACTAAACCAGCTCCAAACCAGGACTAAACAAGCTCCAAACAAGGACTAAACCATGGACCATAGGTTAGAGTAGGAACATAGATTTACTGGTAAATCGCGAGCTTTGCCTTTCGATTCAACTCCTTCACCACAACAGTCAAATACAGCAACCCCAAAACAGCAGTGGACATTGACAGGTCTTTGACTGGATACAACACGACTTGATGAAAACAGATAAAAGTGCTGGTTTATTTCATTGTTGATCCGTGATTATGAGTAAAACTGTTCCTGTGTGACCTGCACTGGCTCCTATTTCATATCGACTGCAATTCAAAGTGTCATTGATTGTGTTTAAATGTGTACACTCTATGGTTCCTCTTTATTTGAGGGACGTATAGCAGCCCTATTCCTCACCCAAAGCCCTGAGGTCAGAGGTCAGCTGACCAGCTCCTGCTGCTCCGAGTTTTGTCCTTTGGGTGAACCAGTTTCTGTCATAAATGTTTGTAGGTTTGAAATAGGCCAACATCTCAAACGTCTGAAAAATCCTCTGAGGTTTTTCAGACACACCAGTTGTGTTAGGAATAGTTATGCCTTTCCTTCTAGGTTCAGATTCCCTGTTGTCCTGTTTTGAAGGCCCATTTTGGATATCCACAAGCAGAGAGGCCTTTCTTCATGTGTTGTTCCTCTTTTCCCTCTGTGTTTGTAGGCACCACTTGAGCTCCGTGTTGTAGTGTACAGATAACTCTGAATTTGTGTTGCAATGGATGGTGTGAATCAGACAGCAGGTATTGGTCAGTGTGTGTGGGTTTCTACCTGGAGACACCGGTCCTTTCCTATTGCTACCGCACAATCTAAGAAGTTTGTTCTCCTTGGCTTCTTCCCGTGTGAACTTGATGTTTGGATCCACCGCATTAATATGTGCAGTAAAAGGCTCCAGATCTTGAATTATGATTTTAGTCCAGTTGTCATCCACGTATTGATACCAGTGTGTGGGTGGCACACCTGGAAATGAGGCCAATGCCTCCTGTTCAAATTGTTTCATATATATATATATATATATATGTATATATATATATATATATATATATATATATATATATATATATATAAATAAAACAGATTATAACTAATCTGCTGCTTCTTCCAGGCTTTACACAGAAATGATGTCAACTCATAAATATTAGAATTAAACAACCATTTCATCTTGTTGTCGTCATTACACCAGAACATATCAGGGCATTGAGTGAACATTTCATCAAATAAAGGATTTCTAAATTTGTCATAAAATGGACAATACAACAAAAAAAAAAAGAGTTTCACTTTCCACTGCTCCCAAATCGCATAAACATAAACCACAAAGTCTTTCTTCTTCAGTTGCTTGAGAAAACCTTCCAGTTTCTAAAGCGTTTTGCTCTTATTCTGTTAACACTGCATGGCAAATAATTACATACATACATACATACATACTGATACATAATGAAGTTGTGCTTCAGCAAAAACAGCCTGTAGCTCTGATGCCCAGGGTGACTTAGGCTTACTCCATTCAAAGACCTTTTTAGATACTCTATCATCAGGTAGATTAATATTTCGATTCCATATCACACTTTCTTTGGATTAAGCCAGGGACCCAGCCCATATCACCCTGAGGTGTTAAAACTGGGACAAACTTGTGAACTCCCCAGAAACAGCGGATGGCTGTTTTCCACTGAATTCAAGGCTAAACTTTGTGTAGCCCCCCACACACCAGCAGCATAGTTTAGAACAGGACTCATACAAGTTAGAATATGTTTCATATCCGAGATCTTTACACATTTTCACTTTGCTAAACACAAAACCTAGAGCCCTGGTCCCTGGTCCGCGATGAGACAAAAGCATGTATAGCTTTTTCAAAATCAGCCAGAGGCAAATAAGGCTTAAGTTTAGCCAGAGTCCGGAGCTGACAAAAGCTAGTTCTTATAACTCAGCTGATATGTTTATCGAGCTTGAACATGGAGTCCACAATCACTCCTAGATTCCTCACTGAAGGACGACAGAAGGAAGACAGTGGCCCAATCACACTGTCATGTCCAGCGAGTAGCTCGGTTTGACCAAAAACCACAATCTTAGTTTTACTTTGGTTTAAGTTTAAAAAGTTACTGCTCATCCAATTTTGTACAGTCCTGCAGTGTTTTAATTGTGGTCTGACTATCGGCCGCCATCATAGGCAGATAAATTTGAATGTCATCTGCAAAACAATGAAAAGACACTTTGTGTTTTTTAAAAACAGCACCCAGGGGAAGCATATATAAAGCAAAAAGAGCAGGCGCTAATGTAGAACCCTGGGGTACACCATAATTTAAGGGTGACACAGAAGAAGAATATGATCCTAAATTGACAGAAAAGCTCCTATTAGACAGATATGATTGGAACCATCTGAGAACTGTACCCTTCATGCCCACACATGACTCTCAGCGGGCTAAAAGAATACTGTGGTCCACTGTGTCAAAGGCTGCCAATAAGTCTAAAAGCAAAAGAACAGCAGACTGTCCTGAGTCCACTGTTAAAAGCAGGTAATTAAAAACTCTTAAGAGGGCAGTTTCGGTACTGTGCTGTGATTTAAAACCAGATTAGAATTTTTCATCAATTTCATTAGAACTGAGATAGGCCTGCAGCTGATCATAAACAACCTTCTCTAAAACTTTGGACATAAAGGGCAACTTAGAAATTGGTCTAAAGTTAGACAGAACATTTGAGTCAAGATTTGACTTTTTGATGAGAGGCTGGACAACAGCATGTTTCAGAGAAGTTGGGAAACAACCTGACAACAAAGATGAATTTACAATATTAACCATAAAAGGTCCAATAGAATCAAAAACATTTTTGAAAAGACGACTTGGAATAATGTCTAGAGGACAAGAGGAAGGTTTTAGCTGTTGGACAATTTTCTTCAAGTTACAAAAAGATACTGGATCAAAATGCTAAAAGACCGAATTACAATCTGTTGGAGCTACAGGAACCACAACAGGTGTCAGTGTTGACCTAAGCACTGAGACTTTATCAGTGAAAAATGACAAGAAACGTTCACAAAGTGTTGGTGATGGCACTACAATATTTGTGTTACAAGGATTTATAAGGGATTTTAAAGTATTAAAAAGCATTTGTGGTCTGTGGCAGTTGGACGACACAAGGTTGGACATAAAGTTACATTTAGCAGTTTTAACTGCCTGCTGATATTCTGTAAGACTGTCTTTCAGTATTTGCTGGGAAACCTGTAGCCCATCCTTTTTCCATTTCCTCTCAGCGCGTCGGCATGTGCGCCTAAGTTCACGTGTGGTATCATTAAGCCATGGCTGTGATTTAGGCTTTGCACGTTTAAGCCTGAATGGAGCCACTGAGTCCAAAACCTCTGTACAAATATCAGTGAAAGAGGAGAGTAGATGATCCGGCGATACATCTTCCAGATTGTCACTATTCATAATTCCATATGCATTGAAAGCGCCAGAAAATAAAGAGGCAGTCGTGGAGTTCAATGTACGCTCCCGACGTGCTGGTGCGCACGGACTAACTACGCACCGAGACAACGCCACAGAGAACAGTACAATAAAGTGGTCAGAAAAGTGCATTTCAGAAATCTCAATCATGTTTACATCGAGACCAAAAGACAGCACCAAGTCCAGGGTGTGTCCTTTCTCGTGTGTAGGGCCCAACACGGACTGCTTTAAGTTAAAAGAATCAATCAGATTTAAAAACTCTTTGGCCAAAGGTCTAGATTCACAGCAGATGTGAATATTGAAGTCCCCAACTATTAGAAAATGATCATAGTTAAGCGCCAAGCCTGTTAAGAAGTCTGTAAAGTCCTGGATGAAGTTTTTATTGAACTTTGGAGGGCGATACACCAAAGCGCACAGGAACGGAGGATCAAGGCTTAAAATAAAAGTCTGAAGCTCGAAACTGGAAAAGGAGTCTTTCAAAACTTGTCAGCAAATGTAGCTGCTTTTGTACACTGTTGCTAGCCCCCCACCTTTGCCGGTAGCCAGAGGAGAGTTAAGGTAAAAACAGTCAGGTGGTAAAAGTTCTGAGAATGGGGCAGACTCACCAGTTTGAAGCCAAGTCTCCGTAAGAAACATAAAATCCAGTTTCCGCGAAGTGAAAAGATCATTCAGTAGGAATGTTTTGTTAGCCAGTGACCTAGCATTCAATAGGCCCAAACGTAAGGTTACATCCTCGTCATCCCGTGGAGAGTCGCAGCACAACGACCGGAGGCATCCGAGATCCACACCACAGCGGGAGGCGAAGCGCTTGCGAAGCGCTTGCGAAGCGCTTGCGAAGCGCTTGCGAAGCGCTTGCAAAGCGCTTGCAAAGCGCTTGCGAAGCGGTGCGGCTAGCGGCAGATGATGCAGGCAGGTCTGTAGATGCGCAGGCACCACGGGCTGGATCCACCGCAATCCATGCGATCCCTGGGGTGCTGGGCATCCAGAATTGGAAATAAACGGCACAATCCCATGCCTAGCCTTTGAAAAAGCCTGGACTCTCACCAAGACGCCTCCACGCTTCCCCCGCTTTCTCGGCCGCTTCTTCCGAATGGAGACAGGTGAGCGCAGCACGTAAGCCAGGACAGATGCCAAGTGAGGAGGGAGTCTGGAAGTTGCATCTTCATAATTGTGTTGCAGGTACAGCTCATGAGATTGCTTAAAATCAAGAAGTGTCTGTTGGTCATACACTAATAACTCTTGGCACAAAATACAGAAAAATGCAATAGCAAATAGCAATTTAAGCAGAGCTGACAGACGGCTGCCGGGACACACTGGCGCCATCTTGCCACACCCTGCTCCGTCTATCATTTCTATCAAAATGTATCAATAAGAGCATGCAGACACACCTGGAGCGCTAATGCACTCCAGGTGCGTGCGGGAGGAGTCAGGAACTCCGCCCAGCTCCAGGCAGATGGGTAGGGGAGGGGGAGAGAGCACAGGAGGACAGGAAAAAACAGGCATCGTGACAATTTGGGTTTTAGCTTGATTTATGACAGGTCTCCACCTACAGCACCACTGTTGTAATATGTTTAACACTGACTGTAGGTCCTCTTCTGTTTCGGTCAGGTGTGCAACGTCATCAGCATAGAGCAAAACGCCTGCAGCAACACTGTCTGTGTGCACACCAGTGTCCAGCTGTTTGATTTCAAGAGCCAAGTCATTTATAAAGAGCGAGAACAGGTTTGGGGACAAAACATCCCCTTGTTTTACACCAGTAGGTATAGGGAACCACTCAGTCTGTAGATCATTCACTTGAAAACATCCCATACAGTCTGCATAGAGGGATTTTAATGTTTGATAAAAATCTCCCATCAGCCCCGGCCTGAAGAAGTTTCAAACACAGCAATCCCTGACCCAATCAAATCAATCAAATTGACCCAATCAAATGCTTTCTTAAAATCAACAAAAAACAAAAAACAAAAGTGGACTTATTTTCAGACAGTCTAACTATTGTTGAAACTGTGTAAATATGATGAATACAAGCTCTGTGTTTTCTAAATCCACCAATTGTTGGTGGATGAACACATCCCCTAACAATTCTGTGTTTTCAAGAAGCTGTGTCTGATTCCCCTATAATTAAAAGGCATTCTGGGGTCATCTTTTGCTGACTTAGGAATGTGTACGATTATAGATTCAAGCCATGTTGAGGGGGCAGTACCATATTCAAAACAAAGATTAAATAAATAGAAAAGAACATTCAAAAGATGTGGGCACTTTAAAACTTCATTTAGAATTTCTTCTACTCCCATGGCCTTCCTTAGTTTTGACTTATTCAGAGTGTTGCTTACATCCTCCATCGTAATATTAGAGTTCCGGAGGATATTTGACTGATAACTTTCTTGCCTCATAATTAACTCTAAATCCTCTTTTATTTTAACTGAAATCTCTCCAAAAATCAAATCAAAATCAGAAGACAGTCCCCCAGCATAAAGATTTGAAAAATTATCTTCCCATTTTTATAATCAGTTTCTCTTTGCTTAGCTCCACCTCACCATTATGTACAATAACTTCCATTGGAATTTACTTTTCTTTTTGAGACCCCAGTTGATTTACCATTTTCCAAAATTGTTGTTGGTTACTTGGCTGTAAATGATCTATTTTTAGAGCTCAACCTTTTGAAGATCTTTTTTTATGAATTCTGAAATGTTTGTCAAAGAGAGACAGTGTCTGCTTATAATTGTCCCTCAAATCCTGTTTATTATTATATTCTTTACAATTAAGGAAAACATTCTCTGCAGATTTACATGCATCCCATAACCTCTGAAGATAGGCATTCCAGAATAACCTGGAGTGGTTACCATTAGGATGGTGGGAAAGTTTTTTTATTCTGGGTACGCTTTTTGGTGGAAATTAATTTCCTTCATTAAAAATTCACATAACTCACTGTACTGTTTATTTACATCATCTTGCACATTTGTGCACCTTTCTAATTTGTCCATTAACTCAAATAATGTCATTTGACAATTAGTAGATGCAAGAAAGGTGTGAGGAAGAAGTCTCAGTCTCCTTTTGGGCAAATTAATAGGGCTGTTTTTTGTGTTATTTGAATGCCCACTTGAAAAGTCAACAGCAATAAAGAATTGTCGGGAAGATGGCATGTATCTCCAATAAGGGGAAGACACACTGCTGCATTTTGGTCCATGAGATCTGTGGCAGTAATCACTTCAAAAAGAGACATGACACTATATAATCCACTACGGCTTTACCTCAAACTGAAACAGAAGTAAAATTATCTTTATTCACATTAAGCCTGCCGTTCAAAACACAACACTTTGAATCTCTCGGGAAATCAAGAACTGAATCAGTAAGTTCCTAGTTTGTGAACTGTGTTCACAAACAATGGCAATAAAAGTCTTCTGATTCTGATGACCGTTACAAACAGGATCTAAAGCCACTCGAGGTGGAACATTGTCTATGTCGCCTATAGAGCCCTCTTTATTTCCAATACGACTATTAAAATCACCACAGATATAAAAAAATATCCATGTCCATGCTGTAGGTTAGAGTCAATAAGCTGGCCAAATATGCCTCACAGTCTTTCCCTCTGATAGATCTTTCTGGAGATGAATAGCAGAAAAATACAGAAAACCTGTACTTTGTGTATCGATGTTCAAGCTGCACTCCAAGATGTCATCCACTAACTTATGCAGCATGCTGATTTTACATTGCTCAACAAGCGTTTCTTTAACTAAAAGTCCAATGCCATCTGATCCTTTTTGGCGCATGTATATGTCTTTCTGTTCGCTCGACAGCCCCTTCAGCAACCAAGTGTGTTTCGTTAAGAGAAATAATATCACAATTCAAAGTTTGTAATAACAATAGAGCCCTGAGTTTATAGTTTGCATTTATCCAACTGTTTACATTCCAATGCACTAATGACAAGATGAGTCAAATCTTACTGAATCGGCAGCAGGTCCTCAGTGTCTTCATGCTCCGTCACCTGCGGCAGCTACAGCCCCACACAGCAGGGGCGCAGCGTCAGTTTTCCTTTCCAACACATAGTAATCCTTTCCATTTGGAAGATCCCGCAGAAGCAGCTTAAAGTTTTCCTCCATGACACGATCTGTGTGCGATTTTGCAGTTTTGATGTACACTTTCCTAAATTTGTCCTTAGATTTTAAGTTAGATTTTCCCTGGACCATCGCCAATCTTCGAAGTCACCCCTCTAATTTCTTTCAGTAGCATTTGCATGTAGGGTTCCTGATTGTCTTTTGCACAGTTGCACGTAACGATTGAATTTTTAGCCATGATATTTGTTAAATGAATCAAAGCTGGCCAGAAACATCTCAAGTAATGTAAATCCAAAAACTATATGGCTGATTTGTGGTTTGAAATCACAAAATAAACAAAATAGCAGTGAGGTTTTGACAGAGACACTTGAACCCACGTCTGGCCACTTGTACCCACCGCTACTACTCCCAGTCAGATGTTTACATACAGTAAGATTTCTATTACTTTAATCTATTTGGAAGCTTCTGATAGGCTTATTGACAGAGATACCCACATCTAAAACTGTATATAATTGTTTGAAAAGATGAACATGGCATCTTCAGGCATCTGGAAATTTTACCCAAGGATGAATCAGAATACTCTTCCTGATATCTTGGCTGATTTCTTTAGATTTTTCCATGATGTTACACACATAAGTAGTGTGTTTCAGGTGTGCTTTCAAATACATCCACAGGTATGTCTCTAATGTTGTCAATAATCAGAACATTCCAAAAAGATCTTACTGTAATCTTACTGTATGTAAACTTCTGACTGAAGCCTTTGACACGGTGGACCACAGCATTCTTTTAGCCCGCTGAGAGTCATGTGTGGGCATGAAGGGTACAGTTCTCAGACGGTTCCAATCATATTTGTCTAATAGGAGCTTTTCTGTTAACTTAGGATCATATTCTTCTTCTGTGTCACCCTTAAATTATGGTGTACCCCAGGGTTCTACATTAGCGCCTGCTCTTTTTGCTTTATATATGCTTCCCCTGGGCGCTGTTTTTAAAAAACACAAAGTGTCTTTTCATTGTTTTGCAGATGACATTCAAATTTATCTGCCTATGACGGAGGCCGATAGTCAGACCACAATTAAAACACTGCAGGACTGTCTCAGTGATGTACAAAATTGGATGAGCAGTAACTTTTTAAACTTAAACCAAAGTAAAACTAAGATTGTGGTTTTTGGTCAAACTGAGCTACTCACTGGACATGGCAGTGTGATTGGGTCACTGTCTTCCTTCAGTGAGGAATCTAGGAGTGATTGTGGACTCCATGCTCAAACTTGTCAAACATATCAGCTCAGTTATCAGAACTATCTTTTGTCAGCTCCGGATTCTGGCTAAACTTAAGCCTTACTTGCCTGTGGCTGATTTTGAAAAAGTTATACATGCTTTTGTCACATCGCGCCTGGATTAATGTAACTCTTTGTATGTAGGTCTGGACCAGGGCTCTATACAGCGTCTGCAGACTGTTCAAAATGCTGCAGCTCGGCTTCGGGCCAAAACTAAGAGACGGGAGCACATTACGCCTGTCCTGTGCACTTTACATTGGCTCCCTATTGCTTTTCGGGTGAAATTCAAAGTGTTACTAATTGTCTTTAAATGTCTTAAGTTTATGGGCCCAGCCTATCTTAGGGAGCTACTGCAGCCTTATACTCCTCCTAGAGCTCTGGGTTCAGCTGACCAGCTTCTCCTTGCTGTGCCTAAAGCTAGGCTCAAAACTAGGGGTGACAGGGCCTTTTCTGTGGCAGCGCCCAAATTGTGGAACAGTCTCCCTTTGTCTGTCCGATTATCTGAGTCTCTTACTCAGTTTAAGTCTCGGCTCAAAACTCATCTTTTCTCCCTGGCTTTTAATACTGTCTAGATAGAATGTCTTGGTACTTGCACTGTTATTGTATTTTATGCTCTTTTGTATAATGTAATTATACCTCATTGTGTGATGTTTTATGTATTTAGTTATTTTATGTGAATGTTGTAACGGTGGGTGTAGGTGCGGACCAAAGGATGCAGATCTCGGGACAGATTTACAGTGTTTTATTTACAAGGTGCGGGATTCAAAGTCAATAGTAATAGTCACAACTGGGGGCAAGGTGCAGGAGGCAGAGCGGGCGGGCGCAGGACGGGACAAGGTAGGACAGACCAGAACCGGAGCAGGAGCAGAGATAGCCAGGACCGGGACAAGACGGGACCAGGAACGGGACCAGGAACAGGACCAGGAGAGACCGAGCAGGAATAATCCAACAGGTGGGAGCCAAGGCGGAGGACGGGAGACGAGCCGGGAACCCAGACGGGACAGGAGGCGAAGACAAAGGGTGAACTTTACCGGAGCTGGCGTGCAGAGGCAGGAGCAGGAACGGGCAGGAGAACAGGCATCTGAGGAGTGGCAAAAGTCAGAGGCAAGCAAGCAGGTAACAAAATACAAAGACTTAAACTGAGCATTCACGTTTACATGCGGACGATCTGGCTCCGAGTGTATTCTGCCGGGCCCTCAAATACTCGGCAGCAGGTGACGGTGATTGAGGTGATGCGCTCCAGGTGCGTGCAGGAGGAGTCAGGGACTCCTCCCAGCTCCAGGCAGACAGGTAGGGGAGGGGGAGAGGACACAGGAGGACAGGCAAAACAGGCATTGTGACAGTGAAGCACTTTGGTCAGCTGAGGTTGTTTTTAAATGTGCTATATAAATAAACTTGAATTGAATTGAATTGAAGAAAGTAATGCAAAATTCTCTAAAAAATGCTTCTCTCATTATTCTGGCATTTAGCAAATAGAAATAATTTTGTATTTCCTAAATTGACCAAAAACAGGAAAGTTTAGTCTGATTTCAGACAGTGAGAAAAAAGTGTGTCTTTTTATATATTCTATGCAGTGTCCGGCCTTGCATTTCACCCTTGGCCCTTCAGTGATGTTCCACTTACACATTACAAAATCACCTCAATATAGGCTAGTCTTATTTCCAGGAGCATTCACAATTAAGAGGAGGAAACTAAGTTCACAGATACTGTCAAAAATAAAAAATTAAAATGTGATTTAAAAATGACAAACAAAATGCCACCAAAATGACACTATTCGAGCTTAAACAAGTCTGTCCAATAAACTGCACAATGTCGCCATTTCATATACGACACCAACCAGACAATAACAAAACAAACTATTGTTTGAAAATAAAGTAAATAGATCATTTGCATTTTTTGACAATAGGCTATAAAACAGCAAATAACTAAAAATGTGGCGCAGCTGAGATTTAACAAACTTTAGTGCAGTTTTAACTGTGACTTCAATGCTCCACATTATTATTAACATTATAAACAACAACAATGTTTTTCATTATGGGGCTCTGTCTCCCTGCGTGCCGCTGAGCTGCAGGTCTACTCGAGTGTCTCTAAACGTTTTTAAATGCACTGTAGCTTGTAAGTGCCCAGCCGTACAACAACAGTACAATTTGCAGCGTTTCTCAGAGTCTGTGACCGTTTTCCTTGCTGGGACAGGTGTTGTGGAAATTCTAATAGTAAAAACCTTAAAAATATAAAATCAACAGGGAAGTTGTCTTGAATCAAAAAGTCTGGTTTATTGAATCAATTGTGCACAGTCATCAAAGAGCTGTTCTCCCCAGTAGTATCGTCTCAACCCCAGCTGACAATTGAAAATACATACAGTGTATTTATACCACCAAAACAATCATACCCGTTTAGTCTAATCGACGTGGTTGGGGGCCGCTACACGCACAAACAAAAGATACACCCATACATAACAACAGATGGTATTACAAAGGTTAGGTCAAAAAGCAACAATACAAATAACAATACAAATAAAGATTTTAATGCAGGTTAGCTAGCGCAGGGGTTGGCTGATCTCTTCAGATAATATCCAGCTTTTTGTGAAAGGCCCGTCTTGAAAATGGCATTGAATGTATATCTGCAACCAGATCAATCTCTTCTCCTTGTTCAGCCATTATGGGTTAAAAATACTCCAATAGCAATAGCTGTAGGATTTCTGGATTTAGTTTGACATTCTGCAAACTGCCACCTTTCACGTTGTACCCAATGCGTATGCATATCCAATCACAGGACATGTACATGTGCAGTTTGCGTAGGACCTTCTAGTTGGCCCTGGAATGCAGAATCGAAATCTGATTGTCTATTGAAACTGACTGTGTCTGTGTCTTACAGTGGGCGGGGCCTGCTCTGTTTACTCTGAAGGCCTCAGGAAAATTAACACAAGCTGAAATATAATTGGATAAAAGCTTTACCACAATAAACAACATTGGAAGCCACTCAACGAAGTGGATATAATATGTCATAAAGAGAATAGAGAATATTTTTCTTTACATATTCATGAAAATAAAATAAATTCACGTTTCTGAACATGTTTAGGCCAGCAGAGGAGGCCTTGCTAGTCCTGACAACTGTATATTGGACATTGTAACTTCAAGGGCTGTTTTCTCAAAATGTATTTTACCCCAGGGACATAAGGATCATCCTTTTGACGAAATGCACAGAGTCATTTTTGGATAGCTAATTCTAAGTTATGAAAGTTTTAACTACAGATAATGAGGTGAAATGTAACTTTGTAGGCAATGTTTCAGCATTAGTTTACTCAAAAGCTAAATAAGATATCCAAAATCTCCTCTGTATATTTCTTAGTATCTAATATGAACATGAAAAACGAAGCAAGAAATCTAAGCCTGGCTCCATCTATATTTCAGATTCAAATGTCCCAGTAATAAAAAAACGTAATCACGATTAATCACAATCCAAGCATACGAGGTCATTAACATTTTTAAAGATACAAGTTTAATTCACACATCATTATGTCCAGATCATCAAACACACAAATACTACATTGGGTTCATCCAGATCCGACAATTTTTTGGAGTTACAGGGATTTTTATGTTTTCAAAATGGTCGCTTTGTTAAGAGCTAGTGACGATCACACCCTGAGACTTATGTAAATTCTTTTAACAACTTTTGACCCCAGATATGTCCTGATGATTCTGCCTCAGTTTGGAGTCCATCAGATCAAAACTCTAGTTTGTTTGTTAGAGTAATGAGGTCTAGATTTTGGACATCTCAAATTTGCCCCCCCCCCCCCCCCCCCCCCCTCCCCCCCCAAAAAAACAAAAAAAAACAACAACAACAACAAAAACAAAAAAACAACATCTTTATAAACGGCTGTGTGTGTCTGGTCTCTAAGCACAGGGGATGGCACAGAGTTTGTGGGGCGCAGGGTTCAGAGTGAAGCCGACGCGCGACGTCAGGTCCAGTTCATCCTTGTTAACACCAGGGGGCACAGTGAACCGGAAACGCTGCATCAGGGTCACAAAGAAAATGATCAGCTCCATCCGAGCCAGACCTTCTCCCAAACAAATCCTACGACCTGAAAGAGAGAGAAATAGCAGGAAGAGAAGGATGGTGAGAGGGAGGGAGAGAAAGACCAAAGAGAACAGGAGTCAGGGAGGAAGAAGGCGAGGGACAGATGAGGGAGGAGAGGGGAAGCAGAAGGGAAAAAGACAAAGGAAGGAGAGGTGGTGAAGGGATAGAGCAGGGAGGGGGGAAAGAGAGAGGGACAGGAGGGGAGAGGAAAAGAGGAAGAGAAAGGGAGAGAGAAGGGAGGAGAGAGTGTGGGGAGAGGGACAGAAAAAAATTGGGAGGAGAGGAAAGGCAGTGTGAGAGGGGTGAAAGAGATGGAATGGGGGGGAGACGTTTGGAAGTTGGGGAGTGGGGTGGACATAGAGAGAGACAGAAAAGAGCTGGTCTTATTGGAAATGTTTTTTTATATGACAGACGCCAACATGAGAACTCTTTCAACCACAAACTAATCACTGAGAGAAATAACCAAGGCTCAGATTTCTTTAAAATGGTTCAGACTGAGAGTGGTGTTCACTCACTGAAATGACGCATAATGTAAATAAAAGATTATTATGATGCCATATGTTTCTTTGTGCAAATGGCTCTCACTCGTGGCCTTCTGCTTCTGTGTTGGTTCAGTGGTGATAGGCATAAAAATGCATTAACGCTCAAAAAATAGATTCAATTTACAACCATTCAATTTAAGGAACTGTTCAAAAGAGTTGACTTGCTCACGAATGTTGCATCAATATTATAGAATCAGTAGAATCTGTGAGTCTGTACCTGCAGAGAAGGGCATGAAGGCGTCTCTCTTCCTGAATGTTCCGTCTTTGTGGAGAAAGTGAGCTGGATAGAAAGTGTGAGGCTTTTCCCATTCACTCTCATCATAGAGCACTGAGGTGAGGAGCGGCCACACTGTAGTGCCCTGAAGATACCGTTACAGGGTCAAAGGTCACAATACACAAGTAGTGAAGAGACTCTTGAGCTAAGAAGTCAATAAGTGAAATTTGTCAAAACAGTCTCTACAACATTGCATGGCGGTTGGGGAAAGTACCGCTGGGCTGGCAAACCGGGGTGGTGGTCCCTCTGTATAAGAAAGGGGCAGGCACTGGGGCGGTTTTGCAGTCGAGTGTGAAGCGGCTGGGATGAGAATCACCTCCTCCAAATTCGAGACCATGGTTCTCGACCGGAAGAAGGTGGCTTGCCCTCTCTGGGTGGGTGGAGAGTGGAGGAGTTTAAGTATTTCGGGGTCTTGTTCACGAGGGAAGAATGGAGTGTGAGATTGACAGGCTGATCGGTGCAGCATTTGCAGTGATGTGGTCGCTATATCGGTCTGTTGTGGTAAAGAAGAAGCTGAGCCGGAAGGCAAAGCTCTTGATTTATTGGTCAGTCTACGTTCCTACCCTCACCTATGGTCATGAGCGCTGGGTCATGACCGAAAGGACATGATCGTGGATACAAGTGGCCGAAATGAGTTTCCATCGCAGCATGACTGGGCGCACCTTTAGAGATAGGGTGAGGAGCTCAGTCACATGGGAGGAGCTTGGAGTAGAGCCGCTGCTCCTACATGCCGAGAGGAGCCAGCTGAGGTGGCTCGAGCATCTGGTCAGGATGCCTCCTTGCCATGTCCAGGAGGCAGGAGGAGGAGGCCCCAGGGAAGACCCAGGACACGCTGAATGGAGTATGTCTCTCGGGCTGGCCTGCGAATGCCTTGGGGTCCAACCGGATGAGCTGGAGTGTGGTGTGAGGGAAGTCTGGGAGTCCCTGCTTAGACTGCTGTCCCCACGACCCGGCCCCGGATAATTGGAAGAAAATGGATGGATGGATGGTGTCAAAACAGAGGTATGATCTAAAGATCCTGGCTCAGGCTCACGGGTTCAGCTCTTTGAGTGGCTGCCTTCCTTCCTCGCCGCGCTTACTATGGATGAATGACATCTAAAACAACTTCAGGCATGTTTTTGATGAGGGAACACCATTATAAGATGGGAGAAAGCTCCAAAAAGTACTCCCCTTTAACCAACACAGGTTCATGTGTGCTGACCATAGACTGTCTCTAACTCAAGATATGAACATTACTAACTGTCAAATTAGGTGCCTTCTTTCCTTGAGGTTGCTTCTGCCAGCGTTAACGACAGGTTTGATTGACAGCACTCCTGCCAAACCAGCAGTGCTGGCGGGAAAGGCCGTTACCTTTTACAGCCTAGCTCCGGGTTGGCTGTTTGGTTGCTATGATAATCATGATCGACATTCCAAATATGGAACACGCCCTTATAGCTGCTAGCTTCAATAAGGTTCATTTGGCTGACGAACTGACTGATTTTAGTGACTGTGTGAGACCAATGGGAGCCGCACAAGTCTTGAGCCGCACCAGTGTACACCCAACATAACTTAAAAGTTGAAATACCACAGTTGTACAGTTGGATATTGTACAGAAATACTTCACTGGAGGGTGATGTTTTTCTAGCGTTATCATGATGCTTTGGCATGCTTATTTTGTCAAATAAGCAGATTGTACACCAGTACTGTGATCCATTTTAATCAAATGTACACAGATATTTTGTGCCTCACCTTCTTGATGAAATAATTCTGGAAAGTGATGTCTTGGCTGGTTTGATGGGGGAGGGACAGTGGAACAATGTTGGCGATTCTCTGGGTCTCATGGATCACTGCGTCAGTGAACGGCAGGTCTTTTCTGTCCTCAGTCTGGACTTCACGAGTTCCAATCACCCTGAAGATCTCCTCATGGACCTGGTCTGAGAGAGGGAGAGAAACAGAGACTTAACTAGGACTAAATCAGAACTACAAACAGGACTAAAGCAGGACTAAACCAGAGAATAAATACATGTAATTGCGGTGGCTAACCCAGTGCTGGGGGTAACCTCACTTGCTTGTGGTCATTACATTGTCAAAATAGATCATAGTTTAACTCGTATATGAAGTGGGAGTCCTCCCAGTAATTTTTCATGTCAGAGGTAAGAAATATCTCATTTACAAGTTCCCTGGACCACACTTTTACCCTGAATATGGGAGTGTTGTGGGGTAGTGACCCTGGTTTTTACCCTGGATGTGGGGGTACTTTTGGGGTACCCTGGTTCTGAACGGTAGTAGTTCAGTTGGTAGAGTGCTCGTCCTCTGATCTGAAGGTTGGAGGTTTGAATCGCGTTCTTTACATAAAGACCACTAATAGAGTGATCAGACCCACTGATCCACAGGTTGGCAGTGTGATTTCAGCTCCCCCAGATAATTGCACTTTACTCTTGTCTCTAGTTTCTGTGTACACTGGTGTATTTGTGTGTTTGAATGGGCGACTGGTTCCTTGGTGTAAAGCATTTTTCTGCCTTAAAGGTACAAATGTGCTATAGAATTGTGACCATATTTATTTTTATGTACCCTGAATGTGTGATCACTTTTGGGGTATCTTGGGACTCTTCTTACCCTGGATGTGTGGGTACTTGACCATGAGGAGCAGGGCCCATCTCAAAGTGGTTGAGGTGGTGTCAGTTCCTGCTGCAAACATCTGTACAACCATACTAGCCAGGTTCTTCTCATGGTATGGACTGTCAGATACCCCACTCTCCTGTCAATCATAACATGACATCCGCTTTAACAGTGCTACTATTCTGCTCTACACTTGAGTAGACATTGCAACATAGGCCTAGGCTATCTCTACCTCTGGTAGAGGTCTCACCCAGGACCTCTACCAGAGGGTTTTGTGCAGTATCTTTGCTGTTCCTAGTACTGCACTTTTCTGGACTGAGATGTCTGATGTTTTCCTGGGATCTGCTGTAGCCACTCTTCCAGTATGGGGGTCACTGCCCCGAGTGCTCCGATGACCACGGGCATCACTGACACCTTCACCTTCCAGGCCTTCTCCACCTCTTCTTTGAGCTTGTGGTATTTCTCTAGTTTCTCATGTTCCTTTTTCGTGATGTTCCCATCACTTGGTACTGCAATGTCCACCACAGCTTTGCTCTGTCGTTTATCCACCAGCAAAATGTCTGGTTGGTTCGCCATCACCATTCTGTCAGTCTGTATCTGGAAGTGCCACAGGATCTTGGCTTGATTATTCTCCACTACCTTTAGAGGTGTTTCCCACCTTGACCTTGGGGTCTCCAGTCCATACTCTGCCCAAATGTTTCTTTACACTATGCCCGCCACTTGGTTATGCTGCTCCATGTATGCTTTCTGAACACGTCATCTGTTGGTCATTGATGTACTTATGGATCTTGAATGTTTCATCCTGGATAGTGGGTCTCACGCTCATTAGTCCTCGGCCTGCTTCCTTACGGCTTGCATATAGTCTCAGGGTGCTGGATTTTGGTTGAACCCGCCATGCATGGTCAGGAGCTTTCGGGTCTTATCATCTGTGGTCTGTATCTACTCCTTTGGCCAGCTTATGATTCCTGCTGGGTATCTGATTACTGGCAGGGCGTAGTTGTTTATTGCAGGGTCTTACCATTGAGCTGACTCCTTAGGAGATGCCTTACCCGTCGGAGGCTGTGGCTGTGTCTGCTTTCCTTGTTTCCTCTTCAAGGTTGCCATTTGCTTGTGGGATACCAAGGTACTTGTAACCATCCTCGGTGTTTGCTATTGTTCCTTCTGGAAGCGAGGCCCCTTCTGTGTGGGCATCAGCAAAGATACCTGGGGAGCCAAACACCGGCTCCTGGTAGACTGAACTGAATAGTTGCCCGAGACTGTAGAACCTGTAAGACCAACCTGTGCGCTGCCTGGATTGATTACAAGAAAGCCTACGACTCAATGCCACACACATGGATCACTGAAAGCCTGGAGCTGTACAACATCAACAGGTTGTGGAAAACCACACTTGAGGCCAATGGCAAGGCACTTGCACAAGTGACAATCAAATGTGGCATATAGCAAAAAGGTACACTTTCTTCATTGCTGTTCTGCACAGGTCTGAACCTCGTCAGCCAAATCATCAACAACACTGGCTATGGATACTGACTCAGGAAAGGGGCCAGCATCAGTCACCTCATCTACATGGATGACATCAACCTGTATGCTAAGAATGAACGAGACATAGACTCACTGATCCACATAATGTCATTCGGGCTTGAGAAGTGTAGCTGGATGGTGACAAAGAGAGGGAAGGTAGTCCACATAGAAGGGGTCTCATTCTCAGAAGGAACAATAGCAGACATTGAGGGCAGTTAAAAACACCTTGGTATCCCACAAGCAAATGGCAACCTTAAAGTGGAAAAAAGGAAAACAGCCACGGCCAAATACCTCAGACGAGTAAGGCAAGTCCTAAGGAGTCAGCTCAATGGCAAGAACAAGACCCAGACAATAAACAGCTATGCCCTGCCAGTAATCAGATACCCAGCAGGAATCACAAGCTGGCAAAAGGAGGAGATACAGACCACAGATGTTAAGACCCGAAGGCTCCTGACAAGGCATGGTGGGTTCCATCCCAAATCCAGCGGCCTGACACTGTACACGAGCCGTAAGGAAGGAGGCCAAGGACTAGTGAGTGTGAGGACCACAGTCCAAGATGAAACAACCAAAATCCATAAGTACATTAAGGACAAGGCCCCAACAGATGACATGCTCAGCTAATGTCTCAGTGGAGTGCAGAGGAAAAAGTGCTGGAGGAACCATCATGGGAAGACAAGCCCCTGCAGGGGATGTGCCAACAGAACATCACTGAAGCGGCTGATATCAAGAAATCCTACCAATGGCTTGAGAAAGTTGCACTGAAGGACAGCACAGAGGCAGTCAACCCATCTGCACAGGAGCAGGCCTTGAGCACTAGAGTGACAGAGGCCCAAATCTACCACAACAAACAAGACCCAAGATGTAGGTTGTGCTAAGAGGCCCCTGAAATAATCCAGCACATAACTGCAGGGTAAGATGCTGCAGGGAAAGCATACATGGAGCAGCATAACCAAGTAGTGGGCATAGTGTACAGAAACATCTATGCAGAGTACAGACTGGAGACCTCAAGGTCAAGGTGGCAAACACCTCCAAAGGTAGTGGAGAAGAAAAGGTCCAGAAAAGTACAGTACTAGGAACAGCAAAGATACTGCACCGAAACCTTGATATATATATATATATATATATATATATATATATATATATATATATATATATATATATATATATATATATATATATATACATACATATACATATATATATATATATATGTAGGAGTGAAGATGTTTTGTTGTTCATCCAAGCTGCTTCTTCAGTTCTGGTCAGATTGCTGGTGGACACTGCTTTATATCTGACCACACTAAAACTGTAAACAGCTATTGTCTCCAGTTTCAGATGGGGGGGGGGGATTATGACACAGGCCTCCATTTATATTCTAGGAAGGATTGTCTTGTCTTGACAAAAATTCCTTCCTTTACTCCCCTCTCAAACCATTTCTTGTCTCTGGCTAAGATCTGAGCGTCATTATCTTCAAAGGAGTTGTTAGTGTCTTTGAGATGGAGATGTATGCTGGACTGTGATCCAGAAGAGCTTTCGCGACGCTGTTGTTTACCCTCTTATGTAGTGGTTGTTTAGTTTCTCCAGTGTACCGCTCACTGCACTCTTCACTACACTGAATGGCTCGGAGTTTTGTCTTTTGGGTGGACCAGTTTTTGTCTTAAACCGTTGTTTTTAGGTTTGAAAAGAAGAAGAACCTCATACTGTCTGAAAATTCTCTAAAGTTTTTCAGTCACACCAGCTGTGTAAAGAATACTTATGCCTTTCTTTCTCGGTTCAGATTCTCTGTTGTCCTGTTTTTCTTAGCTCTCTTAGATCTTTTGAAGGCCCATTTTGGATATCCACAAGCCGAGAGGGCTTTCTCCACGTGTTGCTCCTCCTTCACTTTCCCTCTGTGTTTGTAAGCACCACTTGAGCTCTGTGTTGTACTGTACAGATAACTCAGAGTTTGTGCTGCAGTGGATGGTGTGAATCAGACAGCAGGTATTGGTCAGTGTGGGTTGGGTTCTTGAAGACTTCTACCCGGAGGCACCGGCCCCTATAGTTACTGCACAATCTAAGAAGGCCATTTTTTTCTCTTTGGCTTCTTCCCGTGTGAACTTGATGTTTGGATCCACAGCATTAATATGTGCAGTAAAGCGCTCAAGATCTTGAATTTTGATTCTAGTCCACTTGTCATCCATGTATCGATACCAATTCGTGGGTGGAGTGCCTGGAAATGAGGACAATGCCTCCTGATAAAATTGTTCCATGTATAAATTTGACATAATAGGAGAGACTGGTGAGCCCATGGCACAGTCATGGATTTGCCTGTAGAAGTTCCCTCTAAACTCGAAATATGTGGTGTTTTGACAGGGGAGTTAAATAAGATATTTTTGTTGAGACTATCCTTCCTTTAACAGGAATGGAGTCCGAAAACATAATCTCTTCCCCATCTATAACACTCAGACCCAAAACAAAGAGAACAATAGCAGAGTGATTAAAGGTTGAATAGGGTAGTTTCAGCTGAAACTGGAGACAATAGCTATTTACATTTTCAGTGTGGTTAGCCTCTCCCTTCAGATAGCCATAAGGCAGTGTCCACCAGCAATCTGACCAGAAATGAAGAAGCAGCTTCGATGAGCAGCCAAACATCTTTACTCCTACAATGATTTGTCCAGTTGACAGATTTAAACTTTGTCTTTTGCTATGGATCGGACCTGGACGACTGAGGGATTACACAGACAAAATACTTTCTTGTCTTTACTTTACTTTTGTCAAAACTCTTCAAAAACCAGGGCTCACAGCCTTCTCACTGAGAAGAGGAGACAGGATAACTACTCTGCCACAGTAACAGAGGGAGAACATGCACACTCCACTCTGAGAGATCAAGAGTCTAACCCACAACCTCCTCACTGAATGAAGGAGACATGACAAGCACTCTGCTGCAGTAACACAGGGACATCTGCTTTAAATTGCTCACCTTTTTCTGTCGCAGCATAAATGCGTCCACAAAGCCTCGTGGCATCTGTGGGTTCAGAGTGTCTCTCAGTTTCTTAAAAAACCTTTGATTTTGTTCATCAGACTTCTCCCTTTGTTTTAAAATTTTATTCCTGTTCGGCACCAGACGCCCGAGCCACGGGAACAAGTTATAGATCTGCACAAAACACACATTTAACACATGTAGTGTAGTATAGAAATGGCAATAAGGAAACATGAAAAGTCTGTGCAGTTGAAGCCAGTAAATTGTCACTGCATTTTGTGTATTTATGACATATATGGATGATATTTTTTTTATAAAACTCTAGGTGTTTATGACATAGACGGAGGTATTCCTTTATAGAACTTAATGCTACATTCCATCATTTTCAGTGATTATTTTTTCATATTTATTTTCCAAACTTCCACTTGATGACTGATGTAAATCTATGATAAATATTTGCCACAGGTCTTATCACACCAAACCAAATTCAGCATTACAAAAACATGAAAAAACATGCCACATGCACTTTTTCAACGTTGCCAACATTTTTGTTTCATGTGAATAGGCCCAGTAAATACAAAGGTACATTTTAACACAGATTTCACATAAACATAGCATACATAAGTCCTGTTAAAGTGCATATGGCAGATTAGAGTACTCATTTTACTAAAACATAGTTTACATAATTATATTTTAAAATATCATAAAAAGTCTTAGCCTAGCCTTTTCTGGTTTTGTAATTTTGGCGCAGTTTATAATTTGACTTTCTGGTTGGACACAGGCAGCAGATATGACATATGTTGGAGTTTTTCCGTATGTCATATCTGCTAGACACCATAATTAACAAGGGCCAAAACTTGTCTAAGTTACACAATAGCACAACAGCACCTTTATTTTATTAAATCATTATCCAAAATGTCTTCAAAATTCCTTCCATGTGGTTAAATTGTTGCAGCATTTTGGATGGAGTTGATGACAGCTGATGACACAGGCAGAGGCATTCTGTTTAAGAACTCAGCGCTACTATTTTTCAACATTTTGTTTCTTACTTTTCTTCATAATGAAGGACGTAAATGTCCTTGGAGGTGGAGGAGCAAGTGCTGTCAGGCATAGAGAAAAGAAAAAGGCCAAAGGAAAAAGAAAGGTTGAATGAAAAATGGATTCGCGCCCAGGTAATTATGCCCAAAGACATGAGGACAGATCCATGCTGGGGAAATATGTGTAAGTTGTGGATAGGACGAGAGGAGAAAGCACAGTATGTGATGGGGCAGACCACAAAAGAGAGACAAAAGGCAAGTATTGTACTATGACAAAAGAAACATGGACTGACGGACTTTTATTAGACAAAGTAAAGTGACAGGAATGTATTTGAGAAGGGACAGGAAAGTTTTGTAAAGTAATGGGAAAGTTCTTAAACTGTGCAAGACAGTGTTTAAAGAGTGCGAGAGAGTTTTTAAAGGGTGCAGACGAGTGGGGAGAGAGTTGCAGATTGGAGGCTTGTTAGGACAAGATATTATTATACTAAAATATTATTATATTGTTGTAATATTAGATTATATCATAATATAATTCAGCCTAAAATATGAGAGATTCGTGTAACAACTATCAGTGCTGCTTGTGACTACATTAAAGCTGCAGTTGAGCAGATTTGTAACTAGCTCTATCAAGCTAAAGAACGAAATGCGGACGCATAACACATAAACAGGCATAGTTATAAAATACAATCTGAATCCATATTCAAAAAATGTCAAACAAAAGTGTACCGATGATAAATGATGAATAAATACATTTTATCCCATATTGGTGCTTCTGTGAGTGGTTTAAAATGAAGCAATTTACCAAATAATGATCCCAGCAATATAATTAAACTTCAGTTTAACCACACCTACATGATACAAGACCAATAGTTAAAGTGCCACAGTTGATGATGCTTTTGTGCAATGCAAAGAAGGAGCAGTATGTTTTAAACTCATCTGACAGTGATGATTTATTTTAGCATTCAAATAAACTTTGTTTAATTAGATCATGCAGAAACCGAAGTAAACAATTCAAACCATGTCTTTATAATTATTGAAAATTCCTCACTTTAACTTTAGGATATTGTAAATAATAGATGCAGATTTCTTATGGAAACTGTTTACACATTTTTTGAGGTGAAAATGAACAACTTGTCCATGCAAGTTGGAATAGACCTTGAATAGATTTTAGTTTTGAATGAAGTGGATTTGGGATGGGTCTTTGGCCTGTTGTATCTGGGTGTGCGTGGTCTGAGTGCATTGGCTCTCTGGGTGAATCGCTCCAGCTCTGAACTGGAAGGTCACATGACCTGGACTGGTTCTGTTTCTGCTGTTGTCTAAAGACTGTCTAAACATGGCTGCTGCGTTACTGAGAAACATGAACTGAACTAAAACCAAAGAAAGTCCTGCTGGCTCTGAAACTCGTCTGTGGACTGGGCTCCTCCACTAACCGGTCACATGACAAATGAATGAACTGAATCAAAAGCTTCAGCAAGTGCTCTGCTGCTCCTCTAAAGGCCCCATAAAACTGTTTCTGCTGCTGCGTTTGGGCTGTGTTTACCTGGGCATTCATGACTGGAGCCTGTTCTTGGATCCACACAGTCAAATATTTTGTTTTTAACCCAATTTCAAAATTTAGAAGTGTTCATTTATTTCAAACATTTTTGCTCCATTCCTGAAAACAACCATTTACCAATATAACATTATTTAGGCTGTTTCTTTCCATTGTACATCAGCGCTGTTACACTGGGGCTTCTACATAATGCATATGCAACTCATTTGAAATTACATTTAGAATGGCCACAATTAACAAAATTAGAAATCGAAGTTTTTAAACAGTATAACTTCCAATGCGAACAAAATATGTAGCTTTATTATGTATGAAATCTGAAACCGCTGGGGTCTGAAAGGCTTTAAATTGTTTGGTGTAAATGTTAAGTTCATATACTATGATTTATATTAGATCTTTATATACTTTATATTAGATCAAAATGTTAATGCTCCTGAAATGTGTTTGAAATTTGTATTTTAAACTGAATTATATTATCAGAAAATAAAACAGTGGCTTTTTAATGCTTGTGAAACAATTCTTGAGCTAATAACAACAACTAAATAAGGTAGTCACAATAAAGCCATTTCAATACATCTGATATATGAAAAACAAAATGTTCAGCAGTATGAATGTGTCTAAATTTAAAGATAATTAAACACTAGGAAAAATTTGAAATAAATAAGTCCCATTTAAATCTTAATCAAAACCCGGTTTTAATGTTAAGTATTCACAAATAGAATAAATTATTGCTATGAATGGATTGAATTATATGAATGTTGATCAGATAAAATAAAGTTGTTAAAAGGGGGGAGGTTGCAGGTCATATAACATAGGGCTAAACTGGACAAGGAGGTTGCAGTTAGTATAATATAGAGCTAAACTTGACATTAACAAAGGAGAATTATGGTTAAAGCAGAAATATGGCATCTAATACACACTGATGCCTCTCAATAGATACTGAAGGGATTTACCAGCAGCACTGCACATAAAAACTGAACATTCAATAGAACTGATAGACACTGGCAGATTGTTGACTGTGCATGAGCTCAACATTTGGACTGACACAGATATGACAAATATGTACCAAATATATTTTATAGAGGGGGGTCTCATCACTTGAGCAAATGGGGAAACAAATCATGAACTTTACCAGAATGACGTGGTTGGATGCTTTGCCATGAGCGCTGATGGCAACGTGATCCACAGCCAGCATTCTTGATTTTTCTTTACATGAGATCTTAATTAGGAAAAGGATGGACACTCTCCAACCTGAAACAAGTGTCCTTAAAAATCTTCAAATTCATAAGATCTTGATTACAAAGCACTGAATAACTTAAGTCTATAGTTCTCTCCCAACAGGTCCAGAATCTCTGAAAAATCTTTGAAAATCCCCTGGTGACCGGTAATGGTAAACTAACCTAAACTAAATGAAAAAGCTTAGAATGTATCTGGCCTGAAGCCTATCCTGTGAACTGTGAGGATGCCTCTTCTGTGATCAAGGTCATGATTAATCATTATATTCCTACTCATGGCTTTCCAGCTCTGATTAGGTCTGATAATGGTACACATTTCAACAACCATGCTCTTCAAAAGGTTGACAAAAAATGCTAGGCCTGTGTCATAAATTTGGTTCTGTGTATCATCCTTAAGGACGTGCTGAACCGCACTCTAAAAGACAAATTGGCAAAGATCTGTTCCGCTTTAGGGCTTAATTGGCTCCAGGCCCTACCCCTGGCTCTTTTGACAGTGAGACAGACTATTAACAAAATTACTGGTTTCTTTCCTTACGAATTGCTCACTGGACGTTTGATGCCAGGGCCAGGGGCTACATTGGTACCACAGGACCCCTCATCTTCCTCTTAATTAACTTTTACCTTAATTGTTTTTAGTTTAATTATTTTCGCTTATGCTGTACAATTTCTCTGTGCCTTCCAGGTTGAATACAATTGTGCTCTGGTCGGAGTCGGTACGGGTGGCTACCCTGCATCCCTGTCAAAAGGCTTGTACATGCACGCTTACACACGCAATGATTTTTAGTGGACGGGGTTCTCCTCCCGTGGACCCACCACCTGCGGGAGGAGCCATGAGGGGCGGGTGCGGAGAGATCCGGGTAGCAGTCGAAGGCGGGGACCTCGACGACCGGATCTCCGGACATGGAGACTAGCTCTGGGGACATGGAATGTCACCTCGCTGGGGGGGAAGGAGCCTGAGCTTGTGCGGGAGGTTGAGCGTTACCGGCTAGATATAGTCGGCCTCACCTCCACGCACAGCTTGGGCTCTGGAACCCATCTTCTTGAGAGGGGTTGGACTCTCCATTTCTCTGGCGTTGCCCGCGGGGAGCGGCGGCGAGCTGGTGTGGGCTTGCTCATTGCCCCACAGCTCAGCCGCTGCGTGTTGGGGTTCACTCCGGTGAACGAGAGGGTCGCGTCCCTGCGCCTTCGGGTCGGGGACAGGTCTCTCACTGTTGTGTCGGCCTACGGGCCAAACAGCAGTGCAGAGTACCCGGCCTTCTTGGAGTCCCTGGGAGGGGTACTAGACAGTGCACCAACCGGGGACTCCGTTGTTCTCCTGGGGGACTTCAACGCCCATGTGGGTAACGACAGTGACACTTGGAGGGGCGTGATTGGGAGGAGCGGCCTCCCCGATCTGAACCCGAGCGGTGTTTTGTTATTGGACTTCTGTGCTAGTCACAGCTTGTCCATAACAAACACCATGTTCGAGCACAAGGGTGTCCATTGGTGCACATGGCACCAGGACACTCTAGGTCGGAGGTCGATGATCGACTTTGTTGTCGTGTCATCTGACCTCCGACCGCGTGTCTTGGACGCTCGGGTGAAGAGAGGGGCTGAGTTGTCAACTGATCACCACCTGGTGGTGAGTTGGATCCGCTGGCGGAGGAGGAAGCTGGACAGACCTGGCAGGCCCAAGCGTATTGTGAGGGTCTGCTGGGAACGTCTGGCGGAGCCCTCTGTCAGGGGGGTCTTCAACTCCCACCTCCGGGAGAACTTCTCCCTGATCCCGGGGGAGGTTGGAGACATGGACTCCGAGTGGGCCATGTTCTCCACCTCTATTGTTGATGCGGCTGCTCGTAGCTGTGGTCGTAAGGTCTGTGGTGCTTGTCGCGGCGGCAATCCCCGAACCCGGTGGTGGACACCGGAAGTAAGGGATGACGTCAAGCTGAAGAAGGAGTCCTATCGAGCCTTGTTGGCTCGTGGGACTCCTGAGGCAGCTGATGAGTACCGGCAGGCCAAGCGTGCCGCGGCTCGGGCAGTCACAGAGGCAAAAACTCGGGGTTGGGAGGAGTTCGGGGAGGCCATGGAGGAGGACTATCGGACGGCCTCAAAGAGATTCTGGCAAACCGTCCGACGCCTCAGGAGGGGAAAGCAGTGCTTCACCAACACTGTTTACAGTGTGGGTGGAGAGCTGCTGACCTCGACTGGGGATGTTGTCGGGCGGTGGAAGGAATACTTTGAGGATGTCCTCAATCCCACTGTCACGTCTTCCGAGGAGGAAGCAGAAACTGGGGACCCAGAGGCGGACTCGTCCATCACCCTGGCTGAAGTCACTGAGGTGGTTGGCAAGCTCCTCGGTGGCAAGGCTCCGGGGGTGGATGAGATCCGTCCTGAGTACCTCAAGTCTCTGGATGTTGTGGGACTGTCTTGGCTGACAAGTCTCTGCAACATCGCGTGGCGGTCGGGGACAGTACCTGTGGAATGGCAGACCGGGGTGGTGGTCCCTCTGTATAAAAAGGGGGACCGGAGGGTGTGTTCCAATTACAGGGGAATCACACTCCTCAGCCTTCCCGGTAAGGTCTATTCCAGGGTGCTGGAGAGGAGAATCCGACCGATAGTCGAACCTCGGATTCAGGAGGAGCAGTGTGGTTTTCGTCCTGGTCGTGGAACACTGGACCAGCTCTACACTCTCCATCGGGTCCTCGAGGGCTCATGGGAGTATGCCCAACCAGTCCACATGTGTTTTGTGGATCTGGAGAAGGCATTCGACCGTGTCCCTCGTGGTGTCCTTTGGGGGGTGCTCTGGGAGTATGGGGTCCGGGGCTCTTTGCTAAGGGCTGTCCGGTCCCTGTATGACCGGAGCAGGAGCTGTGTTCGCATTGCCGGCAGTAAGTCAGACCTGTTCCCAGTGCATGTTGGACTCCGCCAGGGCTGCCCTTTGTCACCGGTTCTGTTCATTATATTTATGGACAGAATTTCTAGGCGCAGCCAGGGGCCGGAGGGGGCCTGGTTTGGGAACCACAGGATTTCATCTCTGCTGTTTGCAGATGATGTTGTCCTGATGGCTTCTTCGAGCCAGGACCTGCAGCAGGCACTGGGGCGGTTTGCAGCCGAGTGTGAAGTGGCTGGGATGAGAATCAGCTCCTCCAAATCCGAGGCCATGGTTCTCGACCAGAAAAAGGTGGTTTGCTCTCTCCGGGTGGGTGGTGAGTCTCTGCCCCAAGTGGAGGAGTTCAAGTATCTCGGGGTCTTGTTCACGAGTGAGGGAAGGATGGAGCGTGAGATTGACAGGCGGATCGGTGCAGCGTCTGCAGTGATGCGGTCGCTGTATCGGTCCGTTGTGGTAAAGAAGGAGCTGAGCCGGAAGGCGAAGCTCTCGATTTACCGGTCAATCTACGTTCCTACCCTCACCTATGGTCATGAGCTTTGGGTAATGACCGAAAGGACAAGATCGCGGATACAAGCGGCTGAAATGGGCTTCCTCCGCAGAGTGGCCGGGCGCACCCTTAGGGATAGGGTGAGGAGCTCGGTCACACGGGAGGAACTCGGAGTAGAGCCGCTGCTCCTACACGTTGAGAGGAACCAGCTGAGGTGGCTCGGGCATCTGCTCAGGATGCCTCCTGGACGCCTCCCTAGGGAGGTGTTCTGGGCATGTCCCACCGGGAGGAGGCCCCGGGGAAGACCCAGGACACGCTGGAGGGACTATGTCTCTCGGCTGGCCTGGGAACGCCTTGGGCTCCCACCGGAGGAGCTGGAGGACGTGTCCGGGGTGAGGGAAGTCTGGGAGTCCCTGCTTAGACTGCTGCCCCCGCGACCCGGCCCCGGATAAGCGGAAGAAAATGGATGGATGGATGGTTGGGGTTCTACCCCGCACAAAAAGGGGATTTCATTATTGACAGTATTATGCTTTAGTGTAATATTATGTGCATGTGCAGGTGGGGCCTCCACTACCTCAGATAACTTCATTTCAATAACAGGTCAGAAGTGTTCAAACAAAACCAGTCACGTGTCATTACCTGAAATGTGTACTCCCACCGGAGAATCCAGAGTTTTTCGTGTACCATTCCACTTATTTAAACATCGGGGGACTCAGTTATTTTCTTTGGTAGACCCTAGCTCTTATCACTGGTATGTGATGCCCGGACAAATTGACAATTCATGGGGAAACGTAGCTGCATACTCAGGTAATGACTGGACTCCATGGTCCTCCACAGAACTAGCTAGTAAATGGAAAAACATGTTAACTTTAACCAGGACCGCAACCCATTTAGTAGTAACAATAGATTTCACACAACAAGCAAATGCTTCTGAATGACAGTATTTACATTTTATGTATATGTGCCCGGACCATCCCGTGATTATTACGCTGATGCAATTATATGTCAAGATCCAATCAGAACTAACAAGACTAGTCCCTATACTTCTGTTGGTAGATTAGACCAAAATACTAAATACATTCAAGTTCTGGACCCATCACAATTTACGTCAGCAGAATTTGTTTATTCAGCTACTGGCACTAAATTACAATCTAACATTTGGCTCCAATCCGCACAAAATGTTGCCTTAGGTATAAGAGAAGACTGTGTGGTCTGCCTTAATGCAAGGCCACAGCTGCAGTTGGTCCCGGGTATTTATGAAAACACATCATGTGCATTGGAGCGCTCCTCAAGGCCTCATCATGTAAACAATTAGGCCCTATCTTCCCTATCCTAAAGGCTGAAAATCTAACCAAAAACAAATCTTTTACACTCCCAAAGTGGGTAATTTCACCTGTGTCTCCAGTAGCTGTCCTGAAAATTGTACACTATGTCTGATTTAAATCATGCTCTAGGCCCTAACCCAACATATGTAGATGCTATAGGTGTACCACGTGGTGTTCCAGATGAATATAAACTAGTCGATCAACTTGCTGCAGGGTTTGAAAATCTCCCATTCATTAGTGCTATATTTCCTATCACTCCTAACAAAAATGTAGATCATATAAATTATCTCCATTACAACTTATTGCGTTTAACCAACCTGACCACATCCTTAGGCACAGCTATGGCTGAACAATTAGACGCGGTATCCAAAACTACTTTTCAAAATATAATGGCCCTAGATATGTTATTAGCCGAACGTGGATGGGTATGTTCTTTGTTCAGGGAACAGTGTTGTACATTTATTCCTAATAATACTGCTCCGGATGGCTCCGTAACCAGAACTCTTAAAGGACTCCAAATGTTCTCGGACACGATGCATTCTCACTCAGGTGTTAACAATCCCCTAGATGAGTGGTTCTCCAAAATGTTTGGCTCTTGGAAACAAGTAGCAATGTCAATGGCTACCATATTAGTAATGGTGATTGCATTATTTATCTTTGGTGGTTGTTGTTGTATTCCATTGATTAGATCTTTAATTGAACGTGTCATTCAATGCGCTGTAGGTGGTCAGCTAAAAGGTCAATATACAATGCTTAAACAGGAGGAGGTAAAACCCACATTACCAGTATTGGCCCCACTGTATGAACTTTAAGAAAACATATAAATGGTGATCGATAAAAATAGATCAAAGGGGGGATGAAGGACGTAAACGTCATTGCTCATAATATTAAAGATTAGACTAAAAGGAGGTTTAGGACTTTCACGCAACACTGCACAAACACACTCCATTCTTGCCCTATCGCATAGAAAAGAACATACTGTGACAATAGATAGATTGTGTAGCATGTCCTCCCAGATTAAGCTGTTACAGATAACTCTGCACCAGCGGGGCGCCTGGAGGGTAGAGGAGTGCCAGAAGGAAGAAAAAGATGTCCACACTCAGCTACTGAATATTCATGATTTATGTTTAAATGTGGCGTTCAGGGTCAGGCACTCAGACCAAAATGGGACCGCCCCTGAGATCTCCGTGCACGTACTAGGGACAGCATCATGCCTGACTTGTATTAGATTGGATGTATAGGGACAATAAAACTCGAGTGATTCTACTCTCTTGTCTCCAGTGATTCTTCTGATTGGATAAAAGGAACATGCTTACAATACACTGCCACTTAAGTGATATAAAACTTTGATAAATACTTAGCACAGGTACTATCCAAACCAGGTCAGAGTTAGAAAATATATTAATTTGTCAAATTCACTTTGAACCTGACCTGCACCGATGGGGAGCCCAGGAGTTGTATGTTGGTGGTGGTGTACTTGAGTAAAGTGGTGAACTCTGGGTCGTTGTACTCAAAGCGACTGCCATAGACCAGAGATGAGATGATATTTGACACTGCACAGTTCACCGGTTCTGTTGTGTCAAACGCTTTTCCTAGAATGAAGATTTAAAGAAGGGGCATTACACTTCTCTGGGGTATTCTCTGCAAACACATCACATATTACATATCACAACACAAACCAGGTGCTGGATTAGTCTTTGTTTAGTCCTGTGAGTCCTCATTTAGCCTGGTTTAGACCTATTTGAATCATGTTTTAGTCATGTTTAGAACTGTTTCAGTCCTGTTTAGACCTGTTTTAGGCCAGGTTTAGTCCTGGGTTAGTGCTGGGTTATTGCTGGATCTTTGTTTACTCTTTGTTTAGTCCAGGTTTACTCTCACCTCTGAAGTCGTTGAAGACCTGGCAGAGACACTGGGCTTCCTCTATGATCTTGTCCTCACATACTCTCTTGCCCATCCCAAAGTCTCTGAGGTTTGTCAGAGCAAAGCGCCGCAGCTCCCTCCACTTCTCTCCATTGGACCATAACACTCCTGGAACACAGCCAAAGCCTGATATGAGAAACACTGGAACCTTAGTAAATTGGGCTGTGGACACTGCCTGTGGTCACTGAAAATGTTTCTCTAGGGGGTTAGCCACTGTATGTATAAATGCATATTGCTAACACGCTAGTCGTGTTCCAAATAGGAAGTGAGCATGGGGTGAAGTGTTTTTATCAAGCTCTCATTACAATTAACTTTTATTGACAATTTTTTTTCTGTCTCTCTGTAATTGTTCCTGTCAGACTTGTCATTTTGGTGTTAAAATGATCTTTTAAACCCACTCTACATGATCCTGGGGTTATTTCACTATTTTCTCCCTAAATCAGTTAGTTATAGTTATAAACATTAATAATAAAGACTAATGAGCTGCCTTCTTTCCCCCAAGATCACTCTTTCTCGTGTCAGCAACAGGTTTGATAGACTGTGTTTCTATCAAAGGTCTTTTTATTAAGCAAAGTATCAATGAAGTGCACAATACTTATATTGTATGACTTTTTTTTTTGACTGATAGCGTATCTAAGGTCCTGCCCAGGAAGAGCGAGTATTGTCAAAAACCTTGCTGACTTTTTGATTGCATATCCAGACTTCCAAATATGGGTCTTGGTTGCAGATTAGCTGCTAAAACCTCTTATCTTAATTCAACTCGTCAGTCACCTCAGTCCAATGAAAATCTTCAGGCTGTGTGCTGTACCTTTAAACTGTGTGCTGTGCCTTTAAACTGTAAGTTTTGACATTTGAGTAAATTGAATGTTTATTAGCTCCAGAGGTGATCAAGGCCGGACTGGCCTTACCGGAGTTGGGGACAGGTCTCTCATTGTTGTGTCAACCTACGGGCCAGCAGTGCAGAGTACCTGGCCTTCTGAGAGTCCCTACAAGAGGGGTACTAGACAGTGCACCAACCGGGGACTCCGTTGTTCTACTTGGGGACTTCAACGACCACATGAACAACATGAACGAAAGAAGGCCTTCCTGATCTGAACCCGAGTGGTCATCTGTTATTGGACTTCTGTGCTAGCAACAGTTTGTCCATAATGAACACTGTATTCAAGCATAAGGGTGTTCATCAGTGCACGTGGTACCAGGATACCATAGGTCAGAGGTCAATGATCAACTTTGTTGTTGTGTCATCTGACCACCGGCTGCGTGTCTTGGACACTCGGTTGAAGAGAGGGGCGGAACTGCCAACCCATCTCCATTTGGTGGTGAGTTGGATCCGCTGGTGTAGGAGGAAGCCGGACAGACTTGGCAGGCCCAGGCGTACTGTGAGAGTCTATTAGGAATGTCTGGCAGAACCCTCAAAGGCAAAAACTCAGGTTTGGGAGGAGGTCGAGGAGGCCATGGAGGAGGACTATTAAAGAGAGTCTGTCAACTCGTCCGACACCTCAGGAGGAGAAGCAGTGCTTCACCAATGCCATTTACAATATGGGCAGAGAGCTGCTCACCTTGACTGGGGATCTCGACAGTGGAAGGAATACTTTTACTTTTCAATCCCAACGTCACATCTTCTGAGGAGGAAGCAGAGACTGGGAATCCAGAGGCGGACTCATCCATTACCCTGGCTAAAGGCTCCTCAGTGGCCTCGTGAGTGGACGAGATCCATCCACAGTACCTTAGGTATGGTGTCATTTGGCTATCTTTAAGTTGAGACAGAACTCGAGGGCGCACGTAGAGCGTGGTAACTAAATGTGAGCAGTGAAAATGTGAAAGCGAGTGCGCATATGCCTGATAGAGCCTGGTGTTGGCATCTCCGCGTGCTCTTTACCCAGCGCCCTTACTCTTTCTGCCTGCACTCACGCTCTTTCTCCATGTGCTCACACTGTTTCTCCCTGTGCCCGCTCTCTTTCTGCTTGTGCCCCCTCTTTTTTTTTTTTCTTCAATGGAAACACGTCATCAAAACAAGACTTGAACAGACAATCACAGATTTAGAGAAGTTGAGTCGACTTCGACAGTCATGACAACCAAAATGTAAGTTTATTCTTTGTGTGGTGAGATGTAGGCTATGCTACTGATGTTGGCATGACTTGTAGTAGTAGCAGACCAGGGTGGTGGTCCATCTGTTTAAGAAGGGAGACCGGAGTGTGTGTTCCAACTACAGGGGAATCACACTCCTTAGCCTTCCCGTAAGGTCTATTCCAGGGTATTGGAGAGGAGAATCTGACCGATAGTCGAACCTCCAATTCAAGAGGTGCGATGCGGTTTTCGTCCCAACCAGTCCAAGTGTGTTTTGTGGATCTGGAGAAGGCATTCAACTGTGTCCCTTGTGGTGTCTTTTGGGGCGTGCTCCAGGAGTATGGGGTCCAGGGCCCATTGCTAAGGGCTGTCTGGTCCCTGTATGACCGGAGCAGGGGCTGTGTTCACCTTGCCGGCAGTAAATCAGACCTGTTCCCCGTGCATGTTGGACTCCACCAGGGCTGCCCTTTGTCACGAGTTCTGTTCCATGTATTTATGGACAGAATTTCTAGGCACAGCCACGGGCCAGAGGGGGTCCAATTCGGTGACCACAGGATCTCATCTCTGCTGTTTGCAGATGATGTTGTCCTGATGACTTCATCAATCCAGGACCTGCAGCAGGCACTGAGGTGCTTTGCAGCTGTGTGTGAAGCGGTTGGGATGAGAATCAGCTCCTCCAAATCCGAGTCTATGGTTCTCAACCGGAAAAGGTGGCTTGCCCTCCCTGGGTGGGTGGTGAGTCCTTGCCTCAAGTGAGAGAGTTGAAGTATCTCGGGTCTTGTTCACAAGTGAGGGAAGGACGGAGCGGAGCGTGAGATTGACAGGCAGATTGGTGCAGCGTCCGCAGTGATGCAGTCGCTGTATCAGACTGTTGTGGTAAAGAAGGAGCTGAGTCAAAAGGCACAGTTCTATATTTACCGGTCAATCTATGTTCCTACCCTCAGCTATGGTCATGAGCGCCGAGTAATGATTGAAAGGATAAGCTCACGGACACAAGCGCACAAAATGGGTTTCCTCCTCAGGGTGGCTGGGCACTCTCCTAGGAATAGGGTGAGGAGCTTGGTCACATGGGAGGAGCTTGGAGTAGAGCCGCTGCTCTACTCTGTTCAGGATTCCTCTTGGATGCCTCCCTAGGGATGTGTTCAGGACACATCCCATCTGGAGGAGTCCCCGGGGAAGACCCAGGACACGCTGGAGGGACTATGTCTTTTGGCTGGCTTAGGAACCCCTTGGGGTCCCAAAGAAGGAGCTGGAGGACGTATCTGAGGTGACAGAAATCTAGGAGTCCCTGCTTAGACTGCTGTTCCTGTGACCCGGCTCCGGATAAGCAGAAGAAAATTGATGGATGGATAGCTCCAGAGGTACCAGTGCATTGTTAAACTCCATATTACATAAACCTGGCTTTACCGTAACTGTCCTTGACCATCATGTCTTTAGTGATGGGCAGAACATGTCTGTCTCCAAAGACCTCAGCATGGTTCACCAGAGCCTCCTTCACCGTCTTGTACCCGGCCAAGACCACCACCTTCTGAGGGCCCATCCACACCGTGAATACAGGGCCATACTGTTTAGAAAGCTAAAACAAAAACACAAGAAAACATGCACTTTCAAACGATACTGCTGTAAAATTAGTGTTCAACTTCTTTTGAGGTTGCTGATTGCTGTTTATTTTACTTACAGTACATACTTATTTTATGCATTTATATATTTATATCTAACTATCACTTATAAGTATAAATAAACTGAACATTTTACCATTAAGTTTTATGAAAAAAGCTTTCTGCAGTGTCCCTTGTTCTACTGTTAGCTCTTATTTACTCATTACATTTTAGTTTGTTTAAAAATTTTGTTTAACTTTAACTGTTGCCTTATCAAACTTTAAATTTAACTGTTGTCGTTCAAATATTTAAACTTGGCCTTGGTCAGCTGATGCCTAGCAATGCTGTCAATTTGTTGTTATTAAAGTAAATTTCTTTATTTACGGACACAATAGCAAAATATAAATACCACGATAATGTAGCAGTTATGTCAAAATCCCAGTCTGTCCCTGTGTTTATCCCTCCCCTCTGTGTCAGAGCCTGGAGCTGGGCAGAGATTCTGGCTCCTCCTATGCACACCTGCAACTAATCCATAGTCAAGTTGCACCTGGGGAGGACAAAGGGACCGAGGACCTGACACTCAGCGCCAGATGGTCCGCATATCCTCAATGGTGCTGCTCTGCTTGGCTCAGTCTCGTTTTTGCATTTATGCCTTTTTTCACTCAGTTGGATATCTTTGTTCTCTACCAGATCCCGCTCCCTGAACGTGCACTGTGCTTCCGTCTCCGACCCAGCTCTCCATGACCGGTACAAACCTCTCACCGTCCGTCTCAGTTCACCTCAACCAGTGCAGACCCCCTCGTCTCTGACCCTGCTGCCCACGCCCCGCTCAAAGACTACTGCACATGATCCCGCTTTCAACTGTCTGCTCCATCAAACTTTTTGCATAAATTTATCTGTAAATAAACATTGTTAATCTTTTCACCCAAGTTCTGAATATTTGGTCGCCCTGTCAATCGTTACGACTAAGACCAAACAAGGTTCATTGCAGCAGTTACAAAGAGGCGTTAATTTTTCAGTATAAAGTGAATTGGAGTTGATGGAGCAGGAAGAAAATTATAAAGAAAATTAAATCAAGGCCAGTTATGTCGCCTGAACCGGTGTTACCGAGGCCTCACCCTGGAGCCAGGCCTGGGGTGGGTGCTCGACAGCAAGTGCCTGGTGGCCGGGCCTTTCCCCATGGGGCCCGGCCGGGCTCAGCCCGAAGGAGTGACGTGGGGCCGTCCTCATGTGGACCCACCACCCGCAAGAGGATCCGTAAGGGGCCGGTGCATGAAGAGCTGGGCAGCGGTCAAAGGCAGGGGCCTCAACGACCGGATCTCTGGACTAGATATAGTCGGCTTCGCCTCCACGCACAGTTTGGGCTCTGGAACCCAACTTCTTGAGAGGGGCTGGACTTTCCATTTCTCTGGCGTTGCCCGCGGGGAGAGGCGGCGAGCTGGTGTGGGCTTGCTAATTGCCTCACAGCTCAGCCGCTTCGTGTTGGGGTTCACTCCAGTGAACAAGAGGGTCGCGTCCCTGCGCCTTTGGGTTGGGGACAGGTCTCTCACTGTTGTGTCGGCCTACGGGCCAAACAGCAGTGCAGAGTACCCGGCCTTCTTGGAGTCCCTGGGAGGGGTACTAGACAGTGCACCGACAGTGACACCTGGAGGGGCGTGATTGGGAAGAACGGCCTACCTGATCTGAACCCGAATGGAGTTTTGTTATTGGGCTTCTGTGCTAGTCACAGTTTGTACATAACAAACACCATGTTCGAGCACAAGGGTGTCCATCGGTGCACGTGGCACCAGGACACTCTAGGTTGGAGGTCGATGATCGACTTTGCTGTCGTGTCATCTGACCTCCGATGTCTTGGACACTCGGGTGAAGAGAGGGGCTGAGCTGTCAACCGATCACCACTTGGTGGTGAGTTGGATCCGCTGGGGGAGGAGGAAGCCGGACAGACCTGGCAGACCCAAGAGTATTGTAAGGGTCTGTTGGGAACGCCTGGCAGAGCCCTCTGTCAGAGGGGTCTTCAACTCACACCTCCGGGAGAACTTCTCTCTGATCCCGGGGGAGGTTGGAGACATGGACTCCGAGTGGGCCATGTTCTCCATCTCTATTGTCAATGCGGCCGCTCGTAACTGTGGTCGTAAGGTCTGCGGCGCTTGTCGCGGCGGCAATCCCCGAACCCGGTGGTGGACACTGGAAGTAAGGGATGCTGTCAAGCTGAAGAAGGAGTCCTATCGAGCCTTGTTGGCTCATGGGACTCCTGAGGCAGCCGATGAGTACAGCGTGCCGCGGCTCGTGCGGTCACAGAGGCAAAAACTCGGGGTTGGAAGGAGTTCGGGGAGGCCATGGAGGAGGACTATCGGACGGCCTCAAAGAAATTCTGGCAAACTGTCCGACACCTCAGGAGAGGGAAGCAGTGCTTCACCAACACTGTTTACAGTGCGGGTGGAGAGCTGCTGACCTCGACTGGGGATGTTGTCGGGCGGTGGAAGGAATACTTTAAGGATCTCCTCAATCCCCCCGTCATGTCTTCCGAGGAGGAAGCAGACATTGGGGACCCGGAGGCGGACTCGTCCATCACCCTGGCTGAAGTCACCGAGGTGGTTAGCAAGCTCCTCGGTGGCAAGGCTCCGGGGGTGGACGAGATCCGTCCCGAGTACCTCAAGTCTCTGGATATTGTGGGACTGTCTTGGCTGACACGTCTTTGCAACATCGCGTGGCAGTCGGGGACAATACCACTGGAATGGCAGACCGGTGTGGTGGTCCCTCTGTACAAGAAGGGGGACCGGAGGGTGTGTTCCAATTACAGGGGAATCACACTCCTCAGCCTTCCTGGTAAGGTCTATTACAGGGTACTGGAGAGGAGAATCCGACCGATAGTCGAACCTCGGATTCAGGAGGAGCAGTGTGGTTTTCGTCCTGGTCGTGGAACACTGGACCAGCTCTATACTCTCCATCAGGTCCTCGAGGGTTAATGGGAGTATGCCCAACCAGTCCACATGTGTTTTGTGGATCTGGAGAAGGCATTCAACCATGTCCCTCGTGGTGTCCTTTGGGGGGTGCTCCGGGAGTATGGGGTCCGGGGCCCTTTGCTAAGGGCTGTCCGGTCCCTGTATGACCGGAGCAGGAGCTGTGTTCGCATTGCTGGCAGTAAGTCAGACCTGTTCCCGGTGCATGTTGAACTCCGCCAGGGCTGCCCTTTGTCACTGGTTCTGTTCATTATATTTATGGACAGAATTTCTAGGCGCAGCCAGGGGCCAGAGGGGATCTGGTTCGGGAACCACAGGATTTCATCTCTGCTATTTGTGTATGATGTTGTCCTGATGGCTTCATCGAGCCAGGACCTGCAGCAGGCACTGGGGCGGTTTGCAGCTGAGTGTGAAGTGGCTGGGATGAGAATCAGCTCCTCCAAATCCGAGACCATGGTTCTCGACCGGAAAAAGGTGGTTTGCCCCCTCCGGGTGGGTGGTGAGTCTCTGCCCCAAGTGGAGGAGTTCAAGTATCTCGGGGTCTTGTTCACGAGTGAGGGAAGGATGGAGCGTGAGATTGACAGGCGGATCGGTGCAGCGTCTGCAGTGATGCGGTCGCTGTATCGGTCCGCCTTCCGGCTCAGCTCTCGATTTACCGGTCAATCTACGTTCCTACCCTCACCTATGGTCATGAGCTCTGGGTAATGACCGAAAGGACAAGATCGCGGATACAAGCGGCCGAAATGGGCTTCCTCCACAGAGTGGCTGGGCGCACCCTTAGGGTAGGGTGAGGAGCTCAGTCACACGGGAGGAGCTCGGAGTAGAGCCGCTGCTCCTACACGTTGAGAGGAACCAGTTGAGGTGGCTCGGGCATCTGCTCAGGATGCCTCCTGGATGCCTCCCAAGGGAGGTGTTCTGGGCATGTCCCACCGGGAGGAGGCCCCGGGGAAGACCCAGGACACACTGGAGAGACTATGTCTCTCAGCTGGCCTGGGATCGCCTTGGGATCCCACTGGAGGAGCTGGAGGATGTGTCTGGGGTGAGGGAAGTCCGAGAGTCCCTGCTTAGACTGCTGCCCCCGCGACCCGGCCCCGGATAAGCGAAAGAAAATGGATGGATGGATGGATGGATGGATGGAGCAGGAAGTATGAGCATGAGCATTTCCTGTTTGGAATGCAGTGGCTAGCATTATAGTTATGTTCATGTATATACACAAGCTATGAGTATGAATGGGCACAGAGCTGCTGTTTGGCACATTTGTCTGACAAGGAAATTTGAATCTTAATATCAGCAACACGTTTCCTCTTGCCTCTGTCTGCAAAGCTGAGTCTGGGTCTCTCTGCGCAGGTGAGGCTGGGTCTGTCTGCGCAGGTGAGCCTGGGTCTCTCTGCGCAAGTGAGGTTGGATCTGTCTGCGCAGGTGAGGCTGGGTCTGTCTGCGCAGGTGAGGCTGGGTCTGTCTGCGCAGGTGAGCCTGTGGTTGTCTGTGCAGGTGAGCTTGGATCTATCTGCGCACGTGAGCCTGGGTCTGTCTGGGCAGGTGTACCTGGGTCTGTCTGCGCAGGTGAGCCTGTGTGTGTCATTCAAAAAGCATTTGGTTTGCTCTGCTGTCACAGCATGCATAGTCCTCATGGTGTGTTTCCATTTTCTTTTGTAAGAACATAAGAGTACTATAGAGTTCAACTAGAAAAAAGTAAAACCGACATAAGAGGGACATGGACAATTTTAAACAGCATTATAAAAAAGGAATCCAGACAAAATGGTTATCCTCAGTTTTTCATTGAAAAGGACAAAACGGAATATGATATGAAGGTGGCTGCCCACAAATTCAATACTTTTTTGTTAATATAGGAAAAGAGCTCGCAGAAAAAAAATTGATCCTACGGATAGTAATGAGCATAATCTTATAAAAAGAAATTCACAGTCTATGTTTTTAAAACCAGTAGATGAAATTGAGCTTAGTGCTGTAGTTAAAAGTTGTAAAAATAAGACATCAACTGATTATCAAGGCTTGAATATGACTCTAATAAAAACTGTAATTAATGAAATTGCAAAGCCACTAACCTATATATGCAATTTGTCCTTTCAAACTGGCACCTTCCCTAAACAAATGAAAATGGCAAAGGTAATTCCTATTTATAAAACCGGCAACAAGCATCACTTCACAAATTACAGACCTGTTTCAATACTACCTCAATTTGCAAAAATTTTAGAAAAACTTTTTAATAATCGTCTGGAATCATTCATAGAAAAGCACAAATTGCTTTCTGATTGTCAATATGGGTTTAGAGCCAACAGATCAACTTCATTAGCATTAATCGATACAATTGAGGAAATAACTAATTCATTAGATAAGAAAAAATTTGCAGTTGGATTATTCATTGATCTAAAAAAAGCCTTTGACACCCTCAACCATCAAATTCTAATTCAAAAACTAGAGTTATACGGAATCAGGGGAGTTGCCTCAAAATGGGTAGAAAACTATTTATCAAACAGGCAACAGTTTGTGAAGCTGAATGAGAGTTGCTCACCGTATCTTGATGTTACCTGTGGTGTACCCACAGGGGTCAGTATTGGGTCCGAAATTTTTCATTCTGTATATCAATGACATTTGTTCTGTTTCTAAGATGTTGAAGTTGGTTCTATTTGCTGATGATACTAATATTTTTTGTTCGGATGGTAATTTGAACAAACTAATGGGAACAATAAGTTCAGAAATGGAAAAGTTACAAGTGTGGTTTAAAAGAAACAAGTTAACATTAAATTTACACAAAACAACTATAATGTTTTTTGGAAATAGGAAGATAGATAATGAAGTAAAGGTGTCAGTGGAAGGAACTATTTTAGAGAGAGTACAGCAGAGTAAATTTTTGGGGGTAATAATAGATGATAAATTAAACTGGAAGGAACATATTAAATACATTAAAACAAAAGTAGCTAGAAGTATAGCAGTATTATCACGAGCGCGGGAAGTATTAGAGTTAAAATCTCTCCAACATTTATTTTTTATTTACAATTTATACTTTTCTTTGATATTACCGTATTTAACTTATTGTGTAGAGGTGTGGGGGAACAATTACAAAACAAATATACAACCCTTAGTTATTCTTCAAAAACGAGCAGTTAGAATTGTGCACAAAGTGGGATTTAGGGAGCACACAAATGATTTATTTTCACAGTCTAGATTACTAAAATTTGAGGACTTGGTGAAATACCAAACCATGCTTATTATGTTCAAAGCAAGAAATTATCAATTGCCTCCAAACATTCAAAATTTATTTAGTGAGCGAGAAGGGAATTATAATCTTAGAGGAACGGCAAAATTTAGACACGCTAAAGTGCACACTACAAGGAAGAGCTTTTGTGTCTCAGTCTGTGGGGTCAGATTATGGAATGGGCTGAGTGAAGATTTAAGGCAATGTTCAAATATTAGGCAATTTAAAAAACTGTATAAATGTCATATTCTGTCCAGATATACCAAAAGAAAATCCTAATTAATGGTAGCAGTGGTGATATGTATACTTTTTTGTTGATAGAATGGTTCAGTGATGATGTACAGGAAAGATTATGGTGATTTTTGTGATAATAACATGAACAAGGAGAATAAGAATAACAAGAATAATGAATATAATAATAATTAAAACTGCAAGCAGTGATAAAGGCCCTCGCCACCCCTTGCGACCGCGGGGTACACGCCACCGCGGAGATCCCGCCTTTCGTTCCCGCTTACATCGCCCCTCCCCCCAAAATCAGCGTCTCAGTAATACTACTCCATTCATTCCAATGAGACCATTTATGACATTGTCACGCCTGAACGGTTGGAAATAGGGGTTTGTCTTCATTGGCTTTTTTGTTCAGTATGATGAGAGGAATATGTGTACCAAATTTCAATGGTCTATGACAAAGTAATTATTTTTCATCCCAGTTAACCAAAGCCTATGTATTTCAATGAGAAATGTCAGACGTTGCCATGGCAACACCTTTGAAAATAGAGATATGGTTTCTTTGACTTTTTTGTTCAGTATAGCAATAGCAAAGTCCATGGCAAATTTCAAATGTTTGTGACAAAGTAATTTTTTTACGTGCCATTTAAAATTTCAAGGGGGCGCTGTGGAGCTATGTAATATTTGACATGTGAATTGCATATCTATGCACTCAGATGAATATTTTGAACAAAACGTATATTAATGCCGGGAATTAGGACACTGCATGTTTGAGTTACGGGCCATTTAAAACTTCAAAAAACATACTTTTTCTTTGCAGGCTGGCCACACCCATATTTTATAATTTAGGAAATTCCAAAAGAGTTCCCTATAATACCACATGGGTTTAGTTTATTTTTACCAATTTGTAAGTTTCTTGAATAAAAATCCAATGCACCAAAAATACAAATGTGAGAGGTAAAATTTTGGAAAAATGGGGTTCCGCCCACAATGGCCGACTTCCTGTAGGGTTTAGGGTGGGGCCATAATATAATTTTTTACTTGTCTTGACATGTTCTATGTTTGTACCAAATTTCATTTGTCTACGATGAAAAAGGTCTCTCATTGCCGCAATGTATTTCAAATTTTGAGGTGGCGCTATTGAGTCATTTTGTTACGTTAATTTTTTTGCGACATGAAAATACAAAATTTTTTGCTAATCTTGAATTGTAGGCCATAGTTTGATGAGTGTAGAGCATCTATTTAGTCTACAACAAAGTCCAGTACTCTGAACCCCATTCATTTCAATGACACATTTATTATGTTACCACGGTAACATAGTTGAAAATAGAGGTATGTTGTCATTGGCTTTTTTGTTCAGTTTGCCAAGCCAAATGTTCATGTTGAATTTCAAATGTTTACGTCAAAGTAATTTTTTTGGTACAATTCAAAATTTCAAGGGGGCGCTGTGGAGCAATATCATGTCTGACCGATGTAAATTGTATATGTATGTGTTCAGATCCACATTTTGAAAAAAAAAAGTATATTAATGCCAGGAAATAGGACACTGCATGTGTGAGTTATGTGTAATTTAATACTTCAAAATTTTGCTTTTTTATTTGCAGGCTGGCCACACCCACATTTTATGATGTAGAAAAATCCAAGACAGTTCCCTATAATCCCACATGGGTCTAGTTCATCTTGACCAATGTGCAAGTTTTTTGAATGAAAATCTAAGGCGCAAAAAATCCAAATGTGAGAGGTAAAATTTTTGAAAAATGGGGTTCTGCCCACAATGGCCGACTTCCTGTAGGGTTTAGGGTGGGGTCATAATATAATTTTTTACTTGTCTTGACATGTTCTATGTTTGTACCAAATTTCATTTGTCTACGATGAAAAAGGTCTCTCATTGCCGTAATGTATTTCAAATTTTGAGGTGGCGCTATTGAGTCATTTTGATATGTTAATTTTTTTGAACATCAAAATACAAAATTTTTTGCAAATCTTGAATTTTAGGCCATAGTTTGATGAGTGTAGAGCATCTATTTAGTATAAAACAAAGTCCAGTACTCTGAACCCTATTCATTTCAATGACACATTTATTATGTTACCACGGTAACATATTTGCCGATAGAGGTATGTTCTCATTGGCTTTTTTGTTCAGTGTGCCAACCCAAATGTCCATGTCGAATTTCAAATGTTTAAGTCAAAGTAATTTTTTTGGCCCAATTCAAAAGTTCAAGGGGGCGCTGTGGAGCAAAAAAAAATCTGACATATGCAAATTGTATATCATTTGGTGCCGATGAAGATTTTAAACAAAATGTATATTAATGCCGGGAAATAGGACACTGCATGTGTGAGTTATGCACACTTTAACACTTTCTCACATTGTGCCCCATCATAAATAAGGCCCCTGTGATTTTTTTCACACGTCCACGACAAATCGATTGTCTTCTAAGAATTTTTGAAAATGAAATCTGAAGAGGGCGCTAGAGAGCCATTTTGTGAGAGAGTGCCTTGATTTGCATATCATTGCGTTCAGCTCACAAATGTGCATAAACGCTGTATTAGCGTTTTCCCAACAAAAAATGTGTGAAAGAGAAATATTTTTTGGAAATATTCCAAAAATTGAGATTTTGTTGAAAATTCACCCTGACCACACCCAAAGTCATAATCAAAATGTAACTGATAATCTTTAATCACACATGGGTTTAGTGGGATTTGACCAAATTTGACGTGTTTCTAATGAAAACTGTGCGAGAAAATGTCCTGAATGCGAGGGTGTGCACTTTTGTCGTTCACGGGTTTGATCCAATATGGCCGACTTCCTGTACATTTTAGGGCGGGGCCATAATATCATTTTTGTCATGTCCCGACATGTACTATTTTTTTATGTGAGTTTCGGATTTTTACGTTGACTTTTTTCCGAGTCGGGCTCCCATTGGCCCCATGAAAATCAAAGTTTGAGGTGGCGCTACCGAGTCGTCTTTCGTTATTTTTTCTCGGGGTCTTTTGTGACAATTAGAGCTCGTCGAGTTCTAATTTTTGACACCACTCACTGCCATGTCGGGGCGTGTTTACTACTTGATTTTTGCCATTTTCCACGCTCCGGACGCGGTTTTAATGAGTCCCTCGCCGGGACCGAGTCCCAGGCTCGGGCCTAATAATAATAATAATGGAATTTTTTTTTCCACCCATTATTTTTCTCCTAAACCATAACAGCTACAGTCATGTGACTTTCTCACATTGTGCCCCATCATAAATAAGGCCCCTGTGATTTTTTTCACACGTCCACGACAAATCGATTGTCTTCTACGAATTTTTGAAAATGAAATCTGAAGAGGGCGCTAGAGAGCCATTTTGTGAGAGAGTGCCTTGATTTGCATATCATTGCGTTCAGCTCACAAATGTGCATAAACGCTGTATTAGCGTTTTCCCAACAAAAAATGTGTGAAAGAGAAATATTTTTTTGAAATATTCCAAAAATTGCGATTTTGTTGAAAATTCACCCTGACCACACCCAAAGTCATAATCAAAATGTAACTGATAATCTTTAATCACACATGGGTTTAGAGGGATTTGACCAAATTTGACGTGTTTGTGATGAAAACTGTGCGAGAAAATGTCCTGAATGTGAGGGTGTGCACTTTTGTCATTCCCGGGTTTGATCCAATATGGCCGACGTCCTGTACATTTTAGGGCGGGGCCATAGTATCATTTTTGTCATGTCCCGACATGTTCTATTTTTTTATGTGAGTTTCGGATTTTTACGTCGACTTTTTTCCGAGTCGGGCTCCCATTGGCCCCATGAAAATTAAAGTTTGAGGTGGCGCTACCGAGTCGTCTTTCGTTATTTTTTCTCGGGGTCTTTTGTGACAATTAGAGCTTGTTGAGTTCTAATTTTTGACACCACTCACTGCCATGTCGGGGCGTGTTTACTACTTGATTTTTGCCATTTTCCACGCTCCGGACGCGGTTTTAATGAGTCCCTCGCCGGGACGGAGTCCCAGGCTCGGGCCTAATAATAATAAGAAGAAGAAGAAGAAGAAGAAGAAGAAGAAGAATAAGAAGAAGAAAAAGGAAAAGTAGTTAATACTAAGAAGTAAAGTAAAAGGAAGCTGGATGAAATTTTTGTTCAAAGTTTGAATCAGAAGAACGGGGTGGGATTAAATAAGTGTACACTTCTTCCCACATCCCTTTTGAGAATGTTCAATGTTTTTGTGGAAGGTAATTTATTTTATTTTATGGACTGTAATGACATGTACTACATGATTTATGAACATACTCAAATAAAATTCAAATTCAAATTCAAAATTCAAATTCAAATTCAAATTCAAACATAGATGTTTGCGAGCATCTGATACTCGTGCTGTAAACACAAGTCAATACCATGGGTGGATTTTTCACACACAAGTGGAGGCAAGTGTCTTATCCAAGGGAACAACAACACTTTGCACTACAGCCACTTAATTAAGCAGCAGACTCACCTTTGCCTTTAATACGCAAACAAGTACACAAACTTTAGCGTAGTGCAAATATTGTGGTGAATAAGTAACCTGATCTGATTTTTAGAGTTTGGTCTCACATTTCAAATGTCAAACCAACCCAATATTAATCTAGGTCGGTTCATTTGCCTTGCCTATAGTTTAAACTGAGTTGGGGGACTGCTCAGATTTATATGATGACCATCAAAATGGAAATGTTTGTTTGAGATGTTTGTTTATGGTTAATGTCTCTGTACTCACTGGGCCTATCCATATGGAAGTTAGCACTAAACACAATTCAAATGACCTGTTGTTCACACAAGAAACTACTTAAGTGACTGTCAAATCCATATTTGAATGGCCCAAATTACCAAATCACAGTTTCCTCATCACAAACAGACCTGGAGTTGTGTTTTGTTTCATTCACACACATTTAACACATAAACCCTTCATATTTAGACTGAGTTCTTGTTTCAAACAGAAAACATTCTGTTCCACCTTTTGATGTCAGGTGGTAATACGTGATATTGTAACATGGCTTAAACCGTCTTAGAGTAAATTTTGCATAAAATGAATGATTGTAAGTTGGTACAAAGTGTCTCTCCTGGCAAAGATAATGTAATAAACTAAACTAAATGAATTCATTATTCTATAGTAATTGTTATAGTCTGAAAACTGCAGAAATTATTCATAATTTCTTCTAGTAGTTTGTCATATTTAAAGATCCTGTATCACACAAAATGGACTCTTTTGAGCTTTAAGCCGTGTTCTAATGCTGTTCCCTCCTTTCAAAATGCTCTGTTCCACCTTGTGATGTCATGAAGTGGTAGTTTTCAAATTAACAACTACCTTTTACTTTTAGTTCCGTAGAGATTGGCAATTACCGGACTGAAATTATCTAAATCATTCTAGTATGTAATTTAAAAACACAGTGGAGCACTTCCTGTATGATCACAGGACATTACAAGGCGGAGCAAGGTGTTAATAATATACATATATATATATTTATATATATATATATATATATATATATATATATATATATATATATATATATATATATATATATATATATATATATATATTAAAAACGCAGTGGAGCACTTCCTGTATGATCACAGGACATTATTATTATTATTATTATATTAAGTTCACCTGTGTTAGGGTCTCGTAGGGCTTCTTCAGGTCAATCTGCAGCAGGTTCCCCAGGATTGGAATCGGTTTGGGTCCTGGGGGTCCCTGGTCCGAATCCAGGTTATTGTAGACCAGGTAGACCAGGAGCAAGACCAGGACTAACCCCAGAACTGAACCAGGACTGGAGACGAGCACTTCAGGCAACCCCATTGGACCAGTTGCTGTGGTTTAATACAGACCTATGGTGACTCAGGCATTTAACAGAGAAGGGAGGAGCTTAGCTTTAGAGGTTGTTCCAGGTCAGAGGAAGAGACAATGTAATAACTTACAAAAGTCTACGCAGCAACAATATTCAACTGAGTTTACTGAAGTCTAAACCAGGTCTAAACCAAAATTTAACTAGGACTAAACCATTACTAAATCAAAACTAACCCAGGATTAAACTAGGTCTAAACCAAGACTAAAGCAGAATTAAGATGGGACTAAACCAGGACTAAAGCAGTAAACAAGATTATATATATATATATATATATATATATATATATATATATATATATATATATATATATATATATATATATATATATATATATATATATATATATAAATAAATGTGTGTGTGTGTGTGTGTGTGTTTGTTAAGTTAAATATCCCTTTTTCTGACTTGAGCAATATATAGTACAGTGTAATACATTGTAGACAGGTGAGTCTGGGTCTGTCTGCGCAAGTGAGTCTGGGTCTGTCTGCGCAGGTAAATCTGGGTCTGTCTGCGCAGGTGAGTCTGGGTCTGTCTGCACAATTGAGTCTGGGTCTGTCTGCACAGGTGAGTCTGGGTCTGTCTGCGCAGATGTGCCTGTGCAAAAAAAAAAAAAAAAAGCTTTTTCTCTGCTGTCACAGCATGCATGGACCATATGGTGTGTTTCCATTTTCTTTTGGTGGGACATAGATGTTTGTGAGCATCTGATACTCGTGCTGTAAACACAAGTCACTATCATGGGTGGATTTCTCACACACAAGTGGAGGCAAGTGTCTTGTCCAAGGAAAACAACAGTTTGCACTACAGCTACTTTCACCCCACTTAAGCAGCGGGCCTTTAATATACAAACAAGTGTTGATGTTTGAATGTAACAAAGATTGTGTTGTATAAGGGATTTGATCTGATCTTTAGAGTTTGCTCTCACATTTCACACATTTTGATGGATTTACAAATACAGTCTGTGATTATTTTTTAATGAATTGTATCAGTTTTATCAAATCAACCCAGCCTTAATCTAGGTTGGTTCATTTGCCTTGCCTGTTCCACCTTGTGATTTCATGAAGCAATAACTTTCATTTTAACAGCTCCTTTTACAAAGCATTCAGTAGAGATTGGGAATTCCAGGCCTGAAATTTTCCAAAAGATTGTAGTGAAATTGAATGGAATTTAAAGAAACTTCATACTCAACGAACCCAGAATTAAACCAGGCCTAAGTCAGAATTAAACCAGGTCTAAATCAAGTCTACTTGGTTAATATATTGTACAGAGTAACAGTACTCTTACTCGAGTACAAGTTGTGTTCCTCTTCCCTCTGTGAGTGAGTCTAAAGTGACTGGAGCTTTATTTAACAATATGAAATTATTTGAACATTTGTGTTTCTGGCTCCTTCAGATATGATTTAGTTTGTCCGATTCTTTGTCTTTCCTTTGAAAATACCAGATTTTGCTTCTTTTTTTTTTTTTTTTCTACAGTCACTTCAAATGATAACTCAGATGTTACCCAAGAACTTTTTGAGTCCCCACATACTATTTTACTGTAGTAATTCTGGCTCTGGTTTAGTGCAGTCTCGTGTGGACAGAGTGTTTCTGTTGGTTAAAGTTGAGCAAAAGTTAATGTTCACACACACAGTGTCCCTGACCAACTGGTGCTGAGGAAACACAGAGTAATACTGTGAAATGAGCTGCCATGAGCATGTACAAGTGTCTGTACAAGCTCAAGTAATAGTATCAGTAGTAATATCAGTAGTGACAGTAGTAATAGTAGTAGCAGTATTTTTTGTACCAGTAAACAGAAGTGAAAATTGTACTGTAATTTCTCTCCACTTGGACTGGTGCCCGATCCTTTGTGATAAAAGAGTTTAAGAATGACCTTAAGTCCACATCACACAGATGACAAGATAAAAATGTAAAAGGTTTAAAAACTGCTGGAAGAGAATCCATTGAAAAATATGTGTGCAAAACAGTTTGTGTGCAACTGAAGTGTAATATTTTGATTTATCTGTGACATAATTTGTCATATTCATATTTTTTATTTGTCTGTGACTTTGGTAGTTAACTAAGTGTAGTTAAAATACTGTAATTCCTGTGTAATTCCGGAGTTGTCCAGGTCTGATCCATAACAAAAGAAAAACATAAAATCGGTCAACTGGACCAGTCGTTGTAAGAGTGAAGATGTTTGGCTGCTCATCCAAGCCACTTCTTCAGTTCTGGTCAGATTACTGGTGGACACTGCCTTATATCTGTCTGAAGTGAGGAGCTAACTATACTGGAACTCAAAACAGCTATTGCTTACACATTCTGTTTGCCTAGGTCTATTAAGTTACCCAAAGTGTGCACCGTTGTCGTGATCCCTGTTTGCTGTCCTCCCGTGCTGTGTTCCCCCCTCCCTCACCTGCCTGTCTCCGGAGCTGGGCGGAGTCCTGCTCCTCCTGCGCGCGACCAGACACTCGGCGCCGGAACATCCGCGTGTCACACACCTCCGCCCGAGACCCAGCTCCGGACCTCCCTGCACCTGCACTTCTACCTTGGTATGGTCTCACGTAACCCACGCCTTGCATGTATGTCTTCTCCTGCTCACGGATCCGCACCCAAGCTCCCCAGCTTCTCTGCATCTAAGAACTGAATCTGTCTATGAACTGCGCTGTGAAGCACCCTCGTTCCCCGGTCTTGTGGATTATTGAACTGTTATTATTGTGCACCCACGTTTTGTGAATAAAGACATTGTTTAACCCTTCGAGAGTTGCGCACTTTTGGTCCCTCCGTCTTGCTGGTTACGACAGAACGTTCTGGCCAGAAATGGACCAAGCGGACTCTAGACCGGAAGCTACTCACCATGGCGACATGCTTGGGCAGCACGAGCGGACCATTCGGACCCTGTTGGAGCATAATCAGTCTCTGGCGCAGCAGGTGTCGCAGCTCGGCAATCAGGTTACTATGCTGCTTGCGCACCTGCCTCCTACTGCTGTCGCCACTGGACCCGCTACACCGCCCCATCCTCTGGAATCTAGGAGCACCGATGCGGACCCGTATGCGGGGCAGCCGGACCTCTGCCGAGGCTTCCTGTTCCAGTGCCTCTTCGTGTTCCAACAGCGCCCAGCCCGTTTCCCCACCGACGCAGCCAGGATACGCTACGTCTGTGGGTTGCTCAGGGGTAGGGCGCTCCAATGGGCGGAGGCTAGGTTCACCAATTCTGCTTTTGACAGCACGGACTTTGAGACTTTTTAAAATGAATTCAAGTTGGTTTTCAGTCATCCCCACTATCGAGCTGACGGCACCTCCTGCATGCTAGGCATAACTCAGGGTTCCAGGTCAGTGGCGAGTTTACTATTGAATTTTGGACACTAGCGGCCGAAGTGGATTGGTCAGATAGCACGCTTAAGGCTGTATTCTCCAGGGGACTAAATGACATTTTAAAAGATGAGTTAGCCTCACGGGACGAGCCCCCTGACCTCAGGGCTTTGATTACGCTGGCCAATTGGCTACGGGAGCGTCGGCGGCAGGCTCGTCACTCCCCTGTTCGGACCGCGGTCCGCCCCCCGTCACCGGCTGTGGAGGAGCCTATGCAAATCGGGAGTGCGCACCTCACAGCCGAGGAGCGTATGCAACACCGCGCAGCAGGGGAGTGCTTCTACTGTGGAGTGAGGGGGCATTTTATTGCCTCCTGTCCAGCCCGGCCAAAAGGAAGGGCCCACCAGTAGCCCTGGGAGTACTGGTGGGCCAGTCGCAGATCCCAGCTCACTGTTACAAACTTCAGCTCCCGGCCACTCTCTGTCTCCGCTCGAAGACCTTGTCTGTCCAGGCCCTTGTGGATTCCGGGGCTGAAGAAGACTTTATTGACCAGCAGTTGGCAGAGCAGTGGGGAATCCGCCTGGAGCCCTTGGATCGTCCCCTCACCGCTTGTGCCCTCAATGGACTGCTTTTAGCCCATGTCACCCACGTGACGGAACCGGTTACCTTGCTCCTGTCCGGGAATCACCGCAAGGACAGAAAATTCTATGTCGTCGCCAACCCTTCCTCGCCACTGGTTCTGGGCTATCCCTGGCTTAGGTCCCACAACCCGGTTATTGACTGGGCCCGGGGAGAGGTAGCTGGGTGGAGTTCTGCTTGTCATGTGGGGTGTCTGCGGTCAGCCTTGCCTCCTACGCTTCCCCGCCTAGGGACTTGGTCCCGAAGGCACCTGACCTATCCATGGTTCCGGAGGAGTACCACGACCTCCGCGACGTTTTTAGTAAGGACCGGGCCCTTTCCCTGCCTCCGCATCATCCTTATGACTGTGCCATCAACCTCCTGCCTGGGGCTCCCTTACCCACGAGCCGCCTCTACAATCTGTCTCAGCCCGAGAGAGAGAGACTATGGAGCGGTATATCCGGGATTCATTGGCTGCAGGTATTATTATTATTCATTGGCTGCTTCTTCAGTTCTGGTCAGAATCAGAAGAAGCGGCTGGACACTGCCTTATATCTGTCTGAAGGGAGGACCTCACTATACTAAAACTAAAAACACCTATTGTTTACAGTTTCTATCTGTAGGCTGTACACTGTGCTGTGCACTGTGTACACTGCGCACTAAACAGCCACTCTATAAGAAAATGTGCCAACACAGTTGTGAGAGCTCCTCTGGACCCCAATCTGCTGTACATCTCAATGTCAAAGACACTAAACACTCCTCTGAAGATGGTGAGTTACAGATCTTAGCCAGAGAAAAGAAATAGTTTGAGACGGGAGTTTAAGAAGCTATTTTTCTTAGGAAAGACAATCCTTCTCTGAACATGAGAAGGATTCCCCCATCTATAACTCCATTCTCAGACCTAAAGCAAAACAAAGAACAGTAGGTCTAGCCAGGATACTAATAGGTGTAATATCACTCATTAGGGGCTTGAATGACTATGCTAAGTAGGACTCAGGCACAGTGCACACTTAGAGTAAGACAATAGACCTAGCCTACAAACAGAAACTATAAACAAAAGGTCTGTTAGTTTCAGTGTAGCTTCTCCTTTCACATAGATATAGGCAGTGTCAAGCAGTAATCTGACCAAAATGTTTTGTCCACTTGACAAAATTACATTTTTTTGTTTGCTCTGTCATTAAGCACAAAGAGAGCCATTCAATTATCATTGTGACATAGACAACGCAAGTTTATTTATGTAGCACAATTTGTATATAAAGTAATTCAAAGTGATTTACAGAATAAGAAAGACATGAAAATCACAATACAACAAATTGAAACATAACTAATCATAAATGATCATCATAAAATGAACATTAAAAGAGAGTCATGCAGATTAAAAGCAGTTCAATCATATGTACAGCTAAACAGTTTTGAGGCTGGATTTAAATATGGTCAACGTAGAAGCCCATGTTTAGTCCTGACTCTGGGCACCAGCAGGAGGCCAGTCCACAGAGTGTGAAATGGTTCATAAGGCACTAACACATAAGAGATGTACTTTAGTGCTAGGCCATGGAGACACTTGTTCAAAAGCAGAGCTGAAGCATTTTGGATGTACTGCAGTTGAGTTTAGGCTCATTTGGAGAGGCCAGTGAGCAGGTAGTTACGAAAGTCTAACAAAGACAAATGCATGGATACGTCTCTCCAAGTCTGGTTTTGACAGTATACCTTTGACTTTGCAATGATTTTTAGATGCTAAAAAGCTGCAGATGTTATTGATTTGATGTGGCTGTTAAAGTTCGAGTCCATTATTACCCCTAGATTTCTAGCCTGATTTGAAAGTTTTAGAAAGAGACCGGAGGTGACTGCTGACACTTTCTCTATGTTTCTGTGGACCAAAGATGATGATTTCAGTCTTGCCTGAGTTTAACTGGAGAAATTAGTTTTGCATCCACACGCTGATCTGTTGGATGCAGTGGCAGAGTGAATCCACTGGTTCATATTCACCTGCTGCCAGTGAGACATAAATCTGACTGTTATCTGCAGACTTGTGGTAGGACACATTATTGCTGTGTATTAACTGGTCTAATGGCAGCATGTAGAGATTGAACAACAGGGGTCCCAGGATTGACCCCTGGGGCCCTCCACAGGTCAGGGACATTTTATCTGAGACACATTGTCCAATTTCAATAAAGTACTTTCCGTCATGTAGATAGGACTTAAACCAGTGTAGTCTCTGGTATGGCCAGAGATGCCCTCTCAGTCCTCTAGTCCCAATGATCCCATGATCCACAGTGTCAAAGGCAGCACTCAGAGCTAACAGGATCAAGACTGAGACTTTGCCTGCATCATTGTTCAGGCGGATGCCATTTGTCACCTCGATAAAAGTAGTGCCTGCATCATTGTTCAGGCGGATGCCATTTGTCACCTCGATAAAAGTAGTCTCAGTTCTGTGGTGGGGTCCAAAACCTGACAGGAAATATTATTAGGCCCAAACCTGGGACAACATCTTGGGGAGGGACTAATTAAGACCGGGTCCATACCCCGGAAAATGGCAAACATCAAGTAGTAAACATGACTCAACATGCCAGTGACAAGCATAAAAAATTAGAACTCGATGAGCTCCAACTGTCACCAAAGACTCTGAGAAAATGTAATGGAAGATAACTTGGTAGCGCCTCCTCAAACTTTGATTTGCATGGGATCAATGGGAGCCCGACCCCGAAAAAAATCAACATAAAAATCTCAAACTCACACCAAGAATAGAAGATGTCAGGACATGACAAAAATGATATTATGGCCCCGCCCTAAACCATACAGTAAGGTCGGCCATATTGGCTCAAGCCCAGGAATGACAAAAGCGCACACCTTCGCATTTAGGACATCTCCTCACACAGTTGTCATTGCAAACGCTTCAAATTTAGCCATAACCCACTAAACCCATGTGCAATTAAAGATTATCAATTACATTTTGAATATGACTTTGGGTGTGGTCATGGTGAATTTTCAACAAAATCGCAATTTAAAAAAAATAAAAAATAAATCTCTTTCACACATTTTTGTTTGGAAAAAGCCAATATAGCGTTTTATGCAAATTTGTGAGCTGAATGCAATGATATGAATTTAAAGGTGGTGTCTAACAAAATGCCTATCTAGCACCATCTTCAAATTTTATTGTCAAAATTTCATTGAAGACAATTTGTCCTGTGGACTTGGGAAAAAAAAAAAAAAAAAAAAAAAAATATATATATATATATATATATATATATATATATATATATATATATATATATATATATATATTTGTTATGGACTTGAAATAAAAAAAAATCACAGGGGCCTTATTTGTGATGGGCCACAATGTGAGAAAGTGACAGACTGTAGCATTTATGGTAGAAAAAAAAATGTAAATAACCTATGGTAGATATTGATCATATTTTTACATAAGTTAATTGTCAGTTTCTGGAAAAATGTTGAGAATAAGAATTCAAAAATACAGGAAGTAGTACCGAGTTCTCAAACAGAATCCCTCTGCCTATGTCTTAGAAAAGTCCAGAAAACGCAGAGACAAATTACACACAAGGAAGGTATTTTTCTGGCACTTTAAACCTTCATTTACCTGCCATATCTGCTACACATGTCCAACTAAGAAGTCAAATTATTATTTCATTAAATTAATTGATAATTAAAAAAAAAAAAAAAGGCAAGATTTTTAGTGAAATCCTAAATACAATGATATGTATGTTTTCATGAAATGAGCTGTCTAATCCCTCATATGTGCTTTATTTATTTATTTATAGTGGACAGTGCATGTTGACCAACAGTAACTGTTTAACATGCCAGAATTAGCCAAGAGGCTAGTTTTCATCTGTTGTCCGTTGCCATGATGTACAGATGGCTCCTTGCAAATTTAAATAATTTACAGAGGACACAGAGAATAAAATAAAAATAAATGTGCATTTACAGGTGTGGTAAAAAGGTAGAAAAGCATTAAGTCTTGAGCAGTGAATCATAGCAAAGACAAGCGAAGTGAATCAGCTTTAACCATAGTCACTATTAACCTTAACTTAAATCCAAACCGTAACCTATTTTATCTCAGATCTGAACTTTAAACCATGTTGTTGATCTAATAATACAGGATTTACTACATCTAATAATTCTGGGAGCTGATTTTTATAGTCCATTAAAGAAGACCTATTGTGTTTGCATCTGCTATATTTATAATCTATCTATGTCATAATTTGCACATTTAAATCACAATATCTGATGTCTGTGTAATCCCCCTGTAGTCGTTCAGGTCTGATTCATAGTAAATGCCGAAAGTAAATTTTGTCAACTGGACAAAAGGTTGTAGTAATGAAGATGTTTAGCTGCTCATCCAAGCTGCTAATTATGCTAATTATAACTCAGGCACAGTGCACACTAGACCTAGCCAACAAACAGAAACTGTAAACAAAAGCTGTTTCCAGTTTCAGTGTAGTTAACTCCTCCCTTTAGACAGATATAAGCCTGTGTCCACCAGTAATCTGATCAGAATTTGTATGAGTCTCAGGTTGTAGTCATGATAACCTCTTAACGAAGTGGCCCTTTTGAAAGCAAAAAATTCCTTGAAATTTTGCAAACTTTTTTAGATTCAAACTGTATAATATAGTGTTTGTGCATTTCAATGACTTGGACATAATTGCATGCTACTTAAAGTTCTATCTTTAAAAATAGCTCTCCAGCGCCCCCTGCACAGTTGTGGAATAGGATTGATTGTTGTAAATTAATGAAATTTGGAACGTACACTCTTTTATTTGTCAGGGTTCATTAGTGGAATCCCAAGAGTGTGTAAAGCAGTGATGAATGTAAAGAATAAATGCTATATAGTAATCATGAAAATAAAGAAAAAGGGTGTCAAGACTTTTGACAGGCAGTGTAGCTGCAGCACTGAGCCATGATGCACTGTACAGCAGACCCGTGATTGACCCGGAGGGGGCAGTATAGTTGTTCCTCCCCTCTGGTCTGACCCTGGCTGTTCCCCACAGCCAGTGCACCTAACAGACTGCTCATGTTGTGGGCTCAGTTGAGGTGAGGGCATTTCACCATTCCAAACACTCATATTTTATATTTATATAGCAGGACACAGTGGGACACATCTGACCACATCTTCATCTTTAGGAAGCAAATGTTTGATATCTGCCTTCACAAATGCAGTGCAGTAGAGTTTAGACCCTGTACCACCTTCTACACACAGTATGACGAAGTAGTCATATATGTCCTTGTATTTGTACTCTACTTGTTGTCACGTTTAGCCTTGTTTAAGAAAACCGCATACATATTACATTTTTCTGTGTCATCTAGAGACCTACTGAAATCATTTAGTTTGAACATTCATTTAACAAAACAAAAGCATTGTCTTATTTTTTTTTTATTTGTCTAATACAAACACACAAATTCATGCTTTGGCCTGGATCAGAAGTGTAAATGTGCTGGAAGGAGTTTACTGGCTGCACCACATATGTTTTTGTTCATTTATTTCATTTTAAAATAAATTTGATGAAAGGCTTGGAGAGGAGTGAAGAAGAAACAATCTGAACTATGTCACAGGATTGATGGGAAGAATACTTCACAATGTATTTTACTGAATGCCTGAATTAAAAGTATTTTGTAACGTATTCTGTTACATGAGAACATTTGGTGGTATTGGTACTTTCTTACAATCAAAGGAATACGCTGTGTAGGCAAGGCCGCGCCAGACATTTTTGGCTGGTGGGATTTAAGGTCTTCAGTGTAACAATAGAGCGTACCACTCACCTGCTAACATTTTTGCCTTTTCACTCCTACTTGAGTAATATTTGTATTGAAATAACAGTACTCTTACTTGAGTAAAAGTTGTGGTTCCTCTTCTCACTGTGAGTAAGTCTGAAGTGACATGATTTGAACATTTGTGTTTCCTTCAGATACAATTTAGTTCATCTCTACTGGGCGACAGTTGGTAGAGTGTTTGCCCACTGACTACACACAGTGACTATGTTAAATAGCCAGAGATGGGTCTTGAACCAGTAACCTTGTGTTTCAAAGGCATGCAGACTACCATTGACAGCAGGGATGCTGGACTGTTGGAGCCACTGGTTTCAAGTTGGTTTCTCTGCTGACACAATCAAGTAGGTCAGTGCCACTAACATGTCTGAGTCACTTTTTAAAATGTAGTTTAAATATTAGCTGTAAGTGCTGTACTGTACTCTGAATACTGTCAAATGAAAGAATTCTGTGTGTCTATTGCTAATGTTTACACAGTGCTTATATATGGGGTTTATAGATGGGGTCTTGTTCCTTTCTATTAAAAAGGGGATTTTTGACTTCTATGGGGTATTAAAGAGGGGGTATTTGATTTCTATGGGATATTAAAGAGGGGGTATTACACTTCTATGGGCTATTGATTGCTAACACATAACATATTTTGATCAACATGTTTTGTTGTTTTGAAAATGCTATATCTGCGCAAAACAATGTATGTCCAAAAGGAGGATTTGAATGGGGTCCAGGAGAGATGTCTAAAATACTCAAAGATGCATGGATGACATCTAACACCTCTTCAGACATGTTTTTGATGAGGGAACATTATAACTTAGTAGAAAACTCCCAAAACTCTCATTTGGATAATACCTCTTCCTTAAACCATACATCAAAACTAGGCAGGGGTTGATGCTCTTAACATAATTTCATTGTTTTTTTGTGATGATGAACATAAAATCTTGAATCCTGACTCAATCTTGAATGATTGACACATACCCATTCCCATATCCCTCCAGAACACTCTAGTGATAAGAGTGTGTAGCAGCAGTGTAGTGCATGATCAGGAGGTGGTCACACTCTGAGAAGACCACAGCTGTCAGGTCCATGTGTCTGCTCCTCCCAAGAGCAGGGCACGTCACTATGGCTCTTATTTAAATGGCCCATATTACACTATTTTCTGATCTATGCAATAATGGTGTTTCCTCATCAAAAGCATACCTGGACTTGTGTTTTGTTCCACTCCACACTCGGTGACTTGACCACTACCAATCATTCATGCACACACTGCTTTCATATATTGGGCAATGTAGGTGTAGGGTCTTACATAAGGACACAACAACAGAACTTAGTCTGAGTGGAAATCAAGCCTCTGAACTTCAAGTTGGGTGATGTTTTTTTAATTACCATCGTGGTATTGAAATTGGTATTAAGTATCGTGTCTATTCCATCCATCCATCCATCCATCCATTTTCTTCCGCTTATCCGGGGCCGGGTCGCGGGGGCAGCAGTCTAAGCAGGGACTCCCAGACTTCCCTCACCCTGGACACGTCCTCCAGCTCCTCCGGTGGGACCCCAAGGCGTTCCCAGGCCAGCCGAGAGACATAGTCCCTCCAGCGTGTCCTGGGTCTTCCCCGGGGCCTTCTCCCGGTGGGACATGCCCAGAACACCTCCCTAGGGAGGCGTCCAGGAGGCATCCTGAGCAGATGCCCGAGCCACCTCAACTGGTTCCTCTCAACGTGTAGGAGCAGCGGCTCTACTCCGAGCTCCTCCCGTGTGACCGA